>NW_025814823.1:67520000-68152500 GCF_022079265.1 Lynx rufus
TCTTTGCTGAATTATCACATTTAATACGAACCCAAGCCTAGCAGGTGTTAGGATCCCCATCTTATGGACAAGGAAACAAGCCCATGGAGTGTCAGTAAACTGCTCCAGGCCATACACCTTGCATGTGGCAGATGCAGACTCTGAACCCATGCCGGTAGGACTACACCATCGGTCCCAGCTGCTCCCATGTCCCCTGCATGGAGGGGGGACCCCGGACGTCTCGCTTGCCCAAAGATTTGCACTGTGGCTTCAGCCTGAACCCCATTTGAGTTCAGAGGGTCCCTCCAGGCACCTGCAGCTCCTTTTTCTCCCTATGATGCGTGGACTCCTGTACTTCCCTCTGCAGGGCAGCCCCTGGGAGCCCCCCATTTGGTGGGGGGACACCCTTGCCCTGTTCTGGCAGAAAGCCTCTCCCTGCAGCCGACTCTCCCTGCAGCCTCTGGGGAGGATCAGGCCGTATTACGAAGAGCGTCTCCCTTTGACCTGGCTTCCCCCTTCTTTTCTCCCCTGAAGCTTCCTGCTTCTCCACTCGGTCCTCACTGTGAGTGCTTCTGCAGCTCTGGTGTGGGTCAGAATCACCAGGGGGAGCTGGTTGGAATGCAGACTCCTAGGCTCCAGCCCCAAAGACTCTGATTCAGGGGACTCACAAGTGGGGCCTGGGAGTCTGCATTTTTGAAAATTCCAAACCCTGTGGATTCTGATGCGGGTGGTCCTCAGAGCTTACTCTGAGAGCATGCAACACACATGCCAGTAAGATTGGTGGGCCCCACATCAAGAGCAGAAATGAAGGCCCATACTATATGTTTAAGTATTTAGAAGTTACGAATCAAGCTCCCAAATGGTGAAATATACCTTCACAAGTACCTGGCAGGCTGGGATTCCTGCAGTCTGGAGTTCCCAGCCGGAAGGTTGACAGCACAGGGGGAGCTGACCCCAGCCCCTAGCACCCCCCCCCTTTCTCTTCCCACCTCTGGTTCTGACTGACCCTTTCTGTGCCCTGTAGAATCTGCTACTCAAGCCAGAGGACACCCTGCTTCACATCCAAGCCCAAGCCACCTTCTTCCTACCCCATAAACAGCTTATCTTGACCCCCTGACCGGCTAGGAGATGGACCCTGCGGAGACGGTCTGCTTTAGCTCTGGAGGCAGGAATTCTAGGGTTCTAGGTCCTCAGGGCATGACCTAGATGGGGGAGGGGAGCTCCAGGTAGACAGCCGCATGTCCCCACCGGCTGCTGCACCCTTGGGACGGTGCGACCAGAGGATGAGGTGAGCAGAGCCATCTAAACCAATGCTCCTCACCTTTTTTTTAAGTTTGTTTATTTATTTTGAGAGATTGAGAATCAGAGAGAGAGGGAGAGAGAGAATCCCTAGCAGGCTCTGAGCCATCAGCGCAGAGCCTGGCGTGGGGCTGGATTCTACGAACCGTGAGAACGTGACCTGAGCCGAAATCAAGAGCCAGATGCTTAACCGGCTGAGCCCCCCGGGTGCCCCTGTGCTCCTCAAATTTTAATGTGAGGAGGAATCACCTGGGATCTGAAGATTTGGAATCAGTAGGTCTGGGGCACAGACCAAAATTCTGTGTTTCTAACAGCCTCCGGGCAAAGCCAGTGATGCTTGGTTTACAGGCCACACTTAGAACAGGGCAGCTCTAGGGCAGTGTGGGCAAGGTTTCTCTGTACAGGGCTAGGGGGTCAATCTTTCAGATTTGTGAGCTAGACGGACTCTGTGCAAATCCTCAGCTCTTCTGGCAAAGCACAAAGCAGCCAGGCCCAGACAAAACGTAAATGAATGAGCAGGGTCATGTTCCAATAAAACCATACTTATGGGCACTGAAATTTGAATTTCATGTAATTTGCCTACGACACAAAGCATTCTTCTTTTGATTCTTTCAGCCCAAAATATAAAAACTATTCTTAGCTCATAGGCCAAACAGAAACAGATAGTGGGTCAGACTTGGCCCCAAATCTCTAAAAGATAAGGATGTTGTAACATAACCCCAACACCAACATCACACCTAAAAATAATCAGCAATAATTATTCAACAGTCAGATACCTTTTAAATATTTGAATTTCTAATTGTCTCATAAACATAGGTTCACCGCCATTTAAAAATGTTGTTTTACTCAGTTAACAGTGCAATGTTGGTTTCAGGAGTAGAATTCAGTGATCCATCACTTAGTACAACACCCAGTGCTCATCACAACAAGTGCCCTCCTTAGTAGCCATCCCCCAACTAGTCCATCCCTCATCCAGCTCCCTCCAGCAGCCCTCAGTTTGTACAGAGAATAAACTGTCTCCTGTGGTTTCTTTCTCTTCTCTCCACCCACTTCCCATATGTTCATCTGTTTTGTTTCTTAAATTCCACATATGAATGAAATCATATGGTATTTGTCTTTCTCTGACTTATTTCACTTAGCATAATAACCACCACCACTCTTTTTAAAAATGTTTATTTATTTACTTATTTGAGAGAGAGAGAGAGACAGCAAAAGTGAGCAGGGGAGGGGCAGAGAGAGAAGGGAACAGAGGACCCAAAGCAGGCTCTGTTCTGACAGCAGAGAGCCTGACATGGGGCTTGAACTCATGAACTGCGAGATTACGACCTGAGCAGAAGTCAGATGCTCTACTGACTGAGCCACTCAGGCACTCCATAGCCACCATCATTCTCAAATACAGAATCCCTGTCCCATCTGTCCTTTTACTTGACTCCTCGTCCCCCATAGTAACTCTGAGTCTCAGACCCGGTACATGTGGTCATACTACATTTCACCAGTAGATGGCACTAATAATCACGACATTTGCTGACTTCCCTTGGCATTTGCACAAGAGAAAACATCATTTGTATGCAATTTGCAATTACAGGTGAATATATATATGAACACAAAAAATTGAAAATAGGCTGTTTGCTCCGTGTAACGTGTTCAACCTCAATACATCCCAATTCCGAGGAAAAATTATTGATGTCAAACAAATTTTCAATTTGTTTTCAATGAAGAGAGTATGGGAAGCCCTTTGCTCAACGTTGAGGTTTATCTCTACTATGTCAACATTTTCAGTGTTAAATCACCGAGGCCACTTATGTTTGTATGTTCTTCTGTTTAAGAAAATAGCAAATTGAATCTGTTTGCACAATTGATCTGTGTGTTGAATACTCATTACAAATGAACTGCCTGAATTGTACTAAGTGTGCCAACCTCTGAACAAAACAGTTTCTTTTCCAAACTTCCTCTAGCATGTTCTGAACAACAAGGAATCAGGATGTGAGATTTGGATGGAATGCATAAGGCCCCCTCAGCTAACAGCAGACATGAAATCTTCCTGTGCGATCATATAGCAATTTGATTGTTTTCTGTTGACATTTGCCATCATTCTGCCGGTGATCTCCCTTCTTCCTCCCCCCACCACCCTGCGAGAAGCTTAAACTGTTAAAAAGATCTAACTGCTCAATTATGATTAATATTTCATTTTAAGGACACAAACCCCGAATTGTGCCTTTTTTTTTTAAATTTTGAGAGAGAAAGACAGAGAGAGAGAGAGAGAGAGAGAGAGAGAGAAAATCCCAAGCAAGCTCTGCATCGTCAACACAGAGCCGATGCGGGGCTCAAACTCAACAACCACGAGATCATGATCTGAGCCGAAACCAAGGGTCAGACGATTAACTGACTGAGCCACCCAGGCACCCCCCATATGATGCTATTAATCCTCCCCCTTTCTGTCCTTTCAATATCTTCAGCAAGAACATTTATTGGATACTATAAATGGCCACTTTTGTGGCCAAGCAAGACCTTCTTATTTTCTTGCCCAGCTGGGTCTTTTATTTGAGGTCTCATCTTGTAATTCCCTAGATAGAAATTAAGACATGTTAGGACATCAGCCTGTGTTAAATTTCTAGTGGGTATCACATATGGCCGTTTCTGGCAGATGATACAATAACTCTGCAATTTATTTGTATATCCTATTCTCCTATATTCAAATTTACACAATACCATAATGGCCTTTCTGCTCTTAAAGTCAAATCCTCTGTCCAGGATAGGCCCTAACTTCGCTCTTGGAAGTTAGTTCTCGCCAGATTTACCCTGAGAACAAGTTCCTTGTAGTAGATCTTACCCTCCCGGATGTTCTGGAATATCTGGGCTCTTCTCCCCACTGCAGGGCCACTCGCTGCCTCTTGGCTGCAGTCCTCTGCCCTGCGTTTCTCAGGCTCTGCCTGTACCGCATCTCCCCTCTTGGTCTCAGCTACCAAACCTTTCCCTACATAAGCTTCTGACTTCACCGGGCAGTTACATTCCACCTGGAAACAAGCACACAATCCTACCCGAGGCATTCAGCCCAGGAACACCTTCCAAGTGTGTTCTGTAAAGAATTCATACATGGGGAATTTCCACACTTCAAAAAGTTTGGGAAGCAATGGGTTTAACAAACGTACTTATTTTTATTATCTTTTTAAGATTTATTGATTTTTGAGAGACAGAGAGACAAAGCATGAACAGGGGAGGGGCAGAGAGAGAGGGAGACACAGAATCTGAAACAGGCTCCAGGCTCCAAGCTGTCAACACAGAGCCTAAGGTGGGGCTCGAACCCACTAACTGTGAGATCATGACTGGAGCTGAAGTCAGATGCTTAACCGACTGAGCCACCCAGGCACCTCTGCTTTAACAAATTTAAAGAGCTTTCTTTAATGCAGGACTTTCCAGAGCCTTTGATTTTCTAATAGACATTGCGAGTCCTCTCAGATAGTGAGTAAATATTGAGCATTTTCCAAATTGATTTGATTAAGGAACACCCTCCCCTATCTTAGTCAGCTCAGGTTGCTACAACAAAATACCACAGACTGAGTGGTTTAAACAGCTGTAACATTTACTTCCCGCAGTTCTGGAAGCTGGGAAGTCCAAAGTCAAGGTGCCAGCAGTTTGGGCTCCTGGTGAAGCCCACGTTGTGGCCTGCAGACCTTGTCTTCTCACTGTGTCCTCACCTGGCAGAGGGAGGAAGCAAGCCTCATCTAAACCTAACGGCTCCCCTTGGCTCTGTCTCCAAGTACCGTCACACTGGGGTTAGGGCTTCAACATTCTGTCCGTAACATCCTCCATCTTTCTCATTGTGTTGTCTGTAGTGTGGTGTATGGAACAAACCCTGGGACACTTACTCCAGTGCAGGCTCTGGAGTCAGACTGCCTGAGTCGGGGAATCAGACAACCCGGTGTCAAGCCCAGCTCCGCGCCCTAGCTGTGGGACTTTGGATGAGTTTCTCCATCTCTGCTTGCCACAGTTTCATCGTCTGATGTGATAAAATGGGGATAATAATGGTGCATAGCCCCCAGGGTTGTTGTGAGGGTTCAAGGAGTTGAAACATAGCAAGAGAGTGCAGCACAGAGTAAGCATTCCAAAAGGTTAGGTACAGTTGTGAAATATTATTACTGACAATGAATTGTATCATTAAACCATTTATTGTACTATTAGTAAGCATGATTAATAATAAATAACACTTATTATAAGGCAATATTTAATTTCAGTTTAGGGTGAATACTGGATTTTACAGCTGGGTCAGGGGCAAGCCTCTCTTTTAGGTCGCAGGCTCCTAGAGGGCAATGCAGGGCTGAAGAAATCGCGAGAGGGGACGTTGCAAATGTGTGCCAGGAATGTGGAAGTGGTGTGGCTGCGTGTAAGGGAGAAGGGGCTGCCGACCTCGGTGCCAAGGCTCCACGCCAACCGCCACAGCCCTGGCAGGAAGTGGAGCTGTGAGTCTGCAAAGGACAGACCGGCCACACAATGAGGACAGCAGGCCTGCTTGCCACGGTGGTGCTCGTGGTGAGTAACACTGCCTTTCGTGTTGTCTTTGAGCACAGCAATTACACGTCCACAAGCACCTTATCCAATAACCCTCAAACAGGGAGGCTCCAACACTGTGTTCCCCTGGAGTTTCAAGGGTGCAGGGATTCCTTTATGTAACAAGGCAAGGGATTTGTGCCAGCCAGGAAACCCAAGTGCTCAAAACCTGTTCAACATTTTTGCAGCCAAAGAGCAAGCTGCCAAACATTTTTCTCTCAAAAGAAAACAGGCCACTGAATGAATACTAGTGGGGGAGAGTCCAAGAGAAAAATCAAAGAAGAGAGGGAAGGGATGTCTTAAGAGAATTAAAAAGATGCTGAGTTTAAATTGAGAAGATATTGAACTTGGGTATGTTTTAAAACACACACACACAAAGAGAAAAAACAGAATGCAAGCTGATTTTTTAAAGCGAACTAAGAGAAAATTTTACAATCTAAAACAGGGATTCTTTGTTGGGGATCCTGAGATCGGGATGTCTTCCCAAGCAAGGACTTAAAAGGTCAGAATCACGGTCTGAAGCAAGTATGTCTTTGGAGCTCACAAGTCAGCTCTCATTGCCTGGCATTGTCGGTGCCTCCCCCCACCCCCAGCCCATTAATGTTTTATTGAAATCTCACTGGATGCATGGTGCCGATCCCCAGATCCTCATTACTTACCTAGTCCTTTAGTAGAGTCAGAGTAGAAAATGTTCCAAAGATGTTCTTGTCTTTCCCTAAAGACTCTGTGAGGAGCAACCTGCATGGACCAAAGGGGTTACCATGCAGTGAGCAAAGAGAAGAGCATGCCTTGAAGAGGGAACAGCAAATACAAAGACCTTAAAATGGACTAAGTATGGTGTGTTTGAGGCCAGGGTGGCTGGGATACAGTGAGAGAGGGAGGACAGGGAGAATGATAGGAGCTAGTTCAGGTACAGTTTATAGCCAAGTACAAAAGGGTGCCTAATTGATGTGTGGAGGAAATGAAAGGAGGGGATCTTGGCAAGTGGAGGATCTTTGACAGATGCACTGAGGGAAGCATCGTGTGTTGTGGAACAGGAGTTTTTGCTGTGAATGGGGCGAAGGTTGAATGATGATCAATGGGAGACGAAGCTGGATAGTTGGGTTGGGACAACTATAACAGGCTAAGGAAGGAATTTGGACTTTACCCAGCTAGTGACCATTAGAGGTTTTTGATTAAAAGACTGATCTTATTTTTATTTTAAAAATACACTTGCAGCCAGGATGGGTTAGAGTAGAAGAGAGATATCATCCTGATAAGGAACCAGGAGAACCAAACAGCCAAGAGATAAGATGAAGTAGAGAGGAGGTAGCATGTAAGGCAGATACTATCAAGGGTAGATTTACTTGGTCTTCTTGAGGAATTGACCTTTCATCATTATGAGATGACTCTAATCATCTCTAGTAATTCCCTTTGTCTTGAAGCCTTCTTTGTCTGAAATCAATATAGTTACCCTAGCTTTCTTATGATTAGAGTTTGCATGGGTATCTTTTTCCATATTTGTACTTTCAACTTGTCTGTGTATTTATATGTAAAGTGCATCTCTCATAAGCAACATATAATTGGGTCTTGTTTTTTTAAAAATATTTTTTAATATTTATTTTTGAGAGAGAGAGAGAGAGAGAGAGAGAGAGCATGAGAGGGGGAGAGGCATAGACAGAGGGAGACACAGAATCCAAAGCAGGCTCCAGGCTCTGAGCTGTCAGCACAGAGCCTGATGTGGGGCTCAAACTCAGGAACCATGAGATCATGAACTGAGCTGAAGTCAGATTCTTACCCAATTGAGCCACCCAGGTGCCCCAGGGTCTTGTTTGTTTTTTGTTTTTTTGTTTTTGTTTTTGTTTTAAGTCCAGTCTAATAACCTCTGCCTTTAATTGAAATGGTTGTTCCATTTACATTTAATGTAATCACTGATATAGTTGGGTGTAAGTCTGCATCTTGCTGGAGTTTTCTCTCTTTGTTCTATTTTTTGTTCTTCCTTTCCTATCTCCTTTTTAGTTACTTGAATAGATTTTAGTATTCTATTATTTTTTTGAGAGAAAGAAAGAGTGGGGGAGGGGCAGAAAGAGAGGAGAGAGAGAATCCCAAGCAGGCTCCATGTTCAGTGTGGAGCCCAACACTGGGCTCAATCTCACAACCTTCAGATCATGACCTGAGCCAAAATCAAGAGTCAGATGCTTAACTGACTGAGCAACCCAGGTGCCCCAGATTTAAGTATTCTATTCTATCAGCTCTATTGACTTTTTAGCTATACTTCTTGGTGTGTTTTTTTTTAATAGTTGTTCTAGGGATTACAGTACATTACACATACATAACTTATTACAGTCTACTTTGAATTTATATCACCTAATGTAAGAATTTTATAAGAGTAGTCCCCTCTCCTGCATCCTTTGTGCTATAGTATTTTTCTTCCGCACAAGTTATAAAGGATGGGTTTACATGGTACTCACTAGATTTCAGAGATGAAGAAAAGGGACAAGTTTAACTCAACTCCTAGGTTCCCAACTTGGGCAGTTGCCTGCAATTCATTGAGAAAAAGGAGCTTAAAAAAATCATCATTCTGAGAGTATAAATGAGATCATAATTACAGTAATATTTCAAATCTTGATGTTCTGTCCTCTCACCTGCTGGATTACAGAGAGTCTCATATTCTGGGAGCTCCCTCCACTCATGTCTGAGAAGCCCCAGGGGGTGGTTTCTTTCTCTAGAAATTTGCCTCAATGCTCATAGTGTGGGACGTTTTAGGTCAGGGAGATGCATACTCTCCCAATGCATTCTACTCAGTAAAAGGGGTCTCTCAACAAAGATGATGTTTCTGGAGCCTCCACTCTTTCCAACGGACATAGTCATATACATGATTGAAAGGGTGGGAGGTAAAACTCACAGTCTCATGGATTTCCAATGCTCATTCAAACATACTGGTTTCTTGTGAGGCCCACCCTGTGGTGTGGTTGAACTTGTTGAAATACTTCCTGTCCAGGTCAGAAGAAATGGGCTCACAGATGAAACTTGTATTGGGTCTGTATCTTGGATATTTCTTCACTGGAGATCTCCAGTATGCAGCTAAAGATGTTAATCTCAGGACAGAAGTCAGAGCTGAATATGTAGATTTGCATAAACGTGATAATAGAAGCCATAGGGGGTGGATCTGTTCACCAAAAGGGAGAATCTAAAGGAAGAAAAATAGAAGGCCAAAGACTAAACCACAGGAAGTGGCCTATGTTGGGAGTTAAGAGGCTTTAATAAACATCCAGACACCAAATTCTGAAGAATGTATTTCCATATAAGGCCAAAGGAAAGGATGCTGTAAAAAGGAGTGGTTATGGATGCTTCATGGAATTACAGGAAAAAGTACATGTTCAAATATACTCTGGATTTGGAAATTAGGAAACCATTTGAAGTGGAGAAAGGTTGTCAAGAAAACCAGCAAAGTAATCAAAGAGGATTCCTGAAGAAGCATGTCAACCAAAGGAGAGAGACATAGTGACAGAAGGGAGTAGAGGACTTCTCCTTTCCAGTTCACAGGTAAGGAGCTCGGAAGTCACCACTCCACTCTAATAACAAGTAAAAAGGTGAACAGACTGAAAACTCAACAACTTTTCTTGGATCTATAAGAGACAAGATTACACAGGGCAAATCCTGTGCCCTCCAAGACTGGAGAGACAGGCAGGCCAATGCAGGGAGTGCTAGCTTACCAGAGCACACACTCAATGAGCAGAAACTGCTTTGGGAGCTGGTACTCAGGGACGAAAACCAGAACTATCACTGAGAAATTGCTGGAGTCTCAGTGCAGACAAATCTGAAAATTTAAAACTCCAGTAGGGCCCAGTCATAACCTCTGAATTTTGTGAGATTCACCTCCAGGAGCTCAACCACATTCCCACAGTACATGTTGGAGAGAAAGAAATCCCCTCTTGCTTCTAGGAGGGGGAAGGGAAAAGAAACCATTTTGAAATACACCAGAACACTTAGTTCCTCTTAACGGAGCCTGCCCTCAGGGGAGACTAGTTAAACAGAGCCTAACCTGTCGGGGCATTATCAGCCTGTCGGGGCATTATCAGAAAGGGAAATAGAGTGAAGTGTGTATTTTGTTAAGATATGGAAAACTATATACCGGCACACTTAAAGGCAGGAGAGAAAGAACATTCTGTCTACATCTATTTTTAATTTTCCCACTAATCCTCTACAAGCAACACTAATCATGATTACCAGAATATGATGTGACCTTTACCCATTCTTTAAATTTTTTTTTTTTCAACGTTTATTTATTTCTGGGACAGAGAGAGACAGAGCATGAATGGGGGAGGGGCAGAGAGAGAGGGAGACACAGAATCGGAAACAGGCTCCAGGCTCTGAGCCATCAGCCCAGAGCCTGACGCGGGGCTCGAACTCCCGGACCGCGAGATCGTGACCTGGCTGAAGTCGGACGCTTAACCGACTGCGCCACCCAGGCGCCCCTACCCATTCTTTAAAAACGTCCATTTGTTTCTCTATGTAAATCACTGTTGAATATTATTACATTGGAAATTCTCGTCAATTTCAAGGTATTAAAAACGTAAAATTGGATTTCCTGGATCCGTTTCTCTGGAAATTTAGCATAACCCATGAGTTTGAAAATGTAGGCATTGTTACGGCCACATGGTTCATTTATTCCTTAGATGCATAGAAATATATGCAAGGGCCACGGTCTTTGGTTGATTTTGGTTCCCGCCCAGGCCACAGTCTCTTTGCGGCTTATCTGAAGGATATTTTTGGCTCCTTGAGAGAAGCCAAGATGGCTGTTGGCAGCAGCCATTCAAATACCATTCAAAAGCTCTCAGCTGTCTGTCAGATTACTGCCACAACACATTTCATGCACTAATGAGGCAGTGGGCAAAGCACATGTTTGCAAAGGGAGGTTGACCTGTGTGAATGCTTGAATGAAATACAATGGAGGCACCAGTAACTTTGCTTGTGGCAAGGCTAGGTGTTAAAAAGGGGATGAGTTAATGCTTGGTAGGGTGTGCCTGGGGAATTCAGCCTCACTGCCTGGTATTTCAAAGGGTGTCCTCTGCTGCTAGCCAGCCTAAGGGGTCCCTGTAGCTGCTGCTGGTGTGTGTGTGTGTGTGTGTGTGTGTGCGCGCGCGTGTGCGTGTTGAGCCCGGCAAAATGATAGGATCATCTCTGTCCTTGCCAAGTCCCTTCTGCCACATTAACCTTACCTTTCCAGACATACAAGAACTAGGATAGAGTTTTCTTCAGAAGAGCCAGGCAGATCTCAAAAGGGCAAGAAAGCCCAGTCAGGGCAGGAAGAATAAAAGGTAGACTTTCACCTTTGAAGCCTCAGGCCTCCAGAAGGAAGGTGTTCCCCACCATGGATGCTTCTCTCTCTCACCCAGTCTTTCTTGTGTTACTCTGTTTGCCTTTCTTTTAAGTAGGCTTCAAGCCCAGCCTAATGCAGGGCTTGAACTCATGACCCTGAGATCAAGACCTGAGCTGAGATCAAGAGTCGGATGCTTAACTGACTGAGCCACCGAGGCACTCCTTATCTTATTTCTGACATCTCAGGTTTGACATTACGTCTGCTGCCCCTCTCTTCTGGAGATTCCACTCCCTCTGCCCCCTGGGGAAGTACTTTTTTTTTTTAAACTTTATTTATTTATTTTGAGAGAGAGAGAGAGAGAGAGAACAATGGGGGGAGGACCAGAGAGAGAAGAAGAGAGGAGAGAATCCCAAGCAGGCTCTGCATCGTGCAGGGCTCAAACTTACGAACCATAAGATCACGATGCCTCCCGGGAAGTTCTGCCTTCTCAACCCACCTGGTGCCTGTAAACCCCCGCCTCTCCAGTTTCAGCCCCTCTTGCTCCATAAAGGGGAAGGTGGACCTGGTCCTGTTGGAAGGGACAAGGGTCAGTGGGCCAAGGCCAGTGCATTATCCCCAGTAGCTGATTTCTTTGCTGTCCTATCTAGGAACAAGAACATCTTGCTAAAGTGAACGTTTTATCTCTTCCGAGGCAGGAAACACTGTTTTCTTACGGGCTGGCCAGCTGGCCGGGGAAACTCACACTTCTTTGGCACAGTAGGCAGCTGCGGTGACACTCTCCCAGGGCCACCGTCCCTCCACACCCAGCAGCGCTGGTGCCCAGCATCATTCTGGGAAGAGATGGTCATCTGTCTGATCTTGATAAGAGGCACAGGCTAGGTTCCACTAATCTTGTAAGAAGATCGCCGGAGAGGGGCGCCTGGGTGGCTCAGTCGGTTAAGCCTCTGACTCTGGCTCAGGTCATGATCTCATAGTTCATGGGTTCGAGCCCCGCGTCTGGCTCTGTGCTGACAGCTCAGAGGCTGGAGCCTGCTTCCGATTCTGTGTCTCCCTGTCTCTCTGCCCCTCCCCAGCTGCACTCTGTCTCTTCCTGTCTCTCAAAAATAAAGTGTAAAAAAAAAAAAAGATCGCTGGAGAAACCAGGTCAAATCCCCCCTCTCCCCAAAAGGGAGGTGAAGGAAAAGGAGGGTTGCTACACCACATACTCAGCAGCCCCCCAAAGGTGACCTCCCTTTTATCTCCCAGCCCTCCTCTTACACTGATATGTGGAGTAGAGTCTGGGGGCAATAGAGCTGAAATGGAGTTTTTCAGCAGGCCATGGGGGATGGGGGCAGGTGTGGACAGAGACAGGTACTCTCCTCTTTATTTTCTCCCCACGGGCCCTGGGAACCTGGTGCTATCCCGTCACATGTGCTCGCAAAGCCTCAACACAGCGTTAGTTCGACCCATGAACTCCACTTTCCATGAACATTAAAAAGAGGCATAGGAAGGTGTGTTTGCCTTTGAAAACACCCAAGTTTCTCCATTGGGAAAAAAATGCTCCATCAATCCAGATATGAATTTTAGCTCTTATCCTAATTTCCAGCCACCTTCCATGGATAAACATTTATGACCTGAGGGAAGGGTGGGGTCGAGTCTCGTTACTTTCCACCTCCTTTATTCCTACATCCTTTTCTATGTCAGTAAGAACAGTGTGGTACAGGGGAGGTATGTGGTCTTTCAAGGGAATGAACTGGGTTTGAATCCACATCAACCATTGAGAAGGTAGGGCTCAGCATCTGGCATTTCGACCTCTGAGTTTCAGCTTCCTTGTTGGCGATATTTTTAGTTTCTTAAAGATAAACCTATTTAGGGGTGCCTGGGTGGCTCAGTCGGTTAAGCATCTGACTTCAGCTCAGGTCATGATCTCACGGTCCGTGAGTACAAGCCCCGCATAGGGCTCTGTGCTGTCAGTTCAGAGCCTGGAGCCTGCTTTGGATTCTGTGTCTTTCTCTCTGCCCCTCCCCCACTCATTTTCTGTCTCTATCAAAAAATGAATAAACGTTAAAAAAAATTAAAAAAGAAAAGATAAACCTATTTCACAGAGTGGTTGTGAGAATGACTTGAGGTTATGTATGTCAAGCGTCCGGCATCCCCAAAACTAACAAAGGTTCAGCCTTGTCCCCACTTCCTATTCCCCGCTGCCTTTCATATTACCCCTTTGAAGCTACCTGGCCCGAGGCCACCATTAATGTCCTTGTGGCTACGTCCAGCCTTACCATCACTCTCAATCTCTTCTCTGCATCAGTATTATTGAAAGACGATCACCATGAAACATATCATCTTTGTCTTCCCACCCCTTACATTGTGGTACCACACAATAAAGTCAAGTACATATCACTCCCCATACTGTATTCCTCCTGCCTCATATGCAACGCCTGTACTCAAGCCACCTGCCCCAGCTACAAGGAAAATCAAGTCCAGGACAAACAGTTATGCAAACATGTCTCAAACATCAACTAAATGTTAGGCAAAGGGGACACAAGGCCAAAGAGGACATGGTTCTTGCCAAGTAATAAGAAAAGCAGACAGGTACCCGACTGTGTATGTACTCAGGTGCCATAGGAGGCAAGAGCCCAGAGAGGGAGACCCCTGGATCAATCTGGGTGTCATGGACAGTTTCTTTTTAGTGGTGATTTTGAGCTGTATTTGAAGGATGAGTAGGAGTTAGTGAAATCATGAAGTAGGTGCAGAGACTAGGGGAGTCCGGTGGCAATTCCAGGCTGAAGGCACGGACCGTGCAAATGCACTGGGGTGTGGCACAGCACGGTGTAGCTGACTCTCTGGAGAGCCGGATGGAAGGGTGGCTGTGAGGGAGTTGAGAGGAATGTTGACACTGGAGGAGTAAACAAGCCTGGTTTCATGAGGCTTTGTGAGCTGATGTGAGGAGCTTGAACTTTATTGTGAAAATTCTAGAAAACTTTTGAAGGAATGGGGAAATGGGACACGATCAGACCCAAGCTTTCTACATGCGACTCTACTGTGGAGCATAGGTTGGAGGACATGGAGGCGAAAGGCACAGACCCCAGATAATTAGGACGTTTTTGTGGGATTCCAGGGAAAAACAGATGAGATCTTGGCATAAGGCGGTGGTAGTCGCAGTGGAGAACAGGTGTTAATGATAATACGTTGGCTGCTTAGATGTGGGCAGTGAGGGAGACAGAGAAGCCAGAGATGACACCCAAGGTTTTATTTTGGATAACGACTTAGAGGATAACAAGCAAGTTTGGAATGTAGGAGAGGGTAGAAGCGTTGGGGGAGAGATCATGAATGTGGTATTGGATGGGCTAGGTCTGCCCAGCGGCAGCAAGTGTATGAAGGTCCGCCACACCGTGTGGCCAGTCAAGTCTGGACGTATATACTCCACAGGAATCAGGCCGCAGGGACAAAGGTGACATCCTTGCATGAAAATTGAGTGTAATGAGATCATGGCCACCTTACTTCAGAGGTAAGCAGCAGGAGTGTCTATGGGCAGGGCCAAAATTCTGTAAGAATTGTTCAGACTCTGCTCCAATGACAGAGAAACAGGTGGTCAGGCCACATGGCAAAGCCACAATAATTTTAGCTTCATAAACATGTTAGGAGTTAGGCAGAATATTGCCAGATTTTTGAAAGAAATCTTTAAAAAAATTTTTTTTAAATGTTTACTTATTTTTGAGAGAGACACACAAAGTGCGAGCTGGGGAGGAGCAGAGAGAGAGGGAGACACAGAATCCGAAGCAGGCTCCAGGCTCTGTGCTGTCAGTACAAAGCTCAATGTGGGGCTAGAACTCATGAACCACGAGATCATGACCTGAGCCAAAGTCAGGGCTTAACTGACTGAGCCACCCAGTTGCCCCAAAAGAAACCCTAATTGAGCTCTCCTATAATACAAAGCTCAAGCAACTCTCCCCTCACCTAAAGATGTAAAGTAAGTGGTCCCACTCCTCTGGAGGCACACCTCTCTCCTGTTGGTTCCTAGGTCATGCACTCAACCTTCTAGAAAGTCATTGGTGGTTTCCTGCCACCTTGTCTTTGTTGCTCTGCCTCTGCCTCCTTATTCCTTTTTTCTACCCACTCATGTTGATCTCCTTTCTCTTCCTCACACACAACCACCATGATGGTTCTTTGACCATAAGCCATGCATCTTCAGGTGGTGGGTGTGGTGGGCACAGGGGGCTGATTTATAGAGTCTGCCATTTCTATGGTGTAAATAGTCCCACCTGGGAACATTGCAAACTACGTAGACACGTTGTCAATGGCCTCTCAAAATCTCTAAAATTTGAGCAGTGAGAAAGCCTTTGCAGAGGGCTCTGGCACACCACTGCTGAAATGGAGGGTCATGTTGAATGTGGTGATGGTCCTTCCACTGCCCTTGGGAGGAAGGCTGGAATGAAAATGGATAGTCTGGCTTACAAATGAGGATGTCTCTCAAGGGATGAAGTTTGGAAATTTCTACCTTTGAGTTTGGCTTCAGCCAATCTTCCATATTCCCTGTCTACCAACCTAACAGAACACTAGACCCCTTTAGAAGCCTTCTGTGGTTGTCCTGCCCTCTTTGAACAAACATTAACGCGTGTGAATTCCTTCCTCACTTTGCCAGTTTGCAGAGCTTTGTATTTTGCTCCAGGAGTCTCATTCTTCTTTTTTTTTTTTTTAATGTTCTTATTTATTTATTTTGAGAGAGAAAGAGTGCACATGCGTCCAGTGGGGAAGGGACAGAGAGAGAAGGGGGAAAGAGATAGGCAGAGAAGGGGGAGAGAGAGAGATTGGGGGAGAGATAGAGAATCACAAGCAAGGCTCTGCTCTATCAGTGCAGACCTCAGGCTCGATCTCACAAATCGTGAGATCCTGACCTGAGCCAAAATCAAGAGTCAGATGCTTAACCACCTGAGCCACCCAGGCGCCCCTCCAGAAGTCTAATTCTTTGTGCTAGCATTGATTAGAGAATGTTTGTTTTCTGTCTTCCCAGGTTGGTGGTAGACTTCTTAAGGGTAAGGATCTTATCTCTACACACAATTGATTCTGGAACATTTGACTGCCTGCTTATTTGTTAAGCCCTTCCCTGATGTGCTCTGTCGTAATCTTTACTACGCCCTGCATTTAAAAAATTTTTACGGCTTAATAATAAAATGGGTGTATATTATCTGTTATATACTATGAAAATTTAACTATGTTTATAATCAAGCAAAAAGTCTGCACACTCAAGAAATCTTTCAATATTGATAAACTCATAAATTATGTTGCTAGGAAATTTACGTGATAAGATATGCCAGTTCGTTAGAGATGTACCTCTATGACTGACTGCTTTGCTATCTGAGGCAAGTTATTCAAACCTCTGGCCTTCAAATATAAAACAAGGAAAATAAGAAATCTTTCAGGACATTGGAAAGGCTGTGTCGGCCAAAAAACCGTAGTCAAACTCTAAAGTAAAAGTACCCTATGAATATGATGTATTTGTCAAGCATAAGAATTTTATAGAACATAAAGCATTTTGCACTGCAGGGTTCACTTTTTAAAACTCAGAGATTCTTGGAACATCTACAAGATTTAGCATTTGACAACCAGTTTTGCCAGAACTTCGTCCAATCTTTTCATATATCTGAAAGTCAGTCAGCTGGAAAAACCCAAAACAGCATTAAGTAAAATAAGATACTATAAATACAGATTAGTATCATTTGTCCAAGCTATTGTGGGATTTTCTTTGGGTGAAAAAAGCAAAGCCTACAATAGAATGGCAGAGAACTAAAAGGAAAGAAAAAAGATGCCCCAAACAAGGTGATCTTTCAAACCTACGTCTGTTTATTAACAGAAACAAGTGTTGAGAAACTTGGGTGATGCGAAGGGAACTGGCTTCACAGAAAAGCATTTCTTTGTGCAGGGGTTTTCTGCAGGAGGCATGGGTGAGAGAAAGAGCTGAGGACCCTCCTCTCAGGGGTGTTCAGACCCAGGCCAGCAGCATAACTAGGAAAAGGCATTTCACGTAAAGATTCTCTTCCTTCCTCCCTGTCTCCCTCTCTTTCCTCCTACTTGCTTTCATGTACGTGGGAACAATATGTTGGGTCAACCCATCACAAGGCTCGGAGGGAGAGAGATGGGCGAATGAAGACCTAGGGAATGTTTTCACTCCCTTTGAGGTAGGCGACTGCACCCAAGGACAATCACTTCATTTCTCCCACACAGGATGCTGTCCTGGAAATTTCCCAGAGGCGCAGGGCAGCTACGGCCTGGTGCCATCTCCTCCCTGCCACCTCCACTGCCTGTGCTTTCGGGTGAGCTGGGAGGTGGTGCCCTGTGCCCCGGGCTTCATGTCCCTATAGCTGACCTGGGAGACCAGACTGAACCAGAATACAGAAACTCTAACTTTCTGCACATAAAGTTGTTGGCTTTGTTTGTTTGTTTGTTTGTTTGTTTTTACCAATACCTGATACTCAATAAATGTTTTATTAACTTGAATTTTGAATTTTCCCACCATTGTAGAATGGTCCTTATAATCCAAAGTCAGGAGGTTCTACATTATTCATTACTCAATAAATATTTGAGGGGCACCTGGGTGGCTCAGTCCGTTAAGTGTCTGGCTTCGGCTCAGGTCGTGATCTCACAGTTTGTGAGTTCTAGCCCCACGTCGGGCTCTGTGCTAACAGTTAGGAATTAGATTCTGTGTCTCCCTCTCTCTCTCTGCCCCTCCCCAGCTCACACTCTGACTCTCTCTCTCTCTTTCTCTCAAAATAGATAACCATTAAAAAAAAAAGATATATATATATATTTGGGTACCCACTCCCACTCTCTGCCGGGCACTGTGCTAGGTGGTGGGTACACAGTGGTGAATGAGAAATTTATATTTTACATAACAAAAAGCACGGCTTACTCTATACCGAAGGTAGGCTTATTTTCTAATAACATTAAGGCTAAAAATCATTTCACTGAAGGAGTTCAACTATAAATTCGTTCTACTTCATACCATCCGACATCCCTTCCAGCCCTTTCTCCTTCTGTGCCCTCTCCTTAGCCAACATCCTATCTTTTTATTGGCCTTATGGATTTTAAAAACAGCAAATAAGAGGTTTTCCCCCTGAAATCAGGAAATAATTTTTTTTTGTTAATATAGGAAACCTAAGAAAAGAAAAAGTCTTTGAAAAAGAAAACCCTTGTATGTGGAATGAGCTCTTACCATTAACTCATAAATATATTTTTTCAGTTTTTTAAAATTTATTTGAGTAATCTCTATACCCAATGTGGGTCTCGAACTCACGACCAAAGATCAAAAGTCAGTTTTCCCAACTGAGCCAGCCAGGTGCCTCAACTCATAAATATGTTTTGAAAACTTACTAGACCGAATAAGAATGGGGCTAGGGTTGAGAGAGACCCTCCCTCATAGACCTTACATTCCAATCTCTGTCTATGAGCTTTTGAGACAAACAAAACAGTAAATGTATAAACAAACACACTATTCGTGCTTTTCATGGGTGCCATAAAGGAAACAAGCAGTCACGTGTGATACACAATAATGCACTGGGACGCTGGAGCCAGCGCACGTCACCTCTCAAGAGCAGATTGCTACGTTTCAGAAATTTTGCCCGCTTCACGTTGAACTTCACGTTGGTAGCTTCAACTCAGCTGTGTAGTATATTTACACCACAAAAATCGTCAAACACTAGCAATCAGGGATTCTCTCCCTGCCCTCAAAGGCAGTGGTTAAACATCTACCAGCCCCCCACAGATAATGGGGTAGAGGAACTGGGTGGGGTTTTTTTGTTTGGTTTTTTTATTTTAGAAAGACAGAGAAAGAGCATTAGTTGGGGAGAGGGCGAGAGGGAGAGAGATAGAGGCTCCATGCTCAGCGTGGAGCCCAATGCAGGGCTCGATTCCACAACCCTGGGATCATGACCTGAGCCAAAATCAACAGTCAGAGGCTCAACTGACTGAGCCACCCAGACGCCGGACTGGGTTCTTTTTATGTGGAGTGGTAGAAGGTGCCTGGTCTATGGAGGTAACATTTAAATGGAAACTCAAAAGTTGTAGAAGAGTCAAGTTAAATGCTTCAAAGTTTCAAGAAGCACAAAGGCCATAAGGCAGGTGACCTGAAGGGTCTTCTACAAATTGTCAGCAGATGAGGGTGGCTAGAGAAGAACAAGTGAGGGGAACAGAGGCCAACATGAGCCATGGGTCACAGGATACCGGGCTTTGTAAGTCAAGGCACAGCATTCTGGTGTCCTTTGGAAGGACACTGAAGGGTTTGAGGGGGCAAGGGATGTGTGTGACATGATGATTTTAATGTTAGGAAGCCCCCCCCCCCCCGGCTACTGTGCGGAGGGTGAACTGTAAGGCCATAGGGCAAGCGTGGAGGCCATCGAGGTGTCTGAGATGTGAAGTGATGTCATGTGGACTCACGCAGGGGTGGCCCGGAGGCAGAAGGAGTAGACTGGCTGGAGACACACTGTGAAGGAGGAGCTCCAGCTTGCACCCATCATAGTGTTTTTCAAGAAAGAAAAAGGTTACACACAAGAAAGGGATGACTACATTTTGTGGCATGAAAGTCTCTCCATTGCGTGAGGTGAGGCTATGAGTCAGTGTCCCTAAGGAAGAGGAGCTGTAGTATTTGAGAAGCCTTGGGTTCACCTCAGAGTTTGCCTTCTCTACTGTGTCAACAAGCCTCCTCCTTTGGACTGGATGCATCCCGGAAGAGGTGGTCCCAGCTCCTCCGCGCTCCCTTCCGGACCACCCACCCAGGGGAAACAGCGCCACCTGCTGAAACCTTGGACCTCGGCTGGCTTGAGGACAGAGTCCCTTTCTAGTCCTCCACTGAACTTGGGCCTATTTGGCTCCGGATTAATTTAAAAGCACATGTTCCTTTCTCTTTTCTGAGAGAAACTCAGTTCTTTCTTTTTCTTTGATATATAAGCACTAACGAGGTGCTATAAAATCCCCACAGTGACAAGACTTACTTGTGAAAATGATGTTGAGCTCCTTGCCCCAATAACCAAAGGGATTTATTTGGTGACTTAATTCTTGTTTCCTTAGCAGCCATAACGCAGACAGTGGGTCCCATATTGCTATTTGACCCATTTTTAAATATTCAACTCCCTAGAAGAAAAACAGGTGAAGGAGAGCCTGGAGTTTGTTTTTGTTCTTTTTTGTATTGGGTAAGGAGGGTTTGGCAGGCTATCTGGGGAAAGATTTTGTAGTGGTGTTTTTATAAGGCTTTTCCTTTCAGAAATACTAGGGACTTTTCTGACAGATCGGTGCATTCTTACTAACTACTAGAAGAAGTTTTTGTCGTGACAGATGGTAACTGCACAACACGGTGAACGTTTTGTAATGTATTATCGAATCACTATGTTGTACACCTGAAATTAGTATAATACTGTATGGTATGTCACGTATACTTCAATTCAAAATAAATCTAAAAAAACCGAACTGTCCAATGGGGGAAAATGGCAGGTGTCCCAAGCTGGCTTGTTTTTTAAAAGTTTTTAAAAAATGAAGACGTTTTGTAATTTCAAAATAATAGGTGTTAAAGTATCCAAATAAATAACTGCGATAAATGTATACCGACTAAACAACGGGAAAGTACTAGAGCTTCACGGTAATAAAACATTTGTCATGTGTATCAGGTGGTGCGGAGCCATGAAAATTGTACAGTATCGTTACACTCTAAATCTTCGGGCCGACTAAACGGTATTTTATACTATAGGAAACAATGTGCAAGTGCAATCCTCTAGAGAACTTTGAAGATTATAGCTTGAGGCAGAGAGGATCCACAGAGAAGGCTTGTGCTGACCAGAGGTTTGCATTCAGACTAAAGAGGACATACCTTCAAATACGTGGCCGTGTTTTAAGAGCACATTACTTTGTGATGCCTTCAAGCTTTCTTTTTTTTAAAAACTTCCTCTGAAATCCAAGAGGATAATGTTTTTACTAAAAATATTTACAAGGAAATGGGAAACTTTAAGTGATTTCCCAAAGAAAACCAATTTCCAAAAACCCTTAAAGCCTGTTATTAGGCAAACAAATACTTTGCAAAGATTCTGGGTCCCTCTGCCATTCCCAAGGACTTGTCTGGGGTGGTCACAAAACTTGCCCAGCAGCTTACAGAAGACTTCTGGTCTTTGTGTTCACAGAAGGGCGATGAGAGGATTCTATCTTCTTACAGTCTTCATACTTATGAATACTGTACTGTATAAATTAAGAAGTTAATCAGGACTTATGGTGAGAGGAGAGGTTCCTTCCTGCCAGATACATGACTAACCATATCCACTAACCATAGGCAATATTTACCCAGAGTCACTTGTGAGGAAGCCATTCTTCCTTCCTGCCTGCCTACTTCCTTCCTTCCTTTCTTCCTTCCTTCCTTCCCACATTTTTTCCTTTCTTGCATGGATTTTACTGAGCACTTACTCCTGCACTGTGCCAGGGGCTGGAGATATAGCACTTGCCCTCCGGGAGCTCTTCTGAGAAGAAACAATGAGATGGGATGAAAACCTACTGGCCTTAGGCATCTGGAGAGGGGAGAAGGGTGCAATCAAGGAAGAAAAGTTGATAAACTGAATCTTAAAAGCTGGATGGAAAATTGCCAGTGAGACAAGAAAGAATAAGTGGTCTAGGTGGAAACTAAAAATATGTCCTAGGGGTGCCTGGGTGACTCAGTCGGTCAAGCATCTGTGATTTTGGCTCAGGTCATGATCCCAGGGTCATGGGATTGAGCTCCTCACTGAGCATGGAGCCTGCTTGAGATTCTCTCTCCCTCTGCTCCCCTGCTCTTTCTCTACCTCTTCCTCTTCCTCTACCCCACTCGTGTGCTCTCTCAATCTCTCTCTCTAAAATAAAAAAATAATACTAAAATATGTTCTATTTTTTCTGGTAGAATTATAAATAGGAACCATATTAATAGCTTCTGGGAAGATATTGGCTACTGGAGTCTTTAGCTTGGATATTTAGACAGTATTAATAGATCCAGTATTAAAAACAACATCTTTAAGGCTTTATGTCCTTCTTTTTTCCAAAAGAATTTTCAAGCAGCTTATAATAATATACCCAATATAAAAGAAAACATGAGTAAATGAGGCACAAAATATAAGGAGAAGATCATATTAGGAAAATGAAATAAAGCTACTGCCTATCACAGGTCTTTTACAGTTAATGTGGGTGGGTCAGCAGATATGGCAGCCGGCCTCCCTACCGTGTGGGAAACACAATCAGGTACATTGGTCACAGTGCCCATAAAATAAAATCAAGCAGAATTTCTCTCACAGATGTAGAAAGTGGACTGTGGCGGAGTAGGCTAATTTTGCTGCGTGGCGTCCAGCTATTCTTGCCTGATAACTAAACAACAATTTTCTTCTGGGGGTCATCCGCTACTCATCCTGATCTGTGTGTATCTTGTGGATTTGACTCCATCCTTCCATCTCAAGCAGGGATGGAATACGTGACTCACGCAAACCTGGTGAATGCATTGCATCTGCCTGGCCCCCAGGATTGGTTCAGAGATAAGCACATGACCCAGGCACGGCTAATCAGATCACCTGGACTTCTGGGAAAGATTCTGAACTTGCACATGAAAAGGCGTGAATGCTGGAGCTGCTCCTGCTATTTAGAGACCTCAAGAGCAGAGATTATCTTAGGATGGGGTCAAGATAAAGACACAGAATGAGAAAAGTAAATCCTGCTGACATCAGTTGACCATGGATCAAGCAGTCCTTGAACTACATCCAGACTTCTAAATTCCATAAGCCAATAATTTCCAATTTTGCTTTAGCCGGTTTGTGTTGGATTGTTTGCCCTTCATTCATGTAATGACATTGTGTGATGGAACAGAAAACACTTCCACTAAGATCATTGCAGTAAACACAAAATTTTAGAAAACTTTTTTGTACCATCCCTCAAAGCAGGTCAATTGCAAAATGACAAAGCACAGTCAATTCTAAAGGGAACCAAAGCAAGGTAGTCTCAAATGACACCGTCGGCTTGAGCCAAGAATATGGATACACTTCATACTCTCCAGTAGATTATCAAAGAACATGTTGACACCACACTTTACAGCATGCAATGAGGGTTTTCTGATGCGACTCTAAAGGGTAGCTATTCTGTGTTACCAACTAAGAAATCGAGTGTATGCTTGATAATCAATGAATATTCTCTTGTTAGGACATATTCCTAGGGTTCAAATTCCTTTTCTGTCACTTATTAGCATTTAAGAATTGTGGGACAAGGAACTTAACATTTCCTTGGCCTTGGTTTCCTCATCTGAAAAGTGGAGATGATTATATTACCCATCACAGAGTTGTTGTGAGGATAAAATGCATGTATGCATTCAAGTGGTTAGCTGTACTAATCATTTCTGGGAAGATATTGGCTATTGGAATCATTAGCTTGGATATTTAGACAGTACTAATAGATCCAATATTAAAAATAACATCTTTAAGGCTTTATGTAATGCTACGCACCTAGCACATATTTTGCTCAATAAATGTTTAGAAATCCTTGTCTTTATCACTATCACATCCTCACAGAGAATCCTTGGGGGCAGGACTTTTGAGATTTTACTCAAACAGTTCTGATATACTCTAACACCCAGAAACGTTGGTGAGCTGTGTCCCAAAGTTCTGTCTTAGATCACATCAGGGTTATTTACTTGAGAACATTAACAAAACCTGCACTTACCAATTGCAGCCATTAAGGAAAAAAGAATTCCATCCAGGGGACATCTGATTTTAGAAAGGACAACTTCCGGATGACTGCTCTAAGACAGAGTAGCTCCTGAATGGACCCTAGGAAACTGAACAATACTAATGTGACCAGAGCTGTGAAACTGTCGGTAGATGTTGGTCACGAGAAAAATATTTTTGTTTAGGGTGTGATCTTGTATCATATTTCTGACAATAATAAAATAACTGAATCAATTGTTGAGGCCTTCCTGAGTACGTGACAGCCATCAGTAGGGCCACGTGACATTGGGTAAACTGGTTAATCTCTCTGCACCTCAGTTTCCTGTAGAAGGGCTGTCCTGGGGGTTAGAGAGTATAATGCATGTCAGGGGCTTGGCACATAGCACAAGCTCATTAGAGGCTAGGATGTCAGGAGAGTTATTTTTCTTTCACCGAACAAGAAATCTGAAGGTTGGTAGCCCAGGGCTGGTCCAGGGGCTTGAGAAGACCGAAGCAAGGTCTCTGTGACTCTGGGCCTTTCTCTCGTGTCTGGTCACAAGATGACTGTTGCAGCCATGCATCCAGGCTTCATGCTTTAGGCAAGAACATCAAAGTCTGGGGTCTGTTGGGGTTTGTTTTTTTTTTTTTTTAATGTTTATTTATTTTTAAGAGAGTCCAAGCAGGGAGAGGCAGAGAGAGGAGGACGGAAAATCCAAAGTGGGCTCTGCGCTGACAGGCTGACAGCAGCAAGCCTGATGGGGGCTCAAACTCCCTAACTGCGAGCTCATGACTTGAGCTGAAGCTGGAGGCTCAACCAACTGAGCCACCCAGGTGTCTCTGGGGTCTGTTAGTTTTTTAAGAAGAGGGAGGATTGGTGTGACAATCTTCACTGCAGTTAGCTGTTAAGCATGTTGGAATTTATCAAACTTCATAATAGCCCCGGAGAGAAACAAGGGTGGTATTATCTCTATTTCATTAATGTGAAAATGGAGGCTAGAGAGGCGCGGAAATTTGCCTGGGGCTGTATAGTAGTGAGGGGCAGAAATAAGCTGCTAACTCAGGCTACCATGTTTCTTGCTTTTAGTTTGTATCTCTTGCCAGCATACCAGCCTGTCATAAGGGGCGATTCTTTGTTGGAGGTACATGAATGAGTTTTAAGCCATCAAATGAAGAGGTTAATGGGAGGCAGTGTCATTAAATGTAAATTGAGATAAGGTGCTGCAAAATGTTCTGAGCATCTCGGGGTCGAGATGAAGAGGAAAGGGAGGAGAGAAGTTCAAGATTAAGATGGGAAGTAAAGAGAGAGTAAATGCAAATCAGATATGAAAAGCATATGAAAATCTAAAGTGCAAAGAAAGTGTTGCTCTTATAATTATGACTTTGCATTTTCCTTCGATGTGGCTTGAGGGATATAGTGTAAGTACATGCATGTAGATGAACATACCTTCACGTGCTCAAATGAGTGCATCCAAATGGTGCTTGATAGACACCACCATGTTAACAAAATCAGAAATGATACAAGGTTAATCTTTTTAGATTAATAGTAAAAGCTTTCAGCCCACGTACATCAACTTTATGCAAAAGTTCTATATTAAAATAGATTTCCCATACATTACATATATGCTACATTTGATATAATTTAAGCAACTTTTAATATTTAAATACATAGCAAATGACCCCACAATAACAAAATTCATTTTTGTGCATTTTAAAATAGGGAGGAAGAAGATGACCATCACCATTAGAAATCATCATAAAAATTAATCTTACCTGAAATCAGAGTTTCATTAAAGTATTTCTGCAATGATGAAAACAATTAGCACGATAGAAGGAATTGTGGGTGTTGTAGCCAAAGAGAGCTGCCTGGATCGAAGTCGTGGTTGCAATGTTTCCTCTCGGTTTCTTCATCTGTAAAGTGGGGATGACATTTACCTCACAGGGTTGTTTTGAGAATCAAATTCGATAATGTACATAAAGTACTTAACACAGTGCCTGACATATAGAGAACATCCAGTATTAGTACATTTTCTTATTTCAGTAATTGGATTTTAGTTTCTCTTATCTTATAGATTGGCAAAAACATTTCTAACACTGGCATTAGAATTTTTATTTTAAAGCTTTAAAGTTTTTATTAAGGTTAAAATTCCAAAGGGTGTACCTCCTTACTTAATCATACAGCTACTGAAAGAACGCTAGGCGTAGAAATAATTTCGTGGTCATAGTTTATATATTAAAGTGCAACATTATTTTTCTAAATTTCAAAATAAACTTATTTTAGTGCCTCAGAAATGGCCTTGGGATTTAAACTCCATTGTCCATCATTAAAAAGTAAGAAACCTAGGGGTACTTGGTGGCTCAGTCAGTTAAGCGTCTGACTCTTGATGTTGGCTCAGGTTGTGATCTTGGGGTCGTGGGATTGGGCCCTGCATGGGGCTCAGCACTGAGCATGGAGCCAGCCAGGGATTCTCTCTCTCCCTCTCTCTCTGCCCCTCCCCCACTCGTGTGCGTGCACTCCCACTCTCTCTTTCAAAATAAATAAACAAACCAAAAATAAGAAACCTAGAATCATTCGCATTATGGAATCTGAACACACTATCCCTGCCTTGATTGTTTACATCACAGTACTTACTTGGGCTTAAATCCAGTGTGCGGCCATCTTGACCTCTCAGTGCTAGGGGTCCATAAGAAAACTTTTCAAACTGAGTGGATATAAAGGCTTCAGCCAACTGCTATTACTTTATGCAATGTAGAGAATTCTGTTCCACTGGCATCCACATCTCCAAAGATTTCCTTTAATCTCAGTAGTAAACAATAGAATTTCAAGCTTCCCAAACTATGCAAGCATTTAAGCTCAAACATGAAAGACTGATTCCTCAAGAACTATCAGCCACAAAGTTCCTCTTATTTTGTAAGACACCTTCCTCTGCAAAGGAGGGGGCTGGGTGCTGCAGGTTAGCCTCAGGCTTCTGAAGAATTGGAAAAGCCGGGGGGGAAGGTCTTTTGGAATCATTTTGACCCAGTTTGGGCTTACAATTCAAAACAAGTACACAGACTCATGCTACTTATTTTAGCCTTTTAAGACTTTACTTTATTTTTTGCATTACCATAATGCCATTTTCATACACAGCAGGGTCCACAAACTGCTTGATATTTCTCTAAAAGTTTTTTTGAGCTTGTAGTAGTTTCCTCTGCTTTTTTTTTTAAATGGCATTCACTTGTTGAAGACATCAAGCCATTTCTCTTATAGAACATCTCATCGTCTGGATTATTTTGCCATTCACATAAAGTACACAATCCACTTGGAATTGGTTTATGTGTGTCATGTGATATGGAGAGTTAGTTCATTTTTTTCCATATGGATGTCTTGTTGCCCCCCAGCAGCATTTACAGATTTATTGAAAGATTTGCTTTTTAGAATCAAAAATCTATCATCTATCTATCTATCCATCTATCAGTGCAGGACTATTTTAGTGCTCTGCATTCTTTCCTTTTGGACTATTTGTCTAACACCACTGTGTCTGAATTCCTGCATTTATATTTGTATTTGTATCTGTAATGAGTATTTTATATAGTAGAGTAAGGAGTCGCAACTTGGGGCTTCTTTAAGAGTATATCACCTATTTGGGACTTTTGCATTACCATATACATTTTAGAATCAACTTGTCAGGTTCCACAACAACCTGTTGGAATTTTTATTGGGGATAGCATTGAATTACCAAATAATTAGGAAGAATTGCCATCATTATAATATTGAGTCTTCCAATTAATGAACACGACATATGAATAAACATAATCCTCAGACTCAAGTGAGTGGGGCCTCTGCCATAGACGCCAATCTCAGGCCTTCTGTGGATTGTACCCCTTTCCCATGGGATAGAGTCTACTGGGTCGATGGGATATGTCATTCAGAGCTGTCACTCCCTCCTAGACTGTAATCTGGGTGTCAAGATCCTGGAATTTCCCGCCCAGTGGCTTTAACCCACTTCCAGAACCTGCACAGCCTCTTCCCTAGCGTGCTCTCGTCAAGGCAGAAATCCATGAGCGCAGATCCTTATTCCTGAGGATTGGCTAAGGGGTAGTCAAGTGGTTGTCAAGGGACACAGGTGTACAGGTGGAGCTTGAATGTGTGGACTGGTGCATCCACATACGCACATGAGAGTCTCCTCCTGGTAAAGTTAAGATGGAGCCAGGCATGGAAGGAGAAGTGGGGTAAGTGGGGGCTGTGAGCTAAGGGCTGTGTTCCGGCACTTTTAAATATTTAGGTGTAGGACACGCAGGCCTCTATTTGTGTTCTTGCCCCGGGTCCCACATAAAGTGAGAGCAGGGCTGATAATGCATTGTTTTATTTTAATCTTCCTTAATTTCATTCAATAATATTTTAAGGCTCTCCACCTAAAGATCTTGAACATCTCTCTTAAAATTTATTTCTGGTTCTTTGATATTTTTAATTCTTTTTTTTTAATGGAAACAATAATTTTTTAGCTGTTGGCTACATTTACATAGAAATTTAATTTTTGTATGTTTGGATTCAACAAACTTGTTAAACTCTCCTATTTTTAAAAAAAGACTATTTATTTATTTATTTACTTATTTATTTATTTAGTAATCTCTATACCCAACATGGGGCTTGAACTCACAACCCCAAGATCAAGAGTTGCATGCTCCACCGACTGAGACAGCCAGGTGTCCCGCTCTCCTATTAATATTAATAATTTATCTGTAGATTCTCTTGGATTTTCTATACAGACAGCTATATGTCATCTGTGAATAACAACAATTTCATTTCTTCCCAATTTCCCAGTACCACATGTTGTTTATGCATTCATCAGCGGGTGGAGATTTGGGTTGTATTCACCATTTGGCCATTATGAATAATGCTGCTAAGAGCATTTGTATACAAGTTTTTGTATGAATATATGTTTTCTGTGCTCTTGGGTAGATATACCTAACAGAAGAACTTTGGGGTCATACAGTAATTCTATGGTTAACTTTTCAGGGAACTGCCATATTATTTTATACAGTGGCAGCGTCATTTTACTTTCTGACCAGCAAGGTATGAGAGTTATAACTTCTCCACATCTCACCAACACTTGTTTTTGTTTTTTTGGTTTTTTTTTTTTTTTTTTTTTTGATTAAAATCATTTCAGTGGGGGGGCGCCTGGGTGGCGCAGTCGGTTAAGCGTCCAACTTCAGCCAGGTCATGATCTCGCGGTCCGTGAGTTCGAGCCCCGCGTCAGGCTCTGGGCTGATGGCTCAGAGGCTGGAGCCTGTTTCCGATTCTGTGTCTCCCTCTCTCTCTGCCCCTCCCCCGTTCATGCTCTGTCTCTCTCTGTCCCAAAAATAAATAAACGTTGAAAAAAAAAAATTAAAATCATTTCAGTGGGTATGAAATGGTATCTCATTCTGGTTTTGGTTTGTATTTTCCTAATGATTAATGGTATTGGGCATCATTTCATGGGTTCATTGGCCATGTATCTTCTTTGGAGAAATGTCCATTTAAATCCTTTATACATTTCCAAATTGGGTTATTTGTCTTTTTATTATTGAGTTGTAAGAGCTCTGAATATATTCTAGATACTGGACTCTTATCAGATGTGCAAATATTTTCTTTGATACTGTGAGTTGTTTTCTTAATCCAAAGTGATATGTAATGTGAGCAAGAAATAAACCTATATTGTTGAAAGCAACTGAGATTCTTGGGTTGTTGCTGACTGTAGAATAACTTAATGAAAATTGGCTAGACAACTTGTGTTTAGCTTTGTGTACCTGTACTATCTCATACCCCATTTGCATTTGCCCCATTGGGCAGGGTTGAGTAGCAGCTATGTGTGTCACATTTCTTCTAAGTAGACTTTCAGTCACTCCTGCTGTTTTTAGTCCCACTTCTGTCTCTTTTCAAATATGCCTGGGACCTTCTAATTGTGGCAGTTCTACAATATAATTTGGGTTGTTTTTGGCTTTCCTCACTGCCAGTTTAGGATTCAACCTTCTTATTTCTGTTAGGCAACTTGTCATTTGTGAATCTTACTTCCAGATTCCAAAGTTTTATGTTCTTGTTTCCTCTACCCCCACTTTTTGCTCTTGATGGTTTTAGGCAATAGTGTTTTTTAATGTTTATTTATTTTGAGAGAGAACGAGAGTATGAGCAGGGGAGGGGCAGAGAGAGAGGGAGACAGAAAATCCCAAGCAGGCTCTGTATTGTCAGCACAGACCCCGATGCGTGGTTCGAACACACAAACGGTGAGATCATGACCTGAGCCGAAATCAAGAGTTGGATGCTTAACCGACTGAGCCAGCCAGGCGTCCCTATGCAATAGTGTTTTGTTTTTTGTTTTTTGTTTTTAGGTCTGTTTACTGTTTTTTTTAGTGGAGTTTCAGGAGGAAGCAAATGTAAATATGTATGTCTACCATTTTTACCCAGAAGTCTAACTTCTCATTTCAAGTGCTAATCGAACACAGCCAATCTGTGGCCAGTGTATTATCACCCTATGGCCATGTGCAATTCTATGTATCCAAAGGGAAAGCACATCCTCATCCATAAACAGTTACAGCTATTCACTCTAGGAGGAATGCGGCATTTGTAAGGGAAAGCTTTTTGCTCATCAACTACAGTTGAGCTGGATGTATGCTGAGCTACCGACCTCCAAGTTTGGTGGCAACATGGAGATTTTCTGATTCTATGATCAAGTACCATGATCTAAACGTGTGTTTGGGGGCCATATGAAGTACTTACTGGCATGCTTTGTTCAAAATCCTTTTTCTTCTCCTGTGTGACTATATCTCTATAATGCCATTATATTCAAGTGAGTCAAACATTCTGGTGTCAAATATTTCTTGGTTTTCAAATACAGTATAAGAAAAAGAAAGAAAGAAAGAAAGAAATAAAGAAAGAAAGAAAGAAAGAAAGGGAAAGGATATCAGCTAAAGGAAGCCAAGGCCTAGATGAATGAACCATTTGCTAAAAATTAAATGCAAATAAGATATTGGTAATGAATAAGATCAAATAGAAATAAATATGATGATTTTCTTGCCCCCAAAGGACTGACAGGCAAATTGCATGAAGAAGCTAGCTCTAAGGAAAGGGAGCGTGTCCCCACCAGTCAAGTGTGGTGTTCATGGGAGCAGGAACAAGAACAGACACCACAGCAAAATCAGTCAGTGAGATTGGACTGCGTTAATGGGCCATTTTATTAACTGGGTAGTTGGCAAGAAAAATACAGTTTCATTCAACAAGTTGGTAACACTGAGTTAAAGAGAGGAATTAGCTAGGTCATTAAGACACCACACAAACTGATTTCTAGAGCTTGAACATAGCAGGAAATGTTTCTTTACAGAGATTTAGAAAAGGTGCCAACGTACATGACTGATTGATGGCCAATGGGATGCTTTGTTTCTTTTTGAAACAAAGCTGGAAACAAAGACTTTTTTTTTTTTTTTAATGTGGAACTGGTTGGGTCAGTGAAATATTACTGCCCACACCTAGTTTTTTTTTCTAACATATATTTTTGTGTGACTATGATTGTAGAGACCCATGCTATTATATGTACATTTGTAAACTGAAAAACAAAGTCAAAATAATCAGGAGAGGAAAATTCAACAGAAGCTCTTAAAATCTCTTCTAGCTTTATGTACCGATTTACTTCTTCACCCAGTAAGTCAGTGCTACTTTCTTTTCCAATGATTAGGAATGTTTTCCCCAGAGCTCCTGAAATATTTCTTCCCTGGCAAGTGAGATTTCCAACTAATTGAAGTGAATAAACACGCTTCTTTCCAAAGAATGTGCCATGTTACATAGAAAACAGGGCTTGAAAGGAATTGTTAAGAGCCATTAGCCTTATTAACATGTTATTTTTTTGATATTGTCAAGGGCATAGGGAACTAGTCCTTTGCCGTGGAGTTCTTAGCTTTTAGGTGAGCCTGCCTCCAGGCTGGAATAATTTAGTCACCTGACTTTCCTGTAACTCTTATTACTTTTGGCTTCATGAGGCAGCATTCATGCTCGAGTGGTCCTTTTCCACTCCCCAAAAGTCTTTTGTAGGACACTGCTAACCTTTTTTCTTTGCCTACTTCTCTGCATGAAATGTACAAAAATCCCTAGTCAGACACCCAGGGTTGATATACAAATAAGACATACAACTTGGATTCTGTCTTTCTATTATTTGTTTCAATATTGTTCTATTTATTATTTGTTTATATTTCTTGGTTTAGCAGAAGATTTCTCTCCCTCAAAACTAGCCTATTAGATCTGATCATCTGATGCTGCTTTTAATAATTATAGTGAGGAAAATATTGTAAATTATCCTATAGTCAAACCAATAAAATTGTTATGGAGGGTCACTTTTATTATTTAAAACGCTGCATTTATTGTACTTAAATTAATCATTCACAGAATGATTTTTAATGCACACCAACACAACTAGAAAGTTCATTTCTTGGTTCACATCTCCAAACACTCATACTTGTTTATTCTTGAAACTGGAGGGAAGAGAGAGCATCAGAAAGTTTGCACAATGCCCCACGAATTATTTAAATCCATTTCCTGTGCAGTGAAAGCCCTATGACATTTCCAGAGCTGCTGTTTATTTTGGGATGTGAAGGATGTTAAAATTCTTTGTGTTTAAACCACAACATTTGTGAGTGGCATGAGACAAAGACTCATGGCAGGCTGTAAGTGGCCAGGCAATCCCTACCGGAAGGAAAGAGGCTATTGAATTACCGGAGTCCAGGGCAGGCAAATTCACCTGGGTTGGCAAGCTTAGGGGAGGCTGCGAAGAAAGACTGACATCCATTGTTCCTCTCACCTGCCTGAGTGTATTCAATCTAAAGGAGCAGTTTGTTTCTCTCTACCTTCATTAGTGCAGAGACCAAACTCCAAATTGCATAAAGGAGAATGTTAATATGCTGGTATGTTTTTACACAAAGAGGAATACCTGCTACACAGATGTTCAAGGAAAACACCTTGTGTTTATCAATTATCTCATACCATATATTTTTGGACTGTTTTATCTGTATGTTTTACTAAAGTGTTTCCCTGAATCTCACTAACCTTTACAACACCCTGTTGTAATAGGAACAGTCTAAAAACTACTTTATTTTCTTCTTTTTTCATTAAAATTTTTTTTTAACATTTATTTATTTTTAGAGACAGAGACAGAGTACACACAGGGGAGGGGCAGAGAGAGAGAGAGAGGGAGACACAGAATCTGAAACAGGCTCCAGGCTCTAAGCTGTCAGCACAGAGCCCGGCACGGGAATTGAACCTACGAAGCACAAGATCATGACCTGAGCTGAAGTCAGATGCTTAACTGATTAAGCCACTCAAGTGCCCCTTTATTTTCTTCTTTATTTTTTCTTCCTTTCTTCTTTTCCAATGGAGTTATAACCAACACATAACATTATACTAGTTTCAGGTATACAACGTAATGATTCAGTATTTGTATATACAGTTGATCCTTGAACAACACGGATTTAAACCATGTAGGTTCACATATATGCAGATTTTTTCGATGAATACAGTATAGTAATGTAAATGTATTTTCTCTCCCTTATGATTCTCTTAATAACATTTTCTTTCTTAAGCTTACTTTGTAAGAATACAGTATATAATAGATATAACATACAAAATATATGTTAATTGACTGTTATGTTATCAATAAGGCTTCCTGTCGACAGTAGGCTATCCTGATTTTCAGGAATCAAAAGTTATAAGCAGATTTTTGGGACACCTGGGTGGCTCATTTGATTAAGTGTCCGACTCTTGATTTTGGCTCAGGTCCTGATCTCACGGTTCATGAGTTTGAGCCCTGCCTGGGGCTCTGTGCTGACAGTGAGGAGCCTGCTTGGGATTCTCTCTCTCTCTCTCTCTCTCTCTGCCCGTCCCCCTCATGTGCACATGTTCTCTCAAAATAAATAAATAAATTTAAAGAAAAGTTATAAGTCAATTTGACTGCACAGGAGTTGGCACCTCGAATCCCTGCACTGTTCAAGGGCGAAATCATCACAACAAATCTAGTTAACATCTGTCCCCATAGTTTTCTTTTTTTTCTTTCATACTTTTCTTTCTTTCTTTCTGCTTAAAGAAAGAAAGAAAGAAAGAAAGATCACTTGTCTAAGTTCATATACCGAAGTCTTAGAAATACCCCTTGCTATTCAACTACTTTAGACTCCTCTTGGGTCATCTTTATTAGAATATGGTGAACCTCAAATTAGGATTTAATGGTAGTAACATCATTCTTTATTTTGCACTTTAAAGGGCCCCTTCCAAATACAAATCAAAACCACACTCAGATATCACCTCACGCCAGTCAGAGTGGCCAAAATGAACAAATCAGGAGACTATAGATGCTGGAGAGGATGTGGAGAAACGGGAACCCTCTTGCACTGTTGGTGGGAATGCAAATTGGTGAAGCCACACTGGAAAACAGTGTGGAGGTTCCTCAGAAAATTAAAAATAGACCTACCCTATGACCCAGCAATAGCACTGCTAGGAATTTACCCAAGGGATACAGGAGTACTGATGCATAGGGGCACTTGTACCCCAATGTTTATAGTAGCACTCTCAACAATAGCCAAATTATGGAAAGAGCCTAAATGTCCATCAACTGATGAATGGATAAAGAAATTGTGGTTTATATACACAATGGAGTACTACACGGCAATGGGAAAGAACGAAATATGGCCCTTTGTAGCAACGTGGATGGAACTGGAAAGTGTGATGCTAAGTGAAATAAGCCATACAGAGAAAGACAGATACCATATGTTTTCACTCTGATGTGGATCCTGAGAAACTTAACAGAAACCCATGGGGGAAGGGAAGGAAAAAAAAAAAAAGAGGTTAGAGTGGGAGAGAGCCAAAGCATAAGAGAGTCTTAAAAACTGAGAACAAACTGAGGGTTGATGGGGGGTGGGAGGGAGGGGAGGGTGGGTGATGGGTATTGAGGAGGGCACCTTTTGGGATGAGCACTGGGTGTTGTATGGAAACCAATTTGACAATAAATTTCATATATTGAAAAAAAAATAAAGGCCCCCTTCCTTTTCAAATAAGGATTTCAATGTATTCAATGATCAATATGAATGTAAAGTCCTTGAAAGAGAGAGAAGTTGATTCCTACTTTAAAGTTACAAGTTCTCATTTTTTCCAATAGGTTATTAGCGTTTATTATTATTATATCCTCCTTATGAAATTCTTACCCATATTATGGTGTGTAAAGGTTAAATAGGGAGATGATCTTTAAGAAAGAAACTTCTGGATGTTGATTGCTCTGTACTGACATTAAAAAAATTTTTTTTAATGTTTATTCATTTTTGAGAGAGAGAGAGCAAGTGAGCACATGAGCAGGGGAGGGTCAGAGATAGAGGGAGACACAGAATCTGAATCAGGCTCCAGGCTCTGAGCTGTCAGCACAGAGCCTGACATGGGCCTCGAACCCACAAACTGTGAGATCATGACCTGGGCTGAAGTCAGATGCCCAGCCTACTGAGCTACCCAGGTGCCCCCTGTACTGACATATGTTTAAAGATAGATAAGTAGACCTGCACTTACACAAGCATTTGATTTTCAGCAGAGGCACCAAAGCAACATAAGGGGAATTTACACAAATGGTGCTAAAATAACTGGAGAGTCTATGGAAAAATGAGCCGTGACCCCTAACTCACACCAAACATAACATTAATTAGGGGTAGATCATAGGCTTAAATATAAAAGCTAAAACCATAAAGTTTGAGAGGAAATTATAGGGGCACATTTTCATGACTTGGGGGTAGGCAGTTATTTCAAACAGGCCATAAAAAGCAATAACCATAGGGAGAGAAGCAAGTAAAATGTCAATGAAGCATCTAGATGGTGGGTCCAATGTACAGGTATATTAGTCAGCCTGGGCTGCTGTAATGAAATACTATAGACTAGGTGACTTAAGCAACCAAAATGTATTTTCTTACTGTTCTGGAGACTAGAAGTCCAAGATCAGTGGACTGATCAAGGTCAGTGTCTGAGGGCTCTCTCCTTGGGTTGCAGACAGCCACCATCTCACTGTGTGCTCACATGGCAGAGAGAGAGATTGCTTTTCCTCTTCTTATAAGGTCACTAATTCTATCAGATTAGGGCCCACCCTTATGACCTCTTTTTTTTTTTTAATTTTTTTTTTCAACATTTATTTATTTTTGGGACAGAGAGAGACAGAGCATGAACGGGGGAGGGGCAGAGAGAGAGGGAGACACAGAATCGGAAACAGGCTCCGGGCTCTGAGCCATCAGCCCAGAGCCTGACGCGGGGCTCGAACTCACGGACGGCGAGATCGTGACCTGGCTGAAGTCGGACGCTTAACCGACTGCGCCCCCCAGGCGCCCCAAGCCTCTTTTAACCTTAATTACCGCCTAAAAGCCCTTTCTCCAAATATAGTCACACTGAAGGTTAGGGCTTCAGCACATTTGGTGGGGATACAATTAAATCCATAGCAATGGGTGTTCACTATACAATTCTTTCAATGTTGCTATATATTTATAACTTTTCTTAAGAAAATGTGGATAAAAAGAAAAGTAGATTTTTAAGAGAAAGAATTAGTTTTCTAGTGATCTTTACATACACCATGTCCCTAATACTGATTTGCAGAATTGCTTTCTGCTCAGACTATTTTATGGAAAATGACTAATTTGTTCAAGCCATTAAAAAATAAATCAGGTTGGTATTTTTGAGTATCTTCTAGTAATAGAGGTAGAAGGAGGTAGAAGGGAAGAACCTTAGGTCAAGTAAATTAAGAAGCATTCATTGAGCATTCCCAATCTGTATACCCTGTGAGATACAAAGATATGGGAGACCTAGATCTTACTTGTAGGGGCCACGCTGTCTTTGGGCAACCCTGAAGAATGGGTCAAAGTTCAGGTCTATAGACAATCCAAGTGAAGGCTAAGTACCCGGGGCCCAGCAGTGCTGATGGCTAGCCTCAGCATGACACCTCCTTCCACACTCACCCCCCCTCTGACTGCCTCTTACCTCAGATCCCTACACAGCCTGCTGGCTGTATCTGCAAGGCTTTCCTCCTATACCCCTCCTGAGTATCCTGCTTCGTTCACCAAGCCTCAGACCTAGCTTACTTCCTCAGGGGCATTCTTCCTGACATAGAGGACAGGTCAGGTTCTTTGTTATATAGCTTCAGAGTACAGTAGTCCTTTATTCGTGAGCATTTGACTCTGTTCCTAATTATAGGGTCATTGAAGGGATCATTTGGGTAATGTGCAATCTCTGCTAGGTTTTAAACTCTGTGACAAATAAGCTGTATTTCCTGTTTAATTCCAATCATATCCCTAGCAATTCACAGCATCGATTATATAGGAGGTTACACAGGAAAACACATAGGAACTGTTGTTGGGTTTGGGGTGTGTGTGTGTGTGTGTGTGTGTGTGTGTGTGTGTGTTTTCTCTCAATAGGAAAGAAAAAAATCTCCACATTATTATAACCATATGAACTATGGCTAGGATAGCTTGTTAAGAAAATAAATTTATGAAAAGACTTTTTTTTTAAGTCAAAAGAAGAAAAATGTTTGTAGAATCAAGGAATCTTGGGCTGGAAAGGAGATTTGAGGTCATTTGGTCCACCTGTTTAACTATACTCCTGTCAAATTTATGAATGTCTTTAGTAAAATTTTTTTAAGAACTATTTATATCAAACTGTTGAAGTGAAACCAAATAAATTCTCAATTCTCCAGAAACTGATCACTGTATAAAGCATTTAGTAGAATTCTTGATTCACAGTAGTAGTTACAATACTTATTATTGGTACTAGCAATATTACCAAGAAACCTCCAATTTATAGTGCATTATTTCAAAAAGAGCACAGATTTTAGACCTAAAAACCCCAAGATTAAGTCACAACTCTGCAACCAACTGGATACATATGGCTTTGAACAGTTCACTTAATATCTCCAAACCTCATTTTTTTCCTCCTGGCATTCAATAAATGGTAGCCAATATGGTTATAACAAAAACTACAATAAGGATGAATCAGATTCTGTGTTGACTCCCAAATATCTCTTAGGACAGTGGAAAAATGGGTAAAAACTCCACTTCTGTGTGGTTGATGCAACAATGAAAGCATGCTGCCAGGAAGAATGGGGGAGTAGCCCTCACACCTGGCCTGTTGAGGAGGAAAGAGTTTGTTTAAAAAGTTAATGAAAAGCAATTCTCCAGACTGATGAAGAAAAAAAAGACAATCTTGGCAGAGGAACACTGTGAAGTGGTTTTGGTACGATCCCGGCCAAGTGTTCCAAGGTCAGGTGTGTCAGAAGATGGGCAGCAGATTCTGGGATATGTTTTATGTTATGATAAAAGTACACGGATTTCACACTGTGGGTTCTGGAGAACCAGTAAAGGGCTTTAAAATGGGACAAGACACAATCAGATCTATCTTTTAGAAAAGTCACCTGGGAGTCATATGGCTTAGAGGGGTAAGGCTACAGGCAGGGAGACCAGTCAGGAGGCCATCGTGATAGTCAATGAAGTGATGAAGGCCTGAATCAGGAAGAGTAATGTGGGCGTGGAGAGGGGAGAATGATTCAAGGGATGGTTCAGGGATAGAGTCAGCCAGATGGGGTGATGCGGAGTACAGAGGACGTGAGGGCCCCAACATGATTCATAACGAATCAAGACTTGCTGGAGAGAGTTGGTGTTTCGTCAGGACAGAGAATACAGAAGGAAGAAGGGGGAGGAGGAAGCAAAGGAAAGCTGAGTTAGAGATGAGAGGTTTGATTTTGGACAGACTGAGTTTGCAGTATCTATAAGCTCCCCAACAAAAGGAGAATGTGTCCAGCAGGGACTGGAAATTGGGACTGGGTCAGGGAATTCTGTTTTGGAGCCATTAGTTTGCCCAGGGAAAGGGTGTGATGTGAAAAGGGGTAAGTGCCAAGCACAGAATGCTGGGGATGGCACCCAGTAAGCAGGAGATAGACAAAGAACCATGGACAGACAGAGAAACAGAAGTGAGAACAGACTTGTAGAAACCAAAGAAGAAAGTATTTCACAAAGGAGGAACCACTGGGCCTCTGTGTCAAAAGGTACAGAAAGGTCAAACAAGATGCAAGATAAGGAAAGGCAGATATCTACTAAATCCCATCACATGGAGCCACTTGTCACCTTGCTTGTGATGTTTCACTCGAGTGAGAAAGGTAGCATTGGCTTGAGAGGTCAATGGGATGGTGGAGAAAGAGATCATGATGATAGACAACTCTACCGAGATGCTTGGATGAAAAAGAAAAATGAAGAAAATTTTCAAAATGTTCCCCAAGGTATCTTTAAATATATTTGTATATTTCCCTACATCTGAAAGAAACATCTCCTTGAGATCTGCTTCATCCAGGCAGAAAGACCACCCAAGGGACAATTTGTCCCTATCCATACAAAAATTATAGTCTTAAGAGGAAGGTGGATGCTTACCACTGTTTTCTAGAGAAGACTAGCCCTAAGAAACATTGCTTTGTAATTTAACATAGGGCAAAAATTCCTAACACATTTTGATTTAAAAGAAAACGATAGATTCCTAATGCTGGGTCCTTCACATAGCCGTTTTTGCCTTGCAGTGGCAAAATCTTGACCTTGAAGCTCTGTTAATATTGTCTCCACAATGTCTTTAACATCTGTTCTTTCTCCTCCTTTCCCACGGTCTTTAAAACAAAACTGTGTTTATTTTTAAGCCATTGACTACATTTTTTAAGTTCACTTAAATGTCTTGACAATTTTTATCCAAAAGAGGGCGCAAATTTCTCAGGAAATATAGTACAGTATTTTACAAAATTCGCTGACTCCTGGTAACAGATTTCACAGCTGCTGTAATTTAATGCAGAAACATTATTTCTGTGGCATATGCCTATGAATTAAGTCCCATTGTGTGAGTGCTAATTAAGAGCTCTTTGCGTCTTTAGAGTAGTTTCAGAGAAGAGGCAGACTAAGTTGAAGCCAACATTTTTCTATTTTGGGTAGCCAAATCAAATTAAGATAGACATTTTAAAATTAAACATTAAATGGGATTTCAAAAACCCAGTTTGTTTACAATCTTCTAATTTTAGGGTGTATTTCCATTCTACTATGGCTGAAAGAATCACTAGAGAAGTAGTATAGTTCAGACCTGTGTGTGGGTGGTTAATAGCTAATTGGGGGTATTTTTTTGTCTTGTTTTGCTTTGATCACAGTTGGAATTGTTCATTTTTTTGAGTTTATTTATTTTATTTGGGGGGGGGTGCATGAGCCGGGGAGGGGCAGAGAGAGACAGAGAGAGAGAAAGAGAGAGAGAGAGAGAGAGAGAGAGAGAGAGAGAAGGAGAGAGAGAGAATCTCAAGCAGGCTCCACACTGTCAGCACAGAGCTGCATGCAGGGCTTGAACCCATGAACCATGAGATCATGACCTGAGCTGAAATCAAGAGTCAGATGCTTAACGGACTGAGCCATCCAGGTGCTCCGGGAATTGTTCATTTTTTAAACACCCAGTATGTACAACTGTTCTCAGATACAAGAAGCCTTATGACTGGTGAATAGAGGGGGATAATGTGAATTCTGGTCTTCCTTTAGGTTGAATCTCACCATGATTTGCATATGTTTTCTCAGGGAAATGATATGACAAAGGTGTGCTAAAGTTCTGGTGGGCTTCCTAAATACAAGTTATGGAAATCAAAAAAAATGCAAAGGGGAAGTCATTTTTTCTTTCTTGCATTTTATTAGTATTAGTATTAGTATTAGTATTAGTATTAGTATTAGTATTAGTATTATTAAATAATCTCTACTCCCAATGTGGGGCTCAAACTCATGATCCTGAGATGAAGAGTCTCATGCTCTACAGACTGAGCCAGCCAAGTGCTCCAAGGAAGTCATTTTTTCAATGGTAGTAATATACTATTGGTACCTTTTACTTAACAGAAATCCACTTGACCAAATTCTGTACTTCAGATATACATATTAAGACAGAACCTCACTCCACAGATGGCACTTCCAAATCCAAAAATTCTATGCATGTATTAGCTTACTTTTGCTTCCATAACTGGCTTCCCTAGATATAGTATCTAACTGGTAATTTTCTGGTGCTTGTAACAATGAACACTTATGTGGGGGGAACAACACCATTTTGATTGGCTTCTAGCCCTCAAAATGAAACAAACTATGAATAGAGAATCACTGAAACTTTATTTGTGAATTGGTTAGACACTGAGGACTATTAACTAGGATCCCAAACAACCACATCCTCCAGTGGCAACACACAAGTAGCACTAAATGAGAGCAAAATGAAATTCATGGTCCTTATTTATGCACCACTCTACAATGACATTGCCAAGAAGAACTTCATGTGGATAAGGAACTCACATGACAATAAGAACCAAACATAATTTCCAGTTTTCATTTAATTACATACCTAAGACCCATTGCCAAACAATTTCTAAGAATTACCAACAAGTGCTCATACCTACCCTTCTTATAGGATCATGAAGTGTTACAATTTGATATATCACATTGACTTCTGCTTGGTCTAGCCAAAACTTCCTTCATTATGTACACCATCCAATGGGAAGGCCAATGTGTGTGTTCACCCAGAGATTCCCATTCTGCATCTTGTCCAGATTCTTCCTTTCATGACTATAAGATCTAATTTCATCTTCTCTAAGGCCTGGCCCAGACCACATTTTCTTTTCTGTGTTTGGGAGGGCCCATGACTCCTTTCCTTTGCCCCTGCCACAGCCTACACCCTCGTTCTGTTGTACCCCATATGGTAACACCCCTCACCCCCTTAGATTTCATTCCTGTAGACTCCATCAAGGAGGTGCTTTTTAAATACTCTACTTGTTGGATGATGCCAAATTTTGTTACATTCCTGAAACTTTCTCTTGCTCTTCAGTAATAGAAACCGGATCAACCAACCACCAAAAATCATTTAAGGACAGCTATGTGAAGGTGGAGGGTGTGAAGGAGTCAAGGAGTCAAAGACACAAACGCTGCAACAACAATAGAGAAGAGAGACTAAGGAGGCTGGTGATAGGACTGGATTTTGAATCTGTTTTTGCGTCCAGTATTTACATAGAGGCATTTGGGGATATGGCATTGTTTCAGTATATCTTCTCTGAAATGACCATTTTCCAGTTGGTACATGACTTTAAAAGGCTTGCCACCTTTACTGGTGTAAAACTCACATACCAAAATCGATTTGTTTAGAAAATGAATCTGATTTATAATAAAAGTTAAAAATTTTTTCAGTCAGAAATATGCAGTGAGAAGAAAACTGTTGCATTATAAAAGAGCTTTAATAATATATAAAGGTAATAAAAGCCAACTATGAGATGGCTTAATTTCTTATTGAAGTTATATTTTCTACCTTTCCAGAATATTGTCATGACAACACTTGCACATTCCCTTTTTTTTTTTTAAGGAATATTGTGAACATAAGAAGATGTGCATTATTTTGAGCTCAAATGCTTATGATTCTTTTGGTTCTTATTCATCTTTCAAAGGATAATCTTGATCCTTTAACAAACATTTACCTTAAAGAACGGTCTACCACTGAAATCTAGCAGGATATATATTAAGTTACAAAAGACTACTTCTCAGATGTTAGTCTGGATTAAATAAGAAACACATGGCATACTTGAAAATATCAGAAAAAGCTAAACAAAAATCAGGTTCTGGCTAGTGCTTCAGAATGCGAAATGATATTAATTCTTAAAGTCAGCTCCCTTTGTTACCTGTAAATATATGGCCACACCTCTAACTTAAGAGCTTGAGTAATTGAGTAAAATTTCGTGTTTGTTGGAATATTCCTTCTTTCCATGACACTGATAATATCAGTTTACTACCTATGACACTTTTTGCTTAGAACTGAAAGAGAGGTGCCTGGGTGGCTCAGTCAGTTAAGCATCCAATTTTAGCTCAGGTCATGACCTCACGGTTGGTGGGTTGGAGCCCCGCGTTGGGCTCTGGGCTGACAGCTCAGAGCCTGGAGTCTGCTTCGGATTCTGTGTCTCCTTCTCTCTCTGCCCCTCCTCTGCTAGTGTTCTGTTTCTGTCTCTCAAAAATAAATAAAAATGTATATATATATATATATATATATATATATATATATATGAACTGAAATAGGTATTCAGTCCTTTTAAAGTTTGGATGTTATGGTAGTGAGGCTTTTTTGAATGTGTTATGTTTAATCAAGCTTGTTTCCAACCACGGGCGTAGGAAGTTCCTTGCAGTTGACAAGTATGAGATTTGGAACACCGTGTGGAACAGCCTGGTGGCCCCACGGCCCCATGACCCATGCACACAATGAGAACTCAGCAGCTGTGCATGATAAACCTGGTTCCAGCATTAACCTGCTGTGGGACCTTCTACAGATTGCTTAATTCTAGACATGAGAGTAAATATTGTTACCAGTGCCCTGGAATAGATCTGCCTTTCCTTCCTAACACTTGAGACAAGGAAGAATTTGGAATGACCAGGCTGTAGGCTACTGTTCTTTGCTCCCAATTAAGAGGCAAATATAAGCACGTGACCATAAGTAGGAGGGAGCTGGGGTAAGAATGAACAAAAAGTAAGCAAAATTTGAGACTGAAGTGTAAATGTCTGGAGTGGTAAGGAAGATTTCTCAGCGACTGTAACTCTCCTGCTGGTTCCCGATATGGACCACAGCTGCACCACACTGTAGCTACTTTTGCTCTTTTGAACCGTTCTTTCTCCTTTTCTCTTCTCCTTTGACTCTCCCATGCCTTCTCGTTTTCCCTTTGTTGATGTTTTTTGAAGGGTAGGAGGAAATAGTATTCTCCTATGCAATTAAAAAAATTTTTATGTTTATTTATTTTTGAGAGAGAGAGAGAGAGAGAGTGTGCAGGGGAGGGGCAGAGAGAGAGGGAGATACAGAATCTGAAGCAGGCTCTGAGCTGTCAGCACACAGAGCCAACACGGGGCTTAAACTTGTGAACCGCAAGATCATGACTGGAGCCAAAGTCAGATGCTTAACTAAGCAACCCAGGCACCCCAAAATAAATAAACTCTGAACAAAAAAGTAAGGCTTATAGTCATAACCATAGTTTAAAAAAAGTCATAATCATTCAAGTCCCCCATTCACATTTGTTCAGTGAGTAGGTAAGGCAAACATTAGTATATACATATGGGGGTCTAATATCCACCCTTTTGAGAACTCTCCTGCTCTGAGAGTCAGCCAAAGCTTTCCAGGCGGTGAAGAGACAAGAGCAGCGCCATTTTAACCAGGTAGGCTTGTGGAGATATGTGCTAGAGTTGAGCTTGGTTTTGCCTAACCCAGTGAAACACAGTGTCTTGAAAGTCAAAATTAATTGGCTGTTAGGAAAAAGGATGTAAGAAACTGGTGATCCTAACCTATGCATCAAGTTGCCAAGTAGCAATTCTGTATGGATTATAGTTAGTCAACTCTGCTTACAAACAGAGCAAAACAGGGGTGTCTGGGGGGCTCAGTCAGTAGAGCACACCATTCTTTTTTTCTTTAAGATTTTTTAATTTTTAAGTAATCTCTACGCTCAACGTGGGGCTTGAACTTAGAACCTTGAAATCAAGAGTCCCCCAGTTACACTGGGGACTGACCCAGCCAGACACCCCAAGCATGTGACTCTTGATCTTGGGGTTGTGCATGCAAGCACCATGTTGAGTACAGAGATTGTACAGAGACTACTAAAACAAAACCAAAGACAGCAAAACAAACTAATGAAAAAACATACTGTGTGTTCCTGAATTCCTATTGTGTGATGCCAAACCATCTGTAGAAAAATCATTTAGTGACAAATATATTATTTATAAATGTATATACAAATGTGTTTTAAGAGACAAAAAGAACAATTATTTGAGGATTAATTTGATCATTTGAAGTATAAACTAAGGCCCTATATTTGTTGCAAGATTATAATTTGAAAGAATATGACTTTCCCTTCATTTCAAGATTATTTACTTGAAAGGATTAAAATTAGACAATTACAGATAGTTTTTGAGAGTATGCTTAACATTCCATCCAACATTATAAGCTGTCCTTTTTGACTGATAAATTAAATTCAATGACTATCAAATGCCCATAATACTGTATATACAGCTTAATAACATCTGTGCTTTGACTTATTTGATCCTGTCTATCTCATCTGGAAATTAACATGAGATAATGGAATTTTATTATTCGCTTTTTTCCTCTATGGTATATAAAATCTAGAAACTAACAAATAAATGACCAGGTTGCTTAACCAAATTTCATTGGCTGCTTTATTCACCATGTCAAAAAACTACAATATAATCTTTCACATAATGTTTTGATTGCAAGACAAAACATTGCTTAACTCTATAGAATCACATATGTGCATGAATTGCACAGTGGGGAAGTCGTTGACTTAGGGCATATTTGTTTGTCAGGAAGATTTATGTCCCAGGTCCTAGAGGTGTGGCAGTTTGTAATAATCACAGGCAAAACATGACATCAGCCTTGTTCTTTAGATCTTTTTATTAATTCTTTACAAACCCTAAATCAAACATAGAAACAGCTATTGCTTTGAACCACGAAGAAAAGGTGTGTCTATTATCTGTCTACCATATTATCGGTATACAACTTCATTGTTACTTCCTTTCTTTTGATGTTACTATTCAAAAGTCATTTATAAAGATGACTTTGCATTAACCTGAAACATAAACCTCCTGGTGATATACTCGTAAATAGTTTGTCAGCACAGATATATCCTTGAGGAGAACAGTTTTCAACTTCTAAATAGTCAAAACTTGCTTGTAATTCAGATTTTTCTTCTGCACTGAAATCGGGTAGTTCTTCAAATTTACCATTTTTGAAGAGTAACATACACAAAATGTCATTGCAATTGGTACAGTACTGCAATATTCACTTTACAACTTAACATATATTAAGAAGTCACTTAGGGATTCTGATTTCCTCATCTATAAAATGTTGAATTAAATATTTTTAAAGTACTTTCTAACTCTCATATTCTAGAACTATAAAATGTGTGTGCCATTGTTTTTAAATGATATCAAACTAATGTGTTTTACTACAAAGTCAGATAGACATAAATATAGATGGAAAATCTGCATCTGAACTATTTTCTTAAAGAATTTAACCAGGTGACAATACACTGGGGAAGGGGGTGGTGACAACAGCAGTTGTGAGGTGGGGCTGCATATGGCCTGGGACCCTGTGCCCATAGTCTGCTCTCCAAGCTGCCATACAGAGGAAAGGGCACCTTTCCTGAACTTACACAAAGGAACACAGCAGGAGGTGATTATTTCTCTCATCTTAAAAAATAAAAAGTTAAATAAAAAAACAAAACACCTTTCATGATTCACTTTCCTTCCAGTCCCCACACCATTTCTCTCCTCTCTTTAAGGAGCTGTTCACACTTCCTGCCCCCAGTTTTACCTCCCATTCTCCACTGACCCCACTCCCATCTGGTGTGTGCCCCACCCTCTCCATAGAACTGCTCCCGTCAAGGACCACCATGGACTTCATTCTTCAGTCTTCCTTCAGCTTGTCCCCTCAGCCACATGTGACACCATCAATCACTCTACCTCTTCCTCCTTAAAAAAATTTCTTCACATGGCTTCCAGACTCTCTGCCCTGGTTTTTCTCTGACTTAGATGGCTGTGCCTTCCCAATCTCTTTTGTTGTTTCATCCTCAACTCCTAGAATATCTCTTTCCCATCTACTTTCAGTCTGAGAGACTGGCTAGTCTCACGGCTTAAATGCCACCTAACCACAGATGACTCCAAAGTGTATTTTTAAGCCTGAAGCTCTGCCCTCAACTCTGGACTTGTAGATACAGTTGCCTGCGTGGCTCCTCCTTCTGGATGTCTACTGGGAAACCTAACTCAAGATGTGTGAAACTGTACTCTTGGGGCGACTGCGTGGCTCAGTTGGTTAAGCGTCTGACTCTTGCTTTCTGCTGTGGTCATGATCTCACAGTTCATGAGTTTAAGCCCGGAATAGGGCTCTGCGCTGATGGTGCAGAGCCTGCCTTGGGATCCTCTCTCCCTCTCTGTCTGCCTCTCTCCCGCTTGTTCTTGTTCTATCTCTCAAAACAAACAAACAAACAAACAAACAACAAAAAGAAACTGAATTCTCCTTTTCACCCCTGAACCTGTTTTCTAGAGCCTTCCTCAATTTAGGAAACAACTCCCCCCTTTGGCTGAGGCCAAAACCCTGATGTCTTCCTCTGCTCTTCTCTTTTACTCATACTTCACAGCCAGTCATTTGTGAATCTTGTCAGCTCTACCTTCAAAAGAGAACCAAAAATGCAAAATCTGACCATCTCTCACCACTGCTCTTGTACCAGACTCATTAAAGCCACTGCCATCATTCAGCTGGATTGTTGCACTTGCCTCCCAACTGGCATCCTGTTTCCTATGCTGACCTTCCTATTCTGAGTGATCCTACCTAACCTGGATACCTCTTCTTCTCACGGAACCTGCCAGTGTCTCCCCATTGCAGTCAGAATAAAAGCCAAAGTTGTTGTTGGGACTTACGGAGCCCTCCACAAGCTGCTGAGACTTATATACAGCCCCCCACATGTACACACTCACAAAGACACACACAAAGATGCATGGGCACACACACAGACCCACAGAGACGCAAGAACCCACAAACAGATTAAGTAAACATAGAGACACTCAGAAACACACAGACACTCGGGTGCACACACGGACATACAGGATCACACACACAGACCCCATTCCCTCTCTCCGTCCCCATCTCCCACTACGTTCCCCTTCACTCTCTCTGCTGCAGCCACACTGGCCTCTCCAATGTTGCCCAGACAAGGTGGATGTGCTCCCTGCTCTGGGAATGCCCTGCAGAAAACTGGCCACATGGCTAACTCCCTCATTTCCTTCAGGTCTCTACCCAGAAGTCATCTTCTCAGGGAGGGCTCCTCTGGCCACCTAACTAAAATTTTAAAACCAACCTCCCCCTTCCCCACCCCCACACTTGGCATAACATCCCCAACTCCCCAGTGGTTTAAATTTTTTCTCCCTAGCATATGACATCCAATATACTAAACATTTCTCTTTCCTTATTCTTGCCTCTTCCAGTAGAATTTAAGCTCTGTTTGGGTGGAGATTTAGTTCATTTTGTTCACCATATCTACAATGTGGGGGAGGATGCCTGGAACATAATAGGCACCCAGTGAGTCTATTTTGAATTGCTTCAGTGAATGAATAATGCTGTTCTCAAAATGAAAGCAAAAAGTGAGTGAACCATATGGGCTGTGTGAACATCTCATGGCAATGAGTCCTAACTTACACTGGCTTCTCCAATCCTTTGACTCCCCCATATGTCAAAATGACCATCTCACTGTAGCTTTTTCAGGCCACTATTCCCAAAATAATTGGTCATTCCTCCCAGGTTTCAGTGATGTTCAGCGGTTTCTGACCACCTCTGTTTTCTCAATCACTTCCTCAAGGCACCTCCAACAAGCTCTGTGGCCAGTGGGGATGCCTTCAAGGGTGGAGTAGAGGAAATGGAACACAAAGATTAATGGCCAAGAAAACGTGCATTTTGGGCACACCTAGCAAATAAAACATAATATTCAGCATAGAGGAGATTCTGATTACAAGTTTGTTTTCTAACACTTGGACCATCAGTTCTGAAGGAAAAAAATAAAGAAGAAATGGGTTGTGCTAACATGACACTAATGCTTAATTCAGTCATTGTGTTCTACCTTTTCCTCATCTCCCAAACATGAACTATCGCTCTTCAGATACATTAAATTTCCAATGCTCTATATCTATATCGATATTTGAGAGTATTGAGGGCTAAAGCAACACAGTGAAGCAGAAGTTGGTCAGTGGTCCTGCCTCTCTCCTCAAGCCCCACATATATATAAGCTCATACTGAACATTCTCTTCATCATCTCCTACCTTTATCACTTTCATTCCCAATCAATGTTTTAAAGAGAAAACATCTTGGGGCACCCTGGTGACTCAGTCGGTTAAGTGTCCAACTTCGGCTCAGGTCATGATCTCACAGTCTGTGGGTTTGAGCCCCGCATCGGGCTCTGTGCTGACAGCTCACAGCCTGCAGCCTGCTTCAGATTCTGTGTCTCCCTCTCTCTCTGCCCCTACCCCGCTCTTGCTCTCTCTCGCTCTCTCAAAAATTAATAAACATTAAAAAAATTTTAAAGAGAAAACATCTTCCTTTGTTATTACATGTCACTCTTGTTTCCCTTTAACTTCTGTCTCTTTATTTCTTTGACACACACACACACTTGCCTCTCTAAGATCTCTCTTCCTACACCCCTATTTTTCTCTCATAACCAGATAAGAGGAGGTCAGTGGAGAACATAAATAGTAATGGACCTCAAAATATTCAAATAATGACCTGTCTTTTAACTGTGGATGTAGTAATGTCTAGAACTTTTTTTTTTAAGTTTTATTTATTTAAGTAATCTCTAAACTCAACGTGGGGCTTGAACTTAGGACCCTAAGATCAAGAGTTGCACGCTTTTCTGACTGAGCCCGCCAGGCACCCCTGGAACTTTTTAGTATTTGTATTTTTCATCTTTAAAAACATATCTTTGGGGCACCTGGGTGGCTCAGTCAGTTAAGTGTCTGGCTTCGGCTCAGGTCATGATCTTGCGGTCTGTGGGTTTGAGCCCCGTGTCAGGCTCTGTGCTGACAGCTCAGAGCCTGGAGCCTGTTTCAGATTCTGTGTCTCCCTCTCTCTTTGCCCCTCCCCACTCATACTCTGTCTCTCTCTCTCTCTCTCCCTCTCAAAAATAAGTAAACATTAAAAAAAAGTTTAACAAAACAAAACAAAACGCATCTTTGAATGCCCTCAGAATTTGAATGACTGGAATATTAAATAAAATAAGAACATGAACTCTGGAGATGGATAACCTTGGGTTTTAAAGTAATATAATAATTATATAGTCAGATAAAACAAGTATTGTTAGGACTTGAAAGAACAAGAACCATTCCACCCTGCTATGGTCATGTCATGGGATACAGCTCTTCCAAAAACAACCCAACAGTACCTAATGAAAAAGAAAAAGAAAAAGCTTGCATTTTACATCTGAATGGGACACTTCTCCTTTGTTTTATCGTAGCACACCCTTTGTTAGCTAATATGGGTCAAGACTTCATCAGAAAACAAAATAAAGAAAAGACAGTCCATAGTGAGGTAATACCACACACCAGCAAACACCAGTTCAGGATAGTAAGGGAGGAGGGTGGGTAATCATCAAATGCTAACTGGCTGAGGATAGCACAGGACCCAAAGCATGGAGAAGACAGAATTAACAGCACTCTAATGAACTTTTTATAATGTGTGTATACACATACATATGCACATATATTTATACATCTACACACACACACACACACACACACACACACACACACACACACACACCTTTTAAGAGAAGTATTCCAGACACCAACTGTGATAACAATGAATCATTGCCTGGGACATTGTTAAACAGCATGTTCATGAACTTCAGTTCATCCGTTACAAGACTTAATCACACAATGAAATCAAATAAGGAAATTAGGTATCCTGTTTAAATACTTCTGATTATTAAAGCCATTATCCTGAAAAATGAAGATAAATACAAATGATCTAGAATTGTTTTAATTCATTTTGTGTCTACGTTTGGTCGTATACCCAGTGGTTATTGACTGACTACGTAACTACGCAGACTGTCTTGGTAGAAGGCAACATAGTACAAAGGAGCGTGACTCTGGGACTCTGCGGGGTAAGTTGAAACCCGACTTCCACCATGTCCTAGGGCAAGTTACTTCACCTCTCTGTGGTTTGGTTTCCTCAGTCTCTACAATAGAACGAAGACAGTACCCACTCCTTCGGGTTGTTCTTAAATGGGTGAAGTACTTTGACTGCTAACTGGTCCCTGAAAGGTACTCATGTAAGTTTTAGTAGATAAAAACAGGAGAAAGTCTACCTTTTGAAAGAAATCATCAGTAATCATTTGCTTATGGGTGTGTTTCTGTCAGAATTTGCATCTTGGACTCTTAACGAATTCATTGTAAACTTCCAGTAATGTTTCCAATGACGTGAGCCAAATGGCAGACATGGTGCTCCTGAGTACTTTGGAATAAATTCTCACCCAGCTCTATTCTGAGAACCAGGGAGAGGGGAAAGTCTCTTTGTGTGTAGCAGTCACTGGAATGTTCTGCTTCCTGCCCTTACACTCGTGCGGGAAGGTGAGGGCTGTGGACACAATTCTCCACTCTCCCTCATACCCTGCCATCTCCTTTTTCACCTCTATCTTGCTCTTCTTGGCCGATGTTTAATGGTCGCTCAGCGCCCCCCCCCCCCCAGTCTGTTTCCCTTACTCTGTCATGTAGCTGTCCACCCCCTCTTACCTTCAACTGCTCTCTAGTTGTATTTCTCACTTTTGCCGCACTTCTCTTTGGACATTCCCCCATCCCAGTTCTTTCCCTCGGACTAATCCTGTTCTTGCTCCTGGTTTCTCTCTTCTTTGTGGGCACTCTACTGAGCACTTTGTTTCTCTTGCCCATTTCCTCGTCTGCCCTCTGTCTCCTACATCACCCTGCTTCATAAGCAAATTGAACTACTCTGCTTTATCACATGTTTCTAATAAACGAAAATAAGAGTTGAAAATAAAATTACACAGAGATTTTAGAAACATTATCTTCATGCATCCCCATGCCCATACATATAACAGCCCTTTCAATATAGCGAAGGAGGGAGAGCAATGGCAGAAAATGGGGGTAGAAAAGAAAGCGGGGGGGGGTGCGCCTGAGTGGTTCAGTGGGTTAAGTGTTCAACTCTTGATCTTGGCTTCAGGTCATGATCTCAGAATTCCTGGGTTCGGGCCACACATAGGGCTCTGTGCTGATGGTGCAAAGCATGCTTGGGATTCTGTCCTTCTCTCTGCCCCTCCCTCACTTGTGTTCCCTCTGTCTGTCTCTCTCTCAAAAAACAAACAAACAAAAAAAAACTTAAAAATAAAAGAAAGAAAGCAAGGAGGACAGCAAAGGAAAACTCTTGCCTCTCTTCTCTCCTTGCCGATTTGGTGTGTCACTGGTCAAGTTCATGAGGAATCCGACTCAGAGACTTTGAGTTGAAAGTGGTTTTGGACGCCATCCAGAACAACTCCTTCATGTTACAAACGAGGAAGCTCCACCTCAGACAAAAAACCCCAACTTAACCAAAACATACTGATTTACTTGCTGCCTAGTCTCAGTGGGTAGGTTTTAATAGTACTCATAAGATGGTTATTGACCAGCAAAATACAACCAATCCATCTGCAAGCACTGGAAGGTTCCAGCATCCCAGAGTGAGAGTAGTTCCAGGCTGAAGTATTCACCAAGACAGCCATGAGCTGCTGGGGGCCAAACCTTACCCCTCTGGGGTCTCAAGTGGAATCTAGATGGCCCTAAGATACCTTAGAATTGGGAACGCGTCGGGGCATTTGGGTGGCTCAGTTGGTTAAGCGTCCAACTTCAGCTCAGGTCATGATATCACGGTTTGTGGGTTCAAGCCCCATGGGGGGCTCTGTGCTGACAGCTCAGAGCCTGGAGCCTAATTCAGATTCTGTGTCTCCCTCTCTGTCCCCCCCTCTCAAAAATAAAGAAACATTAAAAAAATAAAAAGAATTGGGAATGAGTGCATTTTAAATGAATGCAGGAAAAACAAATTCATAAGATACATGCCACCCACTTGTAATAGGCCCACTGAAACATTCTGATACAGTGCAGCCTCAGAGGATACCAAATGCCAAAACAAAACACCCTTATAATTTGCAGAAAAATCACACACACACACACACACACACACACACACACACACACAATTAGTGATGCAGTGATAAGCATGAGTGTTCATCCCCATAGTATTCTTATCACTCTGTAGCTTTCATGCTAAGGAGATTACAAGTATCACAGAATTAGTGTAGAGCATTAAGATAAACAGAGAGTCTTAGGGAAAACGGAAGGAAATAGAACACAGACATGCTATTTTACTATCTTAGTATCGGCATTAATGTCTTCTCTAACACGGTGTAACAATATTTGGCTCCTGGGCAGTTGTTTTTTTAGTTAATACCATATTTATCAGGACTTCAGTTTCTTCCCACCTGATTAGCAGCACCCGCCTCATTGGAATCTAGGAAGGAGCTAATGTATACTGAAACCAAATTTGATGCCTAGAAAATCCTTGAGTTGTTAAAAGGCACACCTGTGTTGTTTGGCAGGTGAGTTGAATCTCAAGTAAAGAATTTCTGCAAATCTCCTGTTTAGTCGGCTAAACTGGTTTCACTCCTATTGAACAACCCTGGGGAGGGGGATCCTCTATTTTCCCTTAATAACCATAATAATGCCAAAGAAATAACTTCCAGTGTTAATCTCAGTGGTTTAGGTCTCAAAAGTGGAAAGGCTCAGAATATATTTCAGGACATTAAATGTCTTCATGTCAAATTTATTAATTTATGGATAAATTATTAGTTTTCATATTGGAAAGAATCTAGGTTTTTTTGTAAAGACCAAATTATTGTTAATTAAGATGTTAATCTGAATAATTTAGAGGGATGTAGTCACTTTATATTCAAATTAAGGATAGATTGTTACAAATAATTAAATAAAATTTTCAGTTCACTGAATCCTAAAGAAAATAAGGAAGCGATTATCAGTGGAAAGGTACTCTGTAAATGGGTTTGCAGATTAACTGCAAAGGTTATTTGGGATTCTATAATCTTAAAGTGAAACAGGCCACTTACGTATTACTTCAAAAAAATCCCTATTCAGTCTGTTTTCATTTTCTGGACATTCTTATGCTGGGTTATGTTGTGTGTGCTACACTTAGGTTTCTTCGGAATAAACCGGTTTTGAAATGCTTAAGATATAAGACATTTTAAAATAAATGCTTGATTCATTACATAATATTCTTTAGGTATTAAAGAGAAGTTAACATTTTCATCTTTTGGTCAGCGCTTGTGGGCTCTAAAATATAACTCTCTATAGCAATTATGCAGTATGTGCCAGGGAAGAAAAAGAAAAGAGTTTAGGGCTGTCCAACCTCACAGAACTGACAAAGGATAAAAGTAGAGGAAATTAATCAAGTCCACAGGCGTGACGACCCCAGTCTGTTTCAGCTTGCAAAGGAGCTAATAGTGCTGCCATCCAGATCTTAATTTATAGATTGCTTACAGTATTTTCAACTCCTTTGAAGTTACAATTGTGTGCTACAGTCTCTACAGTAAAAGAATATTTCTTTTTTCAAAGTTTTCAACCAAGAGATTAATATTCTCTCGGTAATGCACACCATCTGTTTTACTAAATTAACAGTTTATATGCATATATATGCATCTTGACCAGTCAGAGCCGTGGTTCCCAGCCTGGCTATGCATTGGAAGCTTTGTAAAAATCACTACCAGAGCTACCCCCAGAGAGTCTGGCTTAAATGGTCTGGTGGTGCAGCAGAGAGAGAGAAAGCCTTTCTTGGAGTTCCAAGTTGGAATTCTGAATTTATTTTCTCTGGAAACGATGTTGCAGTGGTAGTCTGGGTTTATAGATCTTTTAAGGACAATAAGTAAAGCTACATAATCTGTTAAATAAACTTTTGGGGTCTGGTCTAAAACACCAAGCCATTCTTCATAGTTCTTTCTTTAAAACAAACAAGGAGCTTTGGGTTCTAAACAACGAAATTTATAACCAACCTGTTGATAAATTAGGAACTGCTTGAGTCTTCAGAGTCACAATACCATACTTTTTTGTGTGTCAAAGTGGCTCAGGTTTTGCCTTAAAAAAAAAAAAAAAGGAGAAGGAATCAGTAATTTTAGTGAGTACCTACCATGAAGAAGACACAAAGAGACTCTGAGACAAGGCCAGAAACAAAGTACAAAACCAAAATTTGTGCAATTTTGAATTTTTGGAAACTGCTGGTTCATGACTTTTTGTGTTTTCTGAAGAGTAAACTGGGTGAGAAATAGGCAGATCATTCAGAAAGGGATATGACATAGAAATAATGGTGGAAATATGCTGGAGGACAAGAAACCAGATAATAAAAGCACTTTAAAAAGGCAAATCACGTAGAAGAATAGAGGACAGTTTGTAGTCAACAGTCAAGGGTGATGGATTTGAATGGGAGAAAAAATGAGAAGGATGAGGCTAGCTAGGTGCTTCCCAAACTGTTTTTTAGCTTGATACGCCAGGACAAGTTGGGACCAAGATCAGTAGAGAAGTGGAACCATGTCTGCATCCTACCCACGTGCAAACCACCTTCACCCGCATTCTCATTCACACAAGCCACAAGATGACCACGCACACACAAACACACCTCCTGAAGCTGCTGCATGGCTCAAGGATAGGACTCACCCTGTGTTGACTATGGCAGGTAGGTGGGAGAAAAAGAGACAGATTGGAATTCATTGTGAAGAAAGACTTTCTACAAGGTTGTCAATACTATACAAAACACAACCAGAACATATGCACTGGGCCCCATGACCTGAAGGTTGGAGCATGAACTAAATATCATCTCAAGAAGTAGAATAACTGGGGGGAACCTGGGTGGCTCATTCAGTTAACCGTCCAACTTCGGCTCAGGTCACAATCTCACAGTTCGTGAGTTCGAGCCCCGCATCGGGCTCTGTGCTGACAGCTTGGAGCCTGGAGCCTGCTTGGGGTTCTGTGTCTCCCACGCTCTCTGCCCCTCCCCCACTCACACTTTGTCTCCCTCTCAAAAATGACTAAACTTCAAAACAACAACTAAAAGGAACAGAATAATTGGGCTGAGTGTGGAGCGGTGCCCTAATGGTCTCCAATGGTTCTTCCAAATATAAGTTTTGATGATTCTATAGTCCAACCTCCTCTTTTCTCCACAGACATCTAATCACTTCTAGTTTCATTCTGTTTGGTTAAAGCCTAAAGTGACAAGGGTACGCTTATCGTGATAAGCGCTGAGGAATGTATAGAATAGTTGAATCACTATATTGTGCACCTGAGATATAGAACACATTAACATATTAACATATATAACCCCATATGTTAATTATACTGGAATTAAAATTTTTAAAAAGAAAAAATATACATATATTAAAAAAAGTGACAGAGAAGAATTGAGAAATTCTCCACAATGAATGAAAGTGTGAAACAGGGTTAACAACTAGCTTTATTATAGAGGACTGATTCATAGGTTTTAGACTTTACTTTGGCAAGATGTGACTCTTGAGAGTCACTGCAAGAACTTTAAATGGACAAATTAAAAAAAATGGACAAACTTTAAATGGACAAATAATAGCCCTCTAGTAAAGCCAGTGTCTTTGTTCCCCGATTTATGCGCAGGTTTATGGCCTCAGAAACTGAAAATACATCCTGATCTTTATGTTTAACTCTTGAGACAGCAATGAAGGAATGAATGAGTTTATTCTTCAATTACGTGCAAAAGGTGGAAGTCCTTAAAAAAAACCCAAAACAACACAGAGCGGTTTCCACTATGAGAGAACCATCTGTCGATACAACAGACTCCCAGAACTGGGAGCTGGAAAGGACTTACCTGGAAAATGTCTTAAATACATGTCCTATGTGTAGTGCGTTATCACAGGCAGGCCAGCTATGTGGCTGGAACATTCAGGATCGAAATCGCAACGACGGCTCCCATGGAGCCTGCTTCCCCCACACGCTGCTGTCTTGAATTTAGGCCTGTGCCACACACCTGTGTACAATGACTTCCCGCATATCACGGAGCCAAAAAGAACTGCAGGATTTTAGGGCAAGGCCGATTTCAAGCCCGGAACTGCAGTCACCCCTCCGTGACAGGCTGAACAGAGTCACGCAAACGAGTGTAGCACGAAAACCTTTAGAGTTCAGCAAGGCGAGCGCTGTGGCATGACCAGGCCGCGTCCTTTCAGGGCTTACAAAAGGCTTTTTCTGCTCTGCTTTTACAAGGTACTCTAGAAGCCAAGCTATTTGCCACAGGTAGGGCTGGGGAGTGGAGGGGGGGGGAGGGGAAGGGGTGGGGGTGGGACGCTACAGGTCGTCCACATCCGGCTGCCAGTCTGTCTAACAGGACAGCCGCTCTCCGAGTTCCCGGCCCCGAGACGCGGGAGCGGGGGGCGAGGGGAGCGCAGGCCAAGTTTTTCCCGACCGCGGGCGCCAGGTCAGCTGGCCCTAGAGAACCCGAGCGGCGACAATAAGGGCGCCCCGCTAGCCCTCTCCGCCCCCGAGGGCGCGTCCCGTCCTGGGGCCCGTGCGCGCCCCCTAGCGCCGGCCCGCGGGCGGGGTGGGGCGGGGCCGGGCGGGCCGGGCGGGCCGGGGGGCGGGGCCGCGGGGCCGAACGCGCGGGGGTCGCGGCGCCCAGTGGGAGCGCAAGCGCGAGCGCTAGCGCGGCTGCAGCGGGCAGCATGGCGAGCACGGCCTCGGAGATCATCGCCTTTATGGTTTCCATCTCGGGCTGGGTGCTGGTGTCCTCCACGCTGCCCACCGACTACTGGAAGGTGTCCACCATCGACGGCACGGTCATCACCACCGCCACCTATTGGGCCAACCTGTGGAAGACGTGCGTGACCGACTCCACGGGCGTCTCCAACTGCAAGGACTTCCCCTCTATGCTGGCGCTGGACGGTCTGCATCCCCTCGGGCCCCCATCCCCTGCCCTCGCTCCTGTCCGGCCAGGCAGCCTGGCGCCCTCTTGGCCTCGCGACCCCGGGCGGCACCCCCGGCCAGACCCCTCCGTGGCCGAGTCTCGCCTCCCCCCCCCCCCCAGAGCCTGAGGGAGCCGCGGAGAGCCCCAGTGCCCGTCGGTGCCGTACTGGGACGGGTGTCCCGCGGGGCGCCTGTCCGAGCCCGGCGCCCTGGGACTGGGGTGGGGTGGGCGACCTCAGGCGTTGGGGGGTTGAGGGAAGCACCTTTGCAGTCCTGAGAGTCGAGGACACGGTTGTGGACCCCCATCTCTCGGGGACTGTTAGGACACGGAGTGACGCTTGGCTCCTTCACCCAGCACTCCCAGAAAGAGCTGGATCCTGATTAAAATGGTATCGACTTGTCAAAGCTAATTCTGCTTGTCCTGAGCTCCCATTAACCGTTTTGTTAGTTCTTTTAAAAGTAGGCGAGAGAAAAAGTAACATGTTGCAGGGAGTGTCACTCCAAGCCCCCTCCCCCAAGAAAAAACAACCCCACGCTTCAACAAACGTGTCTGCCTGGGCTTTAATGCTTCCTCCAAGTTTTAGGAAAATAAATAGCCCTTGTCTGTGCCGCAGTGGGTAGAGAATCCTGGCTACCAGGAATCTTGTGCCAGAGACTGCCAAGTTCTGTGTCCATGCGTCCCGCGTCAGCTCTCCAGGTCACTCACCTGCTGTTCTTTTGTAGATTGTTTTCTACATTGTTCTTGCTAGTTGGGCTCTATACTGTATTGAATTAGGGCAACAAGCGGATGTTCTAGAAAACTGGCTCTGTTTTAGTTTCAAGAGAACGGTAGATGTCAACCCAGGTACAATGATTGCTCAAGTTCTAGGCTGGTTTCTTCCAGGATTTTATAGCACAGGACTAGATAGAGCCCAGCAGAAAGTTAAGGATAGTCATTTGCATTATCTCTAGATTTGAGGTGTTTCTTTTTTTTTTTAACTTAAAAAAAAATTACTTCACTGCAGGTTTTTATTTGCATAGCTGATTCAATAAAAGACAAGAATTAATTCCCCTAAGATGGTGCTTGCCACGAAAAGCAAACTGTTGTTGCTCAGCGTGGTGGTATTTGATGGAACCCCCATATCCCGGGAATATGTGCCTGATTTTGAATGGATGAGACTCAGGTCTTCGTCCTCTTGTGTAAAATAAGTATCTGGGTCACTGTTGATCCCCTAGAATTACTGTTGAGTTTCCTGTGCTCTGTAGAGCACATATTCAGGTAAATGCTTTGAACAGGCAGGCTCTTGTTTCTGTGGTTTATGTTGAGAGTTTGGGATTGATGGTTACTGTCCAAAGTGCACTCTTACTGTAACTGCTGTACTGTATGGTAACCGTACTATATTGTTACCTGAGCTGGCTCACCAGATATGCCCACTTCCTTCTGTAGGACAGTTGGGGGAGGAGAGAGGGGAATGAGAAGTAAATGCTCCATGAAGAGCGTTGGGTGCAGAATAGAGAAGTTTTCACATTGTGTCTCTGATGTGGGAGTGAAGTTGGCATGGGGACTTGGGGGCAGGTGGGGTTGTGAGGAGGAAGGAGGGCAGAGCCCTCGGTTATGAGGCTGTGGAGGGAGTTGAGGAGGGAGAAGAGAAAGGAGTGACATTTATACACAACCCTGGTTGCAAAATAGCCTTTCGTGGGTGCTCGTGTGTCTAGAAAATGACTTAAAAAAAAAAACCAAAACACAAATGTCTTCATACTCCCCCTTGTTGTACAATGTTCTAAAATTAATTAACGTATTTGTCCAAGTCAGTACATAGAGAAGTAACTCTAACAAGTACATGGTATTCATACATCTGGACAGGCTGCTGTATTTAGCCGCTTTCTCACTGTTGGGGAATGGACCCTTTCCAGCTTTTCGCTGTTGTCAGTGCTATACTGAAAATCTTCATATTCGTCTCTCTGTGCACGTGTATATTTCTGTGAAGTAGATACTGAGAAATGGTACCTGTCAGATTATTCATTTTAATGTTCGGTTTATACCTCCAAATTACATTCCACCACCAATGAGCGAGAATGCCTGTTTGTCCACATTCTCACCACAAAGTTTTTCATCCAGTATTGTGGGTGACATATTATCATGCTATCATTTTTATTGGTATTTCCCTGGTTTTTACCAGGTTTTTTACTGTTTTTTTTTTATCAGGTTTTTACCTGATTTTTACCATCTTATCCTGTATTTATTGACCTTTTTTTTCTCTTTCATGCATTGCCTGTTCATATCTTATGCCCAGTCTGTTTTTTCCTCTTGATGTAAATGATTTGTTTTTTAAAATTCTGGGTGTCAATCCTCCTTGATTTTTTATTTATGTTGCAGTCGTGGCCCATTGCTTGTCTTTTAAACTTACGATGTCTTTTCTTACACAAAACTTTGAAATGTGTACTGTGATCAGATTTATCAGTTTCTTCCTGCCGCCTCTGCTTTCTGTGGCTTAAGAAGGCATTGCCTATCCGAAAGTGATAAATCTTACTCTTCTGTGTCTCCCAGAATAACATGTTGAGGGATTTAATCACACCGCTACGTTTTCACCTAGAGAGTTGATTCCTCCTCCTACAAGGTGACCTTCCCAGAGCAGGCCTCTCGGCTTGTAAGCTGTCTGCTGCGTCCCTGGAGGAGCCACATCTTCTGGGTGCTGGTTCTGAGGCAGGTCCCACCGACATCACACTGCACATTGGACTTCCTGGCGCTGCTCTGAAGTGGCAGGAGAAGGCTACATTACTGTAGGCTGTGGTGACCACAGGCCTGAGCAAGCCAATCCTCCCCTTAAGCCAGGAAGAAGCTCTAAATTCAAAAGAGAATGCAGAAAGGAGGGAGAAGGCCCACAGCTCTCTCTCTCATCTAGCCTGAGGTGGGAGAAGGAGCCTCTTGGGCGCAGATGATGGAGACATTATTCTGAATTTTCTGTACGAAGTCAAAGCTCTGATTCCTCATCCTCAGGGGGGTATCACTGCAACCCCAGTTTTCCCTACAAGGAAAATGAAGCCGAGAAAAGCTAAATGTGTAGATTTGATTTTATGTCAAGATCCCAACTCCAAGTTCTGCTTAGAATTAATCTTAGTATGATGGAAGGGAAGCTGTGATGAGATTCTTACAAATCACCAGGCACTCTGTTCATATTATTCATCATCCTGTGAAGTAAGTGCTCTTATCCCTGTTTTACAGATGAGAAAACTGAGCCTCAGAGAGATAAGGTAATGTAATCAAGGACACACAGCAGGTAAATAGAAGAACCAGAGCTGAGATTCATAGTTTGTGCCTTCCTCTGATCCCACCCTTCTTTCAGAGGATTTGCAAAAAGTACACAAAGCTACTAGCATAGGAAAAGGCCATTCTTTTCTCTCCCTTCTATCCAGCAACGGGCACATGTGCTACTAGGGAATTGTCTCCACCAAGTGGATATTTTCATTTTTGCTAGTTTGAAATGGAAAATGAGGTACACATCATTTGGAAAACGCTTAACTTTTAAGGGACGCCTTGAAGGTTTCCTCCAACAGAATTCGTTATTGTAAATTCACTGTATTTTACTAATTGGAACTTTCACGGTTGAACGAGCTAGTGATTTCTGTTTATTGCCAGCTCATATTCCTTTCAAAGCACCACTTGAACTTCAGCTGAGAATCATTTTCAGCCAGGTTGTTTTTAGTATATGCCATCTATTTTTGTTCGTGGAAATGTTTGCGTTTCTTCCAAGAGAGTTAACTATAAATTATACTTCAGAGAACTTCTGAGTAAATATGTTCATGCCTCAGCACTTTAATGTGTTAATTAGCTATTAAAGGTGTCAGTAAATTCAACCTGTCAAAAATAATGGCCTCCTTGACTAGGTTTTTACTACCACTCCACTTGCTGGTGTTACTTAGAAGTTTTGCCCTCCGGAACTGTTAAAAGCAAGGTTGTAGAGGTCTGCCTTGCAAAAGATAAACTCTGAGTTTGTTGGAAGTCACCTAAGGCCTGAGTCTGTGGATGTTTTAAGGACTGGTGGCCCCTAATTTACACAACCAGGCTTACCAACAACTGGATTCCGTTTAGAGCTGGCAGTGGAGGGGGTGCGGTTTATCCCCAGGAACCCCAGTGTCTGCTCTTTGTTCCCTGTTTCAGAAAATCTAACCGATGATTGTGCATGCAGTAAGTTAGCATAGTTAGCCATATTAGCGTAGTTAGCAAGTTACTGCTACCGTTCCAGGCTGGAGAGAGGTGCCTTTCCCTCCAAGTCAGGGTTCTGGTTGGCACGTGGGGAAGGACCCAACCACATCAGAAACAGTATTTCTCCTCTCATATTCATGCCAAGAGACCAGTCCTGCTGCAGGCACGGGGGCTGAGACAGGAGAACAGAGTGAGAACCTCAGAAAAAAAAAAATACTATGAGTCATGGTTGAATAAAGTTTAAAGACTACTGTTATTTTCATATTAAGTCATATTAAGGATTACATGCACCGGCCTGAGGTTCATACCACTGTTTTCATCTGGGAAAACACATTTGAGTTCTAAATGATCAGAGTGTAGGCCTTAACCATTTGCCAGGCTCCTGCATTTCCTGTTCATAAAGACTATACGATGACTCGAGTAAATGATAAACTTGTCTAGGCTAATTTTTTAAAACATGTATCACAGAGGCTACGTCTACACACATGCTGTTTTGTGTAGTGATTGCAGTGAGAATCCGCTAACATACCTCAAAACCATAGATTACTATAAGTCTCAGGAAGAAATGAAACCACACTGTCCCAGTAGTGGTTGTCTTGGTAGATGGTCTTTAATCTTATAGGGAACCAGCAGCCTTCCCCTCTGTGCTTCTGAGGCGAGGGGACTGAGAGTTGAAATTTTTAAAAAACCCGGGTCAGCAGAGACCCAGATAGCCCTACAGTACGATTATTGCTACTGAAATTAGCCTCCATTATCTTGTTGTGCTAAAAATAAACTTGTTTTGCTGTTTTTGACAGCCTCACCTCCAGTGGAATTATTCCTGGAGGCTGTTCACACTATAAAATAGAAGTTCGTTGTCTTTGCAGTCTGCATTGGTGGAGGCCAAACAGAGTATCTTCTTTGTACTCTTCAAAACGGACCCTAGGAATAGTATTAACACTTTAAAATTTCATTCTTTCCCAAAGGAATGTGGGCTGGAGGCTACCTGCCAGGATTATTTCTTGAATTTACAATTACTGTAGTCTTAGAATTATTATTTATTGTGGGTTTTACCTAAACACTAACAATGAGTGACTTGCTGTCTTTATGAGTTTTTTTTCAAATTAAAAAAATAATCCCACACGTGAACTTGATGTACATGCCCGTTCATTGGCTCCACGAACATCTGCTTATACCTAGGATCTGCCATCGCTACTCCAGATTGATACATGTCACTGTTTCCGGCTGAAAGGAAAATGACCTTCTGTGCTAAAAGTGTATTGGTTTAAATTCTATTGATTTAAAATTTGTTAGTGTCTGGACAAAAGCCACGTTGAAGTTTACCCCACCCTGGCTGTGCAAATAAGAATAGGTGATTAAGAAAATCGGTGGTGGGGCACTTGGGTGGCTCAGTCAGTTAAGTGTCTGACTTCGACTTGGGTCATGATCTCATGGTTGGTGAGTTTGAGCCCCACGTCGGGCTCTGTGCTGACAGCTCAGAGCCTGGAGCCTGCTTTGGCTTCTGTGTCTCCCTCTCTCTGCCCCTTCCCTGCTCTCTCTCTCTCTCTCTCTCTCTGTCTCTCAAAAATAAACATTAAAAAATTTTTTTTAATTAAAAAAATGGGTGGTACCAAAAGATGATCAGACAACCCAATAGAACAAGGTTTTAGGGTGCTTAGAAAGCATCCACTTATATGCACCCAGTGAATTTCATAATTATGAAATATTCTTTTAGTAAACAACCACTGCTTTTTGAAACCTAGTTTTATTCCATGTGCCCTGAAAGTAATAATGTCATTAAAATACTTCTTGATTTAGACTCATCATTGGTTCCTGATGATATTCTAGTTGGTCTCATTTGTAAGCTTTCACTGATATCAGAAACACCTTGCTGCCCAATTATAAATTTTATAATGTCAAAACCATTAAAGCATCTATTTATTTTTTTTTTTTTTTTTTTTTTTTTTTTTAACGTTTATTTATTTTTGGGACAGAGAGAGACAGAGCATGAACGGGGGAGGGGCAGAGAGAGAGGGAGACACAGAATCGGAAACAGGCTCCAGGCTCTGAGCCGTCAGCCCAGAGCCTGACGCGGGGCTCGAACTCACGGACCGCGAGATCGTGACCTGGCTGAAGTCAGACGCTTAACTGACTGCGCCACCCAGGCGCCCCTAAAGCATCTATTTAAAAGGTTGAATGTGGGACGCCTGGGTGGCTCAGTCAGTTAAGCGTCTGACTTTGACTCAGGTCACGATCTCATGGTTCATGAGTTACAGCCCTGTGTTTGGGGCTCTGTGCGGATAGCTCGGAGCCTGGGGCTTACTTTGGATTCTGCGTCTCCCTCTTCTCTGCCCCTCCCCTGTTCGCCTGCTCTCTCTCTCTCAAAAATAAATAAACATTAGTAAAAAATGAATAAAAGTTCCAATGTGCAAAGGAGTAGGAGGGTTGAGATGGTGGTGGATGGTATTTCTTACAGAGAGGGGTAGCATCGCATGGATTTTATGTCAGAAGTGGATGGAATCCGTTTCAGCCTCTTACTAATTCATCTCTGACATAGCCTATATATATAGCCTTTGGTGCCTCAGTGTCCTCCTCCGTGAACGTGGGAATAATAACACTCAAGGAATCTATCCTGAGGATTATTCATAGGCCAGTCCTAAAAGTGGGTGACATAGAACAGGCACTCCATATAGATTAACTTGCTTTCCCTTCTGGCTTCTCTTACTATGTGTTTTAACCACTATGGGTATTTTTTTTTTGGAGAAAGGAACCCTCATTCAGAAGGATGGTACAAAATGAGGAGGATGTCTCCCTGGAAAGCCACGTGTTTTATGCTAACACAGATGACCTCTAATTGCAGGTTATATCCAGGCATGTAGAGGACTTATGATTGCCGCTGTCAGTCTGGGCTTTTTTGGTTCCATATTTGCCCTGTTTGGAATGAAGTGTACCAAAGTCGGAGGCTCAGATAAAGCCAAAGCTAAAATTGCTTGTTTGGCTGGAATTGTATTCATACTGTCAGGTAAATAGTAACTTTCTCCCAAACGAGGTACTTCACGATGTTAATGAAATGACACTAACCGTGGTACTTTCCTTCTGATACTTTGCAGGGTTGTGCTCAATGACCGGTTGTTCCCTCTACGCAAACAAAATCACAACAGAATTCTTTGATCCTCTCTATGTTGAGCAGAAGTAAGTCCTCTTCTTGGTCTGTATGTTTCTAGCTTCTAGGAAATGTATGCGAGTGACTCTTCTAAATTAAGATATGTAAATTCCTTACATGGCTCGTGAAAGTGAGACACACTGATAAATATTATTTGATGACACCATTTCAAGAGTAAACATTTCATGTGCTACGTTGGCAAAAGATGCATTTAATTACTGCATTGGTGTCACATAGTGTCTTGTCTAAAAAGCTCAAGGCGTAGCATTTGAAATTCTGGACTTCATCCACTGTACGTCATTAAATTGGGGTGAAGTAGGGGACAAGTGGAAGAGAGGTGTAAGGTGGGGAGGAAAGGATGATGATGTGAGACAACAAAAAACTGACAGCTTGCTTCGATTGTTGTCCACCCAGATTGACATTTGCCAGGTGCTGGTGTCTGAGCCGGTTTCCATCATGGTTTCAAACACTGACATGGGAACATGCTCCTGAAGATTAGCAATCTGTTAATGACATTTAAATGAAGTATCATCTTTTCATGTTTAAAAAATATTTATTCATCAATTTTGAGAGAGAGAGAGAGTGAGAGAGAGAGAACAAGTGGGGGAGGCAAAGAGAGGGAGGGAGAGAGAATATCTCAAGCAGGCTCTTTGCTGATGCGGGGCTCGATCTCACAAACCAGGAGATCATGACCTGAGCTGAAATCAAGAGTCAGATGCTTAACTGACTGAGCCACCCAGGTGCCCCTCATGTTTTCATTTTTAATTAGCCTTTTAAATTAACTCCTTAACAAGCTCCACTTAATAAAGCTTTATAAAGAAACTGTAAATTATGCAGGGTTTTTATTTTATTTAAATTTATTTATTTTTTTAACATTTATTTATTTTTGAGACAGAGAGAGAGCGTGAACAGGGGAGGGTCAGAGAGAGGGAGACACAGAATCTGAAACAGGCTCCAGGCTCTGAGCAGTCAGCACAGAGCCTGACTCGGGGCTCGAACTCATGGACCGTGAGATCACGACCTGAGCTGAAGTCGCACACTTAACCGACTGAGCCACCTAGGTGCCCCTGCAGGGTTTTTAAAAAATGCCCTCGGAGTGGTACAGACACCACCCAGGTGTGACCGGTCTGGGTTGCAGGCAGTTGCTTTGGCGTTTACAGATCAGTTTGTTGTTGGTGGTTGTTTTTTTAACTATGGGCAATTGCTTTTTATAGTTTCCCTAGGCTTATTTCTTTGCCTTGGGAAAACCCCAGGGATATCAAATTAGAAATAATGATATATGCAATATTTTGTCTTCCATGAAAATATACCCACCTACCTCTGTAGAAAGCTACATCAGTATGTACGTGTAGAGTTAACAACCAGTCTGGTGCTTCTCTTTCAGTCTTCAGATCAAATGTGACAGGATTTTAAAAAACAGTTGCTAAAATAGCTGGTCAGGTGTGCATTACTTTTTTCTGGTGGATTTAAGTTTCTTCAGGGAATTGGTTTTTTAGTTCTGTCTTTGGTGTCTTTTATTTATAAATAATAAATGCTTATATAATGAAAATAGCAGCTAACACATGTTGGGCCCCTCCCATGTACCAAGCAGAGCATTGCAAATATTATTCTGTTTTATTATTTTGTTTTATTCTTGGAACAGCCTTATAAAGTAGGTTCTCTTGGTACAACCTTTTTTTTTTTTTTTTTTTTCAAATGAGGAAAGAGGCCAATTAATGTGTGCAATGGAACCTAAACTAAACTAGGTACTGTCTGATTAGACTATGAGTCAGACCAGGAATGCTTGCTCTAAGACCCATGATTTATAATACTCCGTTTCATGATTTTTGGTGACAGTATGCTATATATATTTTTTGCATGTTTTCAAAAACTATTTTAACTTTTGTTAAATGGGAAACAAAAATGGCTGTTTGAGACACCAGTGTAATTTTTACTCACCTGCTTATGTTGGAAAAATGTGTTCTGATTTTTAAATTCTTAAGCCTCCAACTTCGGCTCAGGTCATCATCTCCCTGTGAGTTCAAGCCCTGCGTCGGAGCCTGGGGCTGCTTCACATTCTGTGTCTCCCTCTCTCTCTGCCCCTCCCCTGCTCACGCTGTCTCTCCCTCCCTCCCTCCCTCCCTCCCTCTTTCTCTCTCTCTCTCTCAAAAATAAATAAAAATTTAAAAAAAAATTAAAAAAAGAAACACGTTAATGATATTTAAATGAACTAATAATTTTCATTAAATGATACATTTTTATTTCAGGCTTTGGTATCCTAAATCTACAACAAAACTGGTTTATGTTATTAAAGACATTGCTGCCTTTTCTGGATTATCTTTTCTACATTGCTGTCTTTATTTTCCTGACAATTATTAGGGATGTCTTTGTCAGAATCTTAAAAATCATTTTCATCATTCCTCAAAAGGTCAAGCAAGGCTAATTCATATATGCCCAGTAACTTGTGTCTGTCCTTTGTGTGACTTTTCTTCTGTGTTTGCTGTATGCTCAGTCGCCTAACTCAGTTTGGTGCCATTGGGATTTCTGATTTTCTTTCAGGTTTTGGTTAAACTCAGTTCAGTAAATATGGACTCGGAGGGGTTTTCCTCATCCCCGTTAAACTCAGTTCAGTAAATATGGACTCGGAGGGGTTTTCCTCATCCCCCCCTCATGTCCTGTCGGCACTCTCTTCTCAACTTCTGCCTGCTGTTTCCGTATTCTCACCCTGAAATCAGGCTAAGAATAGAACTTTCTCATAGACTTAATGTGGAAATTAAGAGAGTGTATATAGATGCTCAGAACTGATTAGAAAAGAGGAAATTGATTATTGTATTAGCTGTTAAGATTGATTTTTAATTGTATGTAGTGTTTAAGGTGTAGCTTATCTTTATAGATATTTTTATTAGCCTTTTCTGAAGTGACTTAAAAATATAACACCTGGGTGCTCAGTCGGTTAAGTGTCCCACTTGATTTTTGTCTCAGGTCGTGATCTCATGTTTTGGGGTTCGGGCCCCACGACAGGCTCTGTGTCAATAGAGCCCAATGTGGTGCTTGATCTCATGACTGTGAGATCGTGACCCGAGCCAAAATCAAGAATCGGTTGCTTAAGCGACTGAGCACCATCCTTTTATCAGGTGCCCCATCCTTTTATCAACATTACTAGTAGAGGACAGAGAAATAAAAATTTGAAAGATTAATAAGTTAAAAATTGACTACCTACACAAAATAAACTAATTTCATAGGTCTTAGAATTTTTAAAGTGAGATTTTGATATTTTTTTTTAATGTTTATTTTTGAGAGACAAAAAGAGACAGACTGTGAGCGGGGGAGGGGCAGAAAGAGAGGGCGACACAGAATCTGAAGCAGACTCCAGGCTCTGAGTGGGGCTTGAACTCAAAAACCACAAGATCATGACCTGAGCCGAAGTTGGACACTTAACCGACTAAGCCACCCAGGCGCCCTAAAGTGAGATTTTGATTTGGCATATTCTAGGGGCTAGTGTTGCCTCAGCTAGCATTTGCTAAAAATTCAGCCATCGGTCTTTGACTTAGTTTGTGCATGAACTGAGGAATGCTTTGGAGAATCACGGCTAAAGGCAGGACAGCCCTAGGTGGGTTGAGATTTGGAAGGTACTACAGCAGGAAGGTTCTGACTTTCTTTGGTGTCTTCATTCACTTGCGTGAGAGTAAATTCCTTGAGATTAGAAAGTGCCCCTTCCATTGCTGTCTTATTAGCCAAGCACAGTGCCTGGCAAGTGAGTCTTGTCTGCAGAGGTAGTCCTTTCAGAGTTAGGGGAAAAGCTTCCTGTGGTGTCAGCCCACTGAGGAGAGAAGGAAGGACATTCACTCCTCTCTCCCATCCTTATCACACACTCCGCTTCCTAAAACTAGCTACCACCAAGTGACATCTCTCCCTGTCCACAGTCACATGTGTGCTTGGCCTTTAGGAAGGCAGTGAAGACAGCTGCTTGTGGTGTGCTCTACTTTAAATTTCTGGTGAGCAAATCCTAGCTATCCCATACCCGAGCCCTGAAATGCACTGGAAGACAGTCTGGGCTCAGAATCTAGTTTTGTTGATGTTTGTTTTGTTTTTCTTAAGGTTCTGTGCTATATTAGGGCACCTGGGTGGCTCAGTCATGAAGCATCTGACTTTGGCTCAGGTCACAATCTCACAGTTCATGAGTTCTAGTCCCATATCGGGTGGGCTCGAGCCCTACTTTGGGTAAAACATGAGCCCCGCTTTGGGTGACCCTGCTTCTCTCTCTCTCTCTCTCTCTCTCTCTCTCTCTCTCTCCCTCTCTCCCCTTTACTCACTTGGGCCCCCCCCTCAAAAAAATAAAAAGATTCTGTGCTATATTAATTGAATTTTTTCTGTGGATTTCCAGGACATTCCTATGTAAGACCTACATTGGTTGCCTAAGTTAGAAACACAGACTAAACTCATCAACAAAATTCCTGCTAGGTTCCTACTATGTGCAAAGAACTCAGTAGGCACTTTATTGGTGAGAAAATATGAGTGGCTTCTAGTGTAGCTGGAGTAAAGATCAGAGGCTGTAGCACTAAAAACAGTATCACGCTCTATGCTCCTGGCTCTGTATTTCTGAAATCCTTCCTCTCCCTCCATATATCTGGGAAGTTCTTTCTCCCAGGCTATAGTCACGACACAAATGTAATTCTTTTTTTTTTTTTTATGTTTATGTATTTTTGAGAGAGAGAGGGAGAGAGACAGAGTGCCAGAAGGGGAAGAGCAGAGAGAGAGGGAGACACAGAATCCGAAGCAGGCTCCAAGCTACCCGTGCAGAGCCCACGGTGGGACTCAAACTCATGAACCATGAGATCATGACCTGAGCCAAAGTCGGACACTTAACCGACTGAGCCACCCAGGTGCCCCCACAATTGCAGTTGTTTAAAGAGTTACATCTGACTGTGGTCGTGTTCTGCCATGCCCCCCAACCCGGCCCCCGCCTTTTTTTTTTTTTTTTTTTTTGCGTTTGTTTTGCTTCTCTTGCGTTCATTCAAGTTGTGATTATGTTTCATGACTCCAGGATGGGCTGCTGCAAAGCCTTGAAAAAGATTTCCCAACTCTTCCCTTTGGCTGTTTCAAACCAACTTCCTCCTTTTTATTAAAATAAAACCTACCAAATCCAAAAAAGTCTACCATTCTGCAAGTTTATGGTAGCAGGCATCCACTACCCTGTGACCCACCCTCCAGGGAGTTGAGATTTAATTCAGTTATTATTCCCACTACTGCTTTGTTGTCCAAATGACTTAACTTCCTAAAGGTCTTGATTTGTTTTCTTAAATAAACTGTTCCAAGTAAGAATTTATTGACACAAAGAAACTTCTTTTCAAATCCGTGCAATGTTGGAGCATTAAACCAAATGCCCTAATCGAAGAAATGGGACATCATAATCTTAGATTTATTCTCTTTTAGTATATGAAATTTATCATTAGTATTTTGGCTCAGATATTCTCATATTCAGGTCTTATCCTTCAGGCTTTTTTATTTTCAGAGTGTTTAAAACCGTGGACTTATTTATCTCTAACACTCATTCCTGGCATATATTTAGTTTCTACTTTAGGATTTCAGCTTTACTTGGGAAAACCTGTTCACCTCTGTGGCTATTTAGTAGTTAGAAATAAACAGCTGTCTACTCTCTGATAAATGCTCTCATGCTTGCTGTCTGTCCAGTTAAATGAACAGTAGATCATTCACGTAGATCATTCTAGAAGGTACCTTTCTAGATTACACATTTTCCTGGGTGAAGTTCAAAGGAATATCAATCTCACTACGTGACCTTGCCAGCATATTTGGCTTCTGACTTCTGTCATTATTATAATGTAATGAATTATGGATGTTCGTTTATTTAGGCTTACTCCACTCGTGAGTTATTTGGAGAATGAATTAATGTTGGTAAACAGCTCACAGATTCTTGGATAAGGGCTTCCTTGGAGGTACCATGTATTAAGAACAAAACAATTCAGCTGTTAAATATTAAGAAGCGTTACCCTGTGCCTTCGCTGTTCAGTGGTGGCTCAGATCACCATAATGGCTCGGATGCTTTTGTTAACACTAGCGTGACTTTAAAAATATGCTTGCAAATCAAGTGTTGGGCAACTGTATTTTGTTTTTACTGGCCAGTACACGGAGTCACAATTCCTGCCAGTTTGCCATGCTTCCTGGTGACTCCACTCGGACCCCTAAGCCCCCTTTCCCTTTCCTTTTCACATGCTGGCTGACACCGGCCATCCTGCAGGACTTGTGTTCTGGGTGAGGTGTGCTCCTGTTCCACTGGTGCTTCTGTCATAATGCTGCCGTGGTGTTAAGTGCAGTTAGCACTTACTTACTGGTTCCTGTCCCAAACCAGACCAGGAGCATCTGTGGGCAGAGACCACATCTTGCTGATTTTGGAGTCTCTTGTGCCTAGTGCCTGCTCCATGACATTTACAGCAAGGAGGCCGGTCAGCAGTATTATAGGACTGTCTGTCTGCATCTCTCCTGGAGTGGGAAGACTGAGCATGTTTGTGGACGTCTGGGACCTATGGGCATGTCATGTGGACATGAGGGCAGGAGGCAGCATACGCACAGTGTCAAAGAGCGAGGCCCTGGATCCAGCACCTCCTGGCTGCCTGGGAGGAAAGCCCGGCTCTGCCGCTTATTTGTTGTGTAACCTTGAAGAAGGCCCGTGTCTTTTCTGTGTCCTGCGTCCCTCCTCTGTGCTACAGAGGTGGCAAATAAATATTCAGCTCTTTAGAAGCATGCATCACACGGTAGGCACTCAGTAAACGTTCACTGTTATTTTTAAGGATACTGGCCCTTAGCAGCGTGCATCAATGTCGCAGTTCATTACTTGAGGTCGTGTACTAAGGTGAGCCATAGAGTAATGAATATTGAAATGTTGGAAGCCCGGTAGAAGTGATAACTGTTGTTAAGACGCTTGGCTCTCAAATAGAAGGCAGGTTTGAAAGGGACCATTTAAAAGAAACAAGGCTTGAGTAATTTCTTCTTTTCTTCTAATCGCCTCAGTCGTAGCATTGAGTTGGAGACGTGCAACCCCCAGGAACTGTCAAATTCATAGACATTCTTGAGACCCTTCCCAAGAGAGCCATCCTGCATACATCTGTCCCTGGTTTGATTCTGAGACACTTTCAGGTAGCCCGTGGGGGATTCTGAATAAAATGCGGGATCTGCTTTTAAATGACTCAGGCTTTTTTGCTGCAAATTCATCCGTATGTTTTTTCTCTGAACACAAGCAGATGCGCACACTCACCTGTGCACGCACGGACTCAAAGCTCTGGCCATGCCCTCAGGGGTCGCAAGGCAGCTTCGACGTTCCAGGAATTTCCTGTCTTGAAGCACAGCCCCCTCTGCAGTGTCTGCTTGTTCAGACTTCACAGCGTGTGTGCGAACACGTTATCACGCCTGCTGCCTGCTTTGAGTATAAGGACTCGGCACATCATTTTCACTTAAAACCAAAGAGGGCCCAGGAAACCCCCCAGTTCTCCATATGACTGGAGATCGAGCTAAACAACAGATTTGTTTTGGAATTGGCCTATGTGATTTTGGGGGACAGGACATATTTCCTTTAAGTTGTAATTTACCTTAACTAATATTATATTGTTACACCGTGGATTTTTTTTTTAATTTCCGTGAATACTTGGCAGGAATTAGGGCTTCTGTAAAGATACTCCCTGTGCGTGCAGATGGTTGGAGGGGGGTGGCGGCACATAGGCTAAGAGGCAGGTTTCAGAGTTACACCCCGGCTCAGCTCCTGTCCCTGCCCTCGCTCCTCTGGGATCTTAGGGGAGCTGCAGTTGTCTGTCTGGATAAGAGAGGTAATCCCTCCTGCTTCTCAGTGTGAAGAGGACGGAAGAAAATAACGTAGCTAGAGCACTCACCACATCAGCATGTTATTAATATATAACGTTTGTAGAATTTTGTTGATAAATCACAGCACACAGAAAAGAAACGCATGTATGTCTGTTTTAATCTAGCCACAAGAAAGCAATTTAGAACTGACACCAAAAAGATCAGTCTTTATTTTGGGTTTCCTAAATGTGAGAATTCTGCGTGAAGTTTCCGTGTAGAAGTGGATGCTTATTGTTTAAATTCTACATTAGCCGCCATTTGGGAGGTACCTGTTAGTACTTTGTAAGTCTCCTGGAAGCTTCGGGTGAGAAATCCTGTGGCATCTTGTGGGCAGTGGGAGAGAAACCACTAGCCGATGGGATTGTGTAAGGGAAAGCTAGACTGTGAGCAGGGTGGGGAGGTACACAGGCTGGGTGGGCACGTGACAGCCCATCCTTGTAACTGGGCCCCCAGGAGAGGGTGGAGGGGGGGTGCGGGGGGGGGAGGAGTGTTTGTAGATAATACCTGCAGAATACTTATTTAATATAAAATCTACTCATGTAGTTATCTAGACCTTGGATTATATAAGCCTATGAGTTGAAGAACGTTTATTTTAGGTAGTAATCTTTAAAACAATGGCATACCAGTGGAATTCAATTTTAAAATGTTTATGTTGGTAATACGTGGTATGCTTTCTAAACTTTAAACTCGATAGAGATACATGATCGATCAATTGATCGATTGTTAGTTTTCAGTTAACTGGAATATTTATTTTGGCTGCTACCACTCTTGTTAAAATGAGGAGTAAGACAATGTGTTTGAAAAAAAGCTATCCCAGATGCCAAAGACCTGACTCCTAGCTCTGTGACTTACAGCAAGGTCACTTCGCTCCTCTGGGGGTCGTACAAGGAGATTTTTTTTTCATTCGCTAAACACTTTTTGTTTTGTTTTTGGAGGCGCTGCATTTTCTGTTTTTTCCAGTCCAACATGCCCTGATTTTAATTACTACACTCACCTCTTTTTGTGCTGGGTGAAAAGACAGCCTGAGGGGAATTCAGAAAAAATTCCATACCCTGGAGCTTGTGAGCCACTGAGAAGGCAGTGAGCCGCAGAGAGAGAAAACGCCCATCTCTCTGAAATGACAAATAAAAATATATTGCATTGATTGTATTTTCTCATATTGATAAAATCTTTTACTTAGCTAAGGTATACTACGTAAAGGGAAGAAAGAGTGATGGTTAAGAGCTTGAGTTTTGGAATCACAGTTAACGGGTTTTAAATCCTGGTTTTATCATTTACTTAGCTGAGGTGTGTGGCAAGTAATTTAATTTCCCTGAGCTTCAGCTTCCTCATTTGTAAAATGAGGTAGCAATACCTATCTCTCAGGATTGTAATGAAAATTGAATGTAATTATGCAAAAAAAAATTCTTAGCACACACACAAAAATCCTAGTACAGTGAGCTGACAGTAATGCTGGTTATAGTTGTAGACACTCACCTGAATGACGTCTGGGTGGATCTGGGAGAACAGGTAATGTTTACTTGGCAAAAACATACTCTTCTGATGCTGTTGTTAAATTTCATTGCACTTTGCTAGTGTTACTTGCTTACTATCTGACTATTGTCACTAGACTCTGAGATCCTTGAGACCAGAGCTGTCCTTCTCTTGTACACCTCAAAACACATGATGAGCACAATGCCTCCTGGCACATCATTTCTGTGGTGGTGACCTGGGTAGGTTACACGAGCTCCCCATAGATGGCAAATAAGTCATAACGGGTTTGGATGCAAGGAGGACAAAAAAATAGGAGGTGCAAATAAAAGGGGTTCTTCAGTCCATTCCCTCGGATTACCGTGAAGGTTTTAGGGCTGAAATATGAGTTGAAGTATGAGATGATTAGAATGAAGGCCTCCAAGTGTGGTACTAGCTCTCTAGGGCCCCAGGCACAGCCAGGCGGGTGAGAATAATTTCACCCAGTACTTCAGAGGGCGTTTTATTTACGTATGGTTGTATATATATATGTATGTATGTATGTATGTATGTATGTATGTATGTCTATTTTTGAGAGAGAGAGAGAGAGAGAGAGAGAGAGAGAGAGAGCAGAAGTGGGGGATAGGCAGAAAGAGAAGGAGACACAGAATCTGAAGCAGGCTCCAGGCTCTAAGCTGTCAGCACAGAGCCCAATGCAAGGGCTTGAACCCACAAATCCTGAGATCATGACCTGAGCTGAAGTCAGACACTGAACTGACTGAGGCATCCAGGCGTCCCAGTTCAAAGGACATTTTAATGCCTTAGTTCTTTATGGTTCTTTTTTGGGGGAAATTTTAAGTGATTATATACAAGTAAAGTTTTCCCCTGCTTGCTAAATTACATTCAATTACATAAGTGAATTAAAGTCATATAGGCAGCTTTTGATTAGTCCTATCAACTGAGAGGATTATTTGAGATACTGTAAAAACAATATTTTGATCCATAAAATGCAGCTCTGTCCTCCCCCTGACAATCATGGATCTGTCTGGTGCTAAGCAGATTTAGAGCTTTTCAGAATAATGAAGAAATGTTGGCGATCGTAACAGTCCAATAAAGAGGGCACGCTCTGAGTGGGGAAGCTGGTGTGGGGCCAGGAGGATATTGTTAATGAAAGAAAGCCCTGCAACAGAGCATCTGAAATTTGGTAATCCTCGGAGGCATTGAAGTCAGCTTCTTAGTATTACCAAAAAAATGGAGAAAGATTTTCCAGGCAGACACTAAGCTTCCCAGTCAGTGTCAAAGGAAGCATGCTCTGGAACAGATTTGAGTGGATATTATATTGCTCTCTCAATCCTGTCTTTCAATAATACCAGCCAGTTTTTGCCAGATCATGCACACTGATAGGTGCGAATTTGAGTCCTTGCTGAGTAAGTCTGCTATCCGTGTCTTTCCACAGAATGAAGAAGAAAAAGTCTCTGCAAGAGAAAGAACCAAGTCACAAAACCAAATTGTTAAAAATTGCTGATGTAGATGTGGAGTCTCTTAAAGACTTCAGCTCTGAGTACTATTTGTCTCTGAGAGAACTCACAAGGAACTCAAATGGAAATGGTACTTTTCTTGGAATAGAGTCTGAATTTACTGACTTAAAGTTAAATAACATGAAAATATATTAAAAGTCAGGAATAAGTGAGCCAGTATTTTTAAAAATTTTTTTTAAATGTTTATTTTTGAGAGAGAGAGAAAGAACAGGGGAGGGACAGAGAGAGAGGGCAACACAGAATCCGAAGCAGGCCCCAGGCTCTGAGCTCTCAGCACAGAGCCTGATGTGGGGCTCAAACTTGTGTATTGCAAGATCATGACCTGAGCCAAAGTCAGACACTTAATTGACTGAGCCACCCCAGCGCTGTTTTTAATATAAGACAAACTCATGATTCTTGCAGAAGGTTCAGGATGGCTTAAATGAGTATAAAGACACAAGTCCCAACATTTTTTCCTGCCTGAGTAATTTATCCTCTGATTTGTGACGACACTGTGTGCATGTTTGCATGCTCCTTTGAGCGAATTCACAGTACCAAGCCGTAGTTTATGATTTCTATGATTGTCACCCCTGACTGACCACTATTAATAATTAGAGACTTATTTTTAATCGACCATGGTATCCGGCCCTGGAATCTGATTTTAGAAAGCTCAGTATTTTTTAAGAAAAACCTCAGACTGTTGCTTCCGGGGGTATGTACACTAAGAGTAATAACTAAGGCGCGCTTTTATTAGGAGTGAAGACAGCCTGAACTCTAATGGGAGGCCCACGATAGAGAAAAACAGAAAGTACCATTAGACCGTAATCCCACAGTCATGTCCTCCAAGTAGAAATGTTCAGTGTGCTCACTGTTAGCTGTCTGCAGCGAAAGCGTGACGGGGGGCATCTGAGAGCAGCTTGCTGTAGGACTAACGGATGTTTTGAAGAGGTCGGATGACCTACATCTAACGACCTGGCAGGCAGTCTGCTGGTTTTATGTGCATAATTGTGTTCAAACATCATAAAAGAAAAGCTGATGGTGGAAATCCAGGATATCCTTTTTAGGTGGATTGCATGGTGTTTAATGTAGGCATCTTTTATAAAACCGTGAACTTTGCACTCTTGGTCCGGCCAGCTCTTTTTCATCAGTGCACTTCAGCCTTGAGTCCTTTCGGTCCAGTGTTTTTGTGCAGGCTGAAGGTGTTTTGTTGCACTTTACCCCAGTCTTCTGTTTCTGCCATCGCCACTAGTGGGAGCGGTTGGAGACGATTCTTGTTTACAGGAGCATAATTAGTGCTCTAGTGCGGGATGATGTGCTGCTCCCTGTTGTTGTACTCGCTTCAGCTGTCACCTGGGTTTCCCAGAGAAGGCAACACGACAGTGAGAAAAGAAGGGACCACAGGGCAGCATGTGCTGTGTGCATCACTTCTTCCCAACTGTGAACACAGGCTGTGAAATTGCCTCTGTAGCCAGATCTGAAAATGAGCGAGTGGACGATTCCTTCCTGATCTTCTGTTAGGGTCGCTTCCTGCTTCCCCAAGCTGGCAGTCAAGGTCACTCTTCCATTACCATTACTGTGACTCAGATCATGGGAGAGATCCTGTCCTGCCCGGCTGGGAGTTCAGTCAGTGATGTGGCACGTAGAAACAGATGAGGCAAAACTCGGGACAGGCACAGGTGGTGGGTGCATGCCAGATGCTGTCAACAGCGTGGTGTGGCCTCGAGACCTGAGTCTGGCCCTGCACCTCCTTTGGGGGGCAGGCTGGGAAGGGAGCCCACCTCGGACCTGCCTTGTCCCTTCTCGCCCTCGCCCCCTGCTTTTCTGTCTCAGCTCTTCTGTGGATTCTGCATGACCAAAAGAGACCCCTCCCACTTGGGCTTCATTTTATCCTGAAAACCACCATTAGGCTGGGAATGGCATCCATCAGTTTTTGCCTTGCAGTGGAAGTCTGTGGGCCAAAAAAGCTTGAGGATCACTTCTTTAATTAAGAAAAAAACCCTATTCTTCAGAAAAAGCATAGGCAAGCATGAGAACACACAGCCCCTAACGTTTTGGCATACTTTTCTCATTCCTTACTTGTTTTTCTGGGTGAGTGTTCCTCCCCTAAAAGGATTTCCTCTGGCCCTCCACAGTAAGTGATTTCCTTTCTTGTTCTCTGTAGCATTATTTGTCCCTTTGTGTGGGGACATCCCCTAGGCAGGAGCTGCCTTGTCTATCTTTGTATTTGCTTAAGGCATCAGCAGAGTACTGTGACCAGCCATATAGGAGGTGTTTATTGTTTATTAGCAATCTATCACTAAATGATGTTATTTTGTATTTGTCTCCCACTAGATTGTGGTGATAAGCAAGATAGCACTTATCTAGCACAGACTTTTCACGGGCTCTGTAGAGGAGGAAAAATTTAACCTCTTTCCCCCTCTGCTCTTCGAGGTTCTCAGCTGAGACCCTATAAATTAGACTGACAAAAGATGGTTTAACAGGAGAAAAACAGTTGGTCAACCTGAGCATCATGCATACACGTGGGAGCACCCAGTGATGAGTAACTCAAAGAGCCAGTTAGAACTTGGGCTTATATGGCATCTTAACAAAAGAACAATACGCTCACAGGTGACAAGACAAGGGACAAGGCTTCTGAGCTCCTAGGGCGGCAAATTGTGGGAAGGCAGATGTATGGAGGAAGTAATGGAAGGCAGGGCTAGTTAGTAAAGTGTTACGGAGAGCCCCCTGGTGCTGTTTGTGAGCTGATCAGAGTGTATTGTTGTCTCTGGTGGTTAACTTCTGTCCTTCTTGGTAGGAGGGGTAGGTGGCACAGGGGACATCTTTACAAATTTATGTCCTGCTTTTAGGCAAATGGGGAAGGGCAGAGAGCTTTTCTTGTATCTTCTCAGTTGCCTTCCACTCAAAATAATCCCCATGCCCAAGTGGCCTCTTTGGGAATGGCACATTCTGCTGATCTTCAACACCTTGTATGTGATTTGCAAATAGATGTTTATGAAATGGAATTAAACTGAAAGCAAAGGCAACCTTCCATTTTCTAACCAGAGTCTACCTGAATAATTTACCCTGTGTGGGGTGCTTGGGGAGATCAGTCGGTGAAACGTCCGACTTTGGCTCAGGTCATGATCTCGCGGTTCGTGGGTTCGAGCCCCACATTGGGCTCACTGCTGTCAGCACAGGGCCCACTTCAGATCCTCTGTTTCCCTCTCTCTCTGCCCCTCCTCTGCTTGCACTGCCTCTCTCCCTCTTTCAAAAATAAATGAACATTAAAAAAAATAATAATAAATTACCCTGTGCAACAGAATAAATAGATGGAAAGCTCTGTGAGCCTTAGAGCCCAGAGGAAAGATACTGGTTGGGTCAGGAGGCGTGGGCTCTGCAGCTGGCTTTGCCTCTGACTCGCCTGCAGGGATCACTTCCTCTTCCTTTCGGGAGATTGGGGAGATACAATCAAGTGATGGCCAGAAAAACACTTTGAATAGAGTTTAAGGCGTTATGCAGATACAAGGTGTTCTTATTTCCTCTGCAAGCTGCAGTGGCAATTTCTGATGAGCATTAGTAAAGGTTGGCTTGTTAGGTCTTAAATACTGTTTACTCCACAAAAGAAGTAGGCTGTAATGCATGTGTAATGCTTCCTCACAGGTATGAATTAGGAGCTGCTCTGTTTATTGGATGGGCGGGAGCCTCACTCTGCATAATTGGTGGTGTCATATTTTGCTTTTCAATATCTGACAACAACAAAACACCCAGGTATGAAAAAGAGATAAAAATGACCTGTTAAAGTTACTACACGTGCGGCAGGTTCTAGATCGCTCACACGATTCTTAGACACGTCGAAAAACAAAACACAACAAAAAAGAAACTTCAAAAAACTAGAATTGGCAAAAGTGAGGAATATATAGTGAATATAATATTCAATATAATAAATATATTGAATGGAATAAATATATACTTCGTTAAAGTTAGTTTAAAAAACAGAGCTCATCATTCTTACATTCCAAAGCTATTTCTGTAAGCAGAAAGACGGGTTTTATGACAGGGTGTGGTGTATTCTTCACCTTGACCTCGTCATTTTCACACGGGCAGACATTACTGATGAAGGTCACTAGGGTCCCCCAGGGTCCAGGAAGAGGAGTTTTAAAAGAGAAACAACAAATGAACAAGCCATGAGTTTCCTCTGCTGAGATTCCCGTGGTCCTGCTCACTGGTCAGACATGGCAGTGAAATGTTTGGGGGTACAAGAGAGAGTGCTAACTAAAATAGTCAGGGAGGCTCTGAAACTTGGCTGGGACAGAAGTGGGGGAAATGGTTTCTACCCTCCGTGTAAAAAAACGGGATCTCCGGTGTTTTGCCTTGCAGAATGGGATACGCATACAACGGGGCCACATCTGTCATGTCTTCTCGGACGAAATATCCTGGCGCAGGAGGAGATCTTAAAACCACAAACCCTTCAAAACAGTTTGATAAAAACGCTTATGTCTGAAAGGAAAACCACCGCGAGCTGTCTTTACTATAAAAGTGAACTGTTCACAGATGATCCCCGCAAGGCCCTCCTGTAATTCACACTCAAACTATTTTTAAAACATGAATTTGGAGAATTTGCTGATTGTATGGATGTAAATGTTCTTACACAGTTATATACTAATCATTTTCTGTTGTGGCTTTCTATAAGAAAATAAACAGGTTATTTACAGGATTTGTATATATCTGATACATTTATAGAACATGCATTTAGCCCCGAAGGATCAAGGATTTGTAACATATCCTTAATCATTCAGACGTTGCAGTTTTTGCCCCCATTCCTTCTTTTCCTTCATATATTAAACAGAACGGGTATTAAGGAGTGGTATCTTGTGAACAGTGTGGGGGCAATCCGAGCCTGTTCCTCGAAAGATGCGTGGGTTGATGGACAGGTTACATACAGTCTGCGTAGCATTGACTTGTGGTTTCTTACGCCTGTCACTACTGCGACTCTCTGTGAGCGCTCAAGGAAGGGCTCCTGCCCATTGCCTGGCATGTCCACCTTCAATAACTGCTTGGGTGTCTCTGTAGAAAGCAGGTTCTGGAGCGGAGCATCAGCACGAGCTGAGTGAGAGATGCTGATCACGCCTGACTTTGGAGCCCGCAGAGGAAGGTCCTGGAGCCTGGGTGGCACCTGCTTTTGCAACACAGATGTGCCAACTTGATTTAAATTTGGGGCTCACTTGGCAGAAGTCCACCCCCTTCCGTCAGGAGTGAGTGAAGATGTGGCAGACACGGAGCTTGGAGCCCAGGGAAAGCCTGCTCTTGTCACTTCCTAGCCATATGGCCTCCGGCAAGTTACTTAATAATTCTTCTTTTGTCACATCTTTTTTTTTTTTAAGTTTATTTTGAGAGACAGCGCGCACAAGTGGGGAAGAGGTAGAGAGAGAGCGGGAGAGAGAGAATCCCAGGCAGGCTCTGCGCTGTTAGCACAGAACCTGAGGCAGGGCTCAAACTCACGAACCGCGAGTTCATGACTTCAGCTGAAGTCGTATGCTTAGCCAACTGAGCCACCCAGGCGCCCCTCCTTTTGGCACATCTTCAGGACGAGGATTATGAAGTTGTTCTGATTAAAGGAACTAATGATGCATGTTAAAAAAGCAAAACAGACCCAAGGTCTGTTACATAAGTATCTGTTAAATAAGTATCTGTTTAAATAAGGGTTGAAATAACACAGTGGCCCCTGTGCCTTTGCAGGCAGGACGTGGCTTTTGTGTTGCTTATCTCTGTCCTACTACATGAAAATTTGATTGAAAGCACTTACATACAAAGCGAGTACATCTGCATAAAATGGCCTGGGGTAAGTGTTAGAAAGGGTGCAAGCAGACAAGTGAAAGGGACCCCCGAGGAAGGGGCGAGGAAGGGGCGGGGAGGGGCAGAAGCATAATAAATTGTTGTGACTTTAGATTAGGCTGTTGTGGCACAGCTAACAGGGCAAGCCTAACCCCCCGCCCCCCCATAAAGTAAGTTTAGCTCAGAACTGTCTTTAATGAGTAACTCAGCCACAGTCACAGTGATGTAATGGAGGCCTTTACTTAAAAGGTTGGCAAATTGAAAAAGACATCAAAACCCAACAGACCATTAGTTAAAATGTTACCTTTTTTTTGGAAACAAGAGTACACGTAGTACCACAAAGTACAAAAAAATGCAAAAAACAGTTTATATGAACTTTGCGACCATTGACAATTGTTAAGAACAGAACTAATAGCTTTGAGGTATTTTATAATATGGGTTGGGCATTTGAAAAAAGGGGGGAAAAACCCTACATACACATATGAATTCAGTAATGACCCAATCTTTTCATATTCTGATAAATTGACGTTTAAAACAGCTACATTTTATTCATAAAATATCCAAGGTAAAGGTTATACTGCAGAAATGGTGTTTAAAGTTCTAAAATAATTGTTTAATAACAACATGCTTACAATGGCTCAAAGCTGAGTCTGGTACAGGTACTTCTGGAAAATGTATTTAGCGTGGGCCTAGCTATATTTTTATAATTCTAGACTTATTTCTATGTGAAAAATAACCAGTCTACTCGTAAGATTTCACTGATTCCACTAATTCAGTTTTAAGCATACTAACAGAATTTTATAATAAATCACTTCCAGTGTGACAATGTATATAAGAAAGGTATTAAAAAAAAAAAAAGCTTGAATTCGAACCCAAACTGGCTATAAGTTTTAAAAAAATTCACTTAAAAATTAGTCGAAAAAATGCGCTTAAACACTAGAGTACCGCTCTGAAGAGAAAACTTTTTATGACTTCAATGACACATTATTTTTTTTTTTTTTAATTTTTTTTTTTCAACGTTTATTTATTTTTGGGACAGAGAGAGACAGAGCATGAACGGGGGAGGGGCAGAGAGAGAGGGAGACACAGAATGGGAAACAGGCTCCAGGCTCTGAGCCATCAGCCCAGAGCCCGACGTGGGGCTCGAACTCACGGACTGCGAGATCGTGACCTGGCTGAAGTCGGACGCTTAACCGACTGCGCCACCCAGGCGCCCCGACACATTATTTTTAAGCAGCAGAAGTCTTAAACACCTTTGTATGCTTCGAAATACTGTTGACAGTTTTTGTTTTCAATACTGAATTAGGTGCTGTTAAAGAGACCCTTGTTCTTTGAATCCGCTTCCTTGTTCTTGTGGGAAATACCGTAGGGCAGGAGCGTTAAGGATCCTGTGGGCAGATTACTGAAATCCTGTTGGCGTCTGGACCTTCTGACTCCGGGGCTGTAGTCACACATCTGAAGAGTCACTCCAATCAGTCACAGTTACTAAGCTGCTTTTCAACGTGCTTGATTCATCTTGAAGTCCTGTGGGGGGAGGAAGAGGAGGCCTGAGTGATCAAACCAGCACATTGAGGAGCCTGTAAAACTCCGAAACGTGGGTGTCTGAGTCTGTTCACCCATCCGCAGGCCCCAGCGTCCGCAGGCTGTGGAGGAGGCTGGGTGCAGTCTGGCCACGGAATGGCCACGTCTCCGGGACACCCTCACTGGACCCTTACGTGGAGGCTTCCACTCAGCATCTCTCCTTCCCTGCATTCAGCACAGGGTCTGGATCCTGACTGTGCTCGATAATGTTTTGTCACTGTTACGGACTCTGAGTAGTAGGTGTAAAGAAAGCAGAATCAAATTATAATAAGCCAAGTAGGAATTAAATGGTGGGAGGAAAAAAAAGGATTTTCTAGGGGACGTGGGCTTCAATGTGATGTTAAGAAGTGTGCTGAGCCACCAAAATAGTGTGGTGCAGAGATTTCCACTTGAGTGTCCTCTAGACATCTTTTCTTTGAGGGGCGTGAGGTCATGCCACGGGGAGAAGAGAAAGGGAAGGTATTCAGAGCATCCTCTCGGTCCCGTGTGCATACGGTTACTATAATGTACACACGGTCGTCAGGTTGTGACTGTCAGAATCAACCTTCGGACAGCACAGGCCACCTGGCGATGGGCACGGTGTGGCAGTATAGGCACGGTTCACACCCTGGAGGAGAGAAAAGTTGACTTGAAGGGTGGACATGGCAATGGCTCCTCTTGGCATCTTACAGAGTGAGGTGGCAAGAGATCTTGCTGAAAATGGAAAGCACAAAGGGAGAGGTCTGCATGTATTAAAGCTACCAATAGGGGCCTGAAGACCCTGAAGAGGGGTCATGAGAGGTGTAGTGACGGGAGAAAATGAGCCAGACCCCCGTCTGTCTTAGCAGGACACCAACAGTTAACGTCTACAGGTGTTGAGTCTGGACACTAGTGTGACCCACTACTCAGATGTGGGGGAACTCGAGGTAACGTAGGAGGTGAGGGACACACAGAGGAGCCCTTCTGTGACCCTTGGCTTTCACCATGGGCAGAATGTCTTTGATTAAAAAATACACAGATTACATTTTGTAATTTTAAAAATTAAACATACATTGAGACTTAAGTTCCCGGACTTAGCCAGATGCTAGGTCTCATCCAAGAACAATGTCACCTCAGGGTTTCATTTGTAATTCATCCCACTGGCTACGATGTTGCAAGAGAAATCTTTCTTCAAAGAAAATAAAAACATTTGATGTGTGAGCAGATTAATTCAGGAAGACTGCCAGAAGAATGGCCCCACTCAGGTGTGTGATCAGAAATTCTAATTTTCTGCGAGGCATCTGCATGAAGCATGAATATCTGTATGGGCGTTCTCAAAAATAATGTTAAAATTAAAGTAATAAAATTAAAATGCAAAGATTAGGCCCAAATTAAATAGATATATACAGATCAGATGTTGTGCACATTTAGTCCTTTTTAAAATAACATAAAGCATCGATACTTGTATGATATATTAAGTTTAATTCGATATTTATAAGGAAGAAACACAAGTAATTAGAAAGTGGACCAAGCTCCTGTAAGACGTTAAAGCAGCAAACCTTCTCCCTTTGGCCCCTGGAGATTAGATGCAACCCAGGCATTTGGCACTTGAGTAGAATTTGGCTCATTCTTCAAAGGTAGAGGTTCCTTCTGTTCTTGCCCAGTTTTCTTCCCTAAAGATTTTTCTTCCTCTAAGGATGATATGTCCCAGTCTTCATCATCCACATCTGTGCACTAAAAGAAAAGGAGAGTAATGAACGTTTCATAAAGACGCGGTCCATGTTAGCGCCCCTTGGTCGTTCTGTTGGCTAGACTGAACTGCTGACACAGAATGACTTGAATTTGGGGAATCTCGGAGGATTGCCCATCTGGTCATTTCTGGAAGGGAATGAAACGAACTTGGAAAGCTGTGTTTTGAAAGCAGACAGAACCACCTCTTTTATTGTTTTTGTTTTTTGTTTTTTGTTTTGCCATGGAAATGTAGGTTTCCTACCTCCTCTACCAACCATGAGTTTCCAAAATCCCAGAAACACTACGTTGTAGTAGTAAAGTAAGGGTGCTCCCCAAGTAGGAACTAGGCAGGGTCTGGGGCTCTTCCCTCTGTGATAATGTGACACTGAACTGCAGGAGACGTCACACAAGGGCCCTGCAGAAAAGGCCCCGACTGAAGGAGCACACATTTCTACTGCCCCTTTTCTAAGGAAGACACATTAGCTTTCTCTTGCTTGAGTGATACGTTTTGTCACTTTTGGCTTGTACAACACAAATAACACTACTAAAAGTAGTTTGACAAAATGCTCTGGGTCCCTAGATGGGCAGGAGAAGAGTTAAATCTAAGCAAGCAGTGACTTGGAAGGCCCACTGGAAGACCCAGTCGGCACAGATGAGCGGTGCCCGGAAATACAACAGGAGCTCTCCATCCACAGAAACACTTCCGGTGTCCTGGCGTTGGGACCTCGGAATGTGTCAGGGCCTCTCCTCCCTTCAGGGAGAAGAGCTTGGGCTCTGCCCTCAGATCTCTGATGCATTTCTCCATCAACGCCAGCTCCCAAGTGGGGCCAGACCTCGACAAGTCCCCATTTTACGGTCAGGTCATGCCGCCGACTTGGATCTGAGGCCCCAGGTTCTAGTCAGTCACACGTTTCTGTGTACAAACTGTCTAACACCTGCAAGTGTCAAGCCCGACATGTGACAGGCATTTGAAAACCTGTAGAACTTGATAAGCACATGTTGCCTTATTACCAGTTAGCACCCCAGTATCTTTGATTCTCTACAGAATGGAAAGAAAGGCAAGATGGCAAGTGAGATAAGGTAAAAGTCTCAACCTCTGGCTACACCAAGTAACTAGGTTTGTTTAATATTTCACTACAGAAAGGACATACAATTAGTAGGGATAACCCGTTAAAAGATGAATTTCTCTTTGTGTGTCTAGCAAGCAAAAGTGATTTCACCTTCAGGTCTTCTTTCAGTTCTTTCTTGATGAACGCCTCGGCAACGTTAATCCCACCAAATGGCTTGTTCACACTTCCGTGATTTGAAACTGTCTTTTCAACTTTTTCGGTCAGCGTTTTAATGGAGGTTCCTATGTGACCAACAGGAAATAGGTACAGTTAAAAAAAAAAAAATCATTATCTATGTTTGGTTCCGAAATAACTTTACAGGCGAATTTGAAAAAATGTAAGCTTTGCAAAAAATCATATTTATTAAATTAAAATCAATTGATATATTTTGGGCATTGACAAAAAGTTACATTAATGCCCTTATAATAATCCATTTTAAAAAGATCATGATCCCCTAGACTAGAAGTAATAAAGTTTTCATTTTAAATCAAAGAAGGATGGTTTCATTCAAGTTGTGGTCAGAAACGTTCATTTCGGGGCGCCTGGGTGGCTCAGTCGGTTAAGCGTCTGACTTCGGCTCAGGTGGTGATCCCGCAGTTTGTGGGTTTGAACCCCGCGTCGGGTTCTGTGCTGACAGCTCAGAGCCTGGAACCTGCTTCGGATTCTGCGCCTCCCTCTCTCTCTGCCCCTCCCCCACTCACACTCTGTCTTTCTCTCCTTTCAAAAATAAATAAACATTAAAAAAAAAAAAGAAATGTTCATTTCAGCAAGGTAGTCTGTATAAGTGGAATATTCACGTGGGTATTTTCAAAAACAGTATTAACTGTTTTGAAATTAATTATATTTTACATAATTATACGTACATATATAAATCATATACAATATGATAAATTAATGATATCTGAGGTGTTTGAAATATATAATGTTTAAACTGCATTAAGCAGAACTTCTTTTTTAAGAAATGACCCTTATGCCCCACTTCTCTTCAAATTACCAGCAGTCCTACACTTGGCTTTTCTGCTCCTCTAGAACTGCCCCACCCGAAGGCAGCACGGTGCGTAAGAACAGCCATTCTTACAGGCACCCAGTGTATGGGCTGAGTTGTATCCCTCCATGTGCATATGTTGATGTCCTGACCCCCAATATTTCAGAACGTGATCTTATTTTGAGATAAGGCCTTTAAAGGGGTAATCAAATTAAAGTGAGGTCATTAGGGGGCGGGGCATAATCCAGTATGACTAGTGTCCTTATAAAAACGAGACATTCAGACACAAAGATAGACCAACAGGGGCAAGGTGATGTGATGAGACACAGGGACCAGACGGCCATTGGCAAGCCAAGGCCAAAGGCTCACACCAGATCTTTCCCTTGTGGCCCTCACAAAGAACCAACCTTGCCACCCTTGATTTTGGCCTTCCAGCTTCTGGAACGGAGACAAGAAATTTGTTCAAAGCCACAAGGCGTGTAGCACTTTGTTCCTAAAGCCCTAGGAAACTGACACACTTCGGTATCCCCAGCTCCCTCCTCGCCTTCCACTTACACATCAGTCAGTTGCCGTGCCCTGTCCGTCTTCCTTTGGCAACAGTAGCTTTTGGATTAGCGTCATCCTTCCTGTGAACACTTTCCCAGCTCAGACTCCCGGTGCTTTGTGCCCCTAGTTAGGAACCACTGTCCTAAACAAAATTTCCTAAAGGATTTTCAATGACAACAGCTCACCTGTGGGCTTGGGAGAAATATCGGAGTCCTCGATTTCACTACCCTCGGTCCAGTCAGTGTCACTTTTGACAGTGTTCTTTCCAAAGCTACTCTTGTTGCTTTTGGATGACTGCACGAGAAGTAAGTCTGGGGATGCGCATGCCTGGATGAGGTCCTCACCATCCAACTCTTCCTCTGAACTGAAGGGCGGCGTCCTAAACAAATGAAAACCCAAACAGCATTGTTTTCACATTTCAGGATTTACAATGATTCAGGATTTTCGGTCACTTCACATTACAGGATATGCCTTTTAAAATAGCATTCTATTTTAAAGTGAGAAGTTCAGAGTACTGTTTGTTCATTTAAGAATATTCTTTGAGCACTTAGGGCTCCTGGGTGGCTCAGTCGGGTAAGTGTCTAACTCTTGATTTCGGCTCAGGTAATGATCCCAGCATCATGGGATCAAGTCCCGCGTGGGGCTCCATGCTAAGCGTGGAATCTGCTTAAGACTCTCTCTCTCCTGGGGTGCCTGGAGGCTCACTGGGTTAAGTGTCTGACTCTTGATTTCAGCTCAGGTCATGGTCTCACAGGCTCATGAGAGCCCAAGCTGAGCTCTGCACTGACAGCATTGGACTCTGCTGGGTATCCTCTCTCTCCCTCTCTCTCTGCCCCTCCCCCATGCTCACTCTCAAAATAAATAAATAAGCATTAAAAAATAAAAGATTCCCTCTCTCCCTCTGCCCCTCCCCTTCTCTCTCTCTCTGAAAAAAAATATTCTTTGAGCATTTAAATTCCAGACAATGTTGTTATACCACATCCCATGAAATAAGGCTCTTCCTATGAGATTATGTACATGAAGAGTGCTTTTGAAGGGTAAATCATTTTTATTGCCTCTACTATATTTATGCTGTCTCTAACTATATAAGTTAAATATATATTTATATATAGTTATATATATAGTTTATATATAACTATATATGGTTATTATATATATATTTATATATAGTTTATATATATAGTTTATATATATATTTATATATAGTTTATATATATATATAGTTTATATTGTCTCTACTATATATACACAATGCCTCAAGAAGAGATATTTACAGTATTACTATCTCCAGAAAAACTTGATGATAAATTTCAGTTATGATAAAATTAAATTTACTTATAAATACTCAAATTTATATTTAAATTATATTCCCTTAAATATAAATTATAAGTAAAATAACAAAACTAAAAACCATTATTAAGTAAAAACAAAAATATACCTATAATTTATTATGCCCCCATGAACTGCCAAGCACTGAGGCAAGCCCTTTTCATGTATTAATTTGTAGTAGAACTATCCTGTGAAAAAGGCAGCATCATCCCATTGAACAGATAAGAAAACAGGTAAACTACTGAATCAGTGGCACACAGTTTATGAGTAACTCAGCTAGGATTCTTAGTATCCCGAGAGGGCCGAAGACAGTAAGGTCTAGGGCCATTCCTGATTTCCACAAGGAGCGAGAAGACTGCAATATCATCTGACTGTGCTACCAAGAATCCAGCCGCTAAAAGTTGACATCATCCATTTAATTCTTTGTGCTTATTGAAAACTACTGGACACTGAGGGGAGTAATGGAAATGACTCAGGGCGGTCTCACTTCTTAGTGGAGGTCAAGATGTGATAAGTGCTACTGACTTACATAAAATCTGGTAAAGAAACAAAGACATGTCATAAAAGAGTAACAAATCAATTACGATGTTTAATCATTAGGGCTTTAGTTAATCACAGTGCACACACTAATTTACGATAAAAGGAACGTTCAGTGAAAAGAATTTTTTAAATGGCTGCTCCCCGCTCCCAAGTACTCACGTAAGAGTTGAAGACTTTTTGGGAAAATGATCTTCTGTGATATTTTTCTTAATTCTAAAAAACAACAGAAAACGATTTCTAAACGGCATGGACCAATAACATAATTTAATGTAAATTTCTATGGGATTGGTGATTGTGGCTTTGAACGTATGTTAACGAGGATCAGCAGCAACGAGTGTGCCAGTGCCCGTGACAGGCTGGGAGGAGCTGTACTGTGACTCTTGGCTGAGTCAAACCTTGTTGTGGGGTGAGTGTGTGTCCCCCTAAAATCCGTGCGTGGAACCCCTAACCCCCAATGTGATGCTCTCAGAAGAAGGGGTCTTTGGGAGGTAATTAGGTTTATCTGAGGTCATGAGGGTGGGGGCCCCCATAAATGGATTAGTGTCCTTTTTAAAAAGAGGAAGAGGGATCAGTCCTCTCTCTGCCTGCCATGGGAGGACACAGTGAGACAAAAGGGAAAAAAGGCGTCTGTCTGCAAGCCTGGAAGCGAGCTGCCACCAGAACCCGACCATACTGCATGCTGATTTCAGACTTCCAATCTCCAGAAGTGTGAGAAAACATATTGCTGTTGTTTAAAGCCACCCAGTCTATCAGGGGTGCCTGGGTGGCTCGGTCGATTGAGCATCCGACTTTGGCTCAGGTCATGATTTCGCAGTTCATGAGTTCAAGCCCTGCATCGGGCTCCATGCTCACAGCCTGGAGCCTGGAGCCTGCTTTGGATTCTGTGTCTCCCTCTCTCTCTGCTCCTCCCTGGCTTGTGCTCTGTCTCTGTCTCTCTCTCTCAAAAATAAATAAACATTAAAAAAAAAAAAAAACTTTTAAAGCCACCCAGTCTATGGTATTTTGTTATGGCAGCCCAAGCTGACTAGGACAAACATTAATACAAAAATTTTAGCGTTAAAAATACTCACTTGGGAACAGATGTCCTATCAGTGAAAACAGGTCTTTGCCTAATCAGTTGTCTGCTTTTGGGAGGAAGTTGCACTGCCTTGGGTATTTCTCCAGTTGAGAGGGTATCCATTTGAGAAGCACCATACTTATCTGGAATAGTAGTATCATTCATGAGTCTCCATTGCCTTGATGATCAGTGAGTGAAGAAGAAAATACCACAATACTGTCTACACTGGCAGTTGAAACCAACAAACTCGTCTCTTGGGTCTAGAGTCCACACCACAGGCAATTTTTAATATAAAAATAAAATCTGAGACCCAACATATAAATGGTTCATTGGTATTAGACTTGCCAATCAAGTTCTAGAGTTTGTGAGACATTTAAAATTATGAAAGATAACTGGATGTCGCTCCTATGTGCAGAAATGCAATGGCAGTCAGTTACGGGCTTACCTGAGGACAGTAAGTTTCTCTCCTCGATTTTACAGCTGACCTCACGTTCAAGGAATTCTCGAATTTGCTGAATGTTAGGTATTTGTCTTTCTCGCTCATGTCTTGCTGATTCCACAGTTCTTAGCACTCTACTGAAGTGATCACTTGAAATACCACGTATATCCTGAAGAGATGAACCGTTAACCGAATTATCCTGGCATGTTCTTCATTTCATGAACATTTGTTAGCAGGAACTATGCCAACCTTTTGTCTTTATGGCTGCGTGTGAGGTAAGCGGATGCCCTAACATACCACAACACGCTATTCTGACCTCGAAAGGCACTCCCAGCGCAGTGGGACAGGGGATGTGTGAATGACTCTACATGATTGGTTAGCGGTGAGAGGCTGTTGAGTGCCAGGACCGAATGCACAGAGGGGTGTGTGTGTGTGTGTGTCTGTCTCTGTCTGTCTAACCAACAATGCAAGGTGGGCCATCAGGACAGAATGGATCCACAAGGACAGAACAGACATGCCTTCTTCTCTTCTCTGATCCCTTCCCATTGAGAAAGCAAAATAAAGCACAACCAACAAATGTTCCTGAAATGAATGAGCTTACCGCATTAATCCCCAAGGTTTCCAGTTTCTCCAGCAAACTCTGCTCCAACATGTTTCTGATTTCCTTATTGAGGGAGGGGTTACCCTTCAAAGCTTTCCTTAAATGTATCTTGTGGTTATTTAATTTCTGTTCATTCTCCCTTCCTGAAATAAGGTTTACAAAATGTGTTAAAAAAATTAAATATTCCTGAACTGGAGTGTATTATGCTAAGCGAAAATAAGTCAGAGAAAAACAAGTATCATATGATTTCACTCACATGTGGAATTTAAGAAACAAAACAGACTGAACATAGGGAAAGGGAAGGAAAAATAAGATAAAAACAGAGTGGGAGGCAAACCATGAGACTCTTAAATACAGAGAACAAACTGAGGGTTGCTGGAGGCGATGGGGGGGGTGGAGGATGGGCTAAATGGATGATGGACGGTAAGGAGGGCCCTTGTGATGAGCACTGGCTGTTATATGTATGTGATGAATCACTAGATTCAACTCCTGAAAGCAATACTACATTGTATCTTAACGAACTTAGATTTAAATTTAAAAAAGAAAAGAAAAGAAAAAAGAAAAGAGAAGAAAAAAGAAAAATACATAAAATCCCTAAGCAGAAAATGGCAAAACACCACTTTTAAACAGCAAGCAAGCATTTTGTAATACAGTTTTTGGGTCGTTTGGTCATTCAAGCACAATATATAATGCTGAAGTATCACAACTTTCAAAACTATCTTAAGTTTGCTTTAAAACTTCAGTGTCTTGGGGTGCCTGGGTGGCTCAGTCGGTTGGGCGTCCGACTTTGGCTCAGGTCATGATCTTGCGGTTTGTGGGTTCGAGCCCCACGTCAGGCTCTGTGCTGACAGCTCGGAGCCTGGAGCCTGCTTCGGATTCTGTGTCTCCCTCTCTTTCTGTCCCCCTTGCCCCCCACACTCTGTCTCTCTCTTCTTCAAAAATAAACACTAAAAAAAAACTTCAGTGTCTTTAGGGGCGCCTGTGTGTCTCAGTCGGTTAAGTGGTTGGCTCTTGTTTCTGTCTCAGGTCATGGTCTCACAGTTCATGGGTTCAAGCCCCATGTCTAGCTCTGCACTAACAGGTGCAGAGCCTGCTTGGGATTCTCCCTCTCCCTCTTTCTCTGCCCCTCCCACTTAACTGAATTATAACTAGATAAATAATGCAAGAGAAATGTCTCTATAGAAGCACAGTAGAAAAAATAAATTCTTTAGAAGTTCAATGGTTTATCTTAAAATTATTTTGCTACTTTCTGAAGAATTCATCTGTCTTAAATTCAGTTAGAATTTATGTATCATTTTATGAAGAAGCCCAGTTTACATTAAATAATTAAGTTTTTATTTAATAAAATCGGTAGAAGTTTATACAAAATTTCAAAACATGAAAATTATAACCCCTCCCAAAATATTTACCAAAATGAAAATGAGGTTAATACAGGTCTTGGGAGAAGTATGTTCTGTTTAAAAGAGCCTTTCTAATTAAAAGCAAAGAAAAAACAATAGGCCATATTCTAGCTTTTCCTTCCCACTAAAAAATGTCTACTTCAAGAGCATTTGGAGAAGGGGCATGTCTATATGACCCTGAACTGAGTCCGATGTCAAAGGAGCTGAGAATTTGATGTAAGGGGCCTCACAGTGGGCTGTTCAGACCCTTAGTGAATGTCCCAAGCCAGATCTGAGAGAACACGTCACCAGTGCTATCATTTTGGAGTCTATTCTCCAAACAGGGGTGTTTCACCCAACAAGAGTAGCACCGGATGCCAGCATCTAGTGGGTCTGGGGCTCTAGGGGCTCCACAGACACCCATTCTTCCCTCCCCACCTCAGTCCATGGGAAGTGTAGGGACCCACGGCACTCAGATTGACAGAAGACCCTCAACAAAACGCTCTGTGGTTCAGATGTTCTCTAAACCTTAGTGCGATTCCAGCAGGTAAAGAATATTTCTGCTCATTAATAACTGGTTTTGCTGAGGGCAAAATCAGTCAAATGATGATATGTACATTAAATAGAAGGAAAGGTCCTGCATGATAATGCTTTGCTATACTTTGGTACTGCGGCTTGCTAAACTGAAATTATGAAATTTTGTAAGATTATATATTAATACAAGTCAGAAGTAATCTCAAATTTTATATTCTCAGCATTCATGCTGTTTTCCCACCAATGTTTTCCTGTATTCTGGAGCCACCTTAAAAAAAAAAAAAAAAAAGCACTTCTGGGACGCCTGGGTGGCTCAGTTGGTTAAGCGGTTAAGCGTTTGACTTCAGCTCAAATCATAATCTCACAGTCTGGTCTGTGAATTGGAGCCCAGTGTTGGGCTCTGTGCTGACAGCTCAGAACCTGGAGGCTGTTTCAGATCCTGTGTCTCCCTCTCTCTCTGCCCCTCCCCCGCTCACATTGTCTCTCTCTCTCTCTCTCTCTCTCTCTCTCCCTCCCTCCCTCCCTCCCTCTCTTTCAAAAATAAACAAACAAACAAAAAAGCACTTCTGTCCTAGGAATGGATAATGCATCAAAATCCAGAGATAATGCACCAAAATCCAGCTGCAGCCATGGCCGTGTCGTTGGCTTTGGCTGCTAGTTGGCCACCAAGTGCACAAATATCCAGGGCTAAAATGAGAAGAGGTACCAAGAGATGGCCTGGGAGTCATGGCGCTACCACTGAAACAGACACACCTCTCGCCCTGTTTACACAAAGGTAGTTTTGGGGTCAGTATCCAGGATATAAAAGGAACTGAAGACAAGCACAGCCAGAGAGGCTCCAGGCTCTGTCTGCTCCAGGACTGGGGTCAAGTGAACTGAATTTGTTTGCTGATTGGTCTGGGTTCATTCTCAACCCTGACGACAAATTCATTCTGATGACCGAGTTTCCCAAAATGACTGCAGATTAAACATTTCCCTCTGTCCTCAAATTCACTTTATATGTTGATGCTTGCTTTGGATTATTCATTTATGAATAATTAGAAACCTCTTGGGAGGAAGGACTCTCAGAAGGCTGGAGCTGGCCGATAAGAAGCAAAAGAAAGAATATAGAATGAACAGGAGAAAAAACATAAAGTTTTTATGTAAAGGTGGAATTAATCACTTGAAAGCCAATCACAGCTGAAGACTTTAATTAAAGCACATACCGCTCACAAGATCAGTAAGACAAAACTTTCTAAGGATCAGCATTTCCTCTCATTAAAAAATTTAAGGCATGGGGTGCCTGGGTCAGTCGGTTAAGCATCTGACGTTAGGTCAGGTCATGATCTCACCGTTTGTGAGTTCAAGCCCCGCGTCGGGCTCTGTGCTGACACCTGGGAGCCTGGATCCTGCTTTAGATTCTGTGTCTCCCTCTCTCTCTGCCCCTACTTTTCCCTCTCTCTCACAAAAATAAACATTAAAAAATTTTTTTTTAAAATGTAAAGCATACCCAGGTAGGTGGCCAGTGGATAACAGCCCACACAAATGATCAGTTATATCAGACTAATGACACAGCATTCATGGTGAGCAAATAACTGCAGTGCAAAGCAAACAGTAAAAAAAAACCAAAGCAGAATTTCCGAGTCGGAAGGAACTTCATCATCTAGTAATTAATTGTCTCATTTTTCACCTGAAGACACTAAAAACAGAGAGGTAAAGAGACTGCTCCAAGGGGCACCCTGCCAGTCCTGGACCAGCCTGCCTCTCTCACTTCATTCCTTGCATTAAACTATGGAAAGCAGAATACCTGGACTTTAGCTCCAGCCCCGTCACTAATGAAGCCCAACAGCTTGGAGCAAGCTCCCGATCCCCCTGTGTTTCGAGGTTCTGAACAATAAAACGGCCCCTGAGAGCCCTCCTGGCCCTCACATCCTAACGTCCTATAGGACAGCAAGATCAAATATGCCTCTCTGGGACTGTCAAAAAAGTACGGACGCAGAAATAGTCATGCATGCCTTACTTCTTGGTAACAGCCACAGCGCTTTGCAAACAAACCACTGCCAAAATTTAGCTGCACAGGTATCATCGCAAAATGTTAGCACAGCTGAGGAATTTATTGATGGCAATTAATCTGCTGGCCCCATGGAAGCACTGGAAGGATTCATTGGGTCCCTGGCTTCTGTAACAGTGTGCTTGGGACTCAGGGCTTTCTGGTGGTCTGCAGCCCTTTCCTATGTCCCACTAGAGCTGTGTCTGAATGCAGTCGAGGGTGGCAAAGATTATTTTCTTTCCCAGTCGGGTCCCTTGCATGTGGCAACACAACCAATGACGGTGTTTGCCGCCCAAACTCACCCCCTACATGGTCTGGGTAGAGAATTTTAAAAGAAACAGAGGCAGAAGGGTGCAGCGGGAGGAAGCAGGGCCCCAAGTGATGGTGGACAAAGCAGGACTCCTCTTGGAACCTAGCTGACTCGTTTTTTAAATGAGTGTGAACCATATGATTTGGGGCTCCTGTTTAAAAATTTTGGACCCTTTCTATGAACCTCCTGATGCATTACATAGATTCTTCACAGAATAAGATATTTTGTGTTCCAGACATCAGTAAATGACATGGAGGAGGGAGAAAGCATGTTACTTGAAAGCAAATTGAAAATACACATTGCATAGATTTTATAGATGTGCCTGGTTTAGTCACTTCTCAATTTCTAAACAATTTGGAAAAAGTTGTCTAGATAACACAGCAGAAGTTATAACAACTATTAAGAATTTGCAAATTGGAATATATAATTTTAATTCTCGGGGCAGCTGGGTGGCTCAAGTCTGTTAAGCCTCCAACTTCAGCTCAGGTCATGATCTCATATTTCATGAGTTCAAGCCCTGTGTTGGGCTCTGTGCTGACAGCTCAGAGCCTGGAGCCTGCTTCAGATTCTGTGTCTCCCTCTCTCTCTCCCCCTCCGCCACTTGTGCTTTCTCTCTCTCTCTCTCTCTCTCTCTCTCTCTCTCTCAAAAATAAAGATTAAAAAATTTTTAATAAAAAAATTTTAATTCTCTAACACAAATGGCAAGGCCAGAATCTATATACATATTAACCATTTGCTTTCTCCTGAAGAGGTGATAAATGGTCAAGCATTATCACTGTTAAGGAGAAAATGATGATAAACAGATTCAGATGTAATGGTGTTAGGATCTACAAGTCTGGCATAGAAAATAATCTTAATAATGTGGAACATTTTTCATAAACTTCAAAATTAATGGACAGAAAGTGATTTTGAGAACTGCCAAATGAATAAGCAACAATTGCTCTAATTATCTCCCCAAACCTTGAACAGCTCCCAAATTTGCCCACACAGATATTATTCTGCACCTAAATATTCTACATTGAGAGCTTAAACATTACGATTTTCTTGCTATTAAAATCATTTTGAAATGGGTACTTCACCCACTCCTTTCCCAGATCCAGGGTATGAGAAATACCTACTGTGCGACGAATATTTTTGTTATCATCGGGCACACAACTGACACAAAAATGTCTTATTCAGATGCTAAGAACGCAGGGGAAAGAAAATATAACAGCATGTTAAAGGAGTAAGATGACAGATTACTACAGATAGACTGAAAGCATAATCTCCAAACCTAAATGTCTTCCCTGCTTTTGATACGGTGTGACAAAAACCACTGGATCGGATTCAAGGCTTGCGTTTTGGCATCTAAGTAGACTCTAGGCAGGTAGGACCCCTGATGGAGCCCTTGGTTACCTTTTTCTTCCTCTGAAAGCTCTTCTATTGGTTCCAGTATGTGCGATGGGAATGCCTGTTCTATCGATGAGGAAAAATAAGAACAGTACAAACAGGACAACAGCAAAGTAAAATTAGTTTCCTTGCAAACAACTTTGAAACCTATATAGTTCCGCAGTATTTTAATCATGCCCCAAATAACAGGATTCGCTGGGGGAAAATATATGGAGGCAGTCAGTTAAAGCTGGTCACTTTTTCGTGATATCTTCTCTTTCCACGTCTTTTCCCTTAAGTCCCCTCTCAGGAAATTATATTTTCAAATAATTACACCCAGTTTCTCACTCAGCAAGCTCGTGCCTGATGCGATTCTTTTAAGGCACAAGGACACAACTGCAAAAGGTCGTCTTCACTTATCCACACCCCCCCCAAATACTTTCCTTATAAGGTATTTTGATAGGGTGGCTAAAGAGAAAATTAATGAAGGGATTTCACTTCCAAAAATAAAAATATTTGAAAATGCCCAAGGCTCTGGGATTCCCACTTGTCACTAGCCCCGGGGCCTTTAAGTGGGAGGACCGGGATGGTGGAGGACGGGTGGCCCGAGGGGCAGTGGGAGGACTAAGGCCCTGTCCTTATACGCCTCTGTGTCCCCAAACCACGGTTCAACATCTGCTTCCACTCCGGGAAAGCCACCAGGGCAAGGCTGCGGACAGACTGCACGTGAAGGCAGGCTGTTCCCAATCCCACCCCAGAACAGGGCCCGGGGGGGCGGTGGGGGGGGGGTGCGGAGATGAGGCCTCCTGGTGACTGTGCACTAGGAAACCCACAGGCAGCACAGATAAAGCTAAATGCCATCCCATCAACAGAGGGAAAGTTCCTTCCTGGGGAAGGTCAGGTTTGGGCGTCAGGCAGTCAGGTTTCAGACACGGGATAAAATGCAAACAGAGATCTAGCTTAGGAAGTGCGTGCTTCACTCGTCTTCAGCTTGGAGACTGCCACAGGGACCTCCCCAGGGAGCTCTCCACCTGCACCCACAAGGCCAAGGCCATTTCATTCCACCACCTGACCCCAGAGTGGGTGACCTTGAGGGTAGTAACTGCCAACAATTACTGAGAGCCCACCAGCTTGTCGGGCACAGATCTATGTGCTTTGCACAGATTCCCTCAGATTTAATACCCCCTACTCTGATGTTCTAGATTTAATTCGCTGAAGGGTACTTCTGGTACTCTGTTTTAGGCATCTACAAACATATGCACACACATACAGGGATACACAAATAAATACATATATGTTATACTTAAGTATATATAAATAGGCTCTTATAGCTTATTCAGCAACCAAGTCAACCTATCTAACATTGACTGGGAGAAATGCATTTTAAACTACCTTCCAATGAACTTCTGGAACACGGCCTAGCAAATAGTAGTCTGCTTTAATTTTGAAACATGAACATGATCACACAAAGAAGCATTTAATTACATCCATGGACCACGGCTGCTGAACATTAGAAATGTGCTTTCGAATTTGTCATTCAGCAGCAAGATTTTAAAGTCATATAATTAAAGAAAAAATCCTGTAATTATGTGTGGCGATGGATGTTAACTAGACCCTGTGGTGATCATTTCACAATATATACAATTACCAAATCATTATGTTGTACACCTGATACGTGTTATAGATCAATTTTATCTCAGTAAAATATTAAAAAAATTAAAAGGTAAAGTTACACAAATAGACTATTTACTAGTTTGAACTGCTGAAAGTAGGGATTTTTAGGAGGAGAGCTAATTTCAATTTTTAAAGTCACATGGTATATATTTTATTATACTTTATGAAAATGACAAAAATAAAGTTATGAGGAAAATCTCCCTAAAATCTCCCCAAACCATCATATGCATATTTCTTATCATTGTATTACAGAGATCATCTTAGGACTTATTTCTCTGGAGTCAGGATAAATCTTCAAAACTGTGACTTTGCTGCTGTGGGGCAGAGGACAGGGTTCTAGGGGAGGGAAGCCAGGCTCCTACAATAAAGCAAGTGAGGCCCACCAGACCCCAGCTCCCTAAACTAGCAGACCGATGTCCAAGTGTGAAGAGAAGGGCCTGCCATTCTTATGCCTTATAAGCCACAGGTCCAGCCTCCAAACGACCCAGTTCCTGCCCTGGTTTGAGATCTCTATCCAGGGTGAGAGCTGAAGTCTCTCCCCTGTGAACGCTCCAGAGGCTTCCAGAAAAATTGTTATGTCAGTCTCCTACCATAACCTCCAGAAGACAGACTCTTAGATCTCTATCCGGCCCTTTGGCACTTGTCGGCCGCACCCCAGAAGCTAACGTTTGGCCAGGGCTTGCTCACTGGCTCCTGTTCCAAAGGTCCTGCTTCACCTGATCCTCACCACAGCCCACCAAAGTAGCCATTACTACTCTCCCCATTTGTCGGGCAGGGAAACCCAAACCTACGGCTTCCTGAGTCAACTATGAATCCAGACTGTCTGCTTCCCTTCAAAGTCTCGGCTCTTGGCCGTGAAGCCATGTGCCTTCCCACTGGCAATGGCTGCATCTGTCTCCCAGAGTCCTCTAAATGGCACGGTCTCCGTGAGCTCATCGTGTTCTTAACCCTTCCCTCATCCTCGCCTGAACCATCTGCACCTGTACCTTTCCACCAGTTCCCGGGAATGGCTGGTATGTCTGCTCCCTCGTGTTTCAAAACCTCAACCCCAATTCCTAGGTGAAGAATCTCCTGTAGACCACTACTCGAGCCCCAGCTGGTCTCTCCAGCTCTGATTCTTCGAATACACTCTGGTCAGGCTAAGCTTCCGCAAGCTTAGCCCTCCAAGTCTGGCCACACCCAGCCTCAAGAACATTCAGAAGCTACATAATGTCACAAGAACGGCCTGAACAGCTATAGTCTGGCACACGGCGCTTGCCATGAACAGTCTCAACCAACCTTACTTCCTTCAAATCTCTTCTGCATACTCTATGCTCAGCCAAATAATTCATCTGCACCATTAATTCACATCTAGTGCATTCCTGTTACCTTTTGCTTCTATTTTTTGCTTTGTCTTGGCTGAAAGGAGCGGCCTACACCCCTGCCTCCTCTCTGGGACAGCCACATCTTGTAACTGATCGCTCGATCCAGGAAAATTCTGAACTGCCCATCCCAGCTCTAAAGCCCCCGGTGAGATCTGACGAGGCCTCCACTGCAGCTGTATCTGGGTTCAGCATCCCCTTCCACCCACGTCTTCTCTCACAGGGGTTGTCCAAGAGCACTGCCCAATAACCTCCCACCTGCAGATCTCCGACCTAAGACAGTGAGTAATCACGACATTTCTCACAGTAAAGAACCTCATCAAGCTCTGAGATGGAAAAGGAAAGACTGAGACGTAATCGGGCTAAATAATGTTATGCAATACAGACTTACTCTCCCTGTCCCCTCCCCCACCCCTACCGTTGGGGACACTGCCATGGCTGGGGGTGGGGGGCAGGTCAGTGGGCCCCCGTACTAGCCTCCTCCTTGCTCCTGCCCATTGAGATGCTCACAAATCAGCTCAGATCCCAATCCAAAGACTGCAGGCCTCATGCCAGGTCTGGCTGGCATTTAAAACTAGCATTTTAATCCCAGCAGATGCCAACAAGGGGGCATGGCTGGTTCATGCAGTCCAGCTCCAATCAGGGCAAAGTCCATAAGGAACACAGTGCTTTGAAACTGATGGATTTGTCAGGACTCTTGAATTAACTCCAGACAGCTTACTTACTTACTTACTTACTTACTTACTTACTTACTTACTATAGAGGTCCAAAATACTAACCATACTTACTATAGGGGTGCCAAAAATATTTATATTTTTTGTTTTAACAAAGAAAATATAGACCTCAGACACTGTCACACAAAAGGCTAATGATAACAAAGTAACAAAAGACAGAAGAAGAAACTATAGCACGCTGTGAAAGTACAGAGAAGCAGTCAGCAATGCATTATAAAAATCAACCCTGAAAAAGAAGGCAAGACAGAGATTTTAGGCCCAAGATAAAGAATATGAGTAGAGAGCAATTGCCAGGGGAAATTTTCTTGTCTATTCAATATTAAAGCAAATTTACACAGATGCAACACATATTTTATCTTTTACTGGCTCAGAGGGAGAAAACCCGAGTGTTCTATAAACACTTGCCAATAATAACACCCACTAAGTAGGGAATTTATGCATCACATAGTGTGAACACATATGCTCAAGGGTATTGATCTTCCTGAAATGACCTTCGGAAAAAAAAAGTGAGGGGCAATAAACACTTCATGAGTCCATCAGTGAGCAAAGAGATAATTACAAAAGGCCACGATTGTATGAACCACAACACTTCTGAAGACACAAAGTCTGATATGACTGACCATGGATTTAAGTCTAACTAAAATGCAATGAAGTAATCATTTACATTCCAGAAGCATTTGTAGATAACAGAAAAAAGCTGATCCCTCTCCCATTTTAATTCAGTTAATACACAGGTGACCACAGGAAAACAATGTACTAAAAACATGCTTGCAAAGACTGTAAACACTTTAATAGTATAAAAATAAAATATGGCTACAAAAATTCACCCTATCTATTGGATCGTGTGATTAACAATTATCATCCTTGTGCCCCTGGTCCAAGAACGGACTCCTGGCAGTGATTTCCACCAGTGGTTCCTACTTTTCCCTTTGGTTTCCGTCACATGTCTTTTCTAGATTTTTCCAACCAATCGCTGAAACTGTTTGTTTAAAAAAGGTGATTTGCTGCCACACTGAAAGTTACAAAAACAGTCACACATGCCCTGTGGCACGTGCTGGTTGGCTGGTCTAGTAGAAAATCACCTTCTTACCCAACACCTACTACTTTCCACCCGAAATCACACATAATCAAAGTACTACTCAAAGTTAAAAATCTCTGCTTGTGAGTCCAACAACATATACAGGTTTTACTTTATGACTTTAGTAGGTATATTCACAGTTTACGATAATATTACATATGAAGGCTGTAGTTTTATTAACTGTTTTGCATTTGCTAAAACGTCTTCTGTTTTGTTTTGCATAATTACCCCCACAGAAGCACTTTTAGTTAATAAGTTCTCTGACTCAGGGCAGAAACTGCACATAAAATGCTGAGACTTGGCTGAAACTTACCGTGTGCCATTGTTAGACTTGATTTAGCATCCAAAGTCTGTGGGGCTGAGGCAGTCACTGAAACAGCACAAAGAGAGAAAGCTCACAGGCTCCCGTAACAAAAGCATAAGCATCTCAACTTGATGATAATCAAGCACTCCTCCAATAAGTCAAGATATATACAGATCCTAAGGGACAAATGTTTCAGGTGACAGTCACCAGCTAACCTAAACCAATTCTCTGTAACAGCTTTATTGAAATGTGGTTTGCCCTTTGAAAATGCAGAATTCAGTGGTGTTTAGTGAACTCAGAGTTGTACAACCATAACCACTACCTAATGTTAGAACATTTTCATCACACGCGCCCAAACATCCATTAGCCACGACTCACCATTTCTTCCTACCCATGGTCCCTGACAAGCACTGATCTACTTTCCGTCTCTGTGGATTTGCCTCACTTTGGGGCATTTCGTATAAAATGGACTCAAACATTGTGGTCCTTTGTAAATGGCTTCTTTCACTTAACACCACATTTTCAAAGTTCATCTATGTTGCACATAGCATGTTAGCATCAGCCAATTCCACTGTATGGACTGACCACATTTTATATATCCATTCATTAGATGATGGGCATTTGGGTGTTTCTACTTTTTGGCTGTTGTGAATAATGCTGGTATGAACGTTCATGTACAATAAATCAATTTTAAAAATCTAATCACTGAGCTGGAACACATTGTGAGAAGGCATTAACTCAGTCAAAGCCTTTAGAGAGAGGTCTGATTCAAGTAAGACTAAATGCTCTCTACTTTTAAAATATCGTCAGAAAATTAGATTCCACAGCCTCCCTTCCAGTATTTGACAATTCTTACCTGAGGTTCCTCTCTGGACTATGTATTTGTCTGTTAGTTTTCTCTTCCACTAGCTTATTACGATAGATCTTTAATTCTAATCCTACTCTGAAAAATACTGGCCACAAACCTTAGCTTCCTCCATGGGCATACATTTTTGTCTTTACAACGGCCCCTGGTGAATGTGTTCAACTCCTAGCTGTGTGTAAATTACACACACAGACCCTAGAAACAAGACCCTGAAAGCCATTTGCAACTTTCATAATCTAGATCAAGGTTTGCAAAAGTAAAACCCATGGAACATACTGGTCCACCATCTGTCTTTGTAAATAAAGTTTTATTGGAACAAAAAATTGTTCCAATATTGTGCCAAGTACAAAGTATGAACAATAACAATTTAATGCCTTTTAACCTTGTCATCCTTCTACAAAATGCATTTTTTCCATAAGACGTAAGCCCAGCTTTTACCATCCCCTCAACCCCACTCTTGGCACTAACCTGCCCTTCCCTCCTCAGCACTTCTCAACCTCTTCTGCTTGCAGAAGTAACATCGAGAGGTCTCCAGAAGCATTTGAGAAGACTGAGCGGTGAAAACCATTAGCATTTCCCAGTCAATTGTGCCAAATTCCCAAACATGCTCATCACTACTGTCCTGGGCCCATATGAATGGTACCGTCACTCAGTGCCTAGCCTCAGCCTGACCCCTTCCCTGGTATTCTGATCCCTGTTTGCACGCATGTCCTCTCTTGTCCAGGATCACCCTTACTTCCTCCACCCTTACACTTTCCTGAATGGACTCAAAGAATAGTAAGAATATTTCAACTGTTTAACTATTATTAGGAAAACAATCTTTCCGTTTCTAAACTCTTCAGATTATGTCTTTGTGGATTATAGCCAAACCCTGATGGTTCCAGAAGACAGACTTGCTGAGCCCTCCTCAAGTGAGTGATTGACGGAACACCAGGTCAAAGCCTGCAGCACTGACCCTCAGCGATGCCAAAATGTGGCGGCCACCCCACACAGTCACATTGTAAACCCACAAGTACAAGCGTGGGAGGGACACAGAGAACAGACCTGACAAATAATAGGTTAGGTATGGCTAACCAAAATCACCACAAAATTACATAGATATTTACAGTCTTGTCTTGGGTTTTAGAACTAGGTCAAAGCCAGGAATCAAAATAGATTATTATATACTCTCCAAACACACTGGTTTTCAAAGAAGAGTCTCTAAAAATAATAAGTCATGTATTGGTTTAAGCACTATTAAAGTATCTTTTGAACTCTGAGGCTATTATAGAAACTTACTAGATACAGCTGGGGCAGTTGGCTTAGATTCGAATGTTTGCCAGGTTAAAGGATTCCCTGAAATAAAAAAGTTAATTAATTAATAACAAAAATCACAAGCTATGGGTCATATTTTGCCAGCCCTTATACTAATCTTTTCCCTCAGGAAAAAAAAATTTACCAACATATAGTCACTCATCCAACGGAGTAAAGGTGTTTAACATAAATCCTTATAAAACTTTTTCCTAAAATTATGGTCAGTCAAATATTTATGCTAAGTAATTATATAGGTATTGCTCACTACCTGGACTCTCACCGTTTGAAGAGAAGTTATAGGGGACAATAGCCCTTCCCAAAGCTTTATCTCAAAACAAGAGGGAACCAAGTATGTAGGTCAATGAACCCCCAGGACCCCCAGATTCAAGGAGGAAATGTAGCTCATGCACCCATTACCAATCCCCAACCTGTGCTCCTCAAGCAGACAGTATCCCTTTAACAACCTGAGACAAGCAGGAACTTGGATTATTTGAAAGGGGTCCAGACAAAGGTAAATTTTACGCTTTATCAGGAAACCCTGAACTTCTGGCTCCAGCATCCCTTCTAGACTCGCTCCTGAATGAGACGGGGATTGTCTGTGCCCCAACTGTGCCTAGAATAAATCTTTAATCTCCAACTGCCATGGCTGAGAATGACACAGGAAGCCTCTCCAGTACTTTAGAGAAACTGAGGTTAGGGTCATTAACAATAGTTGTTGCCAGTGTTTAACAGGTACACTTTATATATGCTCTCCCATGTAATCCTCATAACAAGACTATGATGTAGCTAACTCTTCATACTCCAACTTTAGAGCTGAGGAAACTGAGGCAGAGACTCACAGAGCCGCACAATGCCGGAGATGGGCGCTGAGCCCAGTCTGTCTCTAGACCTTTTGCTTTTAACTGTAAATTCACCTTATGGCACATCAGTCCAGAGGTATGGTTACTAAGGGTGTATTTTGTGCATAACAGTATTCTGATAAAAAGTATATAAGGCCATTCAACAACAGTCTAGGTATTTAAAATTCTTCAACTTTCTGGATCTCAGTAACAGATCGCTAAAATTAAAGTCACCACAGGAATGTCATCTTAGTGCCTGTCAACCATCGGGACCCCACATTCTTCTGATGACTGGTGCACGGTTAGGGAGGCCCGCCTTGCCTCCAACACTGGGATCCTGGTCCACTCACCTTTGGGTTCACTGACAGTGTTTAATGGTCTACTGGTAAACTCTTTAATCTGCAAAGAAAAACAGTCTTCTAACGATTCATATTTGAAACCGGATAGGGACATGCTAGATAATGGACAAGATAACTGTACTTAGCAAATTAACTTTTTTCATGAAATCCCCCCAAAACAGAGGACAAATGGGCTTTAAAGACATGAAGGCAAAAGTTTTATAGAAGCAGCATTTGGATTGGGCTTCTTCTCAAAGTAATCACTAAAAGAAATTCTTCTCTTCAAATTTATTCTAAATTCCAGTTGAATAAATCTGCTTGCTCTTTACAGGTTTTTGAAAATGCCTTGAAAAAACTATTGGATGTGCTTTTACAAACAACCATATGGAAGAAAATATCCTACCTCCTTTATCTTATCCAACTTACAAATGCTCTAAAATAAAACAAAATGTTCTTAGATAAATTGCACTACTTAAGGAAAAACAGTGCCAATATATAGCCCCAAATACCTGTTGTCTCTGCGTGATAATCAGTTCATTCTGTTCCTGGAGTCTCTGCCCTAGATCTTCTATCCTTTTCTTGTAGAAAACATTACTTGCATTTAGATCGTCTATCATGGAGGTTCGAAGTTTCTCTATATGTGACAAGAGCTGGAAAAAAAAAATCAAGGCATCGGTCTGCAAACTGTATGTGAAATGTCTCCATTCTGCGGTTTGTATGTATACACCCTGTGGCTCTTTGCTGGCCTTAGGTTATCTGTGCACATCAAGTCACTGAATCCATCTCTGGGTACTGTATACCATGGCCTTGGCTGTATGAGGGCTTCATCTCTGTTCCTGGGGAGCTTGTGACCCACGACACACAACACTGATAGCGTGAACAGCTGTGTGCACCTGAGCACATCGCATGCAATACCACAGGAATGAGCACTGATAAAGGGTCAGGGCCCTCCCACCCCGCCCCACAGAGTGGCTGCAACCCAATGTGGTCCTGAACCCTCAGGTGTCCACATGTGCCTGGGGTGGAGAGTCCACCTTAATTATTCATATGTCCAATGATCAAGTACCATCTCGGGCCCTTGGCAGGTTCCCAATAAATATTCGCTGAGAAAAGGAAGGTGGAAGGAGGGAGGAGCGTGGGAGGGACACAGAGAACAGAAAGATCCAAAGATTCATAAACAGATTCATCTTCAGAGATTTCATTTCAGGAAATGGAATCATATACTGGACATAAAAACCTTCAGGAAGAATTTGTTTTCAATAATTTAGGGAAAGATTATTAAAGCAATTTCACTACTCATTAAACAGAGGGGAAAAACACATGGGTCCATGGAGCTAAGAACATTCCAAGCCTACACCCTGGAAATGGAGAGGGCTGTGTAGACCAAAGAAAGGGGGCCGGTGAGTGTGCCTAGGAGAAATACAAAGAGCGTCTAAAGCAGCATTTCCCAACTTGCTTGGCTTTTTAAATCAGGGGTTGAGGGTGGGATGAATAGAGCACAGAGAATTTTTAGGGCAGTGAAACCATTCTGTATGATGCTATAACAGTGGCTACATGTCATTTGACACTTGTCAAAATCTATAGAAATAGAAAGTACGATACCAGGAGTAAACCCTAATGTGAACTATGGACTTCGGGTAACAATGATGTGTTAATGTAGGCCCAGCAATTCCAACACAGGTACCACCGTGGTGTGGGATGTTGATAACGGGGGAGGCTGTGCGTATAGAGGGGGGAAGGGGTATTTGGGAACGTTCTGTGCTTTCTGCTCAGTGTTGCTGTGAACTTAAAACTGCTCTAAAAAAAATCTATTTACATTTAAAACAACAACAACAAGTTAATGCTCTCTCTCAATACATTGCAGGGTCTTCCCACTGGAGTGCTCTGTGCCCAGAGGAGGTGAGACAAGCACTGGGTTGAACCAAGTGGAAAAGGTTTCCTGAGTGAGGATGAAGAAGAACCTTTCGTGTCCTAGCGGATGCCAAGAACCTCCCCCAGGAGAACACTGCCAACAACCTTCCCCACATTTTCTACAGACCATGAGGAGAGTGCCCCAAAGCAGTCTGGGAAATGCTGAGCTGGAAAATAGAAGGAAAAGCCAGTGAAAATGTCCAGGGGTCTGGGTAGGGGTTTCTGATCAACAACATGTAGAGTTCGTCCAGACTCCCAGAAGATGGAGACACAGGACAAGCTAAGGGTTGGCAACATTTTGATATTGGAATTGAGAATGGACTAGAAAAGCCCAGAAAAGAGTCTGCTGAGAGAACAGTCTAAGCAAGGGACAGCCACAGATTATTTCAGAAAGTTGGAGCTCTTGAGCCCATTTCTTGTGACCTCCTACCATTCCAAGTACTATGTATGCTCTTTTCTCTACCAGAACACAGTACTCTGTCCTCCTTTCCTTTTGTTACGTGACCACCATACAACCTCCCAAGCTCTACAGTCTTCTGTCGGGTCAAAAGCGCATGCCATCGTTTATCTGTGACTCCCTTTGAACTCCTACCAATGTTATTTAAAAAAAAAAAAAAACAAAGAGCTGCCAAGAGGCCTAGGTAAAGCAATAAAAAGTTGGCAATCACAACTTCCCTTAAACAGAGAAATACAATATGTGCATTGTAGGAACAGTAGGCAGCAATCATGTGGAATAATTAATAGTTAGGTCTCAGGCAGAGATTACTAAACCTGATTGAATTCTCCCCTCTGTTAGGGTTTAAGAGAAGTTAAGGAAGGAGAAAAGCAGCTTCTGAACAAGCAAAACCAACAGACAATGGAGCAGCGTAGCCTAGCGGCAACACAGACACTCCACACTCCCAATACTTGGGGCAGCTCAGCCGACTCGGAACCAGGGAAGGCCTCTCCTCCCTCCACCAAACCACCAACAGACCATCTTTCCATCACGCCTCGCAGTGGCCAAGAATACAACTCTGCAACCTGCACTCTATTCTGGCCGGAGGGCCACCGGAACTCCTGCAATGGTCTGGAGTACAGGAGGCTTTAAAGGAGCAAGGACTAAACATCATCCCCATTCGTAAGGAGGCCTGAATTCTGTCCCTAGATACCAACGCTGTAAGACGTCCTGAAGGACAAGAGTTGAACCTCAAATCATAAGAGCAGTTGTTCAAACCATGGATCCAAAACAGAAACCATCCTAGACTAAATCAGAATCTCACTGAGTGGAGCTGGGCAAGAGTATTTTGGGAAAGAGCCTCTGGTCATGCTGAAGTATGTCCTGGTTAGGAACTACTACTACCTTAGAGCATCTTGAAGGGAAGCTAGAACATTCTCCCAGAAAAGCAACCGCTCTAAGTTGTCACTGCCTCTTCTCTCAAGCTGGCTCAGTGCCTGAAGCATGACAGGTGAGCAGGGCAACAAGGTAGACCAGCATGGCCTTGAGTTTAAGGGGGCCCGGGTTCATACCAGGGGCCTGTGCTCATACCAACAGATGACTCTTTCAACCCTGCTCTTCTGACCCCTCCAATCAGCATTCCTCCATCCATAACAAGGTTGAATGATCTCCTTGTTGGCCGACTAGCAACCTTCCACATTCATTCGGCAAATATTTAATGAATGCCAATCACACTTTAGGTTAGTCAACGTTGGGAATACAACAGAGAACCAGATAGACAGAGTCCCTCCCTCGCAGGGCTAGTGATCCGATCAGAGACAGTAAACAAGTGAATAAATAATCTAACTATGTGAAACAGCAATCAGAGTTACACTTGTGACATGATGGGAACCGTAAGGGAGGAGGCTACCTACTTAGATGGTGTCAGATGACTTGTAAGCCAAGGCCAGAGGGGGGCTGAATTCTAAATGGTCCTCAAGTTTGTACCCCCAGACTACACGCCCTGTGTAAAACCTTTCTCTTGGTGGAGTTATGAACTGAATGTTTGTGCACCCCTCTGCCCCTCCATTCCTGTGTCGAAGCCCTAATCCCCCACGTGATGTATTAGGAGGTGGGGCCTTTGGGAGGTGATTAGGTTTGGATGAATTAGGGTAGGGTCCTCATGATGGGATTAGTGCTCTTAAGAGAAACCAGAGAGCTTTCTCTTGCTCTCTCCCTGCCCCGTGAAGACACAGCGACAAGGCATCTGCAACAGAGCTCTTACCAGGAACTGAGCCGGCCCCCTGACCGTGCAACTTCTCAGCCTCCAGAACAGTGAGAAATAAACATCCCTTGTTTAAAGCCACCCAGTCTATGGTATTTTGTTATAGCAGCAAGAGCAGACTCGAAGACATGGGCTGGTTGGAGTCTGAGATGTGCTTCTAACCAATACAAGACAGCAAACGTGAAGAGACTTAGCAGATACATTTAAAGCCCCCAGTCTGGGATGCCTGGGTGGCTCAGCAGGTTAAGTGTCCGACTTTGGGTCAGGTCATGATCTCACGCATGGCTCATTAGTTTGAGCCCCACGTTGGGCTCTATGCTCACAGCTCAGAGCCTGGAGTTTCCTTTGGATTCTGTGTCTCCCTCTCTCTCTGCCCCTCCTCTGCTCAGGCTCTCTCTGTCTCTCTCTCAAAAATAAACATTAAAAAAAATTTTTGAGTCCCTAATCTGCTGACTCTGAGTTAATGCAAAGGGAGATTATCCTTCATGGGCCTTAGTCAGGTGAGCGCCTCTCTCCTGCTGGCCTTGAAGAAGTCAACAGCCGGGTAGTGAGCTGTGGAACTAAGGGTCCTGATCCTACTGTTAACCCTAAGGAGCTGCATATTGCCAATAACCTGAACGGGCCTGGAATGACCCTGAGCCCCAGATGAGAAAGCAGCCAAGTCCACGTCCCGAATGCGGCTGTGAGACTCCGAGTACAGGGCACCACCAGGCCTGTGCTCACAGACACTCGGAGAAGACGAATTGCTGGTAATTTGCTACGAGGCACAGAACACTAATACAGAGGGGAAGGACAGCCACGTGAAGAGCAAATGGAAGGATGTCCGGCAGCAAAGAGCATGTGTGAAGAGAAAAAGGCTGGCATGTTCTACAAGTGTCCCGAAGGCGATTGTGGTCAGAAAGTGTAGGTTCGGAGAGAGGATCCGGGATGAGGTGGCAGGTGGTAGCCAGCAGCCAGATGGTCTTGTCTGCTCCTTGGAAAGCAAACTGGGAAAAGGGAAGGTTGGAACTGGGAGACCAGTTACAGGGTCCTTTTCGAAATGGCGGGGGCTTGGTGGAGGGCAGGAGCAATGGAAATGGACAGAAGAATGTGGATATGAGACACGCGGCAGGCCCTGCTGATACCCCTGCGCTGGGTGCTGAGGGAGACACGGGCTCAAGGCGTGCTCCTGACTGCTCAGACCAGGATGCCACCAAACAACAGAAAACCACATCTGGGGACGAGCCCGAGCACCTCATCTGAGACATATGACACCTGGGAAGCCTGAGGAGATACCAAGTACAAAGCTGGCTATCTCATCCAGAGCTCAGAGGGTAGTTTAGGCTGGAGAAATCAACATGGGCTTTACACCTACACGCAGCCACGACCTCACTTTAACAAACTCTCTGCTCAATCCCTAGAGCCCCAGAACTATGAGAAATAAATATCTGTTGTTTGTAAGCCACCCAGTCTACCATATTTTGTTATAGCAGCCGAGCCGACAAAGACACAGCAGACATAGGGCTACAACGTACATATGAAGTGAAAAGATACATCCAAGTTTTCCTGTCTCAAATAAAAGTACTTTAGATTTTCTGCACCAGTGCAATAATGCTTAAATTTGGGATGTACTCAGTTGAAAGGCAGTATTATAATCAAACTGTTTTCACTAAAATGGAAGAATTGTTCACATTAAATTATCTTTATTTTTTTTTAATTTTTTTTAATGTTTATTTATTTTTGAGACAGAGAGAGACAGAGCATGAACAGGGGAGGGGCAGAGAGAGAGGGAGACACAGAATCCGAAACGGGCTCCAGGCTCTGAGCTGTCAGCACAGAGCCCAACGCGGGGCTTGAACTCACGGACCGTGAGATCGTGACCTGAGCCGAAGTCGGACACTCAACTGACTGAGCCACCCAGGCGCCCCACATTAAATTATCTTTAATAAAATTAAAGATTATTTAGACTACTGATGTGCAATGTGAAAAAATCAGAAACGATGGGTTCAGCAATAAAGGAATGATTAATAATAACTTATGATACATCCACAAGATCATTCTATAGCCATTACAAAAATTATGATTTTGAAGAATATTTTTAAAAACACAAGAATACTGGGGAGCCTGGGTGGCTCAGTTGGTTGAGACTTCGGCTCAGGTCATGATTTTATGGTTCATGGGTTTGAGCCCCGCATCAGGCTCTGTGCTGACAGTACAGAGCCTGGAGCCTGTTTCAGACTCTGTGTCTCCCTCTCTCTCTGCCCCTCCTCTGCTCATTCTCTGTCTCTCTTTCTCTGTCAAAAGCAAATAAACAATTAAAAAAAACACACACACAAGAATGTTAAAAAAACAACAAATCCCCAAAAAGCCAGAAGAAAGTTTACAATCTATTAAGTGAGAAGCGTACACAGTGATAAAACATGATTCAAAATTTGTAAGACCCTAAGTATGGTTTCAAAACGTACAGAAATGCTACATTTATGGCACAGAAAACAGACCAAAAGAAGTTACAACAAAGTAGTTAGCAGTGGTTATCGTTGGTGTAGAAATTATAAGTAATTTTCATTTCTGTCACACATTTCTCCATAAAATTTGTTAAGTAGACAAACACTACCTTTGCCGTAGAGAAAAAACATATATTCTTTAAAAAAATGACCCACCGACAGACCCTGGCTTCTTAGTCTTACCCGACCCTTCTCTTTCTTGTGTTCTTGGTGAAGAGCTTGAACTCGGGCGGTCCACTTGCTTTCCTACGACACAGTAAAACAACAGTAATTTATGTGCAATAAAATTGACTCAAAATGGAAGCTTCCTTTGTAGTGAGTACCTCTGGAACCCAACTACCTACTTGGTAAAATTTTAGCAAGCATTTTTTAGATTATAGACGTTCAAAAGTGTCTAAATACATTTGCACGTGGTTATCATCTTAAACTCTAAGGCAGGGGTCAGCAAACATTTTCTCTTAAGGGACTAACAGTAAATATTTTAGGCTCTGGGGCCAAAGGACTCAGTCACCACTACCAGCAGTAGGAGAATATCCACTAGATAATACATAAATGGGTGGGCATAGCTGTGTTCCAATAAAATTTTGTTTTCAAAAATAGGTGCTAGTTTGGCAGTCGAAGGAGCTAAAAGGAAACACCAGGGTTTCTTTTTTTTTTTTAATGTTTATTTATTTATCTTTAAGAGAGAGAGAGTGCAAGATGGGGAGGGGCAGAGAAAGTGGGAGGGAGACAGAGAATCCGAAGTTGGCTCTGTGCTATCAGCACAAAGCCCAATGCGGGGCTTGAACCCACGAACTGTGAGATCATGACCTGAGCCAAAGTCAGGTACTCAACCGACTGATTCTCCCAGGTGCCCCAAGAAACACCAAGGCTTCTGAGGCCTTGGGTTCTGACCTGACAACACAGCTCACAGGAAGGAAACAAAAGAATTTTAGGTGGGACATTGGGATTCATAATTGGTCCTTCAATTCCTGAGCCCAGCTCACAGGGAGCAACTGTCAACAGTTCAATAGAAGACACAATTCGCGGTCCCCTACCACATGCCAGCGGCCTCGCTGGGCTGTCGTGGCCAGCTGGGCGAGGACTGAGGGACACACTCTGCCTTGAATAGGAGGAAAGTGGACCTAACAACAGACAGCCCCCCCATAATGTGCATGTGAGCAACCTTCTCAGGACCTCTGCTTGAGGGAACTACCCAAATGCAATAGCCCAAAGGTCCAGGAGAACTCTCTAGAAGAGGTGCTGCCTCAGCTGAAGAATTAAGCCGCAGGTCCTGAAGACTGAGAGGTGTGTGACAAAGAAAGCCACAAGGGCAAAAGCAGAACCACAGAATGCTGTCTCCTGGGACCCATGAGCTGTTTGGTGCAGCTAGGAGCGTTGAGGTAAAGCCGAGAACAGTGCGAGATACCACAGGGTCCAGATCCTCAGGGACTCTGGCTGCTGGTTAAGGATTCCAGACTTGGCTCTGTGAAGAATGGGGAGCCGTGGGAGGATAAGACAGGACAGTGGCCGGCCTGGCTGCACGGTGGAAGGCCAATGGCCAGGGAGAGAGGCAAGACGTGAGCAGCAACGTAAGAAACAGTGGCAGTGGTCTGTATTCCAAAAATACACTTACTTTTAAAAATGATATGTATATATTTTTTAATATAATTTATTGTCAAGTTGGCTAACACACGGTGTGTATGGTGTGCTCCTGGTTGGGGAGGTAGATTCCCGGGGTTCATCGCTTACATACAACACCCAGTGCTCATCCCAACCAGTGCTCTCCTCAATGCCCATCACCCATTTTCTCCTCTCCCCCATCAACCCTCAGTTTGTTCTCTATATTTAACAGTCTCTTATGGTTTGCCTCCCTCTCTGTTTGTAACTATTTTTTCCCCTTCCCTTCCCCTATGGTCTTCTGTTAAGTTTCTCAAGTTCCACACATGAGTGAAAACATATATCTGTCTTTCTCTGACTGACTTATTTCACTTAGCATAATGCCCTCCACTTCTATCCATGTTGCTGCCAATGGCCAGATTTCATTCTTTATCATTGCCAAGTAGTATTCCATTGTATATATAAACCACATCTTCTCTATCCATTCATCAGTTGATGGACATTTGGGCTCTTTCCATAATTTGGCTATTGTTGAAAGTGCTGCTATAAACACTGGGGTACACAAGCCCCTATGCATCAGCACTCCTGTATCCTTTGGGTAAATTCCTAGTAGTGCTATTGCTGGGTCGTAGGGCAGTTCTATTTTTAATTTTTTGAGGAACCTCCACACTGTTTTCCACAGCAGCTGCACCGGTTTGCGTTCCCACCAACAATGCAAGAGAGTTCCGTTTCTCCACATCCTCACCAGCATCTGTTGTTTCCTGAGTTGTTAATTTTAGCCACTCTGACTGGTATGAGGTGGTATCTCAATGTGGTTTTGATTTGTATTTCCCTGATGATAAGTGATGTTTAGCATCTTTTCATGTGTCTGTTACCATCTGGATGTCTTTGGAAAAGTGTCTATTCACGTCTTTTGCTCATGTCTTCACTGGATTATTTGTTTGTCGGGTGTTGAGTTTGGTAAGTTCTTTATAGTTTTTGGATACTAATCCTTTATCCAATATGTTGTTTGCAAATATTTTTTTCAACAAAATCCTAACTTCATAAACTTTAATCTCCATTTGTTTCCTGGTAAAAAGCAATGTTCCCCTAAACCAGGAGGGTGAAAATTGCCAGAATGACAACTGTGCTGATTATGGACGCCACTTTCCACATGACTGTAATTAGGTTTCATAAATGAAGAAGACCATCAGTACAGCAATGCAGCCAGATATTTCAGCTCTAAAAATAAAGTTAGTGCTTCATTATGCCTTTCTAGGCCTTTTGACAGCAGGGACCTACCTCTGAAATACGAAAAATAAACTCTAAGGTAATCCCACACAATTCAAGTTGATACTGCGTTAGCCAAAAATGAAACAGTTTTGCCAACCAGTCTATATCTGCATCTGTTAGTCAATCAACAAGCATCTAATGAACAGCTATGATTAATTATATGTGTATTAGGAGACAAGAAGAAAAGAACTAGCTTCATGGTCACGGGAAGAGACAAACCCTTTTTTTATAGGAAATGCTTGCTGTAAACTGCTTCAGGAAGAAAAATCAAGCCCTGGCTGCAGTTACTGGCCACTGGCACATACCTGACTATCAAGAAGTTGCATCACATTCTGGAAATCCTGGGGATACTGAGGACGTTCTTCTTTAAACTCACGTGCGTCTTTTAACGTGCCAATATTGGACTTGATCTGCATGTTGGACTTCTGGATTTCTGACAATTGCTATGAAAGAAAATAAATGCAAACTCACTGGTGCAGATGTTTATACTTTCAAAAGACTGAACACAAATAAAATTGGGGAACATGTAGCCACTTTTATTTTCATTTAATTTTTTTAATGTTTATTATTTTTTTTCAGACAGAGAGAGAGAGAGAGAGAGCGCAGGGGCAGAGGAGGGGCAGAGAGAGGGAGACACAGAATCTGAAGCAAGCTCCAGACTCCACATTGTCAGCACAGAGCCTGACGTGGGGCTCGAACTCAAGGACTGTGAGATCGTGACCTGAGCCGAAGTCGGATGCTTAACTGACTGAGCCACCCAGGCGCCCCAACATGTAGCCACGTTTAAATCCGACTATCCTTACTAGATGCTTGTTGTGCTTTCTCCTTCTCCCACCTACTGGTTTTCCGGTTTTCTTTCTGCTGCTTTCCAGTTTTTCCAACAGCATATGTACGGGGTGATTGCAACAGAAAGGACAACCTGACTTTCTAGTCTTATACAATGGGTCTTAAAATTTCTGATGGGCACACAACAGTGTCCAGGAACAGAGGAACTGCGTGCAGCTGGTTCTCATGATTATTTCTTTTTATTTTTTTACTTATTTGTATTCCTAATATAAATACAATTTTTTTATGTTTATTTATTTATTTACTTATTTATTTATTTTGAGAGAGGCGGTGAAGGCGGGGGGTGGGGGGCATGTGCAGGGGAGAGGCAGAGAGAGAGAGGGAGACGGAGAATCCCAAGCAGGCTCCGCCCTGTCAGCATGGAGCCTGATGCGGGGCTCGAACTCATGCACTGTGAGATCATAACCTGAGCCGAAACCAAGAGTCAGATGCTTGACTGACTGAGCCAGCCAGGTGCCCAGGTTCTCATGACAATTGAGTGGTGAGGCCACCATCATCCTGCAACTGTATCCGTGAACCCATGAGGGACAACATGTTTTAATTTTACCTATTGCTTGTTATGTTATTCCTAAAGTTAGCAGCGGTAAAAAACCCTCAGAAAAATCACAAAAGGTGATACGTTAACCGAAGAAACAAAAGGGTGGGGAGCATCGCTCCCCTGCTTAAATCTGGGCTGAACACAGCCACTTCTTTTCAAAGAGTACAGTGTGAAATTGGTGGAGGCTGACTTCTCAGCAGAGAAACTTGACCGACACAACCTGAGCCGGGTGATCAAGGTCAACACCAACAACCATTAATCATGAAGAGAGTATTAGCCTTGAGATGATGTGATGAAAACTGTAACTTTATCACTGAGGGTTTCATCCCCCAAACGCGTAAGCCCAGTCTAACCAAGAGAAGACTCCTGGGTGAATTCCAGTAGAGGGGCGTCCTACTGACAGGTAAGGTACTCCTCAAAATTGTCCAGGTCACTGAAAACAAGTCAGAGAAACTGTCTCAGACAAGCTAAGGAGGTGTGACAACTAAATATCATGTGGTATCCTGGAGAGGACCCTGGAGCAGAAAAGTGATGTTAGGTAAAAGCTAAAGAAGTGGAACCACAGTATGGAGTTTAATTAATACTAATATATCAGTATTGGCTCATCAACCGTAACAAATGTACCAGACTAAGTTGTCAGTAAGATGGAAAACTGTACAGGGTAGGAGAGGGGGGTGTTACATGAAATTTTCTGTACTGGATGCTCAATTTTTCTGTAAGCTTAACTATTCTAAAAAATGAAGTCTCTTACAAATAATAATTTTAGGGGCACTTGGATGGCTCAGTCAGTTAAGCATCCAACTCCTGGTTTCCACTCAGTTCATGATCTCTCAGTTCATGAATTTGAGCCCCGTGTCGGGCTCTGGGCTGGCAGCATGGAGCCCGCTTGGGATTCTTGCTCTCTGCCCCTCCCCCACTCACACTGTTTCTGTCCTTCTCAAAATACATAAATAAACTTAAAAAATAATAATAATTTTAAAAACCATCTATAGCTAAAAATGGGTAAACAACCCACATGTTGTCAACTGATGAACAAATGAAATACGATATTCATGGTTGTTGGCGAGGATGTGGAGAAAGAGGGTCTCTTTTGCATTGTTGGTGGGAATGCAAGCTGGTGCAGCCACTCTGGAAAACAGTATGGAGGTTCCGCAAAAAGCTAAAAATAGAACTCCCTTACGACCCAGCAATTGCACTACTAGGCATCTATCCATGGGATACAGGTGTGCTGTTTCAAAGGGACACATGCACCCCCATGTTTATAGCAGCACTATCAACAATAGTCAAAGTATGGAAAGAGCCCAAATGTCCATCGATGGATGAATGGATAAAGAAAATGTGGTATATACACGTATATGTATGTATATATACACACACATACATACACAATGGAGTATTACTCAGCAATCAAAAAGAATGAAATCTTGCCATCTGCAACTATGTGGATGGAACTGGAGGGTATTATGCTAAGTGAAATTAGTCAGAGAAAGACAAAAATCATATGACTTCACTCATATGAGGACTTTAAGAGACAAAACAGATGAACATAAAGGAAGGGAAACAAAATAATATAAAAACAGGGAGGGGGACAAAACAGAAGAGACTCATAAATATGGAGAACAAACTGAGGGTTGCTGGAGGGGTTGTAGGAGGGGGGATGGGTTAAATGGGTAAGGGGTATTAAGGAATCTACTGAAATCATTGCTTCACTATATACTATTTTGGATGCAAATTTTAAAAAATAAAAAATAAATTTAAATTAAAAAACAATCTGAAACTCTACATAAAAAAAAAAGAAAAAGAAGTATGATATTCATGGAATGGAAAATCATGTGGCAACTACAGGAATGAAATAGTGATGTATATACATCCTTACGACGTGGATGAATCCCAGAAACATTATACTAACTGGGAAGCAGCTGCTCACAAAAGATCACATATTGTATGATTCAATTCACACGTAACGTCCAGAATAGGCAGATCCACAGAGACAGAAAGCAGATCTGTGGTTGCCAGTGGCTTGGGGGAGGGAGTGCCAACGGGCACAACGTTTCTCGTGGTGATGAAATATTCCAAAACGTGAGGATGGATGCACAACCCTGTGAACATACTAAAAACTACCAAACTGTGCACTCTAAGTGGGTGAATTTTACGGTATAGAAACTATATCTCAATAAAGCCATCTTTTTACCCCCCTACCCCCCCAAAAAGGTAGGAGTGGTAAAAAAGCCCTATGTGGGGAAAAGTCCCAATCCACTATTAAAATTATCCCGGGAGCAGGGAGCTGGGGGCAGGATCCTGGATGGAACCTTAGGCAAAAGAACTCTAATTAGCAGCTTATCACAAAGGGAAAAATGAGTACAGCCTTGATGAAGAAGATGTGAGAAGCCAGTCTTAAATTGGTTAGTATCGCAATCCACCAGTGGGTTATACGGCATCCCACTTTGAACCACAGATAGGAGTTCAGGAAAGGTCCCTGGTGCAGGGGTCGAAAAAGAAACCATGGATAGAGAAATTACTGCCTAGGTGTTCTGATGCTTAGAAACAACAACCAAGGAGAGGTGATATGGAATGACTGAACCAACAAGAAGTTGTAGCCCTACAAAAAAGACACAGTGAACCATCCAAATTTATTCCCTTTCAACTTTTTATTTGCAAATTACAACTTATAGAAATGTTGAGGGGCACCTGGGTGGTTCAGTTGATTGAGCAACTGACTCTTGATTTCGGCTCAGGTCATGATCTCACAGTTCATGAGACTGAGCCCTGCATTGGGCTCTGCACTGACAGCATGGAGTCTGCTTGAGATTCTCTCTCTCTCCCTCTTTCTCTCTCTGTTCTTCCCCTGCTAGTGCTTGTGCACTCTCTCAAAATAAATAAAAATTAAAAAAAAAAAAAGGAAAAAGAAAAGTTGAAAGAATAATATAATGAACACCCATTTGGACCAATTGTTAACATTTTGCCATGTTTGCTTTATAAAGGTATGACGGGGCTGGCAAATTTTCTGTAAAGAGCCAGACAGTATTCTGGCTTCAGGAGACACATAAGGCCTTGGTGATAATCACTCACCTGTATGGCTCCAGCACAAAAGCACCACAGACAAAGTGTAAAGGAACACATGTGGTCGTATGCCAATAAAACTTATGGACACAGAAATGTAAACTTCATGTAATTTTTTTTTTTTAAAAATTTTTTTTTCAACGTTTTTATTTATTTTTGGGACAGAGAGAGACAGAGCATGAACGGGGGAGGGGCAGAGAGAGAAGGAGACACAGAATCGGAAACAGGCTCCAGGCTCTGAGCCATCAGCCCAGAGCCTGACGCGGGGCTCGAACTCACAGACCGCGAGATCGTGACCTGGCTGAAGTCGGACGCTTAACCGACTGCGCCACCCAGGCGCCCCATAAACTTCATGTAATTTTTATGTGTTGTGACATATTCTTCTTATGACCTTTTCCAACCATTTAGAAATATTAAAACCTCTCTTGGCTCACTGGCCATACAAAGATGGGTGGTATGTCAGATTCGGTTCACAGGTTGTGGTTTCCCTACCCCTATGCAAGACTTCAAGGCGCTTTAGAGAAGGCCTTGAGCCATATTCCAAAAATATCTTTCCATTTTAGTTTGTAAAACTTGTTGGCCCCTAGAGGGAGCTCAAGGATCTTGCTTCCTTTCCCCAAGGGTGACCCTGGACTGGGCTGCCCATCCAGCTCAAGTCATTCTTCGCTGGAGGACAGCGATCACTGTCACAGAGGTTAAGGTCCTAGCCCAGCAAGCCATGTCTCTGTCTATGCATGTGACCAGGGCAGTGTGGAACAAGACTGCTCCTATAGGGGATGGAGAGTCATTTAGTTACATTCTGCTTGCTCAGAACAGCTGTCCTTTCCACCGGCCAGGAAGGGACCTGGCAAAAAAAATTCTACTTCTGTCTTTGTGGGTTGGCTTTCTTCTTCCACATTGGTGATCTGTGTCAGTCTTTCCGGAAAGTTCCTTTGGAACTTAGAAAGCTTCAGAATTCAGGGAGGAGGCTTATGGCTTATTGGCTATCCTAACTAGCTAAGGAAACAGAGACCCTCTTCTATGATCTGACCAAGGGTACCAAATGTACCAAGTGTTCTTTTTTTTTTTTTTAAGATTTATTTAATCTTTATTGTTTTATTTTATTTTATTTTTAAATTTTTTTTAACCTTTATTGATTTTTGAGACAGAGAGAGACAGAGCATGAACGGGTGAGGTTCAGAGAGAGATGGAGACACAGAATCTGAAACAGGCTCCAGGCTCTGAGCTGTCAGCACAGAGTCCGATGTGGGGCTCGAACTCACGGACTGTGAGATCATGACCTGAGCTGAAGTCAGACGCTCAACTGACTGAGCCACCCGGGCGCCCCATAATCTTTAGTTTTTTAGTTAATCCCTATACCCAACATGGGGCTTGAACTCACAACCTCGAGATTAAGCATTGCATGATCCACTGACTGAGCCAGCCAGGAGCCCCTCAAATGTACCAAGTGTTCTGCACATGCGTTTGGAGCCAAAGCTCCCACTTTCAAAGAAATGACTTTTCTGACTTGCTCTGTCTTCTGTATGTCTCAAGCTCCCTCAGAACTCTCAAGAAAGGGGCTGTCTGGACCAAGGCACAATAAAGTGACTTCTAGATCCATTGGCCATAATGCCATTCTAATGTTACCTCTCAAGGCAACAATCCTACCAATACTATGAGGAGTACTTGGTTTAATACTTACATATTCTAATGCTGAATTCTTGGAGGTCAATTCTTTAAACTCCTTCATAAACATTTCCTTGACTTTTTCCATTTCATCAACTAGTTTCTCCTTTTCTTCTTCTTTCCATCTATCAAATAACTTCAGAAATTCTTCCTCTTTTGTTTTCTGCATTTCATATTCCTGAAATTATTTGAATGCATGGTTTTAAAAGTTCTATATGAAGCAAAATTTTAAATAAATGACATGTGCAAAATTTTAAATAAATGGACATAGCTCCAGCTAGTATTGAGTGTATCAGTTAGGTGTGCAATAGCACTTCATAGGCAACGTCCACAGCGATTTTTCCAAGCCAAAAACAGCACATGGCATCCTTTCATCCTTACACCTCTTAAAATACAAACACAGAGGTCCAAAGTCTCAAGAGTTCGGTGATCTATGAACTTGTATAGTAGATATGCAGTAATATGTAAAATGTAAACATCCTTTAAAAGAAAATGTCTATTGAGCAGAAGAACCATTCTCAATACTGTATCAATTTGGATAGAGTAGCCCCATCTCACTCCCAAAACACAAATTCCTATTTATACAAGCTAAATTTATGTCCAGTCAATCAGCCTTTGATTTCTCAATGACCTTCAGTTTTTTTTTGTTGTTTTTTTTTTTTTTTACCTAACTGCAGACTTAACACAATAAACAAACTTAGTCTGACATATACAGAACACCCAAGAGCAGCAGAACGTACATTCTTGTTAAATGCTCATGGAAGATTCACCAGGAGAGAGCAAATGTTAGGTCACAAAAGAGTCTCAAAAATTTTAATTATTTAAGTTTATTTGTTAATTTTGAGGGAAGGGGGAGAGGCAGAGAGAGAGGGAGAGAGAATTCCAAGCAGGCTCCCCCACTGTCAGCGCAGAGCCCAATGTGGGGCTCAATCTCATGAACCATGAAATCATGACCTGGGCTGAAATCAAGAATAGAATGCTCGGGGCGCGTGGGTGGCGCAGTCGGTTAAGCGTCCGACTTCAGCCAGGTCATGATCTCGTGGTCCATGAGTTCGAGCCCCGCGTCAGGCTCTGGGCTGATGGCTCGGAGCCTGGAGCCTGTTTCCGATTCTGTGTCTCCCTCTCTCTCTGCCCCTCCCCCGTTCATGCTCTGTCTCTCTCTGTCCCAAAAATAAATAAATGTTGAAAAAAAAAAAAAATTCTGTCAAAAAAAAAAAAAAAATTCTGTCAAAAAAAAAAAAAAAAAAAGAATAGAATGCTCAACCGACTGAGTCACTCAGGCTCCCCTCTCAATAAATTTTAAAAGATTGAAAGTGTGCTAAGTGTATTTCCCAACCACAGTGGAATGAAGCCAGAAATCAATAACAGAAGAAAATCTGGAAAATTCACAAATACTTAAAAAATTAAACACTGTACTCTTAAGCAACCAATGAGACAAAGAAAAACTCACTAGGGAAATTAGAAAATACTTTGAGATGGATGAAAATTAAAACATAACATACCAAAAAAAAAAAGGAGAAACCAAAGCAGTGCTAAGAGGGAAATTTATAGCTGTAAACGCCTACGTTAAAAAAAGAAAGATGTCAGGAGACAAAGGTTACTTAACAATAACAGAGATCAATTTATCAAGAAGGTATAAGAATTATAAATATTTATGTATCCAACATTGCAGCATCTAAATTTATAAAGCATATACTAACAGAACAAAAAGGAGAAATAAACAGCAACACAGTAATCATAGGGGCCTTTAATACCCACTCTCAACAATGGATAGATTGCCCAGACACAAAGTCAATAAGGAAACCCAGGATTTGAACACTTCATACCAAATGGACCCAATAGACATATAATATCCAACAGATAGTATCCAGCAGAACACACAGTCTGCTTAGCTCATGTGGAACTTTCTCCAGGATAGATCATACATTAGATGACAAGGCTTAACAAATTCAAGAGGACTGAATTTATATCAAGTATCTTTTCTGACCACAATTGTATGCAACTAGAAATTAGTAACAGGAAGGGGGAGCCTGGGAGGCTCATTTGGTTAAGTGACAGACCAGCTCAGGTCATGATCTCTTGGTTCATGAGTTTGAGACCCACATTAGGCTCGGTGCTGAACAGCTTGGAACCTGGAGCTTGCTTTGAATTCTGTCTCTTTCTCTCTCTCTCTGCCCCTCCCCCACTTGTGCTTTCTCTCTTTCTCCCAGAACTAAACATTAAGAAAAAGAAGAAGAAATCAGCAACAGGAGGAAAATGAAAATTTGCAAATACGTGGAAAATAAACAATACATTCCTGAACAACCAATGCATCAAAGAAGGAATCAAAAGGGAAGTAAATAAGATCTTGAGATAAACAAAAACGGAAACACAACAGACGAAAACGTATGGGATATGGCAAAAGCAGTTTTAAGAGGAAAGTTCACAGCTAAAAATGTCTACATTAAGAAAAAAAGAAATATCTCAAGTAAACAATCTAACTTTATGCCTCAAGATCTAGAAAAAAAAAACAACTAAGCTCAAAGTTAGCAGGAGGAAGGAAATATAAAGATTAGAGCAGAAATAATAAAATAGAGAACAGAAAAACAATGGAAAAGATGAACAATACTAAGAGTTGGAGCTTTTGAAAAGATAAACAAAATTAACAAACTCTTAGCTAGACTAACCAAGAAAAGAAAAAGGACTCAAATAAATTATAAATGAAAGAGGAGACATTACAACGGACACTACAGAATTACAAAAGATTATAATAGCCCACTATGCATATGATTATATGCCAACAAATTGGACCATCTCAAAGAAATGGATAAATTGCTAGAAACATGCAACCTACCAACACTGAATCATGGAAAAACAAAATCTGAACAGACCAATGAATAAGGAGATTGAATCAGTAATCAAATACCTCCCAACAAAGAAAAGCCCAGGACCAGATGGCTTCACTGGTGAATTCCACCAAACATTTAAAAGGAATTAATCCCGATTCTTCTCACCATCCCACCGTTTCCGAATTCAGTACCGTACCTTAGAGAACCTGACAGCGTGGGCGTGCTGTGCAGCCTCCAGCTGAGACTTGGTGAGCTGCAGCTGCTCCTTCAGCATGTCAATCTCACTCTGGAGCTTATCAGTCTGTGCCTTTTTCTTATACTCTGTTGCAACAGAAATATTTTATTAAAATACCACCTCTACTGAAACCTATCTGAAAACTTACAGGGTCTTATTGATATGACAAAGACAAAGGAAACTGCTCCAACTTGGGATATTATTACTTTTTTGTGCCACATGAGCCAATTTTTGCTCATGAGTGTTTACTTGCAGCCCATCGTGTTACTGGGCACTGAATTACTTTCAGCAGATTATTTCGGCCACTGTATTGGATTACCCTCCAGAGACAGTGTGAGAGCCCATTCAGGGAATAATAATGGTGACAAGGAATAATCCCGGGCTCTTCTTTGAGATGCCTGTCTCGGTGAGAGAAGGGAAGCTTCCACGGCAGGTCACTATCTTTCTGGCTCCCACCACATTCTCCTGAGAACCCCATCAGTGCTAAGACAATCAGAGGCTGGCATTCAAGATGTAAACTGGGGCCATAAACTGTTCACAGGGCCAAAAAGAGGTACCAGAAGGTTGTAAAAGGAAGCAACAAGTGAAGGGAAGATACTTATGTACATGTACTTACATGAAGATGTGCACATGACTGAATGGATGTACATGTGTCTGTGAGTGTAGACATGCAAGGTATGAAAGCCAAAGTGGAAAGTCAGAATCTCAAAGATGACCTGAAGAAATAATACTCATTTCAGAGTCCGAAATACTCTCTGAAACGAGTATGAGATAGAATAAGATACTGAAACAGAAGAGAAAGAAGGTCAGTTTCACACGGAAGAATGGTAGATTAATTAAACTATTTAATCTTCCCAATCTCTCCACTATATTGCTAAGTAGTATCAACGGTCCATGACTTCCATGTGGAATTTTATGCCATTCGTATTGTTTATACAAAGCTTAGCTATTTTCCTAAATCAATCTGTTTGTCCGAAATAGGCAGGAATGGAAACAGACTGGCAAAAAAGGGAGGTTTCAGAAAGCAAGTACTTAGTGACAAGTTAGGAGTACGTACATCTAGATATGAAAACATTAAGATCATAATGAGAATTCCAGTGGGTTACTGGTCTCTAGGCAATCTGCAGAATGCTTTGATCTGCAAGAAGAAATAGACCTGGTACTTTTTATTTTTAAGAATATTTAAGTAACAGGAAATCTAGTTGATAAGCCACCGAACTCCTGCCCTCTCTTGCTTATTTTTCTCCTCTAAACATGGTTAATTCATATTAGCACCCAAACACATCTTTGTATCTCCCGCATCAAATGAAACAAAAATTTTCCCTTTGTTCCACATTTTCTTCCAGACAATGCTTCATGTCTCTGCTGTCTTTCCCAGCAAATGTTACTGAAGCAAATGTCTACAACATGACCACTTGCTCACCTGATTGTCAGCTCAGCTCACTCCCCTTGGGTTTTTGTCCACACCAATCCACTGAAGCTGCTATGTCAAGGTCAACAACAGCCATCGTGACAGCAATAACCAATTCTCAGTCTTCATCTTACTCTATCTACGCCTCAGGTACATTCAATAAATTGGTCACTGCCTCCTTCCTGAAACACTTGTTTCCCTTGGTTTCCATGACAACACACTCCCCAGGTCTCCCTCCTGCTTCCATAACTATTTCTCACCCACTAGGCTGCTCCTCCTGAGCTCCTGATGTTGGGAGAGCCTTGAGGCTGGCCCCTAGCCACCTTCTCTTCTCTGTCTAGGTGAGCTCATCCAGCCCAGCTCTGCTAACGACTCCTGGATTTGTATCTCCACCCTGGGCCTCACCGTGACCTCCAGACCCCCTGCATCTCCACTCGCATGGTGTTTGTATGTATGCCTCAGGTTTACCCTGACCAACACACACTCTCATTCTCCTTCCTTCCTCAGCCCACCTCCCACCCCTAGGTCCCCACCTCAGTAGACGTCACTGCCACTCACCCAAATGTACAGGACAAAATCCAAGACTGTCTTTCTCTTATCTCTTGTTTTCATGCTAAGTCACATGTCTGTGGGCTCTGTGCAGAACACACGTCCTCTCCATCTTCACTTCTCTGGTCTTCCCTGGTCCCGTCCTGGTCCTGCTGCCACATCACTCACCTGCATTACCCCAGTAGCCTCCTTACTCTTCCACCTGCTTCCACCACCACAGCCCCTATGCTCTTCACCAGCCGCTACACCCACATTCCTGGCCTGGGCCTTCAATGCCCCACGTGACCTGGCCCCCTCCCTTCCAATGTCCCCACACACTACTGCCTTGCTCGCTCTATTCCACTGATCTTCTGTCTGTTCCTCAAACATGCTGTGCTGCCTGCCCCTCACACCTCCGACACTCAGAGCTCCCCATGTCTGGGATATTCATTCCCCAGCTTTTCCCCGGGCTGGGACCTCCTCATCAATCCAGTCTCTGATCAAATAAGGCCTCCTCCACGAAGACTTTGCTGACCACCTCCACCCCATTCTTGTTTTATTTTCCGTGTTGCATTTGCCACCGTTTGAGAGGAACCACTCATTTATTTAAGTGTGTTTCCTCTGCCCCTCCTAACAGAATGTAAGACCCCAGAGGGCAGAACTTGGTCTGTTTCGTGTGCGCCCATAGCCCCAGGCCTGGTGCTGTGCATGGCACATAGTAGGCGCTCAGTATTTCATGAATGAACAAAGACTATGATACTTTTAGAAGGACTGAGAGATGCACTGGACCATGCCTCGCTGAAAATAGAGAAAGGTACCAAAAGGAAAACAGTTCTGTGAAGCTGAGCTCGTGACTTACCAAGGTGAGAATCTTCAGGGTGGCGGCGCTGAATGTGACTTTGTAGAAAAGCTTGGTTCATAAAGGCCTTATCACAAAAATGGCACTGAAAAAGAGACAGCAACAAATCTGAATGTCTGTAACAAGTGCTCTCCCACCTAATTTCAATTAAATTGGGGTACCTAAAGCACCACCTCTTGGGAACGGTCCCCCAAAAGATATCATCCCGGCAAGGGATACTAAAAGCAGGACTAAAAAGACAACTGTAAACCAGGGTGTTCTCTCCAAACTGAGAACAAGGCAGTGACAGCTATCTCCCGACAGCCAGAGTAGCCCATTTGGGTGCCTGCAGGAACCCCTGATGCTGCTCCTGTTCCACAGCTGGTTCCCAGCCGGTCACCAACTTGTTCGAGACACTCCAGCCACGCCAGTCTTCTTGCTGTCCCTCAAGCAGGCCAAATTCAGCCTCTGCATGAGCTCGTGCCCGGCCTGAACCTTGCCCAGACCTTCCCCCCACTGGCTCCTTCCTGACATTCAGGAGTCATTCCGGGAGCATCTTCCCCACTGGGCACGTCCTCAACAAGACCTTGGCAGATGGCCCTCCTGCCAGTCACTGTCCCACCACACTTACTTTCATCATTGCATGTCTCAACAGTTACTATTTCCACGTTTAGCCACTTTACTTGTTTATTGTTCTCTGCTCAATCCCTCTTGGTTCTAGAATGTCACATTCCTGACAGTGTGGGCTCTTGTCTATCTTATTCATAGCATTATTCTCAGAGCCCAGCATTAATAAATCACTGAACACATGCTTAGAAATACTTGGCCTCCTAAAATGAATTTTACTGAAAAAAAAATCCACAAATATTTCTATTTTCCACTTTAACACAGATTCAAATTTTAAGCAAAAATTCCATTTGTTTCATCTATATCTTTGTTCCTGGATTACCCTGAATTAAAACCTGGATATTATATATTTCATTTGTTAGTATTTCAGAATCCATCTCTAAAAGGACATTTTTTTTCTTAATTTTTTTAACATTTATTCATTTTTGAGAGACAGAGCATGAGTGGGGGAGGGGCAGAGAGAGGGAGACAGAATCTGAAGCAGGCTCCAGGCTCTGAGCTGTCAGCACAGAGCCTAAAGCAGGGCTCAAATTCACGAACTGTGAGATCATGACCTGAGCTGAAGTCGGACATGTAACCAACTGAGCCACCCAGGAGCCTCTAAAAGGACATTCTTAGAAAAAAATTTTACAGTTTGTTTTGAATCAGGATCCAAATACGGCCATATCCTGCAACTGCTCATTATGTCTCTCCACTGTCTTCTGGTCTATAGACCGCCCCCGCCCCCCCATCTCTCTTTTATCTTTGCAATTCTTTTGCTGAAGAAACTAAACATGTGTCCTACAGAGTTTCTTCCAGTTTGGATTTTGCAGTTTCATTTTCATTGTGCTACTAACATGTTCTTCTATTCATGTGCAGTATTGCCTTACTCCAAATCAGTATAACTGCATCAGAAGTTCAGGGTCTCTTTCCCAGAAAGCCAACATTATGGCATATTTCCTGGCCTTGCATTTCGGGGAGTCTTTAAAGTATCTTTCCAGCCTTCTCTGCTCTTGATGACTGCTCAAGTTTAGTATGTCATGGCCTGCCCACTGGACTCAGATGTCGGTGTGGGCTTTAGGGCCAGGCACAGCACTGGAGAAAGGAAAGGATGAGGCTTTCTGGAAACTGTGACTTTTAATTTCTAAAATCAAAAAATAGATATTTTAACTATTTGAACAATACAGAAAAGCCATGAACTCAGGGTAAGAAGGGGTAGGAAAACCTAAACTATGACAAATTGCTGGAGGCTCACAGTGGAAGGGTCTAAGAGTTAAAAACTCCAGGGAAGAGGGGAACTTTCCCAACTTGGTAAAGACTAGCTACAACAAACACCTACAGCTAATATCATGCTTGGTGGAAAAACTCAAAGCTTCCCCACTAAGATCAGGTACAAAGCAAGGAAGTCCTTTTTCACTGCTGCTTTTCAACATTGTACTAGAAGTCCTTGCTAATGCAATAAGGCAAGGAAAGGAAGTAACAAATACACAGATTAGGGAGGAAGATACAGAATTTCTTTGTTTGCAGATGCCATTAATGTCTTTATAGAAAATCCAAAAGAATTGGCAAAACAAACAAACAAAAACCCACAACAACCCCAGAACTAACAACCAGGTATAGCAAAGTTGTGGGGTAGAAGGTTAATATACTAAAGTCAACTGCTTTCCTATATTCCATAATGGAAAGGTAGAATTTGAAATTAAAAACACACCATCCTTTACATTAGCACCCCAAAAATGAATACTTATGTATGAACCCAACAAAATATGTATGAGATCTAGGGGCACCTGGTTGGCTCAGCAGGTTAAATGTCCGACTCTTGATTTTGGCTCAGGTCATGATCTCATGGTTGTGGGATCAAGCCCAGAGTCAGGCTCCATCCTGGGCATGGGACCTGCTTAAGGTTCTCTCTCTCCCTCTCCCTCTGCCCCTTCCCTGCTTATGTTCTCATATGCATACACACTCTCTCTCAAAAAAATAAAATAAAATAAAACATGTAAAATATCTATAGGAGGGAAACTACAAAGTTCTGAAGAGCAAATCAAAGAACTAAATAAATGAATATCTGTGTTAATGGATAAGAAGACTCAATATTGTCAAAATGTCAATTTTCCCTACGTTGATCTACAGAGTCAATGCAACCCTAATCAAAATCCCAGCAAGTTACTTTGTGGTTAAAAACAAACTGATTCTAAAGTTTGTATGAAGAAGCAAAAGTCCTAAAATAGCCAACGAGGTATTGAAGGAGAAGGACAAAGTTGGAGGACTGATGCTACTCAACTTTATGACTTACTATATAAAGCTACAGTAATCAAGACAGTGTGGTATTGTCCAAGGAACAGACAAACAGATCAGTGGAGCAGAAGAGAGAGCCGAGAAATAAACCCATATAAATATCACCACCTGATCTTTGACAAAGGAGCAAAAACAATACAATGGAACAAAGACAGTTTCTTCAACAATGGTACTGGAAAAACTGAACATCCACAAAGAAATGAATGTTGACACAGACTTCACATCCTTTACAAAATCAAACTCAAAGGGATCACCAACCTAAATGTAAAAGGCCAAACTATAAAACTCCTAAAAATAACATAGAAGAAAACCTAGATGATCTGGATGATGCCTTTTTAGATTCAACACCAGAGACACAATCCATGAAAGAAATAATTGAGGGTGCCTGGGTGGCTCAGTTGGTTAAGCAAACAACTCTTCATTTTGGCTCAGGTCATGATCGCATGGCTCATGAGTTCAAGCCCCACACGGGGTTCCGCAATGTCACAGTGTGGAGCCTGCTTGGGATTCTCTCTCTCCCTCCCTCTCTGCCCCTCCCTCATGTGTGCGTGCGCTCTCTCTCAAAATAAATAAATAAAAATTTTAAAGAGAAATAACTGATAAACAAGACTTCATTAAAATTCAAAACTTCTGTTCTGTAAAAGACAATGTGAAGAAAATGAGAAAACAAGCCACAGACTGGGAGAAAACATTTGCAAAACACACACAACTGATAAAAGACTGTTACCCAAAATATACAAAGAACTCTTAAAACTCAACAAAAAGAAAACAAACAACTACAAAATAGTCCAAAGACTATAATAGACACCTCACCAAAGAAGATACACAGATGGCAATTAAGCATAGGAAAAGATGCTCCACATAACGTGTCATTAGGGAAATGCAAATTTAAACAATGAGATACCACCCTACACCCATTAGAATCACCAAAATCCAGAGCATTGACATCAGCAAATGCTGGCAAGGAAGTGGAGCAACAGGAACTCTCACCCATTGCTGGTGGGAATGCAAAATGACACAGCCACTTAGATTACCTATGTCCATACAGAAACCTGCACACGTATCAGTTTATAGCAGCATTATTCATAATTGCCAAAGCTTGGAAGCAACCAAGATGTTCTTCAGTAAGTGACCAGATAAATGAGACATGGAAGGACATTAAGTGCATTTTATTAAGTAAAAGAAACCAATCTGAAAAGGCTAAATCCTGAGTGATACCAACTATATGGCATTCTGGAGAAGGCAAAATTACAGAGACAGTAAAAAGACCAGTGGTTGCCAGAGGTTGGTTAAGGGTGTGGGGAATGAATTGGGTCACAGCGTTATAAGATGCATTTTTTAACCTATGTCCCTCTGACTGCAAAACGCATGCTTTTTTTTTTCTTTTTGTTTTTCTAATGTTCATTATTTTTGACATACAGAGCAGGGGAGGGGCAGAGAGAGGGGGAGACAGAGAATCTGAAGCAGGCTCTGCTCTGACAGCAAAGAGCCCAGCGCAGAGCTCAAATTCACAAACCGTGAGATTGTGACCTGAGCTGGTCAGATGCTTAGCCAACTGAGCAACCCAGGCACCCCAAAATGCATGCTTTTTTCTACCCCAACACTATCTCCACTGAAAAACTGCAACCAGGGTCAGAAATCCACTGACATAGATTCCAAAATCTGCCTGTAGTGCTAAAGCATGGACAGGAATCTGAGTCTTCCAGCTGCGAAAACAAAAGTTCTTCTTAAAATGAGTCTAAGTCCTGTTATGATACACTGGTATTTTTTAATTTCATTAAAAAAAATAATTTGACAACCACATCATTGGCACACACTGGCCTTTACACATGGCCATGAGACTTCCCCAGCTTTTGGAGGTCTCCATAAACACAAATTCATGACTGCAGGCTAAAGTCAAATAGCTATTTAAACAAAATCAATTGTCTTCCTATAAATCTTATCATAGGCCAAATATCCTCACATGTCCGAACCTGGAGTTGAAATAATTGTAACATCTTGGACCCCCAGCCGGCCTATGTGCCAACTATTCTTAGCAGCAGACTTGACTTCCCCTCCCTGAATCACCGCTTCTTACAGCATCATCACTGCAACCCCTGGCCTTCTTCCTGTACCACCGCTATTCACCTCCTAGGAAAGGCGTGAGGCCTTGCAGAGATCCTGAGGAGTCACAGCTCACTACCAAGAAGCCAGTGTGGAAATCAACACCACATGTCAGATGCCATTTGCTGAGACTTCCTTATGTTGCATGTGCATTAGCTCATGGAATTCTCAGAACAGCCCTAAAAGGTACCTACTACTAATGTTCTCATTTTCCAGATGAGGAAACTGAGGTCTAGATGTTAACTGACTTGCATGGTGGAATAGTTAGGATTCAAACCCAGACAGTCCAACTCTGGAATTGTCACCCTAAAGGGCTCACACTGCTCAGTCCATCAAGAGACAATGGCAAGGCACCTAAGAGAGCAGAGTGTTATCTATACCACACTAAGTAGGAATGGTCTGGGCAATCCTACCTCTACATGGTCACAGTGGGGCACGCCATACACCCAACACTGTTATTCAGAGACTCTGCTGAGTGATAACTCTGTTATTCAGAGACTCTGCTGAGTGGCCAACTTGGCAGGTGTCAGTCATTAAATAAAACGAAGCCCTTACCTTTATTCATGTGTATCATTCACACTTGAAAATCTTTACTAACAGCTATTTTTATAGTAACTAAAAGAATGAAAAAATGTTCATAAACATAAAATTTCTGTATGTTATAGCTGTTAACATATCACTGATTGCTACCAAAGCTAAATTATTTTTAATGTCTAAATAGAACCTATTCTATTCATTGTTTAATAGATGTATTTATAAAAGGCCATATCAACACTATTTATAAATATGTACATGGCATTTATGAAACAAGTAGGCAATTAGCAACATTAGGTGTCATTTGAGGATTATATCTCAGGGTTGTGTACCCAAGGCTAAACACTAAGCCTTTCTAACAGTATTCTGTCCCAATTGTTCACCTATCTTTTTTTTTTTTTTTTTAATTTTTTTTTCCCAACGTTTATTTATTTTTGGGACAGAGAGAGACAGAGCATGAACGGGGGAGGGGCAGAGAGAGAGGGAGACACAGAATCGGAAACAGGCTCCAGGCTCTGAGCCATCAGCCCAGAGCCTGACGTGGGGCTCGAACTCCCGGACCGCGAGATCGTGACCTGGCTGAAGTCGGACGCTTAACCGACTGCGCCACCCAGGCGCCCCTGTTCACCTATCTTAAGTACACTTCTCTCAAGGCTCCTGTTGGGTCAGTCCTAAGCACTAATGACCACACCATAATCTGTGCCTATACCCAGTTCTCTGCATTTACTCACGCTGCTAGTACCTAAGTCCACTGAGGCTTTTTTTTCTCCCAGTAAACTCTACTCCTACCATGGGGCTCGAACTCACAACCCTAAGATCAAGAGTCACATGCTCTACTGACTGAACCAGCCAGGTGCCCATTCACTGAGGCCTTTTAATTCATATTTAGCCAAAGTGACTACAATGTAAGGATATGAAATCAGTCTTGTCAGCCTGTTGCTTCTTTGATAACTTTATCAAACATTGTTGATACCCTTTGCATTTTCTCCATCTAATCAATAAAAAAATATATACAACTGATTTCTATTATACTAAAAAATTACAATATTTATCTTAGCTCAATATCTAACCTGTAAAAGTTAGAGATTAAACACAGAAAAGCAAGAGGTTTCAATTTTTTTAATACTATTGTTACATTAATAAAATATATTTTATTTTACTTTTTAATGTTTATTTATTTTGAGAGAAAGAGAGAGAGAGTACACATGCAAGTGGGGTAGAGACAGAGAGAGGGAGAGAGAGAATCCTAAGCAGACTCCATGCTCAGCACAGAGGCAGCCCCCAGGTTAGATCACTGGGCTAGATCTCATCACTGAGCCAGAAAATCAAGAGCAGATGCTTAACCAACTGAGACACCCAGGTGCCCCATAAAATATATTTAAAATACTACATGTTCAGGGGTGCCTGGGTGGCTCAGTTGGTTAAGCTTCTGACTTTGGCTCAGGTCATGATCTCACGGTTTGTGGGTTCAAGCCCACAAAGTCAGGCTCTGTGCTGACAACTGGGAGCCTGGAGCCTGCTTCAGATTCTGTGTCTCCCTCTCTCTCTGCCCCTCCCCCACTGGCACTCTGTGTCTCTCTCTCTCAAAAATAAACATTAAAAAAATTTTTTTTAAATACCAGTTCAATTAACAAATACTGTTGTTCTGTATCATTAATATTGTTACATTAGTCAGTGCTCTTGGTCTTAGGAGATATGCAAACTGAACTACTTAGGAGCCTGGAACTCACTGGCCAAGGGTTCAAAAATACTATGTATATATAGAATGAGAAAATAAAGCAAATGTGGCAAATGTTATCAACTGGAGAATCTGGGTGAGGGGTTTATGAAGTTCTTTGCACTATTCTTACAACTTTTCAGCAAGCTTGAAAATATCTTGAAATAAAAGCCCCACAAATTTAATCATTCCAGATCATCTGGGGCCAGACCTCGACAGCAATTTGTACCTGGTTTATTTCTCATTACATCAATTAGGGGGAGGACACAGTTTCTTAAACAGCCAGCGTTTATAAAGAGGACTTTCAGCAAAGCACGACAGACAACATTGCTTGTTTAATTATTAATCCTCTGGTTGTCTACAGAAGGTAACGAACCATGTCAGCTGTTGGTTAAAATTACTATTTAGCTTAACTATGTTGTTTCTTCTGATTTACAGTAAAAATCTCACAAAGGGGAAAAAAAATCGGTGATCTAGGAAAGGACTCTCACTCAATACCGAGGTGGGAATCGAGGATGTTAAACTGGATTATGAATCGGAATCACAACGCAGCGTCCCACCTGGTAATAGCTGGCTTTGGTCTCGATCATCAGCTGCTGGGTCGAGATTATCTTTTTCCTGCGTTTACACTCTTCCTTGAGTAACTTGATCTCGCCGGCCTGCTTGGTGAGGAGCTTCCTGCTCTGCTCGCCATCGGCCAGGCTCAGGCGCAGCCGCTCTTCCAGGTGGTGCAGCTGCGAGGTGAGGAACTCCTGCGAGTGCAGCAGATACTCGATGGTGAGCTGCGCCAGGCGGATGAGCTTCAGCAGAACCGGATCCACCCCCGACTGGCAGTGCGGGCACTTCTCGTCCTCCAGCTTGCAGAAGGTGATGTTCATGATGTTCTCCTGCAGCGTGAGCACGTCCACGGCGCCCGCCACCTTGTCCACGTCGATGGCGCTCAGCCGCCGCCAGTCGACGCTCTCCAGCCGCGGCCGGAACTGGAAGAAGGGCAGGGGGACCGACGCCACTCTGGGGGGGCCACAGGCCATCGTGGCCGCTCCCGCCGCGGCAGCTGCTGCGGGGGCGTCGGGTCCTTCCAGGCCGCTGGCCAGCGGGTAGTAGACGTGCTTCTGAAAGGGCTGCGGGGAGGAGGCAGCGTAGGGGTGGTGAGGGTGCTGGGAGTCCCGGGGAGCCCCGGCCGCCCCCAGTCCCACATCGCCAGGCAGCCCGACCTCCCCGCTCTCACTTACCATGCTTGGAAGCAAACCCGCGGCCTCAGCTGGTATCCGAGGAGGGGGCGGTCCCGTCTACCCGGCCCCGGCCGCCTCCCGGGCCGCCGCCGCCCCACCTTTCGGGAGCGGGAGATGGCCGGGTCTCGGGCGGCGGCGGCGGCGGCGGCGGCCTAAGGTCTGGGCGTCCAGGCCGTTGCTATGGCAGCGCCCTGACCCGGACTTAGAGCAAAGGGCGCGCCAGCCCCCGCACAGTCAGCGTGCGCCCAGGGCCCTGCGGGACCAGAGGAGACCTCGTGGGCGAGCCCGTCCACGGAAGAGGGCACTTCCTGAGCGCCAGCTCACCGGGCCACCACCCTCCCTGGCTCTGGGGCTGACCCTCCCTGTCCTTAAGGAGTGGGGAGCCACATCCCCGGGAACTTTCCGTTCCGGCCGCTAGCCTCCGGTTATTCACCCCTGTCCTCACCTTAGATTTTGAGATCAGAAATGCCTATTCATCCTCCTCTTTTACACACAGACTTAAGAAACGTTAAACAACAAAACTATGTAAAATTAAATGGGATGGAGGGGAATTGGCTTCAAAACAGCAGGAAGACACTTTTGGGGCTATAACAGAAATATTCTGTTTTGATTGTGCTTGCTGTTTGTTGATTACCCGGGTATATACATTTGCCAAAAGTTATCGAATTGTGCATTGAAAATTAAGGGTGCATTTGTACATTATATCTCAATAAAGTTTTAAAAATTAAAATAGTGGCAGAGCTAATTATATCTGACGGCAGACTTTCTAAATTTCTTACACCTGAAATACTTTTTAAAATGGGGTCTCTTTTCCTCTATGGATTGCCTACATATAAAAATAAGATACTGGTAAGTACAAGACACTGATAAAAGTACAAATTAAGGGGCGCCTGGGTGGCTCAGTCGGTTAAGTGTCCGACTTCAGCTCAGGTCACGATCTCGAACTCGCGGCTTTTGAGTTGGAGCCCTGCACGAGCCCCGCACGCATTGGGCTCTGTGCTGACGGCTTGGAGCCTGGATCCTGCTTCGGATTCTGTGTCCTCTCTCTCTGCCCCTCCCCCGCTCATGCTCGCTCTCTCTCTGTCTCAAAAGTAAATAAACATTAAAAAAAAAAGTACAAATTAAGGAACTTCCACAGATATTATTAGTACTTTTTGTACTTGTCTTCCCAAAAGGATACCTTTTCAAAATGTGAAAAGGCATATATATACGGAGGGGAACTTTAACCATCAGCTTTCTACCATCAAGTTTTAGAGGGCCCCGGTGTTTACCTTACAAACTTGTGAGGCAGCTGCATTCTGTGATCTGCTGCTAGTTGCTCTAGCAGCAACTTGTAGACATCAGGCCTTTCATTCTTGGGGTCTTTTGGGTGATGCCTGTGGCTACCACAGAGATCAATGAGCTGAGGAAAAGCCAGACATTCCTCAATCCACCGGGGTGTCCCTGCGTGGACCAACCATCAGGATTTTTTTTTTCTTTCCTAACAGCCAGATATGTGAGTAGGAGAAAGGAAAATACCGTTCAGAGTAACTTCAAGCAAAGTTGTAATATCAAATATTTTTAGCACTCCCAGATATTGTGAACTAGAAATAAATCCATATAAAAACATCCAAGAAATAAAGCATGCAGTTCATATGACTTCATATAAACTGTCCATCCAAACAACTTTTAATGGGTCTTTAGGAAAAAAGAACTATTAACGGTTCACTGCAGCCAGTATAAAATTAAAGATCTAGGTTCAAAGTTTGATTCTTCCATATACTTGCTGCTTGACCTAGAACAAGTTATGTCAGTCCTAGGCCTCAGTTTCCCTATCTGTTTAAAGGACGTCAGGTTACTGACCTGGCAGGTCTGTGTCCTGTGGGCTCCATCCACTGGACTGCAGGATCAGCGGGAACAAGGGCCGTGATTTCTTTTGCTCACCGTGTGTCCCCAGCACCTAACAACGGACAGGCACAGTGAGGAGCTGAGAATTTGCCAAATGGACACGTGGATAAAGAATGATTGAATGAATTAGGCGCTTAAATAACTGTTGGCTCCCGGCCGGTATCCCTCCTATTTTCTGTGCCTCTGGCCTCTTAAGGGATTCACCCGTGCTCTGGGCCCAGGCCCTTGGAGGTGAATGAGAGGGCTGGTCCGCACGCCCCCACTGCGGTCCAGGGAAGAGGCGCGCGGGACTGAGGTGCCCATCTCTGTTCGCCGCCGCCACTCCGGCCCAGAGCGCCACGCTGCTGGCCATCCTTGCCCCTTTGGTTGAATCTCGGTCGCAAGATGGCCGGAACAGGAAAGAAGGGGGCACGCTTTCCCGTTCCCTCCGTCCCCCATCCCGGGGCTGGGCAGCAGCCCCGCGCGGCGCAACCAGTCCTTGGTGCACTGCAGGGCCGGCCAGCTGAACCCGCAAAGACAAAGGCCGAGCTAGGTGGGCTCCAGCGAGGGCTCGGCGCCACCCGTTAGAAGGTAAACTGAGGGTGGGGGCTGCCGCAGCCTTGCCAGCGGGGTCTGCAGTGCCTCGGCTCGCAGCCGGGGAAAGCGGGCGGAGGCCCTGGCTTCGCGGGCCCCGAGATGCCCGGTCCGCCGCAAGCTCCCAAGGTCTCCGGGCGCATCCCGGGCCTCGGCTCACCCCAGTTGCGCGCTCCTTCGCGGGCGCCGGGCGCTGCAGGCGGACTGGGGCGACGCTGGGGGCCCAGACCCCAGAGGCGCTGCTGGCGCAGGCGGGGCCGGTGGAGGCAGAGGAGCAGCCGAGCGGGAGGCGGCGGGCCGGCTCCTTCTTCCAGGGCGCAGGATGAAGCCTGTCTGGTTTGGGCAAGTTGCGGCGTGGCGGGCCTGGCGCCGTTGGGGCCTTTCCAGACTCGCGGCCGCTGGCGCCTCGGGATCCCCCACCCCCCACCCGCCCCCCTCCCCTCTGCGATCTCCCTCCGGCCTCTCCTCTCGGCGTCCCAGCTCCTCTGGCAGCTGGGCGGGACCGCGCGCGTCTAGACCGCAGCACTAAAATGCGCTCCGCCAATCCCGCCGTTGGTGCAGACACGTGGTGCCGGGGCGCGCTCTGTTGCTGGCGTGGGATGTTCTTCCCAGAAAGGCTTTTCAAAGAGAAACCAGGTTCAGTCCAATCCTTCGGGTGGCCTGGCCCTCACCATAGGGGCTTTCTGTGAACTCGCTCCCAAGAAGAGAGGAGTTTTCATTGCAGAAGTCTGCAGATGCAAGGAACCTTGAAGAGGCTATCTAATGCAGCTGTGCATTTGGGTGACGTGGAAAACGGGATTAGGGTCTGTGCACAGAAGCACACACGGAGTAAACCCACGTAGGTTTCCGCGTTCTTTCGGTTTTGTCCACTTCAGGACGCGAGGCACGTATCTCTCTGTTGGTACAAAGTTTGACAGTGGGGGGAGACGGGATGTCGCAGTTCAAGAGTAGTGGAGTTATTTTTTTAACCCAAAATTGGAACACTTGGTCTGACAATTGGACAAAATTCAGTATTTTAAAATAAGTAGTAATCCGGAAAGTATGTATTCATGTATCATTTATAACAGCCATGAGCTTGACCCAGATTGAGGAATTTGAGTGAGTATTTTGCATAATTTTAGCGTCTGCTCTAGCAAAAAAATGTTCTTCACTTAGAAAGGAGTAACTACAGAATCTTTTCAGGATGGTAACATGTTTTCCCTGTGATTCTCCCTGACCCAATCAATTTTGTACCGCATTTTATTTAGCACGTCTTCAAGCATAGTAGTAGCTTAATAAGTATTTATGTGAATTCCTTTCTTTAGTTTTTACTTGAAATCATGAGGCCTTGCACAGCCTTGGTGAGATTTTTAAGTGTGTTGAATTTTAAAATGCTTCAATTCGAAAGTGAATCCAAGATCCCATAAGAATCCTCCTCTAAAGTAGAATGGTTAGGGGGCACCTGAGTGGCTCCCTCGGTTAAGCTTCTGACTTGGGCTCAGGTCATGATCTCACAGTTGGTGAGTTTGAGCCCTGCCTCGGGCTCTGTGCTGACAGCTCAGAGCCTGGAGCCTGCTTCAGATTGTGTATCTCCCTCTCTCACAGTGCCTCCCATGTTCATGCTCTGTCTCTCTCTCTCTCTCAAAAATAAATAAACTTAAAAAAAAAAAGTAGAATGGGTAAAGATCTCTAGGTAGAATTTTCAGGCATTATGAAGTAGAAAGGCCATTGCTTTTGCAAAGTCTATACTCTGTAGCCCTTTCTGGTATGTGTGTGAGTGTGTGTGTGTGTGTGTGTGTGTGTGTGTAGCATGATAGTTGAACATTATTTGATGATACACCATTTGAGTTCCTCATATCCATCATTCCCCACGGTCAGTACCTTACCCCACATATATGGAGTTGGAAGAAATAAAGTGAACCAGTTGACTTTGGTAAGGCATGGCAATCATTCATACATTCCTGATTCTTTCAAACTTCTCATACCAGTTAGCACAGCCCAGCAGGAAGTGGTTATGATAATTACACAATTCGCTTTTAAGAAGCTATGTAGGGGGGCACCAGGGTGACTCAGTCAGTTAAGTGTCAGACTTCAACTCAGGTCATGATCTTGGGGTTCACAAGTTCAAGCCCTGCATCAGGCTCTGTGCTGACAGCTCAGAGACTAGAGCCTGCTTCAGAATCTGTGTCTCTCTGCCCCTTCCCTGCTCATGTTCTGTCTCTCTCTCTCTCTCAAAAAAAAAAAAAAAAAGAAAGAAAGAAAGAAAGAAAAGAAAAAAACTATTTAAGTATCTATCTCCAATAGACAATGAGAACTTCAGGTATTCTAGCATGTTGAGCATGTAGTAAATGCTCAAATAAGTATTTTTTGAAGACAGAAATATCTTAAAAAAGGAAAATAGAAATATTGGTGAATATTGACTCTTTTTTTTTAATTTTTTTTAACGTTTTATTTATTTTTGAGACAGAGAGAGACAGAGCATGAACGGGGGAGGGGCAGAGAGAGAGGGAGACACAAAATTGGAAGCAGGCTCCAGGCTCTGAGCCATCAGCCCAGAGCCCGACACGGGGCTCGAACTCACGGACCGCGAGATCGTGACCTGAGCCGAAGTTGGCCACCCAACCGACTGAGCCACCCAGGCGCCCCAGGTGAATATTGATTCTTATAGTAAGTAAACAAAAATGTAGTTTAATTTATTTCAAAATTTTGTTTCTATTTCTCTTGTTTGAAAATAGCAAGTGTGAGAAAATGAAAATTACATTGAGGTAGGCAGTTGGGGTAGTGATTAGCACCCATTTATTATCATTTTTTTAAGTGTATTTATTTTGAGAGACAGAGAGCGAGAGAGCATGGAGAAGGGGCAGGGAGAAGGGGGAGACCAAGAATCCCAAGCAGACTCCACACTATCAGCACAGGGTCCGATGTGGGGCTTGATCTCACAAACCGTGAGATCATGACCTGGGCCAAAATCAAGAGTTAGATGCTCAACTGACTGAGCTACCCAGATACCCCCACATCTATTTATCATTAAACACAATCAGGCCTTACATGAGTAAAACCAAGATTAGATACCGAAAGTGGGACTATGAAGCAAAATACCTAAAATGTATTGAACCAGACAATACATGTCATGTATGCCCTTATTTTGATCACCTGACTAATGTCTTTTAGTCATAAGTTTAATATCCTATATATAGTATGAACAGTCTGTAAAATGTATATGCAAAATTTGAGGAATAATAGAATGAATACTTGTATACTCACCACCCAGGTTAAGAAATAAAACATTCCTAGCATTTTGGAAAACCCTCTCTATGAACCCCCACTATCACGTCCCTCTCTACCTTCCTATTTAACAATTGTCCTAACTTTTGGGTTAAGTCATTCCCTTTTCCTTGTAATTTATACGCTATATGTATATCCATTATTGTACATTATATTCTTTACTTTTTTTTTAATTTTTTTTTCAACGTTTATTTATTTTTGGGACAGAGAGAGACAGAGCATGAACGGGGGAGGGGCAGAGAGAGAGGGAGACACAGAATTGGAAACAGGCTCCAGGCTCCGAGCCATCAGCCCAGAGCCCGACGCGGGGCTCGAACTCACGGACCGCGAGATCGTGATCTGGCTGAAGTCGGACGCTTAACCGACTGCGCCACCCAGGCGCCCCTATATTCTTTACTTTTGAAAAACTGAGTAGCAAGCCCAAACTCTGTAAAGATGAGTCAGATGACTACCTGGGCCCATACTGCCTTTACACGTCAGCAAGAGGACTTTCACCCCAGCCTGGCTGTTTAGAAAAGTCCAAGGAGCTAGTGGACCAGGCCCTCCAGCAGCCTGTTCTTTCCCATTCTAGACCATGTCCCAGCTGCACGGAAGCCCAGAATTTCCTCCATAAACAGCCATGCTGACTTCCAGAACCTGCATGGGCTGCTTCCCAAGTCTGTCTTCTCAGAGATGGACTGCTGCTTATGGTTAGCACATGGGATGGCCTAACCATTTTAGCACTTCTAACAGAGTTATTTAAAAGCACTAGATAGTGTAGACATACAGGTTGGTGCTTATACACCTGTGCACACAAAGCCCCTCACTTGTTCGGATGGTGCCAGCTGGGAAGAGAAGAGTTGCTGCCCTGGGAGCTTGTCTGAGAATCCAAGAATTCTGCCTTCAAACCTGGCTTTTCCGCCTCAGCTTCCTTTGAGTACCTTAAAATGGGGTGCTGCTGGCAGGCAGTTATAGATGTATATTGCAAACTCTAGGGTAACCATTAAAAAAGTTAAAAAGAGAAGTATTACTGATATTCTAAGAGAGAAGATAAACAGAACAATATATAAAGTGCTCAGTAAAGGGGCACCTGGCTGGCTCAGTTGGTAAAGTGTGCGGCTCTTGATCTCCGGGTTGTGAGCTCGAGCCCCATGTTGGGTGTAGAGATGACTTAAAAAAAATCTTTAAAGAAATTACTTAAAAAATAAAGTGAAATAAAATAAAATGCTCAATTAAAACCAGAGAGTGCAGGAAAAGAGGGAGAAAAGAAATAAAGAACAAGTACAATGAATAGAAAATAGTTACAAACATGTAAGATGATAACCCAATTATATCAATAATCATTTTAAATGTGAATGGCCTATGCCATTTGCAACTACGTGGATGGAACTAGATGGTATTAAAGCAGATTTCAGAACAAGGAAGATGGTCAGGGATTTAAGAGGTACTACATAATGATGAAGGAATTTATGTTCCAAAAGGACATAATGATCCTTAACATGTACGTACAGTTGACCTTTGAACGATGCAGGGGTTAGGGGTGCTGACCCCCAAACAGTTGAAAATTCATATATGACTTTTAAATCCCCCAAAACTTAACTACTGATAGGCTACTATTGACTGGACATGTTACTGATAACATAGTCATGTTACATACTGCATTCTCACAATAAACTAAGCTAAAGAAAAGAAAATACTATTGAGAAAATCATAAAAGAGAGAAAATGCATTTACAGTACTGTACTATATTGAAAAAAAATCAATGTATAAATGGACCCATGCAGATCAAACCCAGGTTGTTCAATGGTTGACTATACTCCATCCAACAACAGAACACATGTTCTTCTCAAACTTGTGTGGAACATTCAGGAAGATAGACCACATTCAAGGCCATTTAACACACCCTAACAAATGTAAGAGAATAGAAATCATGCAAAATATATTCTCAGGTAACAACAGAATTAAACTAGAAATCTATAGAAGAAAGATAGCTGGAAAATTCCAAAATATTTGGAGATAAAACAACATACTTCTATGTAGGACATGGCTCAAAGAAGAAACCTCAAGAGAAATTTTTAATTTGGGACTAAATAAAAAAGAGAACTTATCAAAATGTGTGAGATGCAGTGAAAGTAGGGCTTAGAGGGATATTTGCTGGTTACAAGCAAGTCACTTTTACTTACACCCAAGGGGACAGCAATTAGTTTTGCCTTTTCAAGGGAGGAAGCCTCAAAGATTTTGAGGCCATATTTTGAAATCACCACAGCAACCCATACCTCCCTTTGGTTGTTCTCTGTGGCCTAAGTAGTGAAATGGCCTGGTAGCAATTTCAAGTTAGAATTTAACTGAGCAGCTCATGGTGGCTCAGTCGGTTAAGTCTCTGACTTGGGCTCAGGTCATCATCTCGCAGTTCGTGAGTGTGAGCCCCACATCGGGCTCTGTGCTGACAGCTCAGAGCCTGGAGCCTGCTTCGGATTCTGTGTCTTCATCTCTCTCTCTCTACCCCTCTGCCGTTCATGCTCTGTCTCTGTCTCTCTCAAGAATAAATATTTAAACAAATTAAAAAAAAAACCAAAAATTTAATTGAACCATTAATGTATTGCCTTGAACTGACTCAGATCTGGAAGACAGGTTAAAAACAAAAACAAAATCCCAAACCTGCCAAGGAAGGTGGCTCAGTCCTGGCGCTTGTGGTGGCGGGGGAAGGGATCATACGTATCAACTCAGGACGTATGGTTTCATGACATGCCACACTTTGGAGCCACCTGATTAATTTATCACAACTGGGGGGGATATCCACAGGGGCCGGAGTATTTTAATTGGAATCTGATTGCCATGGCCACGGTACTGCCTGCCAGGATAACCAAGTGCAGTTTACCCCTGGTGGTTAGCAGCTTTCATATGGGCACACGCATCTTGAGCTCCTCCCGTTCCCCTGAGATCTGGGAGCCCATCCCAGTGACAGCGCTCGCACTCAGCATTCCGTGTTGAGAGAAGGCTTTTTGTACTGAGCTGTCACCTCTCTTAGGAGACGGATACAGAATCTGTTCACTACACCTTCATGCCTCCTTCCTTAAATGTATCTTCTTGCTCTGCAGAGGCTGGAAAGCTAAAACCCATGCCTTTCTCAGACTCCTTTCCAGCTCACATTCTGGAAGCAAATTGGTTTCTGCCAATTAGATACACTCTTGAATGGCATGAAAGAGAGAAGTGGGACAGGAACTATTTGCCTGCCGTCGTTTTTGCTGGCAAGCAAGGCTATGCGGATCAGTGTCAGTAGGTAAAGGCAGCTGTTGAACTAAGCGTGTCTAGGCACAACTCTCAACAGCATCAAGTGGCTGTTGAGACAGCGGTGCCTTTTTCTCTTATCAGAGGATCAAACTCCAGAATTTCACAGCTCCAATGCTGTCCTGCCCTCCACACACTCCTGTATCTCTGTTATGATTTTGCAAGCATCTAATTGGGTGCAATTATCTTACTGCTTAAACTACCTGCAGTGGTTTCACTTTTCCTACCATAACACTGGTTCCCCTTAACTGTCTATATGTTTTGTTATGAAAATGAAAGTTTATGTCAAAAATGTGGTGGTGGGGAGCTGCCTGGACTAGGTGAGCATCATCTATCCAATCCTTTATTCCCTTTTCCTCGAGTCTCTGTATTCTTTCCTTTAGACTTAAGGCATTTCTGACTTTTGAGATGTAATTGGTCGTGGGACAAAATTCTGTACACATTTACATCGAATGGTCTTTCCCCAACTTGTTATGCACTGAATACACAATCTCTGGAGGTTCCCCATATCTGTACATTCTTCCAGGTAGAATATGGGGACCGTGCTCCTGATCTAACAACCTTAAAGTCTAATTCCCCATTCTCCAAGTTTCGGAGGGGACATAGTTTAGCAAATTTCTACAACTTCTTCTAGACTTCTAACTCTGGTGTATCAGTTGTCAGGATTACCTCCCCCTCCGCCTCCCCCTACCAGGGCCATTTGAAATTTGTGGCTGGTTGCCATAGCAACCGTGTGACTTGGGCTCTGAGGGATATTATTAGTTCTCATATGCAAAGGTGGCAGTGTGCCCTTGGCCAAAGAAAGCAGGGTGAGGGGTTATTTCAAGATGGCTTGAGGATTTCAGTTTCCTTTATGTCAGTTCCTCTCAAACTTTCATCAGAGTCCCCCCGCTCCCCATCAGAGCTGTGAAGACATCCTAAACCTGACAGCTATGAGCCCACCTGAGAGTCTCTGATTTAGTAGGTCTGGGGCAGGGCTAGAAAATTTGCATTTCTAGCAAGTTCTCAGGGGATGCCAATACCATCTCAAAGATGCACTTCATTCAGTCCTACAAATCCTCTTCAATGTTGCCTTTCCCACTAGCCTGGATGCACTCCCTCCTGATCATTTCTCCAACCTTCATGTGAAAGACGTACAGAGACTTGCAAAGTCAACTTGCAAAATCAGTTTCTGGGTTTGGTTTGTACGTCCTCAACCTTACAGCTTTAGAGAGGAACCGATTTTTTTTTCAAAGTTGCAGAAAAAACTGGCATATCACCAAGATGAAATTTTGAGATTTGATTTTGTTCTCTTGTTTTAAGTTATACACTGAGTGAAAAAATGACCATCATACCTGATTGTCCGCCATTCGTCATCCCTTTAATTTGGTCAGTGAAGCAACTACGAGGCTCCCAGAGCCCCAAACTTATTGAATATTAACAGGAGTCTCAGATTCTTTTGCCTTATAGTAGTCAAATAACTAATTCCAAACACCCCACATTTCCCCATGGGTGCTCTTTTTTCTGGCACCACTTTCCCTGTTAATTAAGGTTCTTTGCTTGTCAATAACAGAAACTGATTCTGGCCTGGGGTGACTGGCAGGATAGTAGGTAGTTCACATTATCAAAGGAGAAATCGATCAGCCTTCGTGAAAGACAGTAACCAGGTGAGATCCAGAGCTCTCTGTAACTCAGGGCAATCCCCCTGCCCCATCTACCCTCAGCCCTTTGAAATTCTACTCCAGATTCCATTCCTGTGAGAGGGAATGTGACAGACCTAGTGTGGATCATGTATTTGATGGACCCTAAGGTGGTAGTAGGAAAAGGGGCTTTGATAGAGATACAGTCAGTGGTTCGGAACCCAACACGACTGCATGGAGAGTGGAGTGAAACTCCCCAAAAGGAAGATATTCCAAGCAGAAGGGTAACAGATGTCTGTCTAGTCTGAACAGTACTGACTGTCTTTTACCACCCAGCTCTACGACCTTGCTTTTAGGAAAGGTATCCTGATGCTTTTCTTCAACAGGTTCTCTCTCCCTAAAGCGAAGGGTCAAGATTTAAAGATGCAGATAACACAGGACAAAGGATAGCACCTTTCTTTCTTTCTTTCTTTCTTTCTTTCTTTCTTTCTTTCTTTCTTATTTTGTAATTTACATCCAAGTTAGTTAGCATATAGTGCAACAATGATTTCAGGAGTAGATTCCTTAATGGGCCTTAGCCATTTAGCGCCCCCCCCCCACAACCCCTCCAGTAACCCTCTGTTTTTTCTCCATATTTAATAAGAGTCTCTTACGTTTTGTCCCCCTCCCTGTTTTTATATTATTTTTGCTTCCCTTCCCTTATGTTCATCTGTTTTGTATCTTAAAGTCCTCATATAAGTGAAGTCATATGATATTTGTCTTTCTCTGACTGACTAATTTTGCTTAACATAATACCATCTAGTTCCATCCACGAAGTTGCAAATGGCAAGATTTCATTCTTTTTGATTGCTGAGTAATACTCCATTGTGTATATATACCACATCTTCTTTATCCATTCATCCATCGATGGACATTTGGGCCCTTTCCCTACTTTGGCTGTTGTCGATAGTGCTGCTGTAAACATTGGGGTGCATGAAGATAGCACCTTTCTATCCCTTTGAATAGTTTGGATTTTTCTCTCTCAGGGAGGTACATACTCCCTACTTATTGATTCTCCATCTAGATTCTGGGATCTTAGCTTCCTTCATACAGATACTAGGATCCTAACCAGCTCAAGACAGGACAGTCACTTGCTTAGAAAAGCATAGAAAATCAAACACATTCATAGGAATTTTCCCATTCTTTTCAGGGATGTATGCTGTTGCTTATTTTTTCTTCTTCTGTCTTGTTCTCCTGCCTTCTAATTTTAGCTTCACCTGCAATAGTAAGGGGAGACAGCGTTCAGGACCTGCTTCTGCCTCTTGGCCCTGCTCCTTGTGAAAGCCAGTCTCCCCCGCACCCCCTCAAGCACACATTGAGGCTTTATTCCAAAGGACAAGATGGCTTTCAGGAACCAGTACATAGTACGGGTAGTACCAGAGTGGCTGGCAACCAGAAACTGTATCAGTTGGCTTTCACCAGAGTAGCAAACAATCCCCCAATATCATATTGAGGATAGGAAAGTCTACTGTTTATGTTTTACATCGGCTGTAGGTTGCTGTGGCGTTGATGCATGTGGTCTCCTTACAGGACCTAGACAAGAACAGCAGCCCCTTTTCTGAGACATGCTTTTCTTTTGGAAGAACAGCTAAGTCACATGTTAGCTCTTGAAGAGGGAGTGATAAACCCAAAGTGGCAAATGGGGCACTCCAGATGAAGGGTGTATGAGGATATTTTGTACTATCTTTGGAACCCTTTATAGTAGGATATAGGTTTCCCCCAACGCTGAAAATAGGGCATTCCTAGGAAATCTTCTGTAAGCTGCAATGATGTAAGGCAAACAAGCAATTACACTAATTTATATGGAAAATGTTTTGAGCACTCCCAGACCCCAAAATTTACCTTTCTTGGGCACATCTTATGGATGCACAAAATACAGGGAGATAAAGCACAGATGTTTGCAGGGACATTTCAGAGCTCTGGTGGCCTGATGGCTGCAAAGCCGAGTCTAGTTTCCAGGGAACTAGGGGCTTGCACGCTTGCTGCTCACAGCACACGCTGCCTGTATGAGGGCTCCCTGCAAAACAAATGCTGGACACTATTTCTGCTTTTTTTTTTTCTTCATAAAAGAGAAAATCCTCTTCAGGTTTCTTTTGGTTGGAGAAAACAGTTACTAATGTTGGTCTTTCGTAAAAGTGGAGTGGCATACCATGAATTTTTGAAAGGGTGGTGGGGTGAGGGTAGCTGTATAAATGTATAAATACTGAAACTAACAGTATACAGTATGTTAACTAACTGGAATTTAAATAAACACTTAACAAATAGTAAGGGCAATCCTGAAGAAGGCAGTGTGGGTCTGTATACTGGTTCCATGAAGTTACCAGGCACCCAGCTTCTCCCAGCTCTCTGCAACTTTCCATGTGCCCTGCCCCCTTGTGGTTGAAGATGGGTGCTGCAGTTCCCACAATCACCCTCTAGGTCACTGCATGGAGTAAGGGGAGACTATGCCTGTTAACATTTAAGTGTAAAATTATGTCAAAATAAAAAGTTAGGAAAAACAAGTGATTTGTGTAAACATTTCTCTTTTTTTAAGTTTATTTATTTTGAGAGAGAAAGAGAGCACAGGGGAGGGGCAGAAAGACAGGGAGAGAGAATTCCAAGCAGGCTCTGCACTAACGGCATAGGGCTTGAACTCAGATACTATGAGATCATGACCTGAGCAGAAATCTAGAGCAGGACCCTTAACCGACTGAGCCACCCAGGTACCCCAACACATTTCTTTTTTAAGTGAAATTTCAATAATTATTTTAGCTAGGTATCATAATGGGTGTCGTGACAGTGATGAATCCAATCATTTAGGATTTCTAGAAATTTGAGGGACTAGAAATTTAAGATTTTGACAAAGGGGATCATCAAATGGGAAAGAGGATCTAGTAAGAAGTGAAGCTTCATTATTTTTTTTGGAGGTAAATATAATATATAAGTCCAGGAAAAATTTCTTCAAGAATGACTCATAGGAACAATATCCTGGTGTTCTCACATGTTAAAAATGGCTGATCTGTGGCCTTTGTTCTTGTGTGTGTGTGTGTGTGTGTGTGTGTGTGTGTGTGGCCTTTGTTCTTACATAAGTTTTGCTCAATTGCCTTATAGAAATGAATGCCCAGCAATACAGAAAGTATAGACCCACCCAGTCTAAACTTACTTTATCTAATAAATGACCTGAACTTTTTGTCTGGCTGTTCATAGTGTTACTTCTTTTTCTTTAGAATTTAGCATTTTTACCTGGATATGTCTCAAGAGTGATAGTTTTGAAACAGTTTTTCCTGGTACAAAGGTACCTGAATTTAAGGTACAGATTCAAATCCTATTCTAATCTTGGAGAATTGTTTTATGTATTGATACATGTGTTCTCTTCCTGTATTTCCATTTTCTCTGTTGGGAACTCAGAAGTGTGTGTAGAATTGGATATTGCTTGCCTGCTTTCTCATCGACATTTTCTGCCAATCCTTATTTTAATTAACATTTTTATTGAAGTATAATATTCCTATGAAAACTGCACAGATCATAAATGCATAGCTCATTGAATTATCATACCCATGTAGCCACAACTCATACTTTAATTTTTTTTTTTAATTTTTTTTTCAACGTTTATTTATTTTTGGGACAGAGAGAGACAGAGCATGAACGGGGGAGGGGCAGAGAGAGAGGGAGACACAGAATCGGAAACAGGCTCCAGGCTCTGAGCCATCAGCCCAGAGCCTGACGCGGGGCTTGAACTCACGGACCGTGAGATCGTGACCTGGCTGAAGTCAGACGCTTAACCGACTGCGCCACCCAGGCGCCCCAAATTTTTAAAAACATTTTATTTAATTTCATTTTGCTTCCTTTTCTCATTCCTAAACCGTACGTATCTTTCTAGGTTTTCAGCATGATTTTCCTTTCCAGTTTGGCCTTCAATGCTGTAACTGCTTCTTTTTTCCTCCACATTTTTCCCTGAGTTCTGTCAGCTTTCAATTCTCCATTTCCTCCCCAGGCTCTGTATCTCTACTTGTTCTTTTGATGTATTGCATATTTACAGGAAAGTGCTACATACTAAGTATATCCTACCTATGATCATGCAATATATGCAACATCTAAATATATCATGATCTGTGGTCCATCAAAATACATAATATTTCCAGTATGTAGGACCCCATATACTCTTCACAGATAATACCCATTACCCAGAGGTAATTTCCATTCAGGCCTTTTTCACTATAGATTAATGTTGTTTCTTCTTGAACTCTTTCATATAAATGGAATTATCCAGTAAATTGTCTTTTGTATCATTATTTTTAATTGTGGTAAAATATACATAGCAAGGGGAACCTGGGTAGTTCAGTCATCTGACTCTTGATATTGGCTCAGGTCATGATCTTATAGCTCCTGGAATCAAGCTCCACGTGGGGAACCTGTGCTGACAGCATGGAGCCTGTGTGGGATTCTCTGTCTTTCTCTGCCCCTCCCCTGCACATGTGCACGCACTCTATCTCTCTCTCTCTCCCTCTCAAAATAAATAAAAAGTATATATGTAACAAAAGTTTACCTTCTTAATCATTTTAAGTCTATAGTTCAATATTATTAAGTATAGATATAATTAAAAAAAATTTTTTTAAAGCTTATTTATTTTTTAGAGAGAGGTAGGGGGGGAGAGAGAGAGAATCCCAAGCAGGCCCTACAGGGCCACACGAAGCCCAATGTGGGGTTTGAACTTATGAACTGTGAGATCATGACCTGAGCTGAAACCAAGAGCAGACACTTAACGACTGAGCCACCCAGGTGCCCCAGATATAAATTTAACTTTGTAACACATTACTAAACAGTTTTTCCAAAGTGGTTGTAACATCTCATGCTCACCAGCCATGTGTGAAAGTTACCGTTGCTCTAAATGCTTGCAACCCTTGATATTGTCAAACGTTTTTCATTGTAAGTTATCCTGATGGGTGTGCAGCAGTATCTCATTCAGGTTTTAATTTGCATCTCCTTGGTGACAAATCATGTTGTGCACTGTTTCATATGCCTATTGGCCACTTGATTCTGTCCTTTTTGATTATGAAGTGAAGTTTTCCTAAAGCTGTTTTTGTAGGGAGTTTGTATAGAGGAAAATATGGGGCTGTGTTCCATGCTGGTCATCATTTTTCTTATGATCCAAGGATTGGTATGAATTGATCTAGTTTTCACTACTTCTGTGCAAAGGGAGACATGTAACCACAAGGCTGTTCATCATGTGAAGTTTCTCTTCTCTTCCATGGTGATACACTGCTTCTGGGAAATGATAATTAATCAATTATCATTTATTGATAATAAATAACATCATTTATTTCAAGTCCGTATCTTTTGTTTCTTGGAACTAGAATGTGCTTCTGTCACCAACCAGTGTATCTCATTCGTCTTGTTGCAAGCCAGGTATTTGGGTTTTGCAGTATAGGAAATGCCTCTACCCTGGAGAACTATCTTGCTGCATTTTTAAACTTTTTTTTTTTTTTTTTTTTTTTTAGATGTGCGTTATCAGGCATCCTCTCTCTGATTCCTCTACCGTTTGGCATTTCTCCCGCTTACTTTGGGAATTGGAGATTCAACATTCTTCTACATTTTGTTGAGATTGCAGTTAGCTTTCCTCTTTCTTATTTGTTGTGGTGATGCTGGTGACTTTGGGTGATTTCCAAGAAGGAAAGGAGATACTGACCTGTCACTACCACCTTCAAAGTAGAAGTTTTGGTAAATATCAATTACCAAATTAAAGCAGTTAGTTTGCTTCCATATTTTGCTGAGATTATTTATTTATTTTTAAAGTTTATTTATTTATTTTGAGAGAAAGAGAGAGATCGCAGGGGAGAGGCAGAGAGAGAGAGAGAGAGAGAGAGAGAGAGAATCCCAAGCAGGCTCCACACTGTCAGCCCAGAGCCCAACATGGGGCTCCATTTCAGGAACCATGAGATCATGACCTGAGCTAAAATCAGCAGTTGGATGCCCAACTGACTGAGCCACCCAGGCACCCCTATTTTTTTATTAAACATGAATGGGTGCTGTATGTTATTTAAGGATTAAATATATTAGAATGATTTTTCATCTACCAGTTAATTTGACATATTTCATTGAAAGACGTTTTGATGTTGATCTATCCTTGTATCCCAGGATAACCTCTTCTTTATCTTTCATTTTTAACTACCTGAATTTGATCTGGAAATATTCCATTTAAGACTGCTTTATCTAGTCTCATAATTTAGTTGATGATTTTCTTTTCTTTCCAATTTTATCATCTAGCCTCTTAAAATGAGTTGGAGAAATTTTCCTCGTTTTGAAAATACTCTGAAATACTTTGTATATAGCAGGGATTACAAATCTGTGAGGGCCAGGTGGCTTTTTTTAGGGAGAGACACATAATTACTAATTTACTTTCTTTAACAGCTATTGGCTTATCCAGACATTCTATTTTTCTTTTCATCTCTACTTTCGAACTTACTGGCATAAAGACGATGTTTTATTTATCTTTATTTTATTTATCTTTATCTTATTTATCTTTATTTATCTTATAAATTAAAACATCTCCACCATATTTGTAGTTGTGTGCTCCTTTTAAATTCTAATCTGCCTTTTCTCGATTTTTTTTTAGCTTGTTCTATTTATGTCTGTTTTGTAACTTCTATCAATAATGAGCTTTTTGGTTTAGATCCCTCATATTTCTTTGCCACTCCCAATACAGTAATTTCTGCTCATTTTTTATTATTTCTTTCCTTCTATTTCTTTATTCCTGCCTTATAGTGTTTCTAGCATCCTGAGCTGAACATATTGGCCATTTCACTTGCTGTAGCAGTATTCCACAAATTACGATAATGTAGCATTTTCATTATCATCTTGTTTTGTGTAATTTGGAATTTTCGTGATGATTTTGTTTTTACCACGAGTAATTTAGAGATATATATTCTTTTGTTTCCAAGCACATGACTTGGAAAAAAAATCTGCTTTTTGTGGACTTTCAATTTAATTGCAGTAAAGTGAACATGAAATGAACATGAAATGAGTGTAAAATGAACATGAAATGAAAGTAAAGTGAAGTGAAATGCATGATACTGATTTTTTTAATGTTTGTTTGTTTGTTTATTTATTTATTTATTTATTTACTTATAGCATGAGCAGGGGAGGGGCAGAGAGAGAGGGAGAGAAAATTCCAAGCAGGCTCCAAGCTCAGCACAGAACCCGACTCAGAGCTCGAACTCAGGAAAGGTGAGATCATGGCCTGAGCCGAAATCAAGAGTAGGATGCTTAACCAACTGAGCCACCCAGGTTCCCCTGTATGATCACGATTTTTAGGAATTTGTAAAATTTCCTTTGTGAACTAGGATTTGGTAGATTTTTGTAAATGTTGCGATTTGAAAAAAAAAAAGGAGGTCCTATTTGATAGGCAGAACATCATCTTTTTTGTCATACAGAGCTGTTAGATAAAGTATTAGAAAAGCTTGTTAAGTTTTTGTTCACATTTACTAAGATTTTCTGGGGTTTCCAATCCTTACTATGATTTTTGTGTGTGCCTGGTCTAAGAGTTTCTGATAGCGGTATGTTTTAAATTTCAGGGACTAATCTTTTTTTTTTTTAATTTCCAAGATTATTTATTAATTATTGTGGTGGGTTAAATAATTCCTCTTACCCCCAAATTCTAGTTTCCTCAGAGCCTCAGAATGTGACTTTATTTGGAAATAGGGTCTTGGTAGATGTAATCGGTGAAGAAAAAGAGGAGAGGACACACACAACAATGCCACACAAAGGTGGAAGCCGAGATTAGAATGATGACTACAGGCTAAGGCATGCCAAGGATTGCTAGGGACCACCAGAAAGGAGGGAAAAGCCAGCAAAGATTCTTTTCTAGAGCCTTCAGAGAGAGGATAGCCCTGTCAGCTCCTTGATTTTGGACTTCTGGTTTCCAGAACTATAAGAAAAATAAATTTCTGTTGTTTTTAAAGCACACAGTTTGTGGCAATTTATTATGGCAGCCCTAGGAAGTTAACACAATTATTTTTTTTTATATCCTCCTGTTCTCATTTCGTTTATGCCTATTTTGTTCCGTGCTTCCTTTCTTGCATTTGCGGATGTATTGTATTGGGTGTCTTGTATGGATATTCTTATATTTCTTGCATTTATATCTATAAAGCATCCTTAGTCTATAAAGTTAATTTCCTCTTCTGTGAGTTCAGGCTCCGTTGTTGATTTGTTGCCTGTCGTTCTTGGCATGACAGCTCTTGATATGTTTTGAACTTTTATTTTGCAGTTCCATTTTGGGTGGACAAGTAGGTTTGTATTTGCTATTCCTCTGTGAGCCTCCTAAAGTGGCTGGCTCCTTTTCATAAATGAGGCCTCATTTACTGCCCTCCGTCCATCAGCAGGCCTGTTGGCTCCGCCTCCAAAGTAGATTACAAATCCTACCACTTCTTTCCATCTTGGCCATTACCACCTTGAGCTATAAAACTTTCTGACTGGTAATTCTGTTATCACTCTTGCTCACTGAATCAGATACACTGATTGTCAACTGTGTGGGTGCCCCAACAAACTCCCCAGGGCCTTTGAAGTTACAGGGAGTCATGTCTCTAGTTATGGCCAGTGGAAGTGTAAATGACATGTGTTCATTTCACATGGATTCAAGCTCTATTTTTCTTTCTATGCCTGGGCAACCAGAAGATGTTGGATACATTATTGCCTACTTGTAGGGAGCTGTACAGCAGTTGCCTCATAGGGAGTTTCATAGGAACTGTGTTGGAATTTGTGTATGTTAACTGTATCCCAGAAATTTTCATATGTTGTATTTTCTTTTTTATTCAGTTCTAATGTTTTCTAATTTCTGTTGAGGCTTCCCTTTTGACTCATGGGTTACTTAGAAGTGTGTTGTTTAGAAATATTTGAAGATTTCCCTATTACCTTTCTGTTATTGATTTCTTGGTTAGTTGTATCATGGCCAGAGAACATACTTTATATAATGAGTTCTTTTATTTTATGATTGCAATTATTTTAAATTGGTGAAGTTTTGTTTTATGATGTAGGATATGGTTTATCTTGGCGAATATTCCATGTGCACCTAAAAAGAATGTGTATTTGTGGGGCATCTGGGTGGCTCACTTGGTTGAACGTGTGACTTTGGCTCAGGTCATGATCTCACAGTTGCTGAGAGAGCATCGGGCTCTGTGCTGTCTCTGCTATCTCTGCACTTTGGATCCTCTGTGCCCCCCTCTCGCTGCACCTCCCCTGCCCACGTTCTCTCTCTCTCTCTGTCAAAAATAAATAAACGTTTTTTTTTTTTAAAAGAATGTGTATTCAGTAGTGTTCTATAAATGTCAGATGGATTCAGTTGGTTAATGAACAATTCTTCTGATTTTCCTTGCTGATTCTGTGTACTCATTCCATGTATTACTGAGAGAGAAGTATTAATGTCTCCAACTAAAATTATAAATTTCTCTCTTTTACCTTTCAGTTCTGTTAGTTTTAGCTTCGTGTATTTTGAAGATCTGTTGTTAGGTGCATATCCTCTAGAATTTTTATGTCTTCTCATTGAATTGATCCTTTTATCATTTGTAATGTCCCTCTTTATCCCTGGTCATTTTGTTTTGCTTTGAATTCTACTTTGTCCCATATTAATCAGTCATCTGGCATCTTTCTTTCTTTCTTTCTTTCTTTCTTTCTTTCTTTCTTTCCACTTACTCATTTTTGAGAGACAGAGAGAGACAGAGCATGAGCAGGGGAGGGGCCGAGAGAGAGGGAGACACAGAATCTGAAGCAGACTCTAGGCTCCGAGCTGTCATCACAGAACCTGACGCGGGGCTCGAACTCACAAACAGGTTGAGATCATGACCTGTGCTGAAGTCGGACGTTCAACCAACTGAGCCTCCCAGGTGCCCCAGCATTTTCTTTTTTTAAATGTCTTTTTCCACAGCTGTCCTGAGATTTAGTACATTTTAAAAATTGTGGTAAAAAAAGGTATAGCAAAATAAACCATATTAACCACTTTTTTAGAAGTTATTTTTACTTTGAGAGAGACAGAAACAGCACGAGTGGGGGAGGGGCAGAGAGCGAGGGGGTGAGAGAGAGAATCCCAAGCAGGCTCTGCTCTGCCAGCACAGAGCCTGATGAGGAGCTTGAACCCATGAAGCCACATGCGCACTCTAAGGAAGCCTTTTCAGGTTGTTCCTGGAATTGGAGGTTAGGGAGAGAGAGAACATGAGCAGGGGAAGGGCAGAGAGAGAATCCCTTCTTGACAGTGCAGAGCCTGACATGCTTGATCTCATGAACCATGAGATCATGACCGGATCCAAAATCAAGAGTTGGGTGCTTAACCGACTGAGCCACCCCCAGATGCCGATGCTCCTAACCACTTGAAAAAAAAAAAAGTTTGGGGCGCCTGGGTGGCGCAGTCGGTTAAGCGTCCGACTTCAGCCAGGTCACGATCTCGCGGTCCGTGAGTTCGAGCCCCGCGTCGGGCTCTGGGCTGATGGCTCAGAGCCTGGAGCCTGTTTCCGATTCTGTGTCTCCCTCTCTCTCTGCCCCTCCCCCATTCATGCTCTGTCTCTCTCTGTCCCAAAAATAAATAAAAACGTTGAAAAAAAATTTAAAAAAAAAGTTTATTTATTTATTTTGGCAGGGGGGAGGAGGCAGAAAGAGAGAGAGGGAGAGAGAGTATCCTAAGCAGGCTCCAAGCTGTCAACACAGAGCCCGATGCGGGGCTCAATCCCAGGAACCATGAAATCACGACCCGAGCTGAAACCAAGGGCCTGACGCCTAACTGACTGAGCCACCCAGGGGCCCCATGTTAACCACTTGTAAGTGTACCGTTCAGTAGTCTTAAGTATATTCACAATTATTATGCAATAGAGCTTTTCCATAATGTAAAACTGAAACAACAGCTCCCCATTCTGTCTCCCTCAAACTGCTGAGAACCACCATTCCACTTTGTTTCTATAGGTTTGCCTACTTTAGATACCCACCCCAGCTGTCTTTCTTTTGATTAGTATCTGCATGATAAATATTTTTTCCATCCTTTTACTTTTTCTTTTTTTTTTTTTTAGAGAACTCTATTGAGTTATAATTGATATAATTTACTCATTAAAAAAAATTTTTTTTTAACGTTTATTTATTTTTGAGACAGAGAGAGACAGAGCATGAACGGGGGAGGGTCAGAAAGAGGGAGACACAGAATCTGAAACAGGCTCCAGGCTCCGAGCTGTCAGCACAGAGCCTGACGTGGGGCTCGAACTCACGGACCGCGAGATCATGACCTGAGCCGAAGTCGGCCGCCTAACCGACTGAGCCACCCAGGCGCCCCTATAATTTACTCATTTAAAGTGTACAGTTAGGGGTGACTGGGTGGCTCAGTTGATTGAGTGTCTGACTCTTGATTTAGTCTCAGGTCATGATCCCAGGGTCATGGGATTGAGCCTGGTGTCAGGCTCTATGCAGAGCATGGAGCCTGCTTAAGATTCTTTCTCTCTCTCCTTCTGCCCCTCTCCCCTGCTCACATGTGCTCTCTCTGAAAAACAAAAAAATAGATGTGTACAATTAAATATTTTTAGTAAATTCATGGATATGTGCAACCATCACCACTACCTAATGTTAGAATATTTTCATCACCCCCCGAAAGAAACCCTGTCCACATTAGTAGTCACTCCCTATTCTTTACTCCCAGCCCCGGGATACCACTAATCTTGCCTGTATGGATTTATCTATCCTGGTCATTTCACATAAATGGAAGCCTACAATTTGTGGCCTTTTGTGACCAGCTTCTTTCACTTAGCATAATCTTCTTCAGAGTTCATTGTTGTTGTAACATGTATCAGTACTTTATTCCTTGTTTATAGTCAAACAATATTTTATTGAATGGATTTAGCACAGTTTACCCACTCTCTTGTTGATAGGCACCTGAACTGTTTCTACTTTTGATTATATAAGTTAGGAATGTCCGTGTAACAAGATTTTGTGTGAACATGTTTTCAATCCTCTTAACTATATATCTAGGAGTGGAATTGCTGGGTCATATGGTAAGTTGACATTTAACATTTTGATGTTTGTTTTCTAAAGTGGCTGTGCCATTTTACATTCTCAATAACAATATGTGAAAATCCCCATTTCTCCATATCCTCACCAACTCTTGGTTATAGCCATTCTATCAAGTATGAAGTGGTACCTCATTGTGGTTTTGAATTGCATTTCCCTAATGGCTAATGATTTGGACTATCTTTTTATGTACTTATTGACCATTTACATATATTCTTTTGAAAAATGCCTATTCAGATTCTTTGCGTATTCAATTGGGTTGTCTTTTTATTCTTGAGTTGTAAAAGGATATATATATATATGTATATACATATATATATATATATATTTTTTTTTTTTTTTTGGATACAATTCCCTTATCAAATCTACAATTTGCATTTTTTTCTTCCATCTTGTGTATTGTCTTTTCATTTTCTTGGTGTCCTTTGAAGCACAAAAAAATCTAAATTTTTATGAAATCCACTTTAATTATTCCTCTGTGCTTGTGTTTTTGGTGTTGTAGCTAAGAACACTTTACTTAACCCAAGAACATGGAGATTTACTACTATCTTCTTTTATGAGTTTTATAGATTTTATACTTTATGGTCTAAGTAGGGAAGGGGTCCAACTCCATTCTTCTGCACATGGATCATTTGAAGTGACTACCTTTGCCCCATTGAATTGTCTTGGCATCTTTGTTGAAGTCACCTGGCCACAAAAGGAAGTTCATCATACCATGTAGACAGCTTTATAATTGATACGTTATTTCCTTTATTGTCCATTTTGACATTATCTGTCCTTTAATTATTGTGTTTATAAGATTAAATGCAATTGTTTCTATGGTTGGAGTTAGATGTAAGGATATAATTTAGATATGAGATACATATTAATATCTATAAGTATATTAGATTTAAATATTTAGATATCTAGATATTCATATATATAAATCTATAGACATAAAATCTGGAAAAAATAAAGTCCTTTTGATTTGTTATCATATTTTCACAAGAAACCTTTATTATAAAGACATTGACTATTAGAATTCACTTTAGAAAGTTTGTTTTGAAGAGTTTACCCATTGTATGTAAAACATTTTATCACTAATTTCATATAATCAAAAATCAGAAGGCATAGAACTGTACCAGTTTTTACATTTTTTTATTGAGCTATAATTGACATATAACATTGTATTAGTTGTAGGTGTACAATGATTTGATATGTGCACATATTACAAAATAATTATAGGTTTAGTTACTATCCATCACTATAGTTACAATTTTTTTCTTGTGATGAGAACTTTTAACATCTGCTTTCTTAGCAACTTTCACATATACAATACGGTATTGTTACTTTTTCAAATTCAGTATTATTAACTATACTCTCCATGTTGTACATTATATTCACAGGACTTATCTTGTAACTGGATGTTTGAAACTTTTGACCACCTTTGACAACCACCAATTTGTTCCCTGTATCCGAGTTTTTTAGATTCCACATACAAGATCATATAGTATTTATTTTTCTTTGACTTCTTTCACTTAGCACAATGCTCACAAGGTCCACCCATGTTGTTGCAAATGGCAGGATTTCCTTTTTTATGGCTAAATAATACTCATGCAGGCATGCCACATTTTCTTTATCCATTAATTCATCTGTTAATGGTGCTTAGATTGTTTCCATGTCTTGGCTATTGTAAGTAGTGGTGCAATGAACATGGGGTGGCCACACAGCTGTTTAAAAAAATCAATATTAATTCATTACAACTGTCCAAAGATTCATCTATTTATTATCAATATTACATGAACGTTTTATTTATTTAATACTCAGTTGTATACTTATTGGTAAAGTAAGAAGTTTATGCTTGGCAATAAACACAGAACAGCATTACTGTTTTACTCCACCTAAAACATCAGCTTGCGAGCTGGATTGTGTTGGGGACGCCAGAGAAAGTGGCTTTGAACAAAACTTAACGCTAAAGCGAGTAACTTGAATCTTATCTTGTTCAGCTTCCTATCTCTCTTGTTGAGTTTCCTTTGATGAGGACATGATGCAAGATCCTTTCTAACAGGTATCCCCCCTCACCCCCCTTATGGTTGACGCTGGCTACACTCTCCAGACCCCCTTGCTCTCTTGGCAGCTGTGCCTCCCTGGTTGTTTCTTCACAGAATCTTCCAGAATTGTTCTCTTTTCTGGGCACGCTGGTCCGCTGGCCAGTGGTGGGGAGGGGGTTCCCGAGCTTCCAAACCATTCTCGCGGGCCTCGGGTCACTAACGTACTTCTGCCCGGCTGTCCCCGAAATGCTCCGGGCCCCACCAGCTCACCCTCCTCTACAGAGCCCGGGCCTCTGGCCGTTTCTCGAGCACTCTTCAGAGGAGTCTGTACTCGTTCCCAGACGCTCGGCTGGAGGTAGCAGGCTCTGAGAATCCTGCAGTTCGCCGGTCCATTCCGAGACCTCCACTCCAGGCGCTCGGACTTCCTGGGACCTGGCTTGGCCTTCTCATTGCGGGCGCGGCGGCTTCACCTAGCTGGCCAAACAGCACACCGGAAAACCTCCTCCTCGCTAACCTCCGGCTTCAGGAGCGACCCTAAAAGGCTTCCGCGGCCTGCGCATGCGGACTCGGCGGCCGCCACACAGCCGCCCCGGCCGCCTCCCTCCCGGCCGCGGCCGTTTGGAGCTCCCTGACAGCTCCACGACCAACGGACGCAGCCTCGTCTTGTGCCTCCACGTTGTCCTATCAGAGACGGGGCGGGGCGGCGGCCCCCGCAGCCTATCAGCGCGAACCACGATCCCGGCGAGCCCGGTAGGCGCGGGGCCAGGAAGAAGGCGATTGGGCGGCGGCGGCGCTCGGGGCGTAGCGTCGCCCGGACCCCGCCCACCGCTGCCTTCCTCTGCTGGGCGCCAGCTGCGGCTTAGGCCTGAGCGAGAGCCGACGGCGGGCGGGCGCAGCTGCACCCTGAGCGCCGGCGGGGCTGGTGGGCCCCGCACCCTCTCTCCTCCTTACTGCCCGCGCCCTTGGACATGGTGGCCCCCGGCTCTGTGACCAGCCGGCTGGGCTCGGTGTTCCCCTTCCTGTTGGTCCTGGTGGACCTGCAGTACGAAGGTGAGTCCTTCCCTGCTCTGGCCGGGGAAGCGGGCGCCCGGGCCAAGCCCCCTGGCGCTTCCCCGCCTGCGTCCCGGCGCGAGTCTTCCGGCGGCCGGGGCCGCGGGGCGGGCATCGGGGACTCCGCGCGGACCGGCTGGGCCTGAGCCCGCCCCGGGGCGGGGGCCGGCGCTGGGTTCCGGGTTTGTCCGGGGACGGGGTGGTGGGACTGGCGGGCCGCCGGGCGGGGACGGCGGGTTTGGAGGGAGGAGCGGGACCGGAGGGGGTCGAGGGGGTCTAGGGGAGCGGGGCACCCGGCAGCGACTTCGGGAGTGTCCTGGGACGCGGAGTCGGGAGCAGCCGTCGGGCCCCGGCCTCGCTTGGGACCCTCGCTTGGCGCCTGGAGACACTTGGTCAGTGGTGCTGGGAGGAGGCAGTAAAGGTGGCCAAAGGGGAGGCTTCTTTCATTTTGGAGTTCCGGGGGGAGGGAGCAGTGTGTCCGGCCGCGTGAAGCGGTGGGGGACAGTGTTGACCGTAAAAAGTTGAGTAACCATCGCACTCCTGTACTCTGCGGTGGATAGAAGTTGTTTGGTTGTTGCCGGTGCTGGAATTCAAGGTCCCGGAGGGCAAGGCACAAAGTTTGTGGTTTTACTATGCTCAGGATGGTGTCCTTCTACTTAGGGCTGTTTTTCCTTTTTCCGAGTTCTCTTGGGGGGGAAAAGGCCCCCTTAAAGGTGCAAACGCTTAAATTTCGCTTGGGTCCTACAGATTGGAGTGTTGGTTACTCTAACAATAGCAAAAGTAGAGGGCTGTCCCATCCTAGAGGTCAGCGAGTGGAGTAAGAATTAAAGTTGAAGGTGCCAGTTGAACTAACGCTTCCAGCCTGGTGACTGTGACAAATAATTGGGCATAATGACCTATTACAGTCACTGATCTACTTTCATTCCTATGCAAAGGGCTAGTAGTCAAGGGGTCACACATTTCAGTATGAGACTTAATGTTAGATTTAGAGGAAGTGAGGAGCTGAAGTTGGGACTTGTTTATGGTAAAATCCCCTCAAAATTCTCAACTTCATTGATGTTGTTCTCCTGGTGAGCATATTCTTTTCTGAACCCCAAATCCGAACATATAGCGTGACAACACTGGGACAAAGAATTTGACATTCGTATTGCGCCAGTCTAGGAAGTTGAGATTTGAATGCCTGGACCACTTTTAATATGGGTCATGTACCTATTCCAGTTCTCTTGCATTTTCTAATGCTAACCCTCCCCCGCCCCAGTGTCACATTTATGTCCAGTTACTACTGGTGGTTTATTTTGACCACTTAAGAGAAAGTTGCCTATGTTCTATTTAAAGCTTTTTTTTTTTTTTTTTTTTTTTTTTTTAATGAAAGTGCACACTTCTATGTGATTTTCTTTTCCTGCTAGCTTTTGGACTACCTTTTTGGAATTGCTGTTCTGTATATCGTTCTGTAAGACTCTTTTTTTTTTTTAAGTTTATTTATTTATTTTGAGAGAGAGAGAGGAGGGGCAGAGAGAGAGGGGGAGAGAGAGAATCCCTAGCAGGCTCCACACTGTCAGTGCGGGCCTGCCGTGGACTGAAACTCCTGAACTGTGAGATCTGAGTCACCCAGGTGCCCCTGGTTCTGTAGAACTCTTAATATTTCATTTCCCTCCTACAGTATTTTCCAGAAGGAAAACTTTGTTAGGGAGTTTTTCTGTATAGGAGGCATTGGTGACAGTTCTCAGAAGAAAGCCAGAGTGCTGTTTTTCAGGAGCATTGTCTGTATGAGGGTAACAGGGACTTGGTACAGGTGGCAGGGAAGAAAGGGAAAAGACGTGAAATTTATTAAAGGTCTGTGTGCCAGGCACCTTTCTATGAGTGATCTCTTACGGAGGTATTTGATACTATTCCTCCTTTACAGATGCATTTAATTAAGTGTAGCTATAAGGTCACAGAGCTGTTAAATCTAAGAGCCGTAAGTTAAGCTCAGTTTTTCGACTCTGAAGTTCATCTTGTGTGCAGGCTGGAGGCAGAAGTTAAGTGGCTGACAGTATCATGTGGGCCCAAACATTTGTAACTGGTGGCAGCTGGGAAAAATCAGCATTTTGTTTGTTTTTTTTTTGGCCACTGGCAGTAATGAACAGAAAGTTGATTTCCTGGCATGTTTAAAAGTGGTCCCCAAACTTGAGTGTGCATCAGAAGCTGCCTGGAGGGCTTTTAAAAACTGAGTGCTGGGTTCCCCTACCAGTGTTTCTGATTCAGTAGGTCTGGGTGGGACCTGAAATTTTGCATTTCTAAAAAGAAATCACTGGTGAGAATCACTGGTCTAACAAGACATATAGAGGAGTAGATTAGGTGTCTGCCATGTACCAGACACTAAATTTGGTGATGAGGATATAAAGATAAGAAAGAACCTCTTACCTGAATTGGCAAACTGTTAGCTCCTGTTTTCCAAAATAAGTTGTGTTTGGTTTCAGTAACCTCAGAGTCCTTCAGGGGGATTTAAGTCTGAGGTTTGGAGGGAGAGGAACTGAAGGAGAAGGGTGTGAGAAGAGTGAGTGTGAAGCAACGAGAGCTGCATGTGACAGAGAGGGTCACCAGTAATTGGCTTAGTTGGCCTAGTTTCTTCCGTACTTAAAAATACTCGTCTTTGGTTTTTTTCTAGGCTTTTCTGTTAATTGTAATCCAAAGAAAGAAACTATGTAGCAGTCTTATGAATTGAAAGATTACATCTCTTAGCACCCCCTTTTAAAAAAGCCCTTGAAAGAAGGAAGTCTAAAGCAGTAGGTTACGAGTAGAATTTTTGGAACAGAAAGAAAACTTTAGTAGTGTCTAGTATTCTCATGTTACAGATAACGTAGCTATTTTAATTCTTTGCTAATGGTTTGTTCTGTTTCAATGGGAGCACAGCCTGGGAACCAAACTTTCTTTTAACTCTTTTTCTTACTAACATGCTACTGGGACTCAATTTTTCTTTATTTCACTGAACTGACCTGACTAAACTGTTTATTTGGCCATAGGAAAAGAATAGTTGGAAAATTTTAAGTATAAGTGATATTGATAACTTCTATATTCGCCTAACCTACTGAAAGTATGTTTTGTCTTCTCTAGGATTTTCTGACATTATTTAAATTCGGAAAGAAAAAATAAAGCAGGGAAAATGAGTGACTTTAAGTAATATATATACATTAAGTATTTATTTATTTTTATTTTTTTTAATGTTTATTTTTGAGAGAGAGAGAGAGAGAGAGCGTGCACGTGCAAGAGCGTGAGCAGGGGAGGGGCAGAAAGAGGCAGACACAATCCAAAGCAGGCCCCAGGCTGTCAGCACAGAGCCTGACGCTGGGCTCCAACTCATGAGCTTCGAGCTCATGATCTGAGGTGAAGTTGGACGCTTAACTGCCTGAGCCACCCAGGCGCCCCTATACCAAGTATTTTAGCAGGTGGTCAGATAGCTTCTAGAATTATTTTAATGCAATATGCTGTAGTTAGTAGTGTAAAAGTTCCAATTTACTTGACTAGTTATCGTTTGCTGAACAAGAGCCTGAAATGCAGTTTTGATTCTGTGGGACAGGTTGTTCTCTGATGGGATTCTTTGTAGTAATTATTAGGCTTTATTTTCTCATATGAGTGAATTAATTGTGGTTAAGTTGAATTTCTAGTGTCATGGTTTTCCTTTGATTAATGTCCAGCAGTTTATCTTTGTTCATATGGAAGTATCATGGGAACCCAGTCACCTGCTTTTTAGAACTAAGACATTTCAATTATAGATTTATTTTTCTTCCAAGATCTTTAGAAAGCTGTTTTTAAAAAATTTTGTTTATTTTTGTTTTGTTTTGTAAATCTGATGAGTTTGTGTCATTTGCAGTTCTGGATATGGGAAAGACTCATTTAATCAGTCAGCAGAGGCTTACACTGTAGTGCTTTCTGATGAGATACACATAGTGTGGAACTCACAGTTTTTGTCATTGAGCTTACCGACCACTTGGGGGTATAAGACATGCTTTGTAAAGCATATATATTCTTTTCCCTTCTTTCTCAGTTTAGATTTAGTGGTCCACCTTGTAGTTGCTCTGTTGAAAACAGCCTTTAATTTCCTTGCTTCTGTATTATTTTGTCTTACTCACTTGGCAAAATTTGACACCTCTTCAGTCCAACTTGGCAGACTTGTTTGTTGTACCTCCGAGTTGAACATGGCTGGAGAAAAATGGAGATAACCTTGCTGACTGGTTTCATTTTAAGCACATAATCTCAATTTCAAATGCATATGCAATACTGCCAACATTCCTACAATTGCCTTGTGTGTCTGTTCTTGAAAATCTGCATTTCAAACCTTTTCTTTCCTTAAATCTCCAATGTAACCCTCCTTTCCTCCCTTCCTTTACCTCATTCTCTTAGAACGTGTCCTTGTTTGAGAAAATGAAGGCCATCACAGGGTAGTTTCCTTTTCTTTCTTCCACTAAAGGCACTCACTAGCTTACGTGTATCTGTACCCAGTTTGCTACTTTTCTTATGTTAAAATGGATAAAGCTTCTCTATTCCTGGCAAAATCCAATTCGTATACTTATGTCCTGGATTCCATTTTCTCTCATCTTCTGAAAGTATTGCTCCTATAGTTATCGTTTTTCTCCTGCGTCATCACTTTGTTCCTCTCTGTGGGATCCTTGACATCAGCACTCCCAAGATGCTGTAGTGTTTCCATCCTAAACTGTTCTTTGATGTAGTGTGTCCCTTCAGCTACTGAACTGTATCTTTGCTTCTCTGGACAGTAGGACTTTGAAGAGTTGTTGATAGTCTCTATTTCCTCCTCTTCTGTTCTCTCTTCAACACGTTACTCCGCTGATAACTGCAAAGCCTTACATATCAGACTCTTATTTACTTACACCTATTTCGTCCTAATCTTCCCCTCATCGTTAGGCTCCCACCACACAACTTCTTTTACTTCCAAATGCCAACCTCATTTCTGACTGAGAGTCTTGATTCTTGCTGTTCCCACGGTTTGGAAAGCTTCATATGAGGTCTTCAAATGAACGTTCGTATTTCAGAGAGGCCTGACATACTATGTTAGAAAGCATGCTCTCCTTCAGTTAATAGTCTCTGTTTACTTTTTTGAATTTTCCTCATAAAATTTCACATTGTCTGAATTACCTCGTTTACTTTTCTTGCCTGTTATCTCAAGAATATAAGCTTTGTGGAAAGAGCTCTTATCTCTGTACCTAAAACATGCTGAGATGAAGTAGATTAAATATTTTTTAAATTGGTGAGTGAAGTTGGCTGAGATTTTGTTTGTTCGTTTGTTTTTTGTTCTGTTTTGTTTTTGCAAGGACTCTTCATACTTATTTTCTACATTCCTTGAGCAGGGGATCACATCACAACATTTATACCTTCACAGTTAATTGAAGCAAAGACAGACAATGTCCACTGAAATTGAGCAAACCTGGTTACAATAGATTTTATTTTCCAAGTTCATTTAAGGAAGATTTCGGTGCAGACATTTAGTTCAGATGTATTACACAACTACTCAGCCTTTTTTCCTTTCATTTTGGCTGAACTACTTTTTAGGTCATAATGACTTTAGGGTTTCCAGCTCAGTGTATTTTTATTGAAACTCTTTTGTCATTGGTCCTTAGTTGACTATGGAATTGCTAAGATAATGCACTTCTTGCTCTTTCTGTGGCCAGTTTCCACTTTTTCTGTGTTTCTGCCATGAGACTTCTTTCAGACTCTGCCCCCCTCTTGCTTGCATCTTGGATTCAGATCAGATCTTTTATAGACAGTATTTTGTCCTTTTTTTTTTTTTTTTTTTGGCCTCATGTGCCTTTGTAGAATGACCTTTGGGTTTTCCTCATCCCTAACATTTTTTTTCTTCCCTTTTAAAGATTTTATTTTTAAGTAATCTCTACACTCAATATGGGGCTTGAACCTGCAACTCCAAGATCAAGAGTTCCATGCCGTACTTACTGAGCCAGCCAGAGGTCCCTCTCATCTCTCACATTCTAAGTGCTCCAACCTGAATAGCTACCCTGGGCTTGTTTCTGGCCCTGTCACCTGGCCTTAGCTTGAACCTTAGTATCTTTGACCCTAGTTGTTGCCTTTTTTGTTCTTGTTCTTCAGTCTTGATTGTGATTCTCACCACATCATATTCTTTTTTTTTTTAATTTTTTTTTAAACGTTTATTTATTTTTGAGACAGAGACAGAGCATGAATGGGGGAGGGGCAGAGAGAGAGGGAGACACAGAATCGGAAGCAGGCTCCAGGCTCTGAGCCATCAGCCCAGAGCCCGACGCGGGGTTCGAACCCACGGACTGTGAGATCGTGACCTGAGCTGAAGTCGAACGCTTAACCATCTGAACCACCCAGGTGCCCCACTACATCATATTCTTAACCCCTCAACTTTACATTTCTTAAAATTCTTTAATTTTGCTCTTCAAAATATGATGGATTTCAGTACTAACTTCATTGAAGGACTTAACTACTCTACCTTGTTTCTTATGCTTACTGTATATTTTGCTGACCTATGGTTATGCTCATCTAAGGAGGAACCTATTGTTTCATGCTGATTAGGCGATGGCATGATGTTTGGTTGCCTAATCAGAAAACAGGAGATAGCTTGTTACCACTGCCACTGTATGTGGCAAAGGAATAAAAAGTATCCGTGGCTGAAAATAGGGTTGAGATACTACAAAAACAGCCATGATTTATAAATAATTTTTTCTTTTTACATATTAGTGTCTTTATGAATCTTTGGTAGCATCAGTTTGATTTGGTACTTGTTATCACATATTATATATTACACTAAGTATTTTGTTGTATGCTGCTGCCAGTGTATGTAAAATATACATATTCTTGTGAAATAGAAATTTATGAAAATGCAGAGAGATTGTTGAGGATTGACAAAAGTAGAATTTTAGTATGGCATATGTTTAGGGATAAGGTTTTCTACAGGCTTCAAATGTAGTGCTCCTTTGAATATTCACAGGTTCATGAAAAGTGGGTTAGAAAACCATCCACAGATTCATTTTTCTACCAAAAGGAACAGACCTTCTGGGGTCTGAAGGGATTCCTACTTGAAGTTACTCTAGTCAGCAGGGGATTGTGTTGAACCTTGTACAGACAGAATTGTTTCAAATCTGCAGCCGCTTGAGAAAACTTCACAAGCTTGCACTCCTGCTTCCAAGGGAGCTGTTGAACCCCTTGCTTCATAGCCACAACCAGTGGAGGAACCAGACATTGGATTTTATTATTATGATGAGTTGTGATACATTTAAGAAGGAAGATAGTTACATCAGTCAGTGAATATTGAGTGTCCACTGTGGGCAGGGTACTGGATGAGGTGATATAAAGAAGAAAAGATGGTTTCTTTTCTCAAACTTGCTTTTTACCTGGGTTGGGTTCTCAGGGGTTGTGAGAGGCCAGCAAACTGTGAAGGTCAGTAATTGAGACAGTGGTATTGCAACTTAAACTCATGTACTTTTGAGTGTGGAGATGTCATAGGAGCACAGAAGGGGCTTTCTCCACCCACCCTCTCACTGCAGTAGTTAGGGAAGGTCTCACAAAGGAGCCAGCATGTGAGGACGGAATCCTGTTGGGGTAGAAATATCTCAGGGGGCAAGTGGGAAAGTCCTTTTCATGGAACAGCAAGTGCAAAGGGATGTGGCATGAGAACACAGTCTCTTCAGGGAAGTACAACCAGTTCATGCTGATACAGGAGTGTAAAGTAAGAGGTGGAGGAGTGGTCATGATGGGACTGGACACACATCACGGGATCTGATCACGAAGGGTCTTGTTTGCCTTCAGAGCTGAAGGGGTTTATTTTTATTTTTGTTTTTTAAAAGTTTTTCTTTTCTTTTCTTTTTTTAATTAAGTAAGCTTCATGCCCAGTGTGGAGCTCAACATGGGGCTTGAACTCATGACCCTGGGATCAAGAGTCAGCTGCTTAACTGACTGAGCCACCCAGACACCCCAGTTCTGAAAGGGTTTAGATTGAACTTAGCCAGCGATGTGAAAATACCGCATCCTTTTTATTAGGAGTGCGTTTTTGAGGGATCGCTTTGGCAGCAGCATGGGGGCTGGATTTCGAAGAAGGTGAGAGAAGATCCCAGTTAGAAGGCATACCACCTCTTGCAGGGAGAAAGGCGCCTATGCAACAACCTTTATGCTGTGGCAGGGTCTGTTAGGGAGACGTGACCAAGGTGCACTGAAGGCATAAACATTCTTTCTGGATGATTGGAGAGGGCCACAGAAAATTCTTGTAGAGGAGGTGGTATTTACTTATCACATTAAATAGAAATTATATTGGACAAAATTGTAACGTAATAAAGATCTGAGTTTCATTTAGAAGGGACAGAGAAATGCTGGATACCTCTTGTAATCCTAGAAGGTGAGAGAAATTTAGTTTGAAGAGTAACTTAACTTTTGGGGTGAGAGTAAGGCATAACTTTTTTGGAGGGTATATACCAAATTAAATTTATCTGAGGGAACAGTACAAATGAAATAACTTAAGTGGAAGTGTTGGTATAGTTTACAGAAAAGTTAAAGGTAACCTCAGCGTGCATGCTTATCTTTGGTGACCAGGGAAGTCAACCTCATGACTGTGTGAAGCCAGCCTAAGGCTTAGCTGTCATTGTTACTTGTCTCCCAGGATGTGCTTATCAAAGAGATACTCTGCCATACCAATTCTGGGGCCCCCATTTTTTGATGGATTTCACCTGCTCATTCAGGTAATAAATGTCAGTGGAGTCACATAAGTAGCGGTCATTTTTGTCAGTGACCAGTTTGTGCAGTATTGTGCATTCAGTAGTGACAGATTTATGCGTTTTTCCAAGGTAACACTTGCACACTCTATTGCCTTCAGCCAGCTCTCTCACTTACCATGGTTTACTTTCTTGATATCCTGAAAGATTTGAGATTTGGTCACCTGGTTGGTTCTGCAGCTTCCTCAGTATCTTAGCATGTTTCCTCTCTTGAGATTGGAGAAGAAAATATCTGACAAAGTTCTTCAAAGCCACACCACTGAGGTCAAAGTAGTAAGGCATGGAGGCAGAAGTAGGTAGAAGTAGGAGTCAGAGAGCTCCAGGTTGATCTGGCAGTTGATGGTGGTCCCTGGTTCCTGGTTGTAGTTCTGGCACACCTGCGAGGGTAGCCAAGGAGGGTTCTTCTAAGGGCACTGTGGGGAGGTGGTGGAGAGTCAGTTGGGTGTTGAGCTCTGGTTCCTTCCAACCACTGTGAAAGCAGGAAACCACAATGACTCAGTGAGGAATGTCTGACCCAAAATGACTTGATGGAATAGTTCAAAGAACTTGGCAGATGCATTCCTTGCTTCTCACTAGACCTAGGTTCAAATCAGCCTTGGAGGTTGGAAACCATTGTGCTAAAATGTCATATTAAATGATGGGTCGAGTGAATGAAGCATACAGGGCTTAGTAACTGCGGGACACCTAGCCTAGATTAGATAGGGAAAAGGATCATGGCCTATGCTGAAAAGAAAGTTGGGCTTTGGAATCGAATCTTGTTTTGACAGATACTGTGAGTCTTCTAGCAGCATTGGTAACTTCTTTAAACCTCAGTTTTCTGAACTGTAAGAGTATGAAACATGTTTATTTTCTAGGGTTGTTGTGAAAATTAAGTGAAATTATGACACTGAAAGTATCCAGCCCATAGTAGGTTCTTAATTCCTTTTGTGTTACATCTTTCCTGTTAAACATTTTCATAGTTGGATAAGGAAAACATTTTCACTAATAGTTTATCTCATGCCCAAATTTCTTCCCTCCTCGGGCAGTCTGGAATCTTGTATTGAGTACATTGATCTGATCCTCCCTTTGAGAAAATGTATCAGGAAGATGTTTTAAATGAAACCTTCATACTATTTTGAAGACTACCCCCTTCATACCCCCTGCATTTTGAGAATACACAGAATCCCATCGACATGCCCCTGTAATTACTTGAGCCTCCTGTAATGGGCTGGATTGTTCCAGAGTTCACACACAGTGCTTTCACCATTCTTATTTGATTCTTAGTCATTCTCTACTTTAATTTACCATGGCTTCTGTACACACATTTCTCCCTTCATGAGCGATGCACAAATTTTTGTATTTTACACTAGGCACTATAAACGTTTATGGATGGATAGCTTATATTAGAAATTATCTTTTAAAAAATGAAAATGAGCTATCTTTAACTGTTTTAATATTCCACCCCTAATCCCTTAAAGAGATTTAATATAAAATTTTATTGTGGAAAATTGCACACATTTACAAAAGTGGGGAATGGTATATGAACCCCTAGGTACCCATCTCCTAGCTTTAACAGTTACCAACTCATGATTGATCTTATTGCATCTATACCCATGGATTATTTTTAAACCTATCATACATGCTCTCATTTCATTCATAAATATTTTAGAATCTGTAAAAGATAAGGATTGTTGTAAATTTTAGGATCTATATCACCTATATTCTCTGCAGTATCTGATTATAATGCTGTCCCTTTGAACTACACTTAAACAAGTGAGGCAGGGTGTTGTTGTTGTTGTTGTTGTTGTTGTTGTTGTTGTTTTTGGGGGTGGGAGGAATGAAACCATTTTATTGAAGTGCTTGGGGGAAAGGTCCAGGGGTAGGAAGACAATGAGATCTAACATCCTCTGTCCTGTGGGAATCTCCCCAGCTGCACAGTCCTCTGAGAAAGGAGGCAGGGTTATTTTGCTTTTCTTTCCTGACTTAATTGGCTGCTTCGTTGTAAAATATTATATGTATATAGTGTTTGCAAATATTCTTTACAAGAGTTTTCAGTTGCCAGTGATTATTCAATCAGGAACATCTTTCTCAGTTTATTAAGTTTGTACTGTATTAGTACATGAGTACATTTTTACTGGAAAAAGTTAATCTAGAAATATATGTTATATATATATTTTAAGCATAAATGAAATCAGAGTGTATATACTATAATGCAGCTTGCTACCCACCACACTTCTTCACATTCTTGTCTGCCTCTAATCTCTTTTCCACACTGCAGCCAGCAGGGGTCTTTTTAAAATGTAAATCAGGTAGTGAGTTCCTTAGTAAGACCCTTCTAATAATGTGTCTTTGTACTTAGAATAAAATGTAAGTTTCATACCTTGGCCTGAAAGGCCCATTGTGATCTATCTTGCTTGCATCCTCTATCCTTTTTTTTTTTAATTTTATTATTTTTAAATATTTATTTTGAGAGAGAGAGAGAGCACACATGTGCTTGCGCATGAGCAGGAGAGGGTCAGAGAGAGAGGGAGAGAGAAAATCCCAAACAGGCTCCACCCTGCCAGCGCAGATCCCTACATGGGGCTCTATCTCAGGAACCGTGAGATCATAACCTGAGCTGAATGGGCTCTATCTCAGGAACAATGAGATCATGACCTGAGCTGAAACCAAGAGTCCGAAGTTTGACTGAGCCACTCAGGCACCTGTCCTCTATCCTTCCTAACATGCTGGAGCCTCCTTTTGATTCCTCGAAGGTGAGCTTGGTCCTATCTAAGCCCTTTGCACTTGTTTTGTACTCCTTGTCTGGACATATTTTGGCATTCTGGAGGCACTTGTCATTCAGGATCCTCCCTATCCCCGTATATACCCCTTTGTGTTTTAACTCAAACATTATCTTCTTAGGGAAGACTTATTTGACCCCTTTGTATTAAGTACTCCTCCTTTCCTCTGGCAGTTTGTTATGGCACTTAGAAATGATTTTATCTGTCTTTTTCTCCACTGCTACAGCAATAAATGAATAAATAGTTGGTCTGTTCTGTGTGTTATGAATGCTGCATCCTTTTGAATTTGTAAGAATGGCCATTATATTCATTTTTAGAATTTTTTTATTATTTGTTCCACTAATTATTTCCCCTAAATTCTCTTACTTGGTATTAGTTTCTTAAAGATTGATTTTATGATTATCTTTGTAAATTTCAGAATTGCTCATTGCCAGTGTGAGAGCAGTTTGTGGGAGAAGGCCAATTGTCTGGAGGCTGGGAAATCCAAGGGTCCCTTCCTTTTCCTTGTATTGGAGTTTGGAGCACAAAGGACTGCATCTACCTCCATGGCACACATTCCGCGGAATGGTGTTTGTATGTGATTTTGCCCACTAACCCTATTCTGTCCTTTCTACATTTTTCCCCTAAGATTTCTGTTTCTCTGATGGCCTTCTTCTTTAAATAAAAATTCCCCCCTCACCCCCAGCAAGGTTATGCATTTATTCTTTAAATAGCTTCTGTAAATTTGAGTATGTTGGGAGGTAGGCTCATGTGCTAGTCCCTGTGGTCCACTTACTTCAAAACATTTTTGATGTAAGAGATTTTTTTTTTAATGTTTTATTTTATATTTGAGAGAGAGAGAGAGAAAGAGAGAGAGCACGAGCAGGGGAGGGGCAGAGAGACAGAGACAGAATCTGAAGCAGGTTCCAGGCTCCGAGCTGTCAGCAGAGAGCCCAATGCGGGGCTTGAACTCATGAACCATGAGATCATGACCTGAGCCAAAGTCGGATGCTTAACCGACTGAGCCATCCAGGGGCCCCAGTGTAAGAGATTTTTATAAGCCAGTTTTCTCTTTATTGAAAGGATTTAAATTTTTTAAAAACTTGATTTGGGAAAATCTTAAAAATATACCAAAGTAGAGGGAATAGTATTGTGAGCCAGCTTCAGAATTTATCAACATATGGCCAATCTTATTTCACTTATACTTTCATTTTCCTTTCAAGATTATTTTGAAGTCAGTGCTGTTCTTCATATTATATATTCTGTAAATACTTCAATATGTGGCAGAGATGCCAGTGTAATGTTCAAAAACAGCCTTTCTCCAGAGTCACTGATGGGAACCCTGCCCGCTAGGGCATTCTCATAAATGACTAAAGCCTGAGGGATTCTCCTCATTGCCTCTTTGAGGAAGACCACCCTGTTCATCTCTGTTATGGCCACAGTTTAACACATAGTGTATATTCAGTAACATTTGTTTAATGAAATACCTTGGTTTCCGTAGTCTTCATTATGAAAAGCAGGTTATTTTTGGATATGGTATGGAATTAGGTGGAACTACAGGTGACCCTCACTGTCAGAACGTAACTGGTTTCTGAATCGTTACTGCATAGTGAATTTACAGAGCAAGAGCCTATATTCTCATTTTTAAAGGGAAAAATAGGGGTGCCTGGTGATGAGGTTTTGGGATGATAGTGGGGTTTGTGGGGTCTGGAGCCGACAGCCAAGAAAGAATTCTTGAAGACATCTTTGGTGCAAAAGTGATTTTATTAAAGCACGGGGATAAGACCCATGGGCAGGAAGAGCTGCTCTGGGACCCTGTGGAGAGACTGCTTATAGAGTTGGGATTTGGTGGGAGGTAATGTCAAGAGGAAGTTTCCAAAGAGATTTTCATCTGCTAAAGAAGACTCACAGGATACTGGAGGCCTAGCTATTGTCAAGCTAAGGTGGTTTTTCCTCTAGCAAAGCATTAGCATTAAGACAGTAGGGAGTTCCTGGAGAAACTCTAGCCTCGGGTAGTTGTTAATGGGTTGCAGGTTATAAGGAAATTTAATTTTATCTGCTGTTTCCTTCTGCCTTTGTTTCCCACATCACCTTGGGGGCTCAGTCAGTTAGGCATCCAACTCTTGATTTTGCCTCGGGTCACGATCTCATGGTTCATGGGATGTTACAGTGCTTGAGGCCTGGAGCCTGCTTGGAATGCTCCCTCCCTCTCTCTCTGCCCTTCCCCCTGCTCATTCTCTCTCTCTCTCTCTCTTTCTCAAAATAAAGAAATAAACATTAAAAAAAATAAAGGGAAAAATAATGCTTTCCCAGCCCATTGAAAACTCCCAACTAATTTCTCTACATGTTACTCACACACTCTTAAATGGGGTAGACGTCTTCACATTGTTGCCCCAAACAGGGTTCACAGGATCCTAAGTTTTTGAGGCCATCAAGTTAAGGTTTTCTCCTTCCCTCCCTCCCCTTCCTTGTCTTCCTTGTGTGGAGGGGTCCATCAGGCAGCCAAGGTAATAAGACACTGCACAGAAACTAGGAAGACTGGAAGCTGAAAAAGCTACTTTGTTTAGTAGGGAAAATAGCAAGATAGAGTGCATTTCTTTCAGCTCTTTGCTATGTTAGATGAAATAAAGAATTCAGTTGCTTTTGATGGCTAAAGTGGCAGGCTCACATAGTTGCCCACATTGTTGTGGATATCCTGGACCCTGCACTCCTGGTCTTTCTTCACCCGCCCTCCACATCCAGCCGGTCACCGCAAGTCATGTGTAGTTGTCTTTCTCTCTTCTGTTCCTCTGAGCAATCTACTCTTCTTTTTTTTCATGGCTTCTCCTCCACACTCCTACTCCACACTCGATCGCCTCGCTGTCAAGTTACCTGGGTTGTTGTAACAGGATACCTTATAATTTCCCTCTTCCGTGCTGGCTATTTATGAGACTCACCTAGCACTTAAAGTGACCCACTCCAGAATAATTAAATCATGATGGAGAGGAGAGAGAGCTGAAATGCAGGACTTTAATTTCTCTGAAAGCCTCATTAATTCTCTTCCGTCTGGGCATTTAAATGTGATGTTCTTTGTGTTTGGAGTGTTGGTTTTTTTTCCCTCTTAAGGCTTTTTCATGCAGGCGGTATTGTCCCCATTTTTCCTTTGGGTTTCGGGTGATACTTCAGTAAAACCCCCCTCAGTGCCGTCCAGTAGAACTTTCTATGATGATGGGAAGTGTTCAATATTATGTGCACTGTTTCCTGGACTAGCCGGTAGCTTTCCAGCACTTAAACTGCGACTAATGACTGAGAAATTGAAATTGTTTTCATTTTTTAAAAAATTTATTTTTGAGAGAAAGAGCAGGGGAGAGGAGGAGAGGGAGGGAGGGAGGGAGGGAGGGAGAGAGAGAGAGAGAGAAATGAATGAATCTTAAGAATCTTAAGCAGCCTCCATGCTCAGCACAGAGCCTGACACAGGACTCCATCCCATGACCCTGGGATCATGACCTTAGTTGAAATTAAGAGTTGGACAATCAACCCACCAAGCCAACCAGGCACCCCAAATTTTAAATTTTATTTAACTATAGGTGTTAGGTGCCCTAACTTGTGTCCTTACAGCACCCTGCGTGTATTCCCCCACTACAACACTATATTGTATATTTTCCGAAAATTGTATTATTAAAACATTTCATAAAGTTGAAAGAATTTTGTAATGTATGCTCCTATATCCATCATCTCGATTCTGCCATTAATATAATTATCATACTTGGTTTTAACGCATATTTATCTGGGCATTTCTCTACCCATTAATTCCTTTCAAAAAAATATATTTCAAGGGGCACCTGGGTAGCTCAGTTGGTTAATCGTCTGATTCTTGATTTTGGCTCAGGTCATGATCTCATGGTTTGTGAGATCGAGCCCTGTATGGGGCTCTGCGCTGACAGTGTGGAGCTTGCTTGGGATTATCTCTCCCTCTCTTTCTGTCTCTTCCCCCACTCAAAATAAATACACAAACATAAATATATATATTTCATAATATCCGTGCAGATTTCCCTAAACACTTTAACATGCATATCATCAACAGCTTTTTGGGGGGTAAAATTTATGTATAATAAAATGTCCATATTTTAAGTGTCTATTTGCTGAGTTTTGATAACTGCACCTCCCTGTGTACCCAAACCTCTATCAAGATTACAACATTATCACCCCAGAAGGTTCTCATCTGCCCTTTCCCAGTCTGTCCTTTCTCCCACCTTCCCAAGTGATGATTGTTCTGAATTTTTTTCGGGCAGTGTCTATTTTAGCATCATTCTAAGTATCTGAATAGTGGAACCTCATGCTCACCATAAATGAGAAATGCTTTGGCTTCTTAGTTTCCATATGCACCCTTCTACACACGTTACATTCAATTTTGTGTTTGATTTTCAGCTCAATCGGCTGTGTGGCTACAAAAATAAGAAATTGTTTTAGGGCTGACATGGAAGCTCGCAGAAAGAGACTTGAGCTGAGGGCTCGGGCTGAGCTGCTTCTTTCTTTGTCTCTGAAAGTGCTCTAATGCACTCAGAAGAATCCCCCCGAACCACAGTCCTTACCTTCATCACTACTATTATTGGGGTCAAGTGCAACAACAGTCTCGGTTTTCTAGTTAGCATGGGATTACTGTCAACCACAAATGGTATCTTGATTAATTATGATTCTAATACCTGCTATGGATTACTGACATCTTATTTCTCATTGACAATGAGCTCATCACTACATTCAAGCTCAAGGATATGACCAAACTTGTCCTTAAATCCTGTCTTTGTGGGTCTGCTAGGACCATTCCCCAGTGCCAACTGTATATAAGTCTGGATCCATTCAGGAGACAGAGACCACAGAGTAATTTAAAAGAGGGAAGTTTAATATAAAGAATTGTTACGCTATGATAGGAGAATAACTATAAAGATGTAAAGGGAGCTCTAAAGGATACTCTGGGGCTAACAGATGGTCCCCAAAGAAGAGCCAACTTAGAGGGGTGAACTACTAAAGTCTTGGGTTTAAGATCTTATTAGAGAAGGTAGAGGTACAACCTTAAGTTGCTGGTAGAAAAGTTTGCTGAGTTGCTGAGATTAGAGCTGGTCCACTGTAGCTGGGCAAGCAGGAAATAACCCTCTTAAGTGTAGTTGAACCCGGGTTGGTTGGCCTCTGTGTGTGTGTGTGTGGGGGGGGGAGTCAGGATGCTGTGTGTGGGCATAAAACCTGGACTTCATGGTGTCCTCATTGGGAGGTAGTGCCTGGTCAAGGCTACCAGGTTGCTGAGGGACTGGACCCAGGGGCATATGGCTAGGACTGGGAGCCACTGGGTATCCTCCCCATAGGTACCGTGCAGTAGGAACCAGAACAAAATAAAGATAGCAACAAGACCCTGAAGGTGTCTTTCCTGCAGTGCCCCTTCAGTACCTTTTACTTGACAGAGTGTAATATTGTACTCAGTATAAAGAAGAAATGCTTAAAAACTCCAGTCCATTTTTAAAGCCAGGTCCTGAAAGATGAATTCAGAGGAGAGAGGTAGCACATTGATAACTGGCCTAGTCAGTCAGAGGAGGTTATTTTACTCACAGTTCCTCACGAGCTCCCCATTTTACCCAGAGTGAAACCAAAGCTGTACATGGCCCTCTGCTTCTTGACCTCATCTTCTAGTACTGTTTTCCTTGTTGGCTCTGGGGTAGCCATCCTGGTCTCCCTGCTGTTTCTGAAACATAAGCTGGGATTCTCCTGACTTAGGGCCCTTGCACTAACTGGTTCCTCTTAGAAAGTTCTTTTTCTACATATCTGCCTGGTGAGTTCCTTCCTTTCCTTTGTGTTTGCTCAGATGTCAGCTTCTCCATGAGGCCCGCCCTTGACCATGTTCTTTAATACTGGAAGCACCAGCACTTCTGGTGCCCTCATGTGGCTTGACTTTTTCCGTGGTACTTCTCACCTAACATACTGTGTAGTGTATGTATTTCTCGTGTCTGCCTTCTCCCTTCATAATGTCAGGTGCCGTGAGTGGCAGAGGTGTGTGTGTGTGTGTGTGTGTGTGTGTGTGTGTGTGTGTGTGTGTGTGTGTTTTGCTCACTTATCCCAAATACCTAGAATAGTGCCTGATGCATTGTAGATGCTTAATTAGTACTTGAATATTAGAGTGGACTTGGTGATAATACCCATTAAAATGAGATTCTAGTTTAACAAAGGAATTCTGACTTTGTTGTTCGATGTATTTTTACTACTGGGTTATGCAGTTTCCCTTATATTTTGGAGACAGTTACATTCTTTTGATATGACCAGGGTGTATTTTTGGGTGGCTTATATGCTTTAAATGAAGCACTGTGCTTTATTAAGTTACCTTTTCTATAGCTAAAGCTATGTCTTTGGCTTCTGTGACTCTTATCTGGGCAAATGCTTGAGGGAGATAACTGTATTTTTAACATTTTATTCAGAATTGAATCTTGGTCATGGAGAGTTAACTGATTTTTGTTGTTGTTTTTAGGTGCTGAATGTGGAGTAAATGCAGATGTTGAGAAACATCTTGAATTGGGCAAGAAATTACTTGCAGCTGGACAACTAGCTGATGCTTTATCTCAGTTTCATGCTGCAGTAGGTTTGTATCTTGGAACCAAAACCCTCAGTGGCCATCCTAGTTATTTCTAGTTAATAGCATTTGGATAACATTTAAAATAAACATTATTTAATGTTGAAAGAAAACATTTAAAAATATTTGCAGGATTTTGGGTGAAATAGATTAATAAATAAATACACAACACTTAAATGCATATGTATCTAACACAAGAGAATTTTCCAGATAACTACATTTTCTACTGTAAGTATCAAGAATAAGTCAAGATAATTTTTTTTTTAAGATTTTTTTTTTAACCTTTATTTATTTTTGAGAGAGACAGAGCAAGAGCAGGGGAGGGGCAGAGAGAGAGAGGGAGACACAAAATCTGAAGCAGGCTCCAGGCTGTCAGCACAGAGCCCGATGCGGGGCTCGAACCCACAGACTGTGAGATCATGACCTGAGCTGAAGTCGGACACCCAACTGATAGAGCCACCCAGGCGCCCCAAGTCAAGATAATTTTGACAGAAAGCTTTTCTCACTGTATTATATAGTTTTTTACCCCCCCCCAAAAGATTTCACTAAAGACGGTTTAATTTTCTTGATGACTTGAGATCAGAAGTATAGTTCTTTTACTTTGAGGCCCTTGGGGGTTCCTGCAGTCCGTTGCCTCTTCTGTGTTGGTCAAACTTCCTCACTCCCTTAGGCTGGACATCCTGTTGCTCACTTATGTTTGTCTATAGTTTCTACTCTCTGCAGCTTTTAATCTATTGGGACTGAGAGAAACGAGATGGCCACAATAAATAGGTTCTAAGTGAGGGCTTAAAGGATTTTCTCTATGCTTTTGTGCAGGACTTTCTGACACTGACTTTTTGGAATCCTCTCTTAAATTATACATTCTCACCTTTATTTGGGATGGTTAAGAGTGACAAGTTAACCTGTAGGGTAATGAGGTGGGTTTTTTTATTTTTTTCTATGTTTTTGATAAGAGAAAGATCTCACCAGAAGAATGATCATCCCACTCCTGTAATTTACTTTGTAAACAGAACATAATTAGATTTTGGTTTGGCAGTATTTTTCTTAATGCTTTTTTGTAAACTCACACTTTTATTACTGGTATTATTAACCCTCTGGAATAACAGGAAACCAAGGTTTTTAATCTTGGCTTTGCCACTTGATAATCCTATGATTATTGGTTAAGTTATGTAAGTAAATATAGACTTAAACAAGTTACCTGCATATTCCTAGCAGTTTTCACTGTGCCACCTAAAAGGATTTTTTGTGAAGATTGGTGAGAATAATGTATATAAAGATTTTTTTTTGAAAATAGGGTACAATCACACATGTAGGATCTGTAGAAATACAGTTTTTATATCTCTGAAAATTAAGACTTTTAAAAAACAGACTTGATATGTTAATAGAATTTTCTTAACTATGTGAAATTTCTGTTAGGTAGGTTTTTTCATTTTAGCAATTAGCTCACCTTGGGAGGTGGTAGGTAATCGGCACAGCAATTTGTACCAGTTAATTTTCACTGGAGACCATATACTAAATGACCATGTCATTACTGAGTCCACACTGTTCTGGTGGTTTGAGCTCTGCTGCAGCGTGGTAATTAAAAAAATTTCAATTATTGTCTTAGATAAAGTGTGTCTTAAAAAATATTGATTCTTCCCTAGTACTGCAAGAATATTTGCAGAAACTTACACCTCCTACCTATTTTCTACTTTATTATTTGCTTTTTTATTTTATTTTATTTTATTTATTTATTTTTTTCAACGTTTATTTATTTTTCGGACAGAGAGAGACAGAGCATGAACGGGGGAGGGGCAGAGAGAGAGAGGGAGACACAGAATCGGAAACAGGCTCCAGGCTCTGAGCCATCAGCCCAGAGCCTGACGCGGGGCTCGAACTCCCGGACCGCGAGATCGTGACCTGGCTGAAGTCGGACGCTTAACCGACTGCGCCACCCAGGCGCCCCATATTATTTGCTTTTTTAAATCTCCCTTTTAGCAGAAACGTTAAGGCCATGGCATATTGTTACGGTCGTTTAAAATGACTTCTTGCTTTTCTTTAGCTTCACTGCTGTACTTGAACTCTTGAGATGGTTCTTCCCCAAAATACCCAATAAAATATTATATTCATTGTCAGATGTCAGTTAGTAAAGCTAAGAACTGATAATTTATTTGTGAAATTCGGCGAAGGGAGAAAGTGAAGCAGTGCTAGTGCATTCAGAGTTCAGAGAGCTGTAGAGCTATGTGCCCTTTTGTTCGTCATGATTTGGCGACTTACAACAATTCTCAGAATGTTCACATGTCTTAATTTCTCAGAAAGACCTGTGTAGTTTGGGACATTCATCATCTTAGTTTGTGTCAAACACAGATTATAGCCAACTGTAGAACACAAAGATTAAATTGTATATGATGGCAGTATACAGGAGATGGTGAGGGGGGTGGTGGTGTCATGGCCTACTGACCCTCCTATTAAAAGTGTGTTTATCAGAAAAGAACGTTAGATCCTCTGTTTCAGTTGTCTGGTTTACCAGACCTCACATTTAGCATGGCCACACTGGCTGCTTCAGGTAGCCCAGTGAGTTAGGGAGAGCGTCTCACCAACAGTGAATTTGTCCGGGTCTCCTGACTTGTAGACTAACAAGTTGTGTGCTTGTTGCTGTAGGCGGTAGAGCTGGGCTGCTGTAAAATATATGCCAATCTTCTGTGGTGAAATATCACCCATGGTTTAATACATTGCTTTAAACTGTGTAAAAGAGTTCATTAAATGTTTATTCATTTGTTACACTTCCCAGCTTCTAAATTTTGTGATGTACTTTATTTAACTTCTGTGATTAGAAATTGATGTGAAAGTTTGTAATAGAATTTGGCTGGCAGCATTGTAAGTATCAATGGATCATTTCTTATTATAATGCTGTAGTTGACATTATTTATGGTTGTGACACCCTTCCATTTTCATTCTTGAAAAATTACTAGGTGCATTTTGAAAATTACTTGGGCTTGGTATATTTTATGATTACATTTTTAACACAATAAAAGGTTTATGTATAAAAATTCAGTAGCGTCACATTGTTCCTACAGAGTGGTACGGGTCTATCAGTGATATGAAGTTGTTTTGTATCTGGCATATGAATATTTTTTGGCAGGAGTTTTAAGATTTAAGATGGGGAAATATTCTTGATCTGTCGGAAACTGTGATTTAAGGAAGGATGTTGATTATCACTTTCCAATTAGTCTTCTAAAACAGTTGCATCCATTTCAGTGTTATGAAGTAGTCAGACACAAGTATTGTTTAGAGATTTATCATTAGAGAAAACTGCAGTGCAATGTGAAAATGACCTGACTCTCATTCCCGCTGCATGGTCTTAAGGAAATAATGAATTCTAGGGTCTGAAATCACTTTTTTTTTTTTTTTTAAATTTTTTTTTTTCAACGTTTATTTATTTTTGGGACAGAGAGAGACAGAGCATGAACGGGGGAGGGGCAGAGAGAGAGGGAGACACAGAACCGGAAACAGGCTCCAGGCTCTGAGCCATCAGCCCAGAGCCCGACGCGGGGCTCGAACTCACGGACCGCGAGATCATGACCTGGCCGAAGTCGGACGCTTAACCGACTGCGCCACCCAGGCGCCCCTGAAATCACTTTTTTGATAGACCTAACAGAATGTCTGAGCTATATCGGGCAGGAATGGCTGTCTAATGTGGTGGATTAAATGGTAGGCATGTCTGAAATGATAGTTTTCTCTATTTGCTTGGTAAGAAAGTCAGTATCACATTTATAGTTTTGCTAAATCAAAAAACAAAACCTATGCCTACATTTATTTGTCACAAACGTATCATGGTGCTTTCTCATCACATTTGGACCTCATTTGTGAAATGGGGATGGGCATTTACTATTCACATTTAGACAGAAGGAAAGAAAGTACCTTAATGACTTTTTAAACATCATGTTCTAATGCAAAAGATTGTGAACTTCTTAAGGATAGGTAGAATCTCATTGTTGTTATTACCATTGTCATTATTTTTATTGAAGTATAATTAGTATACAATGTTAGTTTCAGGTGGATGGACAACATAGTGATTGACAATTCTACACATGATTCAGTGCTCACCACAATAAGTGTAGTCATGTCATCATACAACATTATTATAGTATTATTGAGTATATTCCCCTACTGTGTGTTTCATCTCTTTTTTATAAAATAAATAATTCTTTTTATCTATTTTACCCATCTCTCTACCCCACCCCATCCAGTAGTCATCAGTTTGCTCTCTATATTTAAGAGTCTGTTGTTTGTTTGCTTATGCTGTTTTTTAGATTCTACATATAAGTGAAATCGTATGGAGGGTGCCTAGCTGGCTCAGTTGGTAGAGCATGTGACTCTTGATCTTGGGGTTGTGAGTTCAAGCCCCATGTTGAGTGTAGAGGTTTATTAAAACTAAAACCTTTAAAAATAAAATAAATGAAATCGTATGGTATTTATCTTTTCCTGATTTATTTCAGTTAGCATAAAGCATAATACCTTTTAGGTCCATCCATGATGTTGCAAATGGCAAGATTTAAGTCTTTTTTTATGGCTGAGTAATATTCCTCTGTGTGTGTGTGTGTGTGTGTGTGTGTGTGTGTGTGTGTGTGTGAGAGAGAGAGAGACACACACACACACACACACACACACATCTTAAAGATAGGTAGTATCCTATTTTGCCATTATTATTTTACTCTCTGGTAGGTGCTCAGTAAAAGTTTAAATGAAGGGATAGAGTTGGGTTAGCTGGGAGCAAGAATAACATTTTTCTGTATTTAGACAAGTGTGGTCTTTCTGTTTTCCACTACCACTGTTTATAGCATCATTTGTAATTGGCTTTCTGATGTATTTTCTTCATTAGTTGTATTTTATTACAGCTTATATTTTCATATTTGAATAGTAGTTTGAAGATTAGACCTTAAATCCATCTCTCATGTTCAAGTTTCTAATAAACGAGTATAACAATTTGAATGGCATGTTTTCACATGAAATCTAGTATTTCTATAGATAGGCTTGCAAGTATTTTAAATAATGAACTGTATTGTGTATTGAATGGATAACAGGATAAGTGATTACTTTCAAGGTTGTCAGATGTTGTTTTATGAGAAATTAAGCATGAATTTTATTTATTTTTTTAATTTTTTTTTAATGTTTATTTATTTTTGAGACAGAGAGAGACAGAGCATGAATGGGGGAGGGGCAGAGAGAGAGGGAGACACAGAATCGGAAGCAGGCTCCAGGCTCTGAGCCATCAGCCCAGAGCCTGACGCGGGGCTCGTACTCACGGACCGTGAGATCATGACCTGAGCTGAAGTCGGACACTCAACCGACTGAGCCACCCAGGTGCCCCAAGCATGAATTTTTAAACCGATCCTTGTTCAGTTGCTACTTCATGCACAATGATACAGGAATGGACACTAGTTCTAGGAACTGTTGGTATTTTAAGATGAAGATCTAGGGAAAACTATTTTGTTTTGCCATTCATGTGACCTCGTACGACTAAGAACATTGATTTGAAGGCAAGGGAAATAAAAGGACAAATTAACTATTGGGACCTCATCAAGATAAAAAGCTTCTGCACTGCAAAGGAAATAATCAACAAAACTAAAAGGCGACTGACAGAATAGAAGAAGATATTTGCATATGACATATCAGATAAAAGATTAGTATCCAAAAACTATAAAGAACTTACCAAACTCAACACCCAAAAAACAAATAATCCAGTAAGAAATGGGCAGAAGACATGAATAGACACTTCTCTAAAGAAGACATCCAGATGGCCAACAGGCACATGAAAAGATGCTCAACGTCACTCCTCATCAGGGAAATACAAATCAAAACCACACTGAGATACCACCTCACACCAGTCAGAGTGGCTAAAATTAACAACTCAGTAAACAACAGATGCTGGCGAGGATGTGAAGAAATGGGAACCCTCTTGCACTGTTGGTGGGAATGCAAACTGGTACAGCCCCTCTGGAAAACAGTGTGGAGGTTTCTTAAAAAATTAAAAATAGAACTACCCTATGACCCAGCAATAGCACTACTAGGAATTTATACAAAAGATACAGGAGTGCTGATTCATAGGGGCACATGTACCCTAATGTTTATAGCAGCGCTTTCAACAATAGCCAAATTATAGAAAGAGCCCAAATGTCCATTAACTGATGAATGGACAAAGAAGATGTGGTTTATATATACAATGGAATACTATTTGGCAATGAGAAAGAATGAAATCCTGCCATTTGTAACAACGTGGATGGAATTGGAGGGTATCATGCTGGGTGAAGTAAGTCAGAGACAGATCTCATGTTTTCACTCATATGTGGAACTTGAGAAACTTAACAAAAGACCATGGGGGGAAGGGAAGGGAAGGGGAAAAAATAGTTTCAAACAGAGAGAGGCAAACCATAAGAGACTCTTAAATGCAGGGAACAGAGGGTTGATGAGAGGGGCAGCGGAGAGGGGAAAATGGGTGATGGGCTTTGCGGATGGACTTGTTGGGATGTGCACTGGGTGTTTTATGTAAGCGATGGATCACAGGAATCTATACCTGAAACCAAGAGCACACTGTATGCACTGTATGTTAGCTAACTTGACAATAAATTATATTAAGAAACAAAACAAGGTGTTCACTGAAAACATGAAAAAAAAAGAAAAAAAAAAGAGCACACTTATTTATTTTGAGAGAGAGAGAGCAAGTGAAGGAGGGGCAGAGAGAGAAAATCCCAGGAGGGGCAGTGGGAGGTGGGGGAGGAAAGAGAGAGAGAGAGAAGTGGGGGCTCTCCTGAAGCAGGGTTAGTGCTCATCTGAAGCAGGGCTCGGCCAGTGTGAGACTCAAACTCATGAACTGTGAGATCATGACCTGAGCCTGAGTCAGATACTTAATGACTGAGCCACCCAGGCACTCAGAACATTGATTCTGATTGATATGTTGAGCCATTGTCATTTATTACTCAATTTTGTAGGTTCATTGTTATAAAATGGGTCTCTAATCTGATTTCATATCTTAAAAATACCTAAAAACTGAAGAATAAAGTAAATGAAAGTGCTCCAGATTATTGTATATAAACATTTTTTATTTTTTATTTTTTAAAAAAAATTTTTTTTAACGTTTATTTATTTTTGAGACAGGGAGAGACAGAGCATGAACGGGGGAGGGTCAGAGAGAGAGGGAGACACAGAATCCGAAACAGCCTCCAGGCTCTGAGCTGTCAGCACAGAGCCCGATGCGGGGCTCGAACTCACAGAGTGCGAGATCATGACCCGAGCCGAAGTCGGCCGTTTAACCGACTGAGCCACCCAGGCACCCCAAACATTTTTTAATATATGTGTAATCAAATACTTAAAAGCTTTGTCATATGTAATCCTCATTAGAGGTTTTTCTGCATGGACTGAAATGGTCAGTTTTTCCCCAAATAGAAGTGTAGGTACCTTCTGATAAGTTGCCCAATGCTAGCATTAAGCATTCTTTTTTTTTTTTTTTTCTTGGAAGAACTAGATACAGAAGTCAAAATAACCGACATCTGTTTTTCAACATGCCATTGCTGATTTCATATGGGAGAATGATCTGAATATCCTGGTGAGGCACATCTTTTTAAGAGCCAGGTCTGTTCTCTGGTATCCCTGCGTGGGGTGGCTGGCAGGGAGAAAGGGAACTGGGTGACCAGATGTTTGTTTGCTTTGCCTCCTGGATGGAAAGCACTCCAAATGGAAAGCTTACCCGGACCAGTGAGGTCAGAATCTACAAGCAGCAACTCTTTGAAAAGCAAGAGATGGCAGTGTCTGTCATACCCTCTGTGCCAACTTGGGAGGACTGCAGGGACCAGAGGGCGGGCAATGCAGCAGAGACGTTAGCCCCCTTCCTCTTTTGTCCCCTCTGAGAAAAACCTCTTCTGGGCTGGACAGAGTGTGACAACAAAACATTTGCTCCCTGGGTTTACAGACCTGGCTCTGGAAACAAGACCCATGGGAAGTGGACCATATTCATCTGGAGGCTGGGAAATGTTTCTCTTGGTCTGTGGCAGGGCTGATGTTGGCGTGCTTCCTCCTTGTCCACAACAGGATGGCACTAGGGAAAGCAAACAGAACAGAAGCCCTTCACATGAAGGGTTGCTTGGGCTTTCTCAATGAGAAGGACCCAGGAATCAAAGCCAGAAGCAAGGGAGGAGCTCCTGGGGTATGGTAGGGCTGAGGAGACCCTGTGGGAAAGCTGGCTAGCTCCAGGGACCCGCTGAGTACTACAGTGTCCTGTGGAAATGAAAGAAAGACCAAAGAAGCCATGTCTGTACTGACTTTAGCCCCTTGCTTGTCGTAGGCAGGTCTCAGTGTTGGCATTTGTTGTGGTGATCAGGAATTTGTTTCCATTTCCTTTTATTTGAATACCTTGGGCCAGGTCATATGGAGACACTCGAGTGAATTCATTCAAGGAGTTTTATTTTCTTTAGACTGAGGTGTGTGTATACATAATTGATACCAGAGGGAGTGATAAGTGTTATGGGCACAGTAAGAGGTATACTATATTATAGAATGTTATGGAAATGGAGGGAATGGAAGGTATATATTTCACATGTGTCATCAAATGAGTCATTTGAGCTGTGCCTCAAAGATTGAGTAGGATTTGGACATACGAAGATGATCATGTGTGATGTAAACTCCAGGTCTTAAATCATGTTACTTCTAGTATTTTTTGCTTAGTGTAAATAAGTCATGGAAAACTTAAATTTTTTTAAATTAATGAATATAAAAGCACTCCATGTTTATTATGAAACATTTTGGAATGTGTTTGGTATAAAGAAGAAAATCTGTTCTCTCTGCCCAGATAACTACTGTTGACATGTGGTGAATTTCCTTTTACTTTCAGAGGCAGTCACTTAAAAGTGACTGGTATCAAGTCATTGTTCAGGCCAGTTATGCTGCCCAGACTCACATATTTTTAATTTATTGTACATTCTAAATCAAATATAAACTGAACCTAAAAATATTATATATCATTTATGCTCTTAAGTATAGTTACTCTATATCTTACTTTTTCCTCAGGCTAATTATAGCATTTTGTAGGAAATACCCTATATACAGGTGGCTGACTATGCTCTTTTTTTTTTTCCTGGTCTCCTGAGCAAAATTGATCAGGAAAGAAATTTTCAGTGATGCTTAGCTGGGATGTATGGATTGTTTTTGGTTTTTGTTTCAGATTTGAGGAAAAAATAGTTCTTTAATTGTTAAAATGCCCAGTTTTCATAGCTTTTCAAAAATATGATCCTAATAAAATAGTATAATGAAAAGTATGTTACAAAATTTTACTGTTTTGACCATTTTTAAGTGTATTGGGTTAGTGGCACTAAGCGCATTCACATATTTGTGCAACCTGCATCACCATCCATTTCCTGAGCTTTTTCATCATCCCAAACTGAAACTCTACCCATTAAGCAGTTGTTCCCCATTTTTCTCACTCCCTTTCTCTCCTTCCTTCCTTTGTTTTTGTAGTAGCCATCTTAATGGATGGGAAGTGGTATCTCACTGTGGTTTTGATTTACCTTTCCCTAATGATTAGTGATGGTAAGCATCTTTTCATGTGCTTTTGGCCATTTGTATATCTTCTCTCATATATGGTTTTATAGCTTTACTTTCTCCTCCTGTCCTCTTTTGCTCAGCAGTGGTTCAGGTAGGTTAATGCCATTAACAACTGCTCAAAACCGTATTTTGAATGATGACAAACCATCCTGTCATAGATTGCCATTGGTCATGTTTTTCAGATGATAAGACCTTCAGGGGTAGAACTTTCAGAGAGTTTTAGTTGTGAATCTTATAATGATAGAACTGTGCATAAATAAATATTTGTTTAAGACACGTGACTGGATTTGGTCAAGATATATATCTATATATCTATATCTATATATACACACACATACACACACACACACATATGTATTTCAAAATTGCTTTCTAGAAGGACTGTTTGGCAGCACAAGGTTTACTTCCACTGAATAAAGTAGAATTAGCTAAAAAACCTAATCATCCATCTGTTTTCCTTCTTTCAAATATTGGTAACTTAGTCTTGTCTCATTTCCATTCTCCTCCTTTGTCCTAAGGTTTGTATCTTTATTTCTTCACTGCCATATTAATTGGAATTTGTGAGGGAACAGAGATTGTACATTTAATATGTCAGTTTAATTGGAAGTCTATAATTTTCTTAACTCTGAATAAAGCATAGTCACATTCTCAATCAGTATTTTTAAAAAAAATTTTTAATGTTTATTTTGAGAGAGAGAGAGAGAGCATGAGTGGGGGAGGGCAGGGAGAAAGGGAGACACAGAATCTAAAGTAGGTTCCAGGGTGTAAGCTGTCCACACAGAGCCTGACACAGGGGCTCGAATTCACGAACCATGAGATCATGGCCTGAGCTGAAGTCGGATGCTTAACTGACTGAGCCACCCAGGTGCTCCTCAATCAGTATTTAACTTAAGGAAATTTCAGTAAAGACAAAGACTGAATTACATACTTATAAAAGTTGTGAGTCGAATATAGTTAATATTTTAGATCAGAGGTTGGCAAACATTTCCTCTAAAGAGCCAGATGATGAATATTTAAGCTTTTCAGCCATACAGTCTCTGTGCATTTATTTTTATTTTTATTTTTTGACAACTCTTTAAAAATGTAAAAGATATTCTTGAAGCCTGTGGGTTGGATTTGGCTCAGAGACTACAGTTTGCCAATCCTGTTCTGGATTTATTTGGAGTGATCTTGCTAGTCAACTGGACCCATTATTGATGGAAAGACTCTTAAATGCCTTAAGGGAATTGCAAACTCTAGTATGGTTCAGGTGATTTGTGTTTTTAAGGAAATTACCAAGAGCTAATATTTATTATTTTAATTTTCAGATGGTGACCCAGATAACTATATTGCTTACTATCGGAGAGCTACTGTCTTTTTAGCTATGGGCAAATCAAAAGCAGCACTTCCTGATTTAACTAAGGTGATTGAACTGAAGATGGATTTTACTGCAGTAAGTGCATCTAAACTTTCTTTAAAGAAAACTTAAGGAAATTTGGAAGAGGTAATTTGTTTTTAAAGGTGAGGATCGACCTGTTAGGCATAGCTGGGGAGCATAGGAAGCTGCTGTGGTGTAGTAGACTGGGCCGTAAGAACAATCCAAAGTCCCTGGAATCAAAGATCTGTGTGAAAAAGGAACAGTGGGTAAATTTGGTGAATTTTAGAAGCTTGGCAGTGACATCATCCTTGTGGCTTAGAAAGACCTCTGTTTTTGGGGGGAGTGTAGGGCAAGATGTGAGGCTGAGTAACCAGTTGATCAAGAGGCTATTGAATTAACAGGCTGTCAGGTGACTGACAGTAGTTCCAATTAAGGCTGTCATAGGAAAGATAAAGAAAAGGAGATAGGTCACTTACATAGTGGTTTGTAGTAAGGACACAGTTCTGAATTAGATGGCATCCTCCCCTGCAACCAACACACAAGCTTCAGAAATGGAGGAATTTACAGTCTAATGGGATATCCTGATGTTTGGCATTTAATGTAATGGCTTAAAGTAATGGGATAAGTTAGATGCTTTCAAAATTAATTTGGTAGCCCGTTTACTGTTTATATCCTGCCATAATCTAAAAAGGACTTGGGATAACTGATTAGATATGGGTGAATGTTTGGTTTGAAATATTACTATTATTTTAGGACAGAATTGCCAAGTGTCAGACTTTCTTTTAATCTGTTACTTTACCTAGCTAACTGAGCACAACCTTTCACAAAAGTTGAGTAGTTCATTTTCCTAGTATTATTAGTTAGTTAAAGTGGCTTCGTTTTCCTTTTTATGTGTGTTGATGCGCTTAACAGAGGATCAGGGAAATTTTTTGTACTGTCAAAGTAATGTGTTAAGTTTTTTTTTTAATTTTTGTTTTTAATGTTTATTTATTTTTGAGACAGAGAGAGACAGAGTGTGAGTGAGGGAGGGGCAGAGAGAGAGGGAGACAGAATCCGAAGCGGGTTCCAGGCTCTGGGCTGTCAGCACAGAGCCAGATGCGGGGCTCGAACCCATCGACCGTGAGATCATGACCTGAGCTGAAGTCGGACACTCAACTGACCGAGCCACCCAGGCGCCCCAGTAATGTGTTAAGTTTTAGTGGAATGTCAGTGTGGTTTCTGTCTTATGGTCACATTGGTCATCAGAGAGTTGGTATTCTTGGAAGAGATGGGATCATGCACATGAGAAGAGGAATACCAGAGATGGAGGGGGAAAAATGATGCATGGGAAAAGGGAAGAGGTGTTATTCGGTTGTAGTAGAGTGAATATTTCCAAAGTTAATAAAAACAAAATTATATCTAGAACTTTGATTGGTAAAGTCCCAAATTACACAGCTTTTTTTTTTTTTGTGGTGACAAAAAAGTTATTACGATGGCCAAAAAAAAAATATTGAGATAAAATTCACATATCATCAAATTCATCCTTTTTTAAAGTGTATAATTCAGTGGTGTTTTGGTGTATTCACAAGGTTGTGCAGGCATCACCACTGTCTAGTTCCAGAACATTTTTATCACCCCCAAAAGAAATCGAGTACCCATTAGCAGTCCCTCCCCATTTATGCCCTGGACTCTGGCAACCACTTTTCTTTCTGTCTGTGTGGGCTTGCCTATTTGGACATTTCATATAAATGAAATCATTCAGTATTTGTCCTTTTGTGTCTGACTTCTTTTACTTAGCATATTGTTTTCACGGTTCACCCATGTTGTAGCACGTGTCAGTACTTCATTCCTTTTAATGCTGAATAACAATAGCAATATTCCATTGTGTGTGTGTGTGTGTGTGTGTGTGTGTGTGTGTGTGCATGTCACATTTGCTTATTGATTTATTAGTTGATAGGAATTTGGGTGATTTCTACTTTTTAGCTATTGATTTGAACATCCATGTACAAGATTTGTGTGGATACATATTTTCAATTTTGGGGGATATAGCACAAAAAGTATTTTTAAAGAAGCATATTTAATGCTTAAAAATTATACACATTCATTGGTTCCAGGAATTGTTCTCAAGAGTGCCAAGTCAAATGGGCATTGGAAAAATAAATATTTCGTTAATAGTTCATTAGTGTATTTGGTTTCATTCTTTGTGTTTAAAGAAAATTTGGTAATGCGTGGTTCTCAGAATGCCCTTTCTTTTTTCTAGGCAAGATTACAGAGAGGTCACTTATTACTCAAACAAGGAAAACTTGATGAAGCAGAAGATGATTTTAAAAAAGTGGTAAGTTCAGCTTGTATTTGGCTTTATGAAGATGTTGAACTCCTTTATGAAGATGAGTGAACATGTTGGACTTATTTTTTTATATAGTAAGACATCTAGTAATAACTTTGTAGCTAAAAGGGAAAATCATTTGATTTGTATATATAAAAATCACAGTTTCTGTATTAATACATAGTGGCTGACATGAAAGAATCACTTTAAGAGTTGGAAGATAAAGTATATGGAATGAATATATAATTTTAATTCAGTTTATATAGTTCACGTGTTCTGCTTTGTTTTCCGTGAGGATCTAGAGATATCAACTGAACTATTCTAAAACTCCTCTAGATACCCCTGGGAAACACTTCATTTGATTTGAAGGAATAAGGAGACATTCTTAAAAGGGAGTTTTGTAATTTCCTGTATGGCTACTCTACAAAGTGTAGTGTTTTGAATTCATTGGGGGATGTTATAGATTACCTATAATTGAAAAATGATTTGTTGGAGAGACAGTCAAAGTCTTTATGCCCTCATGAAGCTTATTTTAAGACCTGCATTTTTGTTCCATCTGGATTTGTTTCTGAAGTGGTCTAGAAAGGGCATATATACAGTTGACCCTTGAACAAAATGGATTTGAACTGCATGGGTCCACTTTTATGTGGGCTGTATAAGTACTGTTAATGCATTTTCTCTTCCTTATGATATTCTTAATAACGTTTTCTTTTCTCTAGCTTACTTTATTGTAAGAATACAGTATATAATACGTATAACATACAGAGTATGTGTTAATTGACTATGTTATTGTTAAGGCTTCTGGTTAACAGTAGACTACTAGTAGTTTTGGGGGAGTCAGAAGTTTTATGAGGATTTGACTGCATGGGGTGGGTGGCATCGGTGCCCCTAACCCTGTGTTGTTCAAAGGTCAACTGTATAAAACCCCATTGTTCATTATTTGCATTTTTGTAGTTTATAAAAATACTTAGTTACTAGATGATAACCACTATGAAAATAAAACTGAAATTTCTAATATTTTCATAACCTCAGTATTTTGTACCCTTAGTATTTCATAACCTCAGCGTTTTCACAGTACTCAGTCATATGCAGAGAAATTAAACATTAGACTTAATTGTATTAAAATCTAATCAGCAGCTGTCTCCTGGTCTCAGTAAAACTGGATGTCCTTTTATGTTTATTTAATTTTCCTTACTACTTGGGAAGGTGCTTGAGAACAGGCTGAAGGATAGGTCGTGGGATGTGATGGCATCTGAGTCCCCAGCCTCGTTCTTATACATAGCAAGTGTTGTGAGAAATTTGTTGAATGGATGGATGAATGATAAAACATAAGAATGAGTTTCCTTCTTTTTAACAAATGCCTAAATCTATTATGTAGAATTGTTTCTCAATCACAACATTAGAGTAGCCTTTTAGGAATAACATAATTTAGAAGAAAGCTTTAGCAAAAATTAATCCTTACTGGGCATTGGATATATCCTTCTGGAAAAGTGAGTTCTTTGAATTTTGGGTATGTCTTCAGTTAATGTCTTTTCTGTGATCAATATTAAAACCTCACAGAGGGGTGGCTGAGTGGTTCTGTCAGTTGAACATCCAACTCTTGATTTCAGCTCAGGTCATGATTCCAGGGTTGTGGGATTGAGCCCTGTGTCAGTTTCCACATTGAGCATGGAGCCTGCTTAAGATGTTGTCTCTCTCCCTCCCCTTCCCCCTCCTTCTCCCCTCCCTCTCCCCCTCTCTCCTCTCTCTCTTCTTTCCTCTCTTTCCTCTCCTCTCCCTCCTCCCATCCCTTTCTCCCTCCCGCCCCCCTCCCTTGCCCTCCCCTGCATTTGCTCTCTCTTTAAAAAACAAACAAACAAAAAAACCCTCCCAAACCTCACAGAAACAAAAGGGGGACTTTCCACTTTTATTTATTTTTTAAAATTTATTCATTTAACTTCAAGTAAGTTAACATACAGTGTAGTATTGATTTCAGGAGTAGAGCCCACTTACATATGACACCCAGTGCTCATCCTAACAAGTGCTCTCCTTAATGCCCGTCATCCTTTTAGCCCATCCCCCTACCCACCTCCCCTCCAGCAGACCTCAGTTTGTTCTCTGTAGTTAAGAGTCTTATGGTTTGCCTCCCTCTCTGTTTTTATCTTATTTTTCCTTCCCTATGTTCATCTGTTGTGTTTCTTAAATTCCATGAGTGAAATCATATATTTGTCTTTCTCTGACTTATTTTGCATAGCATAACACCCTCTAGTTCTATCTACAATGTTGCAAATGGCAAGATTTCATTTCTTTTTGATGACTGAATAATATTCCATTGTATACACACACACAAACACACACACACACACACACACACACACACACACCCCACCTCTTCTTTATCCATTCATCAGTCAGTAGCCATTTGGGATCTTTCCATAATTTAGCTATTTTTGATAGTGCTGCTATAAACATTGGGGTGCATGTGCCCCTTTGAATCAGCATTTTTGTATCTTTTGGATAAATACCTAGCAGTCAAATGCTGGGTAATAGGGTAGTTCTATGTTTAATTTTTTGAGGAGTCTCCATTCTGTTTTCCAGAGTGGCTGCATTCCTACCAAAAGTGTAAGAGGGTTCCCCTTTCTCTCTTGCCAACGTCTCTTGTTTCCTGAGTTGTTAATTTGAGCCACTCTGACTGGTGTGAGGTGGTATCTCAGTGCGGTTTTGATTTGTATTTCCCTGATGATGAGTGATGTTGAACATTTGTAACTTCCTGATGAGTGATGTTGAACATCTTTTCATGTGTCTGTTAGCCATCTCGATGTGTCTGTTCCTGTCTTCTGCCCATTACTTCACTGGATTATTTGTTTTTGGGTGTTGAGTTTGATAAGTTCTTCGTAGTTTTTGGATACTAACCCTTTATCTGATATGTCATTTGCAAATATCTTTTCCCATTCTGTTGGTTGCCTTTTAGTTTTGTTGACTGTTTCCTTTGCAGTGCAGAAGCTTTTTATCCTCATGAGGTCCCAGTAGTTCATTTTTGCTTTTGTTTCCCTTGCCTCTGGAGACATGTCAAGTAAGAGGTTAACTGTGGCCAAGGTCAAAGAGGTTGCTGCCTGTGTTCTCCTATAGGATTTTGATGGTTTTCTGACTCACATTTAGGTCTTCCATCCGTTTTGAATTTATTTTTGTGTATGTTATAGGAAAGTGGTCCAAGTTCCTTCTTCTGCATGTCGCTGTCCAGTTTTCCCAGCACCATTTGAAGAGACTATCTTTTCCATTCCATATTCTTTCCTGCTTTGTGGAAGATTAATTGGCCATACATTTGTGGGTCCATATCATATCTAGGTTCTCCATTCTGTTCCAATGATCTTTGCGTCTGTTTTTGTGCCAGTACCATACAGTCTTGATGATTACTGCTTTGGAATACAGCTTGAAGTCCAGGATTGTGATGCTTCCACTTTGCTTTTCTTTTTCAACATTACTTTGGCTATTCAGGGTCTTTTCTGGTTCCATACAAATTTTAGGGTCTTTTCTGGTTCCATACAAATTTTAGGATTATTTGTTCTAGCTCTATGAAGAATGCTATTATTTTTGATGGGGATTTCATTGCACGTGTAGATTGCTTTGTAGTGTCGACATTTTAACAATATTTGCTCTTCAATCCGTGAGCATGGAATGTTTTTCCATTTCTTTGTGTCTTCTTCAGTTTCTTTCATAAGCTTTCTATAGTGTACAGAACTTACTTTTTTGGTTATTAGGTTTATTCCTAGGTATCTTAAGGCTTTTGGGGCAATCGTAAGTGGGATTGTTTTCTTAATTTCTCTTTCTGCAACCAGTTTCATTATGTTGATTTTATATTCTGTGACTTTGTTGAATTCATATATCAATTCTAGCAGTTTTTTGGTGGAGTCTTTTGGGTTTTCCACGTAGAGTATCATGTCATCTGTGAAGAGTGAAAGTTTGACTTCTTCCTTCCTTCCTTGTGTGCCTTTTATTTCTTTTTGTTGTCTGATTGCTGAGCTAGGACTTCCAATACTAAGTTGAACCACAGTGGTGAGAGTGGAAATCCCTGTTCCTGACCTTAGTGACAAAGCTCTCAGTTTTTCCCCATTGAGGATGTTACAGCTGTGAATCTTTCATATATGGCATTTATAATGCTGAGGTATGTTCCTTCTACTCCCAACTTTCTTGAGAGTTTTTATCAAGAAAGGATGCTGTATTTTGTCAAATGCTTTTTCTGCATCTATTGAGAGGATCCTATAGTTCTTTTTTTTTTTTTATTGTTTATTCGTCTTTGAGAGACAGAGAGAGACAGAGCATGAGGGGGGAAGGGACAGAGAGGGAGACACAGAATCGGAAGCAGGCTCCAGGCTCTGAGCTGTCAGCACAGAGTCCAACGCAGGGCTTAAACTCACGAACTGCGAGATCATGACCTGAGACAAAGTCGGACCCTCAAACGACTGAGCCACCCAGGTGCCCCTGAGAGGATCATATAGTTCTTATCCTTTCTTGTGTTAATGTGGTGTATTGCACTGATTGATTTGCGAACACTAAGCCAGCCCTGCAGCCCAGCAATAAATCCCATTTGATCATGGTGAATAGTGCAGTTGAGTGTCTCTTAGTTTCGGCTCAGGTCATGATCTCATGGTCCTTGGGTTCGAGCCCCGTGTCGAGCTCTGCACTGACAGCGTGGAGCCTGCTTGGGATTCTCTCTTTCTGTCCCTCCCCAACTCACGTGTGCATGCTCTCTCTCTCTCTCTAAATAAATAAATAAACTTAAAAAAGAAAATAAAAAGAGAATACTCTTTAAGAAAATGAATGGTAGAATTCCCCTGGGAGGCCATCTGGCTCAGGACTCTGGGAGATTTGTTTGTTGGGAGATTTTTTTTTTTAAAATTTTTTTTTTCAACGTTTATTTATTTTTGGGACAGAGAGAGAGACAGAGCATGAACGGGGGAGGGCCAGAGAGAGGGAGACACAGAATGGGAAACAGGCTCCAGGCTCTGAGCCATCAGCCCAGAGCCCGACGCGGGGCTCGAACTCACGGACCGCGAGATCGTGACCTGGCTGAAGTCGGACGCTTAACCGACTGCGCCACCCAGGCGCCCCTGTTTGTTGGGAGATTTTTGATAACTGATTCAGTTTCTTTGCTGGTTATGGGTATGTTCAAATTTTCTGTCTCTTACTGTTTCAGTTTTGGTAGTGCATGAGTTTCTAGGAATTTGTCCATTTCTTCCAGATTGCCTCGTGTGTTGGCATATCATTTTTCATGGTATTCTCGTACAGTTGTTTGTATTTCTGTAGTGTTTGTTGTGATCTCTTTCATTCATGATTTTATCTATTTGGGTCCTCTCTCTTTTCTTTTTTATAAGCCTGGCTAGGGGCTTATCAATTTTGTTTATTCTTTCAAGGAACCAGCCAGCATTGCCACTTTTCGATTGTTTTCTGACGGTCATACTTCTGCTAGTGCATTCTTAAAATTGCCGTTGCTATTATTATTACAGGATACTTCCATGACAGTGTGCAACTGAATTGAATGATTTTTTATTTTTAATTGAAATTTGTATTGAGATAATTGTAGATTCCCATACAGTTGTAATTAATAATACAGAGAGATCCTGTGTACCCTTTACCCAATACCTACTGTCCCCCAATGATAACATCTTGTAAAACTATAGTACGATATTACAACAAAGATATTGACATTGATACAATCTGTCTATTCAGATTTTTTTTTTTTTTTAATGTTTGTGTATTTATTTTGCAAGAGACAGCAATCGGGGGAGGGGCAGAGAGAGAGGGAGACAGAGAATTCCAAGCAGGCTCCTCACTGTCAGTGCAGAGCCAGATGTGGGGCTCCATCCCACAAATTGTGAGATTATGACCTGAGCCAAAACCAAGAATCAGATGCTCAATGGACTGAGCCACCCAGGCCTAGTGTCCGTGTCTGCGTGTGTGTTTAATTTGATACACGTTTTATTTACACCGCAGTTAACATACTCAGCACTTCTGTTGCCACAAGGATCCTTCCTGTTGCCCTTTTATAAGCACACCCACTTCCCTCACATACTGTTTTGGCCCCTCATCCACTTTCGGCAACCACTAATTTGTTACTCATTTCTTTAATTTTGACATTTCAAACATTATACATGGACAAACATTATATAACCTTTTGGCATTGACTTTTTTTTTACTCCATATAATTCCCTGGAGATTCATTCAGATTGTTGCATATATCACTTAGTTCCTTTTAATTGCTAAGTAGTCCATGGTATGTGTGTGACACTCATTCATCAATCAATGGACATTTGGGTTGTTTCCACTTTTTCACAATTATGAATAAAACTGGTATGAACTTTTTTTTTTTTTAATGCTACAAATATTCTTGCATAGGTTTTAGTGTGAACAGAAGTTTTCATTTTCCTGGGATAAATGCCTAGAAGTGCAATTTCTGGGTTGTGTCATAATTGCCTGTTTAGTTTTATATAAGGAACCACCAAACTGCTTTTCAGAGTGACTGTGCCATTTTATGTTCCTCTGCATCTTTGCCAGTATGTGGTTTTGTCACTGCTTTTTTCTTTTTAAAATTTGTTTATTTTGAGAGAGCACATGGGTGTGCCTGCTAGCAGGGGAGGGGCAGAGAGAGGGAGGGAGAGGGAGAGAGAATCCCAAGCAGGCTCCACGCAGTGAGCACAGAGGCTGACTGGGAGCTTGGTCACATGAACCATGAAATCATGACCTGAGCCAAGATCAAGAGTCGGATGCTTAACTGACTGAGCCACTCAGGTGCCCCTCTTTATGTATTTTCAATACTTTATCACATGTGTGGTCGGCAAATATGTTCTCCCTGTCCATAGCTTGTCTTTTACTATTCACAGGGTGTTTCAGAGAGAAGATGTTTTTAATTTTGATGATAATTCAGTTTATCCATTTTGCTTTTTCTTCTGCATACACTGTTTTTGGTGTCCTGTTGAAGAACTATTCTCCAAGCCTTATGTTCCGAACGTTTTCTCCTATGTTATTTTTTTTTAAAGTTTTATGGTCTTATGCTTTACATTTAAGTCTGTGTTCTATTTTGACTTAATGTTTGTGTAATGTGTGAAGTTTAGGTTGAGGTTGATTTGTTTTGCCTTTGGATATGCCATTGTTCCAGCACCATATTTTGAAAAGGCTTTCTGTCCTTCACTGAAGTGCTTTCACACCTTTAAAAATAAGACGTTTGCTGTACTTGGGTGGGTGTATTTCTGGGTTCTCTCTTCTGTTTTCTGTGTGTCTATCCCTCTGCCATTCCTGTACTCTGTTGGTGTTTTAGCTCTATAAGGAGTCTTACTAGGGAATGGAGTGATTCCTTCTCACTTTATTCTTCTCTGTCAGTATCGTTTTAGCTATTCCCTGGCCTTTACCCTTTTATGTAAATTTAGAATAAACTTCTCTATGTCTACAAAAAGCCTTGCTGATATTTTGATAGGAAAGGAATTGCAATAAGCTTAAAAGTCAGTTTGGGGAGAAATGAAATACTTATTATGTTGAGTCTTCCAATCCATGAACATAATATGCCTCCCCATTTGTTTAGGTCTTTGATTTCTTTTATCAGTGTTTTGTAACTTGCAATGTACAGATCCTGTACATATTTTGTTAAATGTATATACCCGAGTTCTTTTTTGGGTGTGGGAGGGATGATTTAAAATGGTACTGTGTTTTTTTGTTTTTTTAAAATGTTTTTTACATTTATTTATTTTTGAGAGACAGAGAGAGACAGTGTGAGCAGGGGAGGGGCAGAGAGAGAGAGTGAGATACAGAATCAGAAGCAGGCTCCAGGCTCTGAGCTGTCAGCACAGAGCCCAATGCGGGGCTCAAACCCACGAACCGTGAGGTCATGACCTGAGCTGAAGTCGGACGCTCAACTGACTGAGCCACCCAGGTGCCCCTGGTACTGTGTTTTTAATTTCATTTTTCATATTGAATAATCTTTGTGATTTTTTTTTCTTCAGGAAAGTGTTCACATATTTAAATTTGTAGAAGAAATTAAAAAAAAATTTTTTTAATGTTTATTTACTTATTTAGAGAGAGAGAGTGAGCAGGGAGGGGCAGAGAGAGAGGGAGAGAGAGAATCCCAAGCAAGCTCCACATTGTCAGCGTGGAGCCTGACGCAGGGCTCGAACCCACGAACCATGCGATCCTGACCTGAGCCAAGATCAAGAGTCAGACACTTAACCAACAGAGCCACCTCAGTTCCCCATGGGAATACAGATGGGAGGCCAAGTTAAATCTTAACACTGCAAAAGCTATGTTTAATATGTAATAACAATTTTGTTGTGTGTAATAATAATTATATTAGATTGGATTGGGTTTAGAGGAAGATACAAGTACAGAATTTATTATTTTACAGTTATTTTATGTTTCACTTGGAATAAATTGGAAATACCTGGACTTAAGATTCAGATTAATAATTAGAAAATCTGACATGTATATCTTTTGTCTGAACAGTAATTACAGTGTCCCAAGGGTGTAGGTGTTAGAGCATCATGAAATGAGAATATTGAGAAGAACTTATCAGTTAACATATGTATATAAATGATTAAATTTTAAGCATTTGGAACCTTGATTCTACTGGGAAAATGATAAAAGAATGTTATCAGATGGACAACACGAGATATAAACCCAAACCCAGTGTCTACAGTGTCCAGTCTTTCTAAATGTAAAGATGAACATTAGAACTATTCACAGGACCACTATCTCTTATGTTTAGCAAAAATAGATAACATACAGCCCAACCTTGATGAGACTTTCCAGTTTATAAATGTTACCAGTTATATAATACTGTTGACATTGCAAGTATAAATAGAACTTTTACAGAAAAATCTGGCGGTAAGTATTATGAAAGAAAAACATTTTGCCCAAAGATACTTATTGGAGTTCTATTTGTTTTGGAAACTATTAGAGAATATTGTGTCAGTATGATAGAATAATATTCATGAACAAGAATTATTTATGTTTGCTATTGATTTATAGACCTACATTACAAAATAAAGTCAATTAAAGGGCAAAATAAAAATTGTGTGTAAATGCTATTTCTGATTACAGAAAACTTTTGTGTGCTAAACTGGTATAAGTGGCAATTGGTTAAAATTTATAGTTTTTTTCTGTTTTAAAGTTGTATAAAACAAATTCTGAAGAAAAAAGACACGTTTTGGAACAAGAGGCAGGAAGGAGCGTTGGGTTTTAGATCTACTTTTGTACTTTAGCCATGGTTTGTACAGCACTCAGCATGCACGGGGCGTATTGCTAAGGACTTGAATGGATTATTTCACTTAATCGCTATTCTGCCCCTGTGGTCTGGCATACTGGTAGTCTCATTTTCAGCTGAGCAAATAGAGGTTCAGAGAAGTTTGGTGACTTGCCCAAGATTACACCAGTAGCAAGCAAGTAGGTTAGAAAATTCTAGAACCTGCATTCTTATGCACTGTACTGTTGCTCTCTGCTGTCATTAGTAATTGTATGCATGCTCTGAGGGCTATTCCTGTCGAATATGGGCACAGGACTCAAACCTGTATGTGTTTCACATGGTACAGAACATTTGTTGTTATTCGCGTTAAGAAGTGTGAGAAAACGTGTATTTGCTTATATACAGACTAAAACCTCTGGAAAGATAAGCAAGAAACTGATAACATTGGTACTTCTTGAAAGAAAGGTGATTTTGAGAAGTTCTTCCCTTCTGAGCACCTTGTTTTCCTCATTGCAAAGCATAGAAATTGTATAGATGACATCCTATCTTTAAAGTTTGGTACCATAAAGTAGATGATTTCTGGGTCTCGTTTGAAAAGATAAATTTTGTGTTATGACTGCATTTTATTTTTAGCAATTAAAGAATCCTTATTAATTTTTAAAGATTTGTGAATATAGATGATCCATAATAACTTGTTTGCTTTATATATTTTTTAGTTAAATGGACTTTTTGTGGTATTTAGGAGCATTTACGAGCCTGTTACATATAGTAAAGATTTAATCATACTAGTAAAGTGCTGTATACAACCAGGTAGATGTATTCAACTACATTTTACATAACGGAACAGAAATTTGAATATACTTAATCTCTTTTTGGGCTACAGTGAGAAACTCGTTCTTTGTTAGGTGTACAGGTTACTCTACTGTTGGAGGCTGTCCTGTAAATGAGCATCACGTCGGGTCCATACCAGCTATCCTAATCCTGATCAGTACTTTACGTGGTTTAGTTTGTCTTGGAGCCATCAGTGACTCCTGCTGTAGCCAGTGCATGTGGTCATTTGTTAGGTCAGTGAGCATTTGAGTGCATATTATTTGCAAGGCAGAATGGTAGGTGTTAGAGAATTGCTGATGAAGAAAACTAGTCTCAGCCTTTGGAGAGATTGTACTAGGGTAAGAAATAATCTGGCGAATGTGATACCATATGACAAATGTTGTGATTGAGCCCTGTGGGAACAGACAGAATGGTCACCTAACTTAGCTGGGATTTGGGAGTCTGGAGTCAAGAAAGGCCTTTTCAAAGGAGGATGTACTTGAAGTCTGAATGGTAAGAGAATGAATGAATCTGTGTTAGCAAAGTGGCTGGGAGGGCCATCCAGGCAGATGGTGAGCATCCTGTCATTTAAGAAAACGACACCTCTAGTACCACTGGAGTAGGGGTTTGAGAATGCTGGACAGGTAAGCAGGGGTCTGATTGCAGAGAGGACATATGTAGTGCTGGGACCTGGGTGTGTGTTTGTTCATTCGTTTAATAGCCATGGAAGGTTTATGCTGGGAATGTCATGATCAGGGTTTTGCTTCAGTAAAACCCAGACTACTCTGCAAAATGGGTTGGAAGAAGATGAAAGTGGAAGTAAACAGTCTGATAATTAAGCTGTTGCAGTAAGTAGTCCAAGTGTGACTTTATGGAGGCCAAAGATTAGGCTGGAGTAGGTGGGGATTGAGAGAAATAGGTGGACATTTAGGAGGTTGGATCAAGAGAGATGCAGTGATTGTGCTAAGGGAGAAGGAACAATTAGGTATGATGCCCAGGTTTCTGGATTGTTCAAATTGGTTACATGTCCATGCTATTCCCTCAGATAGAAACTCAGAGAACAATTATTTAGGAGAGAAGGATGGGTAGAGAAAATATGCCTGTCTTATACTTTTTTTTCCTCAAGTTTTTATTTTAATCACTTAGTGCTCATCACAAATGCACACTCCTTAATCCCCTTAATCACCCACCTACCCCGCCCCCATCCCCTCTGGTGACCATTAGTTTGTTCTCTGTAGTTAAGAGTCTGTTTCTTAGTTTCTTTTTCCCCTTTGCTCATTTGTTTTGTTTTTTAAACATCTTTTTTAAAAAAATTTATTTATTTTGACAGAGAGAAAGCATGAGAGTGAGCGGGGGAGGGGCAGAGAGAGAGAGGGAGAGAGAATCCCAAGCAGGCTCCGTGTTGTCAGTGCAGAGCCCTATGTGGGGCTTGATCCCACGAACTGTGAGATCATGACCTGAGCCAAGACCAAGAGTGGGACACTCAACCGACTGAGCTACCCAGGCAGTCCTGTTTCTTAAACATCTTCTTTATCCTTTGATTAATCGATGGACACTTGGGCTGCTTCCATATCCTGGCTATTATAAATAACACTGCTATAAATATAGGAGTGCATGTGTCCCTTTGAATTAGTGTTTTTGTATTCTTTGGGTAAATACCCAGTAGTGTGATTGCTGGGCCATAGGGTAGTTCTATTTTTAACTTTCTGAGGAAACTCCATTCTGTTTTTCAGAGTGGCTGCACCAGTTTGCATTCCCACCAACAATGCAAGAGGGTTCCCCTTTCTCTGCATCCTCGCCAACACCTATTGTTTGTTGCGTTGTTGATTTTAGCCATTCTGACAGGTGTGAGGTATAGTTTTGATTTGCATTTCTCTGACAGTGAGTGACGATGAATATCTTTTCATATGTCTGTTGGCCGTCTGTATGTCTTCTTTGGAGAAATGTCTGTTCATGTCTTCTGCCCATTTTTAAATTGGATTATTTGTTTTTGGGTGTTGAATTTTATAAGTTCTTTACATATTTTAGATACCCTTTATTGGATATGTCTTTTGTAAGTATCTTCTCCCAATTTGTAGGTTGCCATTTAGTTTTTGTTGATTGTTTCCTTTACTGTATAGAAGCTTTTTATTTTTTAAATTTGTTTTATTTTTTAAAGTTTTTATTTTAATTTCCATTAGTTAACTTACAGTGTTATATTGGTTTCAGGTGTACGATATAGTAATTTAGCACTTCCACACATCACCGTGTAGTCATCACAACAAGTGCAGAAGCTTTTTATTTTGATATAGCCTCAATAGTTTATTATTGCTTTTGTTTTCCTTGCCTCAGGAGACATATCTAGAAAAAAGTTGCTCAGCTGATGTCAGAGAAATTACTGCCTGTGCTCTCTTCTAGGATTTGTATGGTTTCAGGTCTTACATTTAGGTCTTTAATCCATTTTGAATTTATTTTTGTGTATAGCGTAGGAAAGTGGTCCAGTTTCATTCTTCCACATGTTGCTATCCAGTTTTCCCAACACCATTTGTTGAAGAGACTTTTTCATTGAAGAGTCTTTCATTGGATGGTCAAAGATTAATTAATTGATGATATAATTGTGGGTTTATTTCTGGATTTTGTATTCTGTTCCCTTGATCTATATATTTCTATTTTTGTGCAAGTACCATGCTGTTTGATTACTACAGCTTTGTGATATAGCTTGAAGTCTGGAATTGTGATGCCTCCAACTTAGTTGTTTTTTTTTTTTTTTTTCCTCTTTAAGATTGCTTTGGCTATTCCAGGTCTTTTGTAGTTTCATACAAATTTTAGGATTGTTCTAGTTCTGTGAAAAATGCTGTTGGTATTTTGATAGAGATTGCATTAAATGTGCAGATTGCTTTGGGTAGTATAGATATTTTAACAGTGCCCTCCAATCCATGAACATGGAATGTCTTTCCATTTCTTTGCATCATCTTCAGTTTCTTTCATCAGTGTTCTATAGTTTTCAGAGTACAGGTCTTTCACCTCTTTGGTGAGGTTTATTTCTGGGTATCTTACCATTTGGGGTACAGTAGTAAATGGGATTGTTTTCTTAATTTCTTTTTCTGCTGTTTCATTACTGATGTATAGAAGTGCAACAGATTTCTGTAGAGTAATTTTGTATCCTGCGACTTTACTGAATTTGTTAATCAGTTCTAGCAGTTTTTTGGTAGAGTTTTTCAGGTTTTCTGTATATAATATCATGTCAGCTGCAAATAGGGAAAGTTTGACTTCTTCCTTATAGATTTTTATGCCTTTTATTTCTTTTTGTTGTCTGATTGCTGTGGCTAGGATGTCCAGTGATATATTGAATAGAAGTGGTGAGAGTGGACATCCTTGTCTTGTTCCTGACCTTAGGGGAGGGGCTCTCCATTCTTCCTCATTGAGGGTGATGTTTGCTGTGGGTTTTTCATATATGGTCTTTATTATGTTGAAGTCTGTTCCCTTTAAACCTATTTTGTTGATGGTTTTTATCGTGAATGGATGTTGTACTTTGTCAAATGCTTTTTCTGCATCTGTTGAAAATGATCATATGGTTTGATGCTCTTATTCTTTTTTTTTTTTTTTAAGTTTACTTATTTTTGAGAGAGACAGAGACAACATGAGTGGGGGTGGCAGAGAGAGAGGGAGAGTGAGAGAGAATCCCAAGCAGGCTCTGTGCTGACCTGAGCTGAAACCAAGAGTTGGATGTTTAACCCACTCAGCCAGCCAGGCGCCCCCGACTCCCTTATTTTTATAAAAATATCCTGGAGCGCCTGGGTGGCTCAGTTGGTTAAGTGTATGACTTCGGCTCAGGTCATGATCTCATGGTTAGTGAATTTGAGCCCTGTGCTGACAGCTCAGACCCTGGAGCCTTCTTTGGATTCTGTGTCTCCCTCTCTCTCTGCCCCTTCCCTGCTCATGCTCTGTTTCTCTCTCAAAAATAAAAAATAAACATTAAAAAAAATGTTTTAAAAATTTTCCTGATTCTCAGCAACTTGTTTTATTTAATAATTTGTGATCTATAAATTCTTCCTTCTTATCAACTTCAAGATACAGTAAATGCACTTTAAACTCATCTGTTTTGGGACTTTGGTGTTTTATCTTTTCCTTATTTATCTTTGCTATCAATGCTTTGGGTTTAAGTGAGAAATCTTTAGATCAAGGCAGTGTTCCATGTGATCCAAATACAGTGAAGGTAATGATCAGTTTAAATGTTTATTTCATATTTCGGTATTTTTTATTTTGATGAAATTGGCAACTCACATTTTGTTTTTGGTGAGAAGCCATATTATTAGATAAATATCAGTGCCAATTGCAATTTAATTTTTAATTTAAGTACAAAGCTTTGGTGTGATTTTTAATAAATAAACTCTTCATTGGTAGTTTGTGTTACTTGAAAACAAACTACCATAAATCTACCAAATGCATCAATATAACTTTAGGCATTGTTTTTTCCATCTTTAATCTTTTAGTACAGAAAGAATGATTGTGGTGCCTCAAGTTAACTAAATCAGAAATAACCAAAGTTAAAAAAAAATACTAAGTATTATGAACTAGGAAGAAAAGGGAGCAGTACTTTTAAAGGCATGAAATAAATTTAGTTATAATTTAATATAAAGATAGCAATGTGTGCTATAGCTTGCTACAGTTGCTCTCTTTTTCTTTGAATCAGAAATAATGCTATATATGGGTAATAGTATAAATATGCCATAATTCATCAGATATAAGGAGCTATCAATTGTAAGACATGTTATTATTTTATGCTGTATTAAAAGAATATATGCTGCTGGTTAATAATGCCTTCTTATAACTTAATATTTTTATTTTGTGCTTATAGAAAGAGCTATTTGAGACTAAGACACAAGTTTTTATTATCACACTGCTCTGCTCATTGCCTTTCTGTTATACATTAACTTCATGAAGACTTTGGCAGTTAAAACCTGTATGTATAGTACCAACGGTGTTAATAACTGGAGTCAAGCGTGCTAGACCATTTTTGTGCATATGCAGTCATGTTGATGGGCTGATGGTAAGACTCATTCCACTGAGAGAAATCAAAGTATGCTTTATCACCTTGCTTTAGATGTGAGGCAGAAAGGGAAGAGGGAAGGATGAGGCTTAAAAGATAGCAGCAGTAAAATGGAGTTGGACTCCTAATTACATCAAGGAAAGAGGAATCTAACATCCTAAATAATAAGAGGAACCATTTTTAAAAAAAATTTTTTTTAACGTTTCATTTATTTTTGAGACAGGGAGAGACAGAGCATGAACAGGGGAGGGTCAGAGAGAGGGAGACACAGAATCTGAAACAGGCTCCAGGCTCTGAGCTGTCAGCACAGAGCCTGACGCGGGGCTCAAACTCACGGAGTGCGAGACCATGACCTGAGATGAAGTCGGCCGCTTAACCGATGGAGCCACCCAGGCGCCCCAAGAGGAGCCATTTTTGAACAGCATGGGATGGTGACAGTGACAGTGGCAGTGGGTTGGGAATGGGACGTGGAATTCTTCTTAGTGAAACGCTGTTAAGATGTCTTGCTGGAGATGTAAGGTGGGCAGTTGCATGTTTGGCATCAGCGTACATGTAAGAGGGAGCGGTTAAGAATGTAGGCTCTGGGGGCGCCTGGGTGGCGCAGTCGGTTAAGCGTCCGACTTCAGCCAGGTCACGATCTCGCGGTCCGTGAGTTCGAGCCCCGCGTCAGGCTCTGGGCTGATGGCTCAGAGCCTGGAGCCTGTTTCCGATTCTGTGTCTCCCTCTCTCTGCCCCTCCCCCGTTCATGCTCTGTCTCTCTCTGTCCCAAAAATAAATAAACGTTGAAAAAAAAAAAAAAAATTAAAAAAAAAAAAAAAAAAAAAAAAAAAAAAAAAAAAGAATGTAGGCTCTGGAAGTGACTTTGAGCCATAGTTTCCTCCTGTGTAAAATGGAGATAATCCAAAATGCCCTTTAGGGCTTTTGGTTTAGCTTTAGAATATTGCCTGAAACCTAGAGAGGACTCAGTAAATGTTTTCTGCTGTCATGATTGATCTTCATCATCACCATCATCCAAAAACATGGGCTTTGGAGATACAGACCTTAGTTGGAAAGTAAGCAAGACTTCTGGCAAGTTACATAATCATTCAATTTCTTTATCTAAAGTTGGGGTAGTAATATCTAGCTCATGGGTAATAGTATAAATGAAAAAAGAAAGATAGGCATGCAATGTAGGCATTAAGGCATATGTCCTGTTTTTTAGCAGTTTATACTTTAGTTGGAGGAAATAAGCGCTAAATATGTAAAAAATTAATAGCACAGAGATATTTATAAGAAGTGACATATAAGTTTGGATAAAACGATAAGATTAAGAATTAAGAACACGACTAGAAGTTGGGAGACCCACCTCACTTTTTCTCCTGATTAGCTGTGTGATGTTGGGCAAGTTATCATTATCCTGTCAATACTGTGAGACTCAGTATTTTCATTTACAAAGTGCGAGTTGATTGGGCAGGATGATTTCTTAGGTTACTTCCTTGTTAAGAGTTTCTTACGTGATTTCGGCATTTAGAGAGAAGCGATTACTACCATAGTATGGAACAGTTAGGGAGGCTAGGAGGAGATGGGACATGAAAAGGGTGTTGGTTTGATGAAAATTGTGTGAGGGAACAAGAGAGTTTTGGAATCTTGAAGATACCTTTTTTCTTGTGTTATAATTGTGAGAAATTAGCCTATCCTCACATTTCCATGTTTCATTTCTGGTAGGTTTTATTTACGAATTTCACAAATATTTGAATTTATATTTTGTCAGGTTCATTGAACGTTCTTGCTCGTTTTCCTTGTACGTGCTGCGTCCCTCTAGGGCAGCAGTTCTTAGGATGGCTCTCAGGATCCCATTATACTAGTCAATATGGAGGCCTCCAGAGACCTTTTGTTTAGCAATATTTACGGGATTAGAAGTTAATTTTAGAAATTAAAAAATACTTATTAATTTAAAAGTAACAAACCCATTATGTTAATATAGATTTTTTTTGCATGCAACCTAACTATATTTTCAAAAACAAAAAGTTTAATGAGATAAGTTTTACATTTTTACAAATCTCTTTAATATGTGGCTTACTTGAAGACCATCAGATTCCCAGATCTGGTTTATATTTTGGTTGAAGTACTATTGAAGAAAATGTGGTTTATACATATAAGCAGTTGGAAAAGGAAGAATGTTTTAATAGTCTTTTTATATAATTGTGGATACTCTTCGATGTTACACCAAAACTCCAGTAGTTGTTATTGGTTAGTTGCAATGTGGACTCTGAAATCCTGCCAGTGAACTTGTAGTACTCTGTCATAATGAAATCCATTAGTTTAGGCTGCACTTTGAATGGGTACTTTGTCTTTTATCCATATGTGTTTTGGCCCCACAGACCCCTGAAAGAGTATTAAGGATTCCCAAGGGTCCCTGGATCATACACTGAGAATCACTACTATAGGATATATACCTAAGAGGATAATTGCTACTTTGAAAGTTATGGGCATTTTAAAGCTGGCCAGTTTGGCACTGTCTCGTTAAGTGGTTATTCCAATTTATATTCCCACCAGCAGTTTAGGGGGGTTCTATGAGCCCCATAACTTCAATACCACTTGGTATCAGTAGTATTTTTGCTGGCTTGGTTGGTATAAGAAATGCAACTTTACATCTTTTGTGTCTATTTCTCTTAGATTCTATTTATCCAACTGTTTCTTTTGTGTCAGTGAAGATAGTCCTTAAGAATATCTTTTTCTCTTGGTCATTACTTCACGAATTTCAACATCCATGCTTACTAAGGTTTATAGGTAATCAATATCTTTAGCTTCCTCCAGAAAATTACAGGGGCCTTAGAATACTTTAACTCAATCACCTACTCCCTGGCTTGGATATAATTATTTTTCAAAAATTGGGGCTTTTTATTGACATTCAAATTAGTATTACTTTTGTATAGATCCCTTAAAGACTTAGGAAAGAATTGGTGAAGGCAAATTCTAGGAGTTGCTAGAGAATATTGCAATATACCTCAAATATTACATATTTTTCCATGTTATCAAATAGTAACAAATTAAAAATGTAAACTTGTGCTACTTACCTCTTAAAACCATAATTAAATTTAATAGAATTGGAAGATTAATTTCTTGAGCAACAGGCAGTTTGGTGAATATATTTTATGCTAAAGTCTAATTTTATTTTGACCTTGAGTCAAATTAAGGTTTTATTATTCTGGGACTTTAATTGTAAAGGCATCCAGTTCAAGTTGGCTGGTATGGAATGCAATGATAAATAAATTGAATGGCCTTTTAAAGTGTGTATTATGTCTTGCATCCTGTCCTCATTATGAATTTATATATTCTAGAAAGTTCAAAAAAGGAGCTTGGAATTTTTATTAGCATTTTTTGGAATACTCGCTATGTGGTGGTCCTTTTGATTTCTCAATGACTGCTCCTCAGGGTGTAAGCATTATTATTCCCCTTTTATTGGTGAAGAAAATGCAAATAATATACAGATAGTAAGTGATAAAGCCAAGGTTTGGGCTGAGGGTTTGTTTTTTTCCCCATTTAGATTTTATTTTAAAACATTAATGGTAGAAAATCTGTTTGGAAATATTCACAACCTGGCCATTGAAAAATGGTAAAACCACTATATTAGTTCTCTGTTGCTGCTTAACAAATTACTCAAAGTTAGCAGCTTAAAGCTTCCTACCTTTGTGATCTTACAGTTCATGGGGTCAGGAATCTGGGCAGGTTTAGCTGGGTCCTCTGCCCCAGGGTCTCTCCTAGGCTACAGTTAAGGTGTCAGATAGGCTTGCAGTATTATCTGAAGATTTGGCTGGTGAAGGGACTACTTCCAAATTCACTTTGTTGTTGGCAGGATGTAATTCCTCTTGAGCTGTTAGGTTGAGGCCTTTGTTTTTTCTGAGTGTCAGCCAGAGGCTTCCCTTGGTTCTTTCTTTTGTGGGTCTCCCCATAAAGCATCCCACAGCAGGCAGCTTGCTTCGTCAGAGTGAACAGGTGAGAAGGCAAGAGATGCCAGCAAGAGAGTGAGTGCTAGCAAGATGGAGGTCACAGTGTTTTGTACCTAACTAAGGAAGTGATGTCCTGTCACCTTTGTCACATTCTGTTTCTTAAAAGGAGTAGGAGAGGGGATCACACAAAGGTATGAATTCCAGGAGCCTGGGGGTCTTTTGGGGCCATCTTAGAAGTCTGCCCACCACCACTACCAACCTGTAGTTTTCATTTGAAATCCCAGAAATGGGAGTGTATTTAGATTAGATTAGAGAGCAGCTCACCCCTTTTAATAAGCCCCCCATCCCATAGCTATTACGGGTTTATATCCAAAAGCTCAGTGATCGCAGTAAACGGTAAGAAATAAGAAATAGAATATTGTCATAGGTAGCGGTTTGGTTGAAAGGGTCTGAAATACGAAACACTAAAGAAAGAGAAGGGATATCAAGAAATGTGAAAAAAGGAGAGGGAAATGCTAGCAGGGTCCAATCCCTACATGTAAATATCTTGGAGGAGCCCGGCCTGTGGTAAGAGTGAAAATTTTCATCTCCTTTAACCCTCTTTGAAAGTCCTCAGGGTTACAAGTAAGTCCTTAGTCTCAGACTCCTTTCTTCCCTCCTTGCAAGAATCTCCTTGCAAGAATCTCCTCCCTCCCCTAGTTCCCTCCAGCCTCAAAGAGCTCCAGACCTGACCTCACCCCCTCTTTCTCATTCCCATTCCCATTGTCTGAGCACCAAGTGAGCCTGAGCTCCATCCTCAATCTCAGGCTTTAGGACTTTACCTGCTCTCACCTTCCAGCAAGAAAAATTGTGTGGTAGAGATTAGACTGTAAAGTTTGAGAGAGAAAAGGGACAAATTCCATACAAGAGGCAATCTCTAATCCATTCTAATGTATCCTATTCAAAAAGGAGTGGTAGTATACGTACAGGAAACAAGTTATCAATAAACTACTTTTACCAAGAGCAAAGTGATAGTGCCTGCACATTTTCCTCCTTCCAGTGTGGTCTGGCAGAAGTATTCAAGACCAGCCCGAAGATGATGAAACAGTCATAGATAAACATGCCACGGCCTCTCAGCAGCTCCCTTCAGCTGGATAATTCAGTCATGAAGGGACAGTCCTTGCCAGAGCAAGCTGAGGTTGTGAGTTCCTAGTTACCTATGAATACTTAGAGTCCTGTCCATTCCTTCAAAGCTAAGGATTAAACAGACAAAACAGAATACCTTAAGTATCCTGAAAACCAAATGGAGAAATGTAGAGCCTCTACCAAGAAATAATATGCTCAAGGTTTCTCATGTGGAGTGTTCTCTCCTACCAGGTAGCTAGTAGGGTGTTTTTTTAAAAAAATGAATCCACTAAAAGGAGAAGCAGTATTATTGGTCAGTCGAAGGAGAGACATTTCTAGAAATAATCTCCCATTGGCACTACCTCACCCCAAATTGGAACCCATCAACTATGATTCCCATCTTGGTAAGAATATTAGATTTCAGAAGTTATTACATATAAACTATAATTGCCATGAAAAAAGTCCCCCCCTCACCCAAGTCAATAGCTTTTAAATGTAGGCACTCAATTTTTCTAAGCCATTAAGGTTAAGATTTTCCATATGGAGGAAGAAATTGTTCAGAGTCCCTGTGCCTAGGCTGGGCTGGGAGCAAGAATGAACTGTAAGCAGACACAAGGGATCTTAAAAGTTTGACAGAAATGGCCTAAAACTGTGGTAGCGGTCACATACTTGGTACATTTGTTAAAAATCAGAATCACATACTTAAAATGCATGAATTTTATGGTATAAATTATACCTTTATAAAGTTATTAAAAAAGAGAGACAATGTGTACATGTCTTAAAACTCCATTAGAAGCCTTGTGATAAAGTATTACTCTAATTTCCCCCCATAAATTCTTCCTTACTCATTACACCTTATCCCCTCTGGTGCCAAATCTTTGTTCTATAACCTCTAAAAAATACTGCCATCTCCTCAGTTTCCCTATGTTTTTCATTATTTTGGTAAAATCATTTTATTCTTAAAAATACACATTTAGGATATAGAACTAGAAGGCCCACTACATGAAACTCTCATTACTCCGCAGAGCTTAACCTAAGAGTGAGGAGGGTGCTCTCCTTACTTCATTCATCTCTGCTCTTTCACAGTCCTAAGTGTGTTTGCATCCTAGGAAGGTGCGGGGACCATAGGTCATTTCACAGCTCGCTCCTGTGTACCTTACAAATGGAGGTAAAGGTGCTCTCATGCTGGTCAGCCCTGGGGGCAAGTTCTTGCACAAGCCAGTTTTGCCAACGTCTCTTACCCTTTTTTCCCCTGATGAATTTAAGTATTTACGATGGTCAGATCGTTGTGTGTACTATGGGTATTAGATTTAAGAGATTAAAAACCCTGCTTAATTTCTCTTCTCATTCTTATAGCTCAAATCTAATCCAAGTGAAAATGAAGAAAAGGAAGCCCAGTTTCAACTTGTGAAATCTGATGAAATGCAGCGTTTGCGCTCACAAGCGCTTGATGCTTTTGAAAGCTCAGATTATACTGCTGCTATAACCTTCCTTGATAAGATTTTAGAGGTAAGTTTCTTAGACATTGCAGCTGGCAAGCCTGACACATGCTGTGTTTTACTCTGAGGCACATTCATGCACTTTGACATGTTATGTATCACAAGCAACCTAGAGAGGATAAGATCACATTGGTCCTTGGGCTTTTAGCTCTTAAGTGAGAGATGGTGTTTATGTAGAACAAAATTTGGAACTGGAGTTTGCAGTAAATGTACTCGATGTGCTGTGGAATGGGAGTTACACATTTTTATACATTGCTTGCTTTACTGTTTTTGTTTGATTTTGCATGGGGGGGTGGAGAGAATTCTAGAAGTTAGATAAAGGGGGTGAAAGATGAAAGAACTGGTTGAAGAAAAAGGAAAAGTAATGTTTCAGGGGAAGAAGGTTTAGAGTGAGAAGTCTATAGGGAAGAAGCAGATGGAATGTTGACAAGCCCCAGAGGTCAAGACAAGAGCTCAGTCTATAGTTTCCTTGCCTCTGAAGGACTTAATGACAGATGGTTTCAGAAGGAAGTCTACTGAGATATTCAAGTAGGAGCAATCCTAATTCTTGTTTATTTATCATTTTCATGGCACTTTGATGTACAATTGCATTTAATCATGGCAGGAAACTTAACGTATGTAGAGTAGGTGCTTCTTTGATAATTTTATAGAGGAAATTGTGTGATACAGTCGAGTGGAATTCATGTTTTATTAAATTATTTTGTTTATGATTTGTTAAGGAAACATAAAGTTATAATTTTTATCTTCCAGGACTTAGATAACCATTTTTACCTACTTGATTAGCCAAGATATTTAATTTATGTACGTGTTGATTTTGGTATCTAAAATATGTGAAAAGTTGATATGACCTTAGAACAGCTCTAAGAAATGTGTAAAGATACTTCCACAGGCCCTATTGGTGACCTTTTGGGTTTACATTTTTAAAAAAAACTCATGCATTTATAAACATTTTGACAAAGTGGAAATGGTGAAGCCTCCACCTTCTCACATTGTTCTCCTCTTTTCTTTGTTTTTGTGGTATGAGAATTTAATTTCAAGGAGACAACATTTTACAAAAGAGAGTTCTATTTAGTTATTAGTAGAATAGAAGTATTTTGCAGGTTTAGAACCTAGATTTTATGTTTTGGAACTAGAAATTAGAATTGTTGATTAAGTACAAAAACCTGACTAAAGAATATTCTTTTCAAAATCAGATGTGCTTCACTGGGAGCAGCCTTCTAATAGTAATGCCATGTATTCTTATTTTCAGAGTTTTAAAATTATATAATTGAAGGAAGTAGGAAAGGGGCCTTCTTAGCGTATACATCCCTTCCCCCATTAGAATTGAAGATATCCTTGGAGAAATTATTTTGTCGCATCTGAATTGTATCAGCCTTTTTAATACTTTACGATATAGAAATCACAGTAATTGAAGATGGTTTCATGTTGATAAGTGTGTCAGCAAACTACGCGGGATGAAGTATGAGTGTGCATAGTTTACTGCTTCTTAAAGTCTAGTTCTCTTGTTTCTCAAGGTTTGTGTTTGGGATGCAGAACTACGGGAACTTCGAGCTGAATGTTTCATAAAAGAGGGGGAACCTAGGAAAGCGATAAGTGACTTAAAAGCTGCATCAAAGTTGAAGAATGATAATACTGAGGCTTTTTATAAAATCAGCACACTGTACTATCAACTAGGAGACCATGAACTGTCCCTCAGGTCAGCTCTAGTGACATACACATCTCGTCCTCATCCTCTTTTCACTGTTGGCAGTAAGATGATAATCCCATTTTTAAAGACTTTAGTTTTAAATTAAAACTGTGGTTAAGGTTGTTTTTATATTCTTTATTTGTATATTTTGTATTTTCCCTAAGTTATTTTATTTCCACATAGTTTATTTTCATGAGCTATGCTTATTAAAATAGAGATATATTTGCAGAAAGAAAATAGGGTGTTTAATGTATAATTCTACTTAAGTTATTATAATTTGAGTTAATACGTGTGTGTGGCACAATGCCACATGTAAAAGTATATGGTCAGTTGTTAAGTCAGTGTGTTTTGTTTAATCGTTACAAGCAAAAAATACCTTTAATGTGATTTCTGTATTGTGGAAAACCAGTCATTAATTATTTTGACTTGGAGTATTTTCCTGTTTTTAAATACATGAGCAGTGAAGTTCGTGAATGTCTTAAACTGGACCAGGATCATAAAAGGTGTTTTGCACACTATAAACAAGTAAAGAAACTTAATAAGCTAATTGAGTCAGCTGAAGAGCTCATCAGAGACGGCAGGTAAGAATGTGCTTGTCTGCAGTCTACAGCCTCCCTTCTCTGTCTTTTCTGGGCACAAAAGAAGAGTTGAACTGCTTGCTCTCTTACTCATTAGCCATTGAGGATAGACTATCCTAGATAGCCCTGGGCCTTGGCAAAACTACTGTAGCTCTACTTAATATTATTATTTTTAAATATTTATTTATTTTTGAGATACACAGAAAGAGAGAGTGTGAGTAGAGGAGGAACAGAGAGAGAGGGGGACACAGAATCTGTAGCAGGCTGCAGGCTCTGAGCTGTCAACACAGAGCCTGACGTGGGGCTCGAACTCACGAAGCGTGAGTTCCGTTGGATGCTCAACTGACTGAGCCACCCAGGTGCCCCTGTACTTATTTTTAATAAGGCGGAATATAAGTAATAGTAACTGCATAATATTCTTACCAGCAGATTTATTTATATTTCACCAAATATTTATTGAGTTATCTCCTGTGTCAGGCACTGACAATGTACTAAGGGGTGCAGAGATGAATATGACATGGTTTTTGGTGTTAAGAAGCTTAAAGATTAGTGTGGGAGACGGACATATAAACTGATTGTTAAAAGATAATGTGGGATCTAGAGTGATAGAGATGTATACAGAGCATATAGAGACTTTCTTGTGGTATAAGATTCTCAGTTAAGTCCTTTTGTTAGAGCACCTGAAAAATATTGTACCACTTCTTTGTGGCCTCCATGGTTCCTGATGAGAAACCCATGGTCATTCTGATTGTTTTTCCCTAAAATAACATATTTTCCTCTGACTGCTTTCAAAATTTGTTTTCTTTGTTTTTAGTATTCAGAAGTTTAATTATGGTGTATCTTGGTGTGGATTTCTTTGTTTTTATCCTATCTGGAATTTATTTAGCTTCTAGAATATGTAGGTTTGTGTCTTGTCAAACTTGGGAAGTTTCAGCCATTACTTCTTTTTAAAGATTGCTTATATTTTAAATATTTATTTATTTTTGAGAGAGAGACAGCGTGCAAGCGGGGGAGGGGCAGAGAGAGAGAGGGAGACACAGGATCTGAAGCAGGCTCTGGGCTCCGAGCTGTCTTTAGCGCAGAGCCGGATGTGGGGCTCGAACCAATGAACCATGAGCTCACGACCTGAGCTGAAATCAACAGTTTGATACTTAACTGACTGAGCCACCCAGGTGCCCCTTAGCCTTTATGTCTTGAAATATTTTTTTAGCTTTACCCTCTATCTCTAGTTTTTGTCTTAGATTCTGATTGACATAAATGTTAGCTCTTTTGTTTCAGCCCCACAGGTCCCTGAGGCTCTGTTCATTTTTCTCCATTCCTTTTCTTTCTGATCAGATTTCGTAATTTTTTTTATCATTCCAATTCACTGATTCTTTTCTCTGTCCCCTCCATTCTACTGTTGAGCACGTTCAGTGAACTTTTTATTTGGGTTTTTCTAGTTTTCAGTTCTGATAACCAAACGTTATTCTTGTATCTCTTCTGTTTCTTTGCCAAGGCCGTCTATTGCTTTCATTTCTTTAAGCATGTTTGTCACTGCTGCTATTGCCAAGGCTACTTTAAGATCTTTGTCAGATAATTGGTTTTGGAATTTATTGTCTTTTCTCGTTCAGCTTGAGATCTTACTGTCTGTTGGTATGATGAGTGGTTTCTGATTGAAACCTGGACACTTTCATTTTATAAGACTGTTTTTTAATTTAAATCTGTTTTGCCTGGCTTTTTCAGACATTGTTCCAGCAAAGCAGGGGCGGGTATCACTTTGTTGCTGTCGGGGAGGTAGAAGTTTTCCCCGTTGGCATTTGTTGATAGCTGAGGTGTGGGGTTTCTCACTACTGCTTGGAGCAGGTGGAGGTTGGGGGATATTTACTTCCAGCCATGGATGAAAGTCCTAGCTTCCCACTTGGCCTTCTCTGACACCACCATGGTGGGGGTGTGGGCACACCTCGTCATAGCCTCTCCACTTGACCTGTTGGCATTGGCAGGGAGCCTTATTTTTTCTTCTGTGGCGTTTGGCTGGAGTGGAGCTGTTATTGTCATAAATTTTCTGTCTTGCCAGGCTGCCCTTTCCAGGTCCTGTGGCTTGAGAGAGTAGGCTCTTGCTGGGTTTTGGATTTTTTGTCTGCACCCATTGGCATTTCTGGGTTGCTGGTCTCTTCAGCTCCAAGTCTGCAGTATATGAAGCAAACAAAAAAACCCGGGAAGCTTTCCCATATTGTGTTTCCCCCTCAGGCCGCATGTCCTGGGCTGGTCTGCCTCCTTCTCTCCCCTTGCTGAGTTTTTTCATATGTTGACAAATACATAATGTGTAGGGGTATTTAATTGTACCTAGTTGGCGGAACTGGGGAAAGTACATTCACTCCACTTTCCCAGAAGCTACCTTTTTTTTTTTCAAGTGAAGTTCAGTACTTTCTAACTGAACTTTTTGTTTTGATCTAATCATCATTTCAAATGTAGTTGTAAAAAGGAAAGCAAGGTTTTGCATGCTCTGTACGGCTTCCTACAACTGTTGTACTATCTTGGGAAACTATACAACACTATCCCAGCTAGGATTTTGACATCAATAACTTCTGTTTTAAGTGTTCTGCTGAAATCTGTGTTTTAATACATCAGCATTTAAATGTGAAGATTGTAATGCATTTTGGGAAAAATGTGCCACAGTGGCATATAAATATATTGTTTAGTGTGCCGTTACTGAGGAAAGTAACTTCATGTATAACATGGCTAATATTTTTCACTAGTTTTTAAAAAAAGGCTGAAATAGCTTTTATTCTCAGAAAGCTAGTAAGTTGGGAATTTAAGCAGGTTCTTTTTGCAGGGAACCACATTGTACTTAGTTGTGAATATTGACATTCATTGTATAAAATGACATGTAGATAATGGGCTTTGTTATTTCATGAAGGTGTGTAGGGACCAAGAAATAAACCTGATCTCTATTTTGCTGAAAAATGCCATGTGTAAGTCAGACTTTAAGAAGATGTTTTACTCTGTTTCAAAATCATGAGCATTATTCTGTAAAGAAATTCATCATTTTGTTTGATTGGTATTCACAGGTATGCTTTGATTTGTACATAGACATTTTCTGTGGTCATGTGTTTTATCTCCCAACTTTTGACTGATAGTAAGGTAAAAGTCGTGTTTGAAGGCACGTACTCATTTAGGTGAATTGATTGAGCAACGATTAGTGAAGAGTAGAGGGCTCTTTCTTTAACCCCTGAGATAGAATTTCATTGTTACTCATCATGATTTGCTCATTAATAGATACACAGATGCGACCAGCAAATATGAGTCTGTCATGAAAACAGAGCCGAGTGTTGCTGAATATACGATTCGCTCAAAAGAAAGAATTTGCCACTGCTTTTCTAAGGTAACAGTTGATTCATTCACAGAAGTGTGAAAACTTAATATATGGCAAAACAGCCATAAATCCTTTTCTCACATTTACTTATAGGATGAGAAGCCTGTTGAAGCTATTCGAGTGTGTTCTGAAGTTTTACAGACGGAGCCTGACAATGTGAATGCCCTGAAAGATCGAGCAGAGGCCTATTTAATAGAAGAAATGTATGATGAAGGTTAGTCTTCAAGGAATTTGATTTGCAGTATCTAAACGTTGATGTATATGAAATTAGCACATGTTTAACATCCTTTTGTTTAGAACAAGTTTACCAGAGTAGCTGGAAGTGTTGATGACTTTAGGAAGATGGCATTGAGTTTGAAAATTAGTCTTCCTTAGTGGAACTAGTACACCATATGAGGAAAGATTTCTGCTGTTGAAACCAGTTCAGGGGGATATAAAAATAAAAATTTCAGCCTTTTTTTTGTTGAGACAAGTTCTAACTTCAGACAAGTTAGAATAGATAAATAGCAAAATAAAAATTTAAATGATAGATTTCGTATCATCCAGAGATAAATGCTGTTCATTTGGGATTTATATCTTTCATACTTTTTCTGTGCATATATATTAGTCTATGTTTTATGCATATATATGTGCGTGTATGTATGTATATATATTCTATGCATGTGTACAGTATACATATTATACCTACAACATACATATATATGTCATATATGTCCTACATATAAATGATCTTTTTTTAAGTTTTTTTTTTTTAAGTTTATTCTGAGAGAGAGAGAACACGAGTGGGGGACGAGCAGAGAGAGAGAAAGAGAGAGAATTCCAAGCAGACTCCGTGCTGTCAGCGCAGAGCCCGATGGGGGCTCAGTGCCATAAGCTGTGAGACTGTGACCTCAGCAGAAATCTGGAGTCGGTGGCTTAACCGACTGAGCCACCCAGACGCCCCTAAAATGATCTTCTGTGACCAAAAGCTGTTTAGTAACATTAGGGTAGTTGCTTATCCTTCTTTGTTCAAGTTGAAGTAACAGAGTTTCCTGTTAGATGTTGTAAGGACCTTGAATAAGGGCAGTGTCCTATTTTCAGAAGATAACTAAAGTATATGGTCATATACATTAAAAACAGGAATCCTTTCATATTTATTGTTTTGTGGCTTTTTTTATGTGACCGTATGCTATGAACATTTAAATAAGATGGTTTTTAAAAGAAGTGAGCCTTATAGCCCTTATTGCAAAGTTTTCAATCAGGTAAAGCATTTTAAATTGAGAATGGTAAGAGTATTTTTCTGGTGAAACTTGGGTTGTGGTATTCTCCACCCCCCCCCCAATTAAGTGCTGAATATTTACTTAATAAAACATGCAACTATTAATATGTATTACATTTAATGTCATGTTAAAGTAATTATGATATGGTAAGCGGTAATCCTGGGTAATACTTTAAACATACTGAGAATGTATCTGTAACAATGATAGATTACATAGGTTTGTGGCACTCATTTTCTTTTAAGACAAACTGATCATTTGTTTTCTGCTTTTCACAATTTGAAAAGAATCTTGCTCCTAAGTGGTTTCCTATGAGTGCTGACAATTCTAGTTACTCCTATTTGTGGGACATTTTATAGTATAGTCCTTGAGGTTTGGTTGGGGCTTGGAATGTACATAATCCAAATGATCTTCAAGAAGATCCTATTAGCATCCTTGTTCTTTTCACTTTTGAGCTACTGTGTCTTCTCAGTGAGATTGGCCATACTGTAGGATTCTGCATTCCCGTTAGTGTTTGGAACTCTTCATCAAAGGTACTTTTGTCATTTGTATTTAAACCCTCAGCTCTAATTGTGAAATTAGAGAAGCCACAGAAGAATATGAAAAGCGCTGTTAAAAAAATGGTTAAATCTTTTAGGCTACTAAATGTAATTTGAAGATGCTTTTGTAACTTGAAAGCTAAACTGACTTGCTTTTTAGGGAAACTTGACAGCTTAATTCTTAAAAAGATGCTTCATACTAATTTAATAGAATAGATCTGTCTTCAGAGTCTGTTTTTTCTTTTAAAATTTCTTTTAAATAGGAGTCTGTTGGGGTGCCTGGGTGGCTCAGTCACTTAAGCGTCTAACTTCGGCTCACGTCATGATCTCATGGTTTTGAGCCCTGCATTGGGCTCTGTGCTTACAGCTCAGAGCCTGGAGCCTGCTCCCGATTCTGTGTCTCCCTCTCTTTCTGCTTCTCCCCTGCTTTCTCTCTCTCTCTCTCTCTCTCTCTCTCTCAAAAATAAACAGACATTAAAAAAATAAATAGGAATTTATTCTTTGTCTTTGTTGGTGGGTTTGGATTATACACTGGGAATCTTTCTGAATTAAGGTTTTCAAGTAAAATGGCTGTTTGAGTCACAAATATGGCAATTAAGCAACCTCATGGAGAGACTGAGAATGGATTTCTAGGCCTCTTAATTTGGGGGGAGGTGCCGAGGACACCTGTATAACTAAAACTGAAGGCTATTACTTATTGAATTGAAGGTTTAGTAAATGATGAGATGAGTAAGTAATCTTACTTACCTAGGCTAAATAATATTTTGAAATCCTGAGTTAAAATATGAGGGCTTTCCATATTCTGTTTACTGGCTTAGCCTTTATTTAAATAAGCAATTAAAAATGATGGTAGGAATGTAGTGAATAGAGAAAAACAAAGTTTTAGGTTAGTGAATAATGGAACATGGAGACTTATTAATTTGGAGATTCTGGCAGAGTTATCAGGAAAGATATTAGGGGATTCCACTCATGAGAAAGTAAGTAAGATTGTTGTTTGAGGATGCCTCTGAGATCATGAAAAATGAAGGAGGCTCTTCAGATAGATGAGTAATTAAAAATTTTTTTTAATGTTTTTTATTTATTTTTTGAGAGACTGAGTGTGAGCAGGGGAAGGGCAGAGAGAGAGGAGGACAGAGGATCCAAAGCAGGCTCCATGCTGACAGGGTGACAGCAGCAAGCCCAATGCAGGGCTCGAACTCACCAACCATGAGATCACAACCTGAGTCCAAGTTGGAAACTCAATTGACTGTGTCATCCGGGCGCCCCGAGTAATTCTTTTCATAGCTTTTCAGAGGAACAAACTGACATTGAAGCGATACTAAACAGTTAGCAAAGTTCCTTTGAATATAGGGATGATTCAAGTGCCATCCTTATGAGATAAGGAGTTAAACTGGCTAGAACTTAAGCTACATGACAACCTGTGTCTTTCTTTCATTAACTGATCCATCTCAGCTACTTGTGCCTGGCACATAGCAGGCACTCATATGTTTGCTGAATGAATGAAGGTAGGTAGTTTATCAATAAGTTCATAGTGGAAGGAGTATGGGATTTAGAATTAGTCCTATATTTGAGTCTGTGTCATTTATTTTATTTTTTGTTTTTACTTGTAGGAAAAATAACATAACAAAATTTGCCATCTTAGCCATTTTTTTTTAAGTTTTATGACTGGTGCTCATCACCACAAGTGCACTCCTTAATCCCATCACCTATTTCACCCATCCCTCACCCACTTCCCTCTGGTGACCATCACTTTGTTCTCTATAGCTAAGAGTCTGAGGGGCACCTGGCTGGTTCAGTTAGTAGAGCATGACTCCTAATATCAGGATCATGAATTTGAGCCCCATGTTGGGTATAGAGATTACTTAAAAAAAAAAAAAAAAGTCTATTTCTGGATTTGTCTCATTTCCTTTTTTCCCTTTGCTCTTTTTTTTTTTTTTTGTGTATGTGTGTGTTTCTTATATTCCACATGTGACTAAGATCATATGGTATTTGTCTTTCTCTGGCTGACTTAGTTCACTTAGCATTATGCTCTAGCTATATCCATGTCATTGCAAATGGCAGTATTTCATCCTTTATTATGGATGAATAATATTCTGTTGTAGATATATACCACATCTTTACCCATTCATCTATTGACACACACTTGGACTACTACCATATCCTGGCTATTGTAAATAACGCTGCTATAAATATAGGAATGCATGTGTCCCTTCGAATTCGTGTTTTTGTATTCTTTGGGTAAATACCCAGTAGTACGATTACTGGGTCATAGGGTAGTTCTATTTTTAACTTTCTGAGGAACTTCCATACTGTTCTCCAGAATGGGTGTACCAGTTTGCATTCCCACCAACAGTGCAAGAAGGTTCCCCTTTCTCTGTGTCCTCGCCAACATCTGTTCTGTCTTGTGTTGTTGATTTTGGCCATTCTGACGGGTGTGAGGTGGTATCTCATTATAGTTTTGATTTGCATTTTTCTGATGATAAGTGATGATGAGCATCTTTTCATGTGTCCATTGGCCATCTGTATGTCTTCTTTGGAGAAATGTCTGTTCATGTCTTCTGCCCATTTTAATTTTTTTTTAAATGTTAATTATGAGTTTTAATGCATCAAATAATATGATAAAATCAAAAAATGTAGGTGAAAAGAAACATAACATAACATATAGAAATTTTTAGCATCAATTTTTCGTGGAAAACCAAGTGGTCAAAAAATAAACAACACTATGTAGAGGATTTGAGAAGTATACCAGGACTGTAAATTTTGAATTCTATAATATGCAAGTAGAGACTAACTCTTTTCATAGTCCCTCTGGACATTTGTTAAAATTAATCCTAAAATAACACTCAAAGAAAAATTCCATAAACTTTAAAAATAAGAGATAATATTCTTTTTTTGTGCATTCAACAGATTTTTTTTTCAATTAATTAAAACATATATTTGTCACAAAACTTAAAATAATAAACATGAAGCTGTATCTTTAAAAATTACTGATAATGGTTTCATATTGATGGGAGTAATGACATCTTTTGATATCTTTCATGAGGTGTCTATATGCAACTTGGTGAAAAGCTTAGGTTCTAGGTTAAGTTTAATACCTGGCTGGTTTATTTCCTGAGATTTGACTTCTGTCAATTTTTAGAATACAGATTCACTGTAATGAGTCAGGATGGTGGCAAGTGCTGGGGGCTCTGTTAGATGGAAATGATGGACAGAGCTCACTGGTGACTGCATTCAGACGGTAACCCAACCAGCATGTCCACATATGGTGCTATGGAGAAGGATTCCTACTCCAATCTGGCTTCATTTAGTCCTGGAAACTCCTTCTTTATGTTCTACAAGCATCTGCATATGGTGTGAAAATATGCTCAATAACATGCCATTGATTTTATTCTTGAGCAAATGAAGAACCATCAACGGTAGCGAAAGAGCCAAGCTTCACAATTAGTTGTTTGCACATGTGTCCCTTATTCTTTTTTAAAAAATTAATTATTTAAATTTATATCCAAGTTAGTTAGCATATAGTGCAATAATGATTTCAGGAGTAGATTCCAGTGATTCATCCTCTATGTATAACACCCACTGCTCATCCCATGAAGGGTCTTCCTTAATGCCCCTTACCCTTTTAGCCCATCCCCCCACCCACAACCCCTCCAGCACCCTCAGTTTGTTCTCTGTATATAAGAATCTATTATCCTTTGTCCGCCTCTTTGTTTTTATATTGTTTTTGCTTCCCTTCCCTTATGTTCATCTGTTTTGTCTCTTAAAGTCCTCATATGAGTGATGTCATATGATATTTGTCTTTCTCTGACTAATTTCTCTTAGCATAATACCCTCTAGTTCCATCCACATAGTTGAAAATGGCAAGATTTTCTTTTTGATTGCTGAATAGTACTCTATTGTATACATACACCACATCTTCTTTATCCATTCATCCGTCAATGGACGTTTGGGCTCTTTCTATACTTTGGCTATTATTAACAGTGCTGCTATAAACATTGGGGTGCATATGCCCCTTTGAAACAGCATACCTGTATCCCTTGGATAAATACCTAGCAGTGCAATTGCTGGGTTGTAGGGTAGTTCTATTTTTAATTTTTTGAGGAACCTCCATACTGTTTTCCAGAGTGGCTGCACCAGTTTGTATTTCCATCAGCAGTGCAAAAGAGATCATCTTTTTCTGCATCCTCGCCAACCTCTGTTGTTGCTTGAGTTGTTAATGTTAGCCATTCTGACAGGTGTGAGGTGGTTTTTCAGTGTGGTTTTGATTTGTATTTCCCTGATGATGAGTGATGTTGAGCATCTTTTCATGTATCTGTTAGCCATCTGGATGTCTTCTTTGGAAAAGTGTCTATTCATGTCTTTTATGTCATATATCTTCTCCCATTCTGTTGGTTGCCTTCAATTTTGCTGAATGTTTCCTTTGCTGTGCAGAAGCTTTTTTTTTGATGAGGTCCCAATAGTTCATTTTTGCTTCTGTTTCTCTTGCCTCCAGTGATGTGTTGAGTAAGAAGTTGCTGCGGCCAAGATCAAAGAGGTTTTTGCCTGCTTTCTCCTCGAGGGTTTTGATGGCTTCCTGTCTTACATTGAGGTCTTTCATCCATTTTGAGTTTATTTTTATGTATGGTGTAAGAAAGTGGTCCAGGTTCATTTTTCTGCATGTCGCCGTGCAGTTTTCCCAGCACCACTTGCTGAAGAGACTGTCTTTAATCCATTGGATATTCTTTTCCGCTTTGTCAAGGATTGGTTGGTCATACATTTGTGGGTCCATTTCTGGATTCTCTATTCTGTTCCATTGATCTGAGTGTCTGTTTTTGTGCCAGTACCATACTGTCTTGATGATTACAGCTTTGTAATACATCTTGAAGTTTGGGATTGTGATGCATCCAGCTTTGGTTTTCTTTTTCAGGTTTGCTTTGGCTATTTGGGATCTTTTCTGGTTCCATACAAATTTTAGGATTGTTTGTTCTAGCTCTGTGAAGAATGCTGGTGTTATTTTGATAGGGATTTCATTGAATATGTAGATTGCTTTGGGTAGTATTGATATTTTAACAATAATATTTGTTCTTCCAATCCATGAGCATGGAATATTTTTCCTTTTTTTGTGTGTGTGTGTCTTCTTCAGTTTCTTTCATAAGCTTTCTATAGTTGTCAGTGTATGGATTTTTACCTGTTTGGTTAGGTTTATTCCTAGGTTATGGTTTTTGGTGCAGTTGTAAATGGGATCAATTGCTTGATTTCTGTTTCTGTTGCTACATTGTTGCTGTATAGGAATGCAGCTGATTTCTGTGCATTGATTTTATATCCTGAGACTTTGCTGAATTCATGGATCAGTTCTAGCAGTTTTTTGGTGGAATCTTTAGGGTTTTCTGTATAGAGTATCATGGTGTCTGCAAAGACTGAAAGTTTGACCCTCTCCTTGCTGATTTGGATGCCATTTTTTCCTTTGTGTTGTCTGACTTATGAGACTAGGGCTTCCAATACTGTGTTGAGTAAGAGTGGTGAGAGTGGGCATCCCTGTTGTGTTCCCGGCCTTAGGAGGAAAGCTTCCCCATTGAGGATGATATTAGCAGTTGGTCTTTCATATATGGCTTTTATGATCTTGAGATATGATCCTTCTATCCCTACTTTCTTGAGGGTTTTTTTTCTTTAATCAAGAAAGGATGCTGTATTTTGTTAAATGCTTTCTCTGACTCTATTGAGAGGTTCATGTGGTTCTTTTTCTTTCTTTTATTGATGTGATGTATCACACTGATTGAGTTGCAGATATTGAACCAACCCTATATCCCAGGTATAAATCCCACTTGGTTGTGGTGAATAATTCTTTTAATGTATTGTTGGATCCAGTTGGTTAGTATCTTGTTGAGGAATTTTGCATCCATGTTCATTAGGGAAATTGGTCTGTAGTTCTTTTCAGTGGGGTCCTTGTCTGGTTTGGAATCACGCTAATGCTGGCTTCATAGAATGAGTTTGGAAGTTTTCCTTCCATTTCTGTTTTTGGAACAGCTTCAAAAGAATAGATATTAACTCCTCTTTAAATGTTTGGTAGAATTCCCCTAGAAAGCCATCCAGCCCTGGACTCTTGTTTTTTGGGAGATTTTCGATTACTGGTTAGGGGTCTGTTCAAATTTTCTATTTCTTTCAGTTTTGGTAGTTTATATGTTTCTAGGAATTTGTCCATTTCTTCCAGCTTGCCCAATTTATTGGCATATAATTGCTGATAATATTCTCTTATTTTTGTTTGTATTTCCACAGTGTTGGTTGTGATCTCTCCTCTTTCATTCTTGATTTTATTTATTTGGGTCCTTTCCCTTTTCTTTTTGATCAAACTGGCTAGGAGTTTATAAATTTTGTTAATTATTTCAAAGAACCAGCTCCTGGTTTCATTGATCTGTTCTTTTTGTTGTTGTTTTCGTTCCTTTTTTTTTTTTTTTTTTTTTTTGCTGTTTTTCCAACTCTTTAACGTGAAAGGTTAGGTTGTGTATCTGAGACCTTTCTTCCTTCTTTAGGAAGGCCTGGATTGCTATATACTTCCCTTATATGACCACTTTTGCTGCATTCCAGAGGTTTTGGACTGTGGTGTTACCATTTTCATTGGCTTCCATGTACTTTTTAATTTTCTCTTTTACTTCTTGGTTAGCCCATTTATTCTTTAGTAGGATGTTGTTTAGTCTCCAAGTATTTATTGTCTTTCCAAATTTTTTCCTGTGGTTGATTTCGAGTTTCATAGTGTTGTGGTCTGAAAATATGCATGGTATGATCTCAATCTTTTTGTACTTCTTGAGGGCTGATTTGTGTCCCAGTATGTGATCGGCTCTGGAGAATGTCCCATGTGTACTCTAGAAGAGTGTGTATTCTGCTTTAGGATGAAATGTTCTGAATATCCATCTGGTCCAGTGTGTCGTTCAAAGCCATTGTTTCCTTGTTGATTTTCTGTTACATGATCTGTCCATTGTTGTAAGTGGGGTGTTGAAGTTCCCTACTATTGTGGTATTACTGTCCATGAGTTTCTGTATGTTTGTTATTAATTGATTTATATATTTGGGTGCTCCACGTTTGGAGCATAAATGTTTACAATTGTTAAGTCTTCTTGGTGGATAGACCCCTTAATTATGATACATTTCCCTTCTTCATCTCTTATTACAGTCTTTATTTTAAAAAATCTAGTTGTTTGATGTAAGTATGGATACTCTGGCTTTCTTTTGGTGACTATTAGCATGATATGGTTCTCCATCCCCTTATGTTCAATCTGAGGGTGTCCTTAGGTGTAAAATGGGTCTCTTGTAAACAGCATATAGATGGATCTTATTTTCTTATCCATTCTGTTACCCTGTGTCTTTTGATTGGGGCATTTAGTCCATTGACATTTAGAGTGAGTACTTAAAGATACAAATTTATTGCCATAATGTTGCCTGTAGAGTTGGAGTTTCTGGTTGTGTTCTCTGGTCCTTTCTAGTCTTTATTGCTTTTGGACTTTTTGTGTTTTTGTTTTTGTTTTTCTGTTTTTTTCATCTTTTCTCAGAGTCCACCTTAAAATTTCAGGTCTGGTTTAGTGGTCATGAACTCCACTAGTTTTTGTTTGTCTGGGAAACTTTTTATCTTTCCTTCTATTTTGAGTGACAACTTTGTTGGATAAGGAATTCTTGGCTGCATATTTTTCTAATTCAGCACATTGAATATATCCTGCCTCTCCTTTCTAGCCTGCCATGTTTCTGTGGATGGGTCTGCTGTAAACCTGATCTGTCTTCCCTCATAGGTTAAGGGCTTTTTTTCCCTTGCTGCTTTCATGATTCTTTCCTTGCCTGAATATTTTGTGAATTTGACTATGATAGTCCTTGCTGATGGTCAGTTTTTGTTGAGTCTAATGGGAGTTTTCTGTGCTTCCTGGATTTTGATGTCTGTGTTGTTCCTTGGTTAGGAAAGTTTTCCACTATGATTTGCTCACATAAACCTTCTACCCCTTTTTCTCTCTCTTCATCTTATGGGACCCCTATGATTCGGATGTTATTCCTTTTTAATGAGTCACTGAGTTTTCTAATTCTTAAATCATGTGGTTTTGCCTTAGTGTCTCTCTTGTCTTCTGCTTTATCAGTTTGTCCATAACTTTGTCCTCTGTATTGCTGAATTCCTGCTCTGCTTCATCCATCTTTGCTGCTGTGGCACCTATTTGAGATTGTATCTCAGTTATGGCATTTTTAAATTTTGACCTGACTGGATTTTACTTCTTTTATTTCTGAAAAAAGGAATTCTATGCTTGTTTCCACCCCAGCTAGTATTTTTTTTTTTTAATTTTTTTTTTCAACGTTTATTTATTTTTGGGACAGAGAGACAGAGCATGAACGGGGGAGGGGCAGAGAGAGAGGGAGACACAGAATCGGAACCAGGCTCCAGGCTCTGAGCCATCAGTCCAGAGCCTGACGTGGGGCTCGAACTCACGGACCGCGAGATCGTGACCTGGCTGAAGTCAGACGCTTAACCGACTGCGCCACCCAGGCGCCCCATCAGCTAGTATTTTTATTATCGTGATTCTAAATTCTGGTTCAGACATCATGCTTGTATCTATGTTAAGTCCCTGGCTGTCATTTCTTCCTGTTCTTTCTTTTGGGATGAATTCCTTCGTGTTGTCGTTTTGAAGGAAGGAAAATAACTAGTAAAGTAAAAAGCAAAATTAAAATTAAAAAATTGAAAACAACACACAAAAAAATCAAATAAAGGACGCTAGATCCTAGGTGTGTTTTCATCTGGTTGTTTTAAGAACCTTGATAGAATAGAGAAAAAAGGGAAAGAAGAAAAAAAAAAAGAAAACATTTGAAAATATAAAAAATGAATACAATAAAATAGAATGAAATGATGAAAATAAAGTAGAATTTAAAAAATTTACAAAAATAAATACAGTAGAAAAATATTTTTTATAAAACAAAATAAAAATAGATTTATCTTTCTGTATTCAAGAATAAGAAAAGAAAAAGGGAAAATAAATTGAATACATGGACCAGTGAACAGAATGAAATACAATTGAAATTATATCCAGTTTCCGCTGGAAGTCAAACTACGAAGCACTTTAGAGTCCATAAACTAAGCAGGCGGAGAGACTTGTGTTCCTCTAGAGCAGTTAGCCCAGTTGGACAGGGCTTGGTGTAACACCTTGTTTTCCACTAGATGGTGCTGCTTAATTACTGGGGTGGATCATTGTGGCGCGTGTAGGCATGTATGTGCATGTGCAGGAGGGGTGAAAATGGCTTCACCCAGCTACCCAGTCTCTAGCATCAGAACTCTGCTCTCGTCAACCCGCAGTCTAGCACCCCTCCTTTTTCTGTGGCTTCTGTTCACTCCCCTCTTCTACACTGTACGTGACGAACCCATCAGCCTGCCAGGTGGCATGTCCCAAATGGGGCTGTTTCCAAACCCCTCACTTCTGAGGGCCCTGCAGTGTTGATCTCCTCAGACCCTCTGGGGGAGGGTCTTACTGAGCAATGGCTGGGTGCCAGCCCACCCCCAGGAACGTTGGGGCGACTGCGCTGCTGCAGATACCCCAAGACTGCAACTGGGTTTTGGCCCACCCCAGAAAAACCCCAGAAAAAGTTGACGTGATCGTGTAGCAGCAGGGTTTCAGGGATTATGGTAAATCACAACACGCATCTGGCACCAGGTTTCACCCTTAATGTCCTTCTTCCAACACCAGTGAACGTGGCTGTTGTCCAGGGTCTGCTGGGACCTTTGCCTGTGGCGAGGCTGCACAGCCTCTACCCAGTGTCCTCCCAGCAGGGGAACCACCTCTCCCCCTGTGGCCCAAGGACCTCTCAGACCTCATTCTCTCTCCTGGGGATTCGTCCTTCCCACCAGAGCTCTGCCAGATATTGAGCTGCAGGGTTTCAGACTCTGCACTCCCTATAGAGTCAATGTTATTTAAACCCTCTCCTTTCTCCCTTTCTTGTTCAGTCACTTGCGGGTATTTCCACTTTTTCTCTTTCTCCCCAGCTGCTCTCAGGGGAAGTGCTTTTCCTGTACTCTCCTCCCTGTCTCCGTCCTCTTGACACAAACAAAAATAGCTCCTTACCCTCCATGGCTTCTCCCTCCCCCAGTTAACCTCTCTGCACTACATACTTGCTGAGTTCTGTGGTTCACATTGTGCACATTGCTGTGTTAATCCTCAATTCAGTGTTCTAGGTGTACAAGATGTTTTGGTGTCGATCTTAGCTGCATTTCAGGGACAAGAGAGGCAAGAAAAAACCTTCCATGCTGCTCTGCCATCCTGGCCCCTTGTCCATTTTTAAATTGGATTACTTGTTTTTTTGGGTGTTGAGTTTTACAAGTTCTTTATATACCTTCTATTAGATATGTCATTTACAGATATCGTCTCCAATTTTGTAGGTTGCCTTTTAGTTTTGTTGATTGTTTCCTTTTGCTGTGCAGAAGCTTTTTATTTATTTTTTAATATTTTAATGTTTATTTAAAATTTTTTTAAATGTTTATTTTTGAGAGAGACAGAGCATGAGTGGGGGAGGGGCAGAGAGAGAGAGGGAGACACAGAATCCGAAGCAGGCTCCAGACTCTGAGCTGTCAGTATAGAGCCTGACGCTGGGCTTGAACCCACGAACTGTGAAATCATGACCTGAGCCAAAGTCAGACGCTTAACCGACTGAGCCACCGAGGAGCCCCAATGTTTGTTTATTTTTGAGAGACACAGAGACAGAACACAAGTGGGGGAGGGGCAGAGAGAGATGGAGACAGAATCTGAAGCAGACTCTAGGCTCTGAGTTGTCAGCACAGAGCCTGATGTGGGGTCGATCTCACAAACTGTGAGGTCATGACTTGAGTCAAAATCCAGAGTCGGACGTTTAACCAACTGAGCCACCCCGGTACCCCTGAATGTTATTATGTTTGTGTTACTACATTTGATGGAGTCATGAGTTCCCTAGGTCTATTCTCATTTTGCATAATTCTTTTTACTCTCTTTTGTGTTCAACTAGATCACTTTCCGTTCTTGTCTTCTAGGTCATTAATTCATTCCTCTGCTTCTTCCAGCCTGCTGTTCATTTCATCAAGTGTGTTTCTCATTTAATTTATTGAGCCCTTTATCTCTGCTATGTTATTCTTTATCTCTGTTGTTTCACTCATGTTCTCCACTCTTTTCCCAAGTCCAGTGATTATCCTTAAAGTCTCCCTCCACCAGGCATGTTACTTATATCCGTTTTGCTTTAGATCTCTGGCAATGGCCTTGTCCTATTCTTTCATTTGGGACTAATTCTTCTATCTTGTCATTGTGTCTAAGTCTCTGTGCCTACTTCTGTGTGCTAGGAAAGGCAACTATCTGTTCTTGAGGGTGATGGCTTTATGAAGAAGAGGTCCTGTAGTGCTCTGTAGTGTCCCCTGTTCCCCAAGGCCTGGCTCTTCCAGGAGCGTCTCCAGTGTGTACTGCGTGTGCCCTGCTCTCGTGCCCCTGCTGCTTTATCCTTCAGGCTGGTCATCTCCAGAGCCTTTCTTTGCCTGTTGTGGACATTGCTTGATCCCTGGCCTGAACGTGGTGAGTTCTAACTAGTTGTGCTCTGGTCGGCTTGTGAAATGTGATGTGTTGTCGCTGCCGCTGGAACGGAGGCCTTGGAAAACTCCTGGATGGGGAGATGAGGTGTCAGAAGGGGTTTGGGCTTGTCTGGGGGAGGGTGCCAGTCACACTGGGACTGAAGTGGGCCTGACTGGGAAGGGCAATTCTTCTGGTGCGTGGGGGGAAGGGGAGCTTGGTGTAAGCAAGTTAGGTAGTGAGCGTCCAGGCTCTGTGCTTATGCTCAGGGGCAGGGCAGGGAAATGGTGCTGACCGGTTCCTTTGTTCCCAGAGGGGGCCTATGTTTGAATGCTGCTTCTCAGGGACACACTCTGAAATGAGCAGCTAACCTCCCACTGTGTGCCCCTGGTGCTCTTCCAATTGCTGTTTCCATGCTGTATGTCCGCAGGCTGTTTGCCCAGCCTTTTCTCCAAGAGCAGTACAATGTGCTCTAAGTTCTCCCAGAGCCAATCACGCTGACCCTAAAATTCTAGGCTGTAAGCCCCGCTGGTTGTAAGAACCTGCAAAATTTGGGTCCTCTCACTTTCCTAGCCAATTGCTATGGTGATTTATTTTCCCTGCGTGCTCCTCTGTGTGGTACTCTGTCTTTTGCCCTTCTCTATGACTCCAGCACTGTCCCCACCACAGTGGCCACAATCTGTTTTTCTCCCAAAGAGTGTCTTTGCACTTCCTGCCTCTTTTGAGGTGGCCTCTTCTCCACTCTTAGTTGTGGAGTTTGTTTTTCCTGTCTTCAGATGGATTTTGGGGGTATTGAGGATGACTTCATAGTTATGTAGTTGTATTTGTGGGATGAGGCAAGCCTAGGGTTCTCTTACTCCTGCTGTCTCCCGCATCTTTAGCTGTTTTTAAGGTACGAGTACGTTCACATTGTTGTGCAACCACACGAAATGACAGGACAGTTTGTGGCCTCAGCTGGAAAACTCCAAAGATAGTGGTTGGAGTTATCTGAAGCCTTATCTAGTCACGTGGCTGGAGGTTGATGCTGGCTGTTGGCAGAGGCCTTAGCTGGGGCTGGTGGCTAGAGCACCTGCCTGTACCTTCTGCATGTGGCCTGGGCTTCCTCACAGCGTGCTGGCTAGGTGCCAGGGCAAGTATTCTGTAACCCCAAGCCAAAGACTTTCCTACACTGGGGACCTCGTTCTTGCCCATGGTGTTTCTCCACCTTCTCTACCATCAGACGGGGAGAGGATCACTGGCAGAAGCCACAGTTCCAGGTCATCTTGTTACCCTCACCCCAAAGACCAGGAAAACCCCAACTCCAAGAGACCTCTCAGACTCCAGAACACTCCTCCTATGTTTTTTGGTACATTGTTTCCATTATATTCATTTTCAGGACAGTTGTTTGGACCTTGCATTGACTTCTCTCTATAAACAGTTGTATGGGATGCCTAGCTTCTAGTTCCAGTCTGTGACTGCTGCATTAACTCCATTTGACACAGGTGTTCTGGTATTACTATGGATATCCAAAATTCTAAGAAAAGGAGCCGAGTAGTACTTTTTCTAGATAAAGAGCTGGCCTGGGCAAAATTGTAAAATAGATAAAGTTTGTCTTTGATGTCCTGTGTACAGATTCTTGTGTCCTCTTGCTTATCCTGGGACACTATCTCATGACACTCTCTAGGCTCACCATCTTCCACAAAAATATTCTGTGTTCAAGATTTATACCACCTCCTTGCTTCAGTGCTCTTGTGCCCCCCAGTACAGTAGTATTTGAGGAGCAGTGGCTAATTTTAGGATATTTACATAAAACATGGATAGATTTCTATTCCTTATGATATAAGCAAGTGCCTGTGCCACCACTTACATGTTAGGCAGTGTTGGGGGCAGGTATAGAGCTACAGGGCTCATCCTGAGTCAGGAAGGACTGAGAGTGGATCATATTTGTCATGGCTGCTGCTTTTTTTTTTGAGGTCATTGGCCAGATTCCCTGGCTCCCAATATATGGGGAGAAGGAAGGGAAGAGATTGGTTGTATTTAAGATCATACCTAAAGTTAGCTTTTTAAGTTGGAAGCTGCTTGTATACAGTTGACCCTTGAACAACATGGGTTTGAACTGCATGGGTTCACTTACATGTACGTTTATTTTGATAAATACAGTACAGTAGTATAAATGTATTTTTTCTTTCCTAGGATTTAAATTTTGTTCTTTAGCTTACCTTATTGTAACAATACAATGTATAATATATATACAAAATCTGTGTTAATCCACTGTTCATGTTATGGGTGAGGCTTCCGGTCAGCACTGGCTACTATTAGTTAAGTTTTTGGGGAATCAACAACTATATGCAGATTTTCTTTTGTGTAGGGGGTCAGTGCCCTAACCCTGACATTGTTCAAGGGTCATCTGTTCTGATGATGCTAGTCATATAACTGTGGGCCCACGTAGTCAGAATCTTGAAAGCAGGTATTTTTGAACCTTCCACGTCTTGAAATAGGTGCATCTCCCTTGGCTTCACCTAAGGAGTTGGAAGCAGGTTGTTAGCCTAGAAAATGGCTTAGTCCTTTGCAAAGACAACTAGTGTAAGATGCTGTATATGTGGATTGCTTAAGTCCTTTGGTTATAAATTCATGAACTGTAAGTCTGGCCTCCATTTTTATTTACATACAGACTGCTTAGCCATAGCCTCAGGGGTGCCTGGCTGGCTCATTTGGTAGAGCCTCCAACTCTTGCTTTTAGGTCATGAGTTTGAGCCCCATGTTGGGTATAGAGATTACTGAGAAAAATAAAAGTGCATGGTTACAGGGAGACTATGAAGCTCCCTGCTCTGTGGGGATTAGCACATTTACCAATCAGCTTAGATTTAGCACATTTGCATATCATATATTGCTGGGCAAAACATGGTACCACTTGTATCTTGGCAACACTGGGACTTCCTCTAGGAAATACCAAGGAATCCATGAGCTTAATAGGAGATGGAGAAATGGAAATATTTACAGTAGTTCAGCAGCATTATGCGGCAGAAAAAGATACGTTACAAGCTAATTTCCAAGTGATCAAAAGCATAAAGTATTGGAAAAAATATTAAGGAAAAAAATTGGGACAGACACCAGGTGTGGGAGATGTAGCTGGAACAGAAGTCCAGGGGCAGGAGAATGATGGGGTCCTTTGCTTTTCCAGTGGTGACAGGCACATCTGACTGGACAGAGGGGAAGTTTGGATAGGGGGAAGAAAGACATTTGATAGGTTTTTGTGTGACCTCAGATATTGAAGTGACTTCTTTAAGAGAAATAAAAACAAACCCAAGTATTTATCATGTTACAATAGAGACAGACTAAGTACATGAAACAAGGCCTATATTTATGTCTGTCTACTCCAGGGCTTAAATACAGTTGGTGAGATCTCCTGACTATTGATAGAGAAATTATAGTGCAGGATTTAGAATTTCATAGTCTGACAAACTGAAATTCTCTCTTTGTATTTTACTGTTGACACTATCTCTTTTCCAAGTGAAAAATTCAACACCTATGTATACAGCACATTGATATATAGCTTCAGTTAGTGTGCAGGCCATGTTATGTCCATGTTATGGACTTCCTAGAGGAAGTCCCAGTGTACAGAATTAAACCTCTACACTATTTAAATCAGCCTAAAATGTAATGGTTGAGCTTGCCCTCAGTCTAATGTTGGAATGCAGTCTACTGTAGGAAGTAGTTACATGCATGGAGTTTGACTTTAATAATATCAGAAATAGCTCACTGTTTTCTTACATGATGAGGCTATATTATAAGAGTTCTTGGATAAGGTCGTTGTCTTAAGAATGAATATGTAGAAAACAAGGTGGTAGAAAATTTATGATTTCCATTGTCTTTATTAGGACAGTCTCAAAGCAGGGAAACATTCCCCCTTACATGCGATTATGAGAAATTTCAAATACAGAAAGAAGTAGAAAGAATTTTACAGTAAGCACTCATGTCCTCACTATCTAGATTCTGAAGTTAATATTTTATTATGTTTTGTCATATTTAATCTGCCTATCCCTCTATTTTTCTGTCAGTTCATCTTTTTTAGATGCATTTCAAAACAATGTAGACTTTAGTTTACTTTTCCCCAAATACTTCAACTGGCATATCATTAACTAGAATTTGTTTACTGTTTTCCTTTTTATTCCTTATTGAGGGAGAGTAGTTTTAGATACAATGAAATGCACAAATCTTAGGGATACCAATCCTGAGTTCTGATACCCATGTCATCTATTAAAAAGAAAATTATTTGTGACACTTGTTAAAGACCTTAAGGAAGGCTTTATTCTTGTGAAGGGGAGTGGCTAATCACCATAGGTGTAGGGACCACTACTGCAGTGTGGGGTCTTGCAGTGAGGGGGAGACTGGGTTCAACTCTGACACCAACAAGGACAAGTGGGGATTTATAACCAAGGAGCATCATGGGGGTCACTGGATGGAAAATTACCAAGAGGAAACATCATGGAAAGGGGGGATTCTTGCTAGATGGACTCAACTGGATTCTTGCTGATGGCAGGCCAGGGTAGGGAATGAGAAAATTGATCAGATACAAATTCAAATTTGGTCAGATACCAAAATCAGGGAGATGTTAGCTAAACTGACTTAGCAGGATTCTTGCTCAAACTGGATTCTATAACAACCAAGAGGAAAACCCAAGGTCAGGCCCTTAGAAAGAGGTCTCAGAGGAGCCTGACTAAAATTTTGGTTAAAGAGAGTGTCAAACGCAAACTCCTATCAAGATACAGAACATTACATTTTCTTCTTGTCCCTTACCAATCAGTCCCGATCCACTGCTCAGGCAGCCCTTGTCCTGATTTTCCTCATTTAGTTTTTCCAATTCTAGATCTTCATATTAATAGAACCATATTGTATGTCCTCTTTTTTTTAATGTTTATTTTTGAGAGAGTGTGCATGAGCGCAAGCGGGCAGAGAGGGAGACACGGAATCTGAAGCAGGCTCCAGGCTCTGAGCTGTCAGCACAGAGCCCGACGTGGGGCTTGAATTCACAAACCATGAGATCATGACCTGAGTAGAAGTCGGATGCTTAACCCACTGAGCCACCTAGGCGCCCCTCTTTAACTTCTAATACTGATAGTTTTGTAATTCTTTTTTTCCTTCTTAATATAGCTTGAGTTTGGCCAAATTTATTGGTCTTTTAAAGGCAACAACTTTAGGGATTTATTAATGTTTTCTATGATTTTCCTTTATTTCATTGATTTCTTCTTTGTTTCCTTCCTTTGACTTATTTTGGGTTTACTTTGTGCTTTTTGTGGTTGAATTGCCACTGATTTTAGGTCTCTTTTTTCCTTCAGTATAAGCATTTAAATTTTTAATGTTTTTATTTATTTTTGAGACAGAGAGAGAGACAGCGCACGAGTAGGGGAGGAGCAGAAAGAGAGGGAGACACAGAATCCAAAGCAGGCTCCAGGCTCTGAGCTGTCAGCACAGAGCCTGACGCGGGGCTCAAACTCACGGACTGTGAGATCATGGCCTGAGCCAAAGTTGGATGCCCAACCGACTGAGCCACCCTTCAATATAAGCATTTAAAGCTGTACGTCTCATATTTTGTTTTCATTATCATTTGGTTTGAAATGTATTCTAATTCCCTTCTTTTTTGACACATGGATTATTTGGATTTTTTTTAAATTTTGAAATGTTTGGTGGTATGTTATTAATTTTATGTGGTCACTGTACATACTTCATGTGATTTCCTTCCTTTTAAATTTATGTAGACCTGTCTTTTAGTCCAGTATGGTGTCTGTTTTTGCTGACTGTTCTATGTGAACTTGAAAATAATGTGTATCTGCAGTTGTTGCGTGTAATGTTTATGTTAGTTTTCCCATCAATTGCTGAGAGAGGAGAGTTTTCAAGATCTTTAATTACCTGTTGTGAGGGTTGCAAACTTTCATATCTTTCCCTTTAATATTGTCCATTTTTCCTTTAAGCACTTTGAAGGTCTGCTATTAGCAACGCATGCATCTGTGACTGCTAAATTCTGTGCGTGAACACCGCTTCCTGTCTCATATCCCCTCCTACCAAGTCCAGAAAGGAGTATTTCAGTATTCTCAAAAAACTCAGAGGAAGAATTATTTTTTACCCCAGATTTTTATATATAGCAAACTATCAATTAAGGTAGTTTTTTGTAATTATTTGGAAATTTTCCTTTTCAGTTCCATATCTCTGTGGAAAGCCTGTGGCTTTATTTCTCTGTGAAAATTGTTCTGTTTAGTTTTTCTTTTAGGATCAGTTTGTGTTACTCATTTGAGTTTTCAAATTTAGCAAAGTAGTAGTCTCATTATTTTAATTTCTTCTATCTTATTTGTCACTTATTTCTTATTTTTGGTTTTGATCCTGCTTTCTTTTCCTGATTAGGTTAGAGATATGTATTGATTTTTGCCAAGAACTAAGCCTTTTGACTTACCAGTTCTTTTTCTTCTTCATCCCTCCTTTGGTTGTGGTTTCTCTAGCTTTCTCTTTGGTAAGTTCATCCTCGAGGGGTTCCTAGGAAAATTTATTTTCTCATTTCTTTTATGTTTGTATCTTTATTCTTAAAAGGATGGTTTGGTTAGATAAGAAAATCCTTTGCTCACACGTTTTCTGTATCTTGAAGTTATTGTTCCATTGTCCCCTGGCACAGAATATTGCTCTGGAAAATCTGGGGCCAGGTTCAAAGAGCCCTCATCTTTCAAATGCATAATTAGACTAGCCAGCATAGGTCTCCCTCTTTACTGTTACCATCCAGTTTGCCCTGACACCTAGTGTGCCCTTTCCTGAAATAACAAATGAATTTACAGATTGAAAATGTCTTAAATTTAATCTGGGGGCGCCTGGGTGGTTCAGTTGGTTAGGTGACTGACTTCAGCTCAGGTCATGATCTTGCAGTTTGTGAGTTCGAGCCCCGTGTTGGGCTCTGTGCTGACAGCTCAGAGCCTGGAGCCTGCTTCGGATTCTGTGTCTCCCCCTCTCTCTATCCCTCCCCTGCTCACACTCTGTGTCTCCCTGTCTCTCAATAATAAATAAACTTTAAAAAAATTTAAAAAATATTTGAATTGTTTTGTTCTACTGGTTTGGTTTTCTCCTTCTGAGATCTAATTATGTGTAGGTTGTATTCCCTTTGCTTGTCGGGTATAGCTGCTGTTTTTTCTCTAGTCTTCTTAAACTCTTTATTTCCATTTCATTTTGTTAGATCCTTATTTTTTTCCATATGATGCTGCTTCCGGTGCTCCTTCTCATTTCATCTGTAATTCTACGATAGTTGTGATCTTCTTGAGTATTGACTACTCACATTTTTGTCTCCTCTTTGGCTCACTCTCTCTTTGCTGAGTTCTTATTCTGCTTTGTGATTACCCTTACAAGAGGTGATTGGATAAGTTCTAAAAATTCATGGCATGTTTGCTCAGAATTCTCATGTGTTTGGCTACTGTTCTGATGTGTGTTCATCAGGTAAGTCTTGGTGCTCTTTTCCTGTCTCTATTTAAAAGCTGTCCTTGAATTGATGCTGTACCATTTTCTTAAAAATCTATTTTGAGAGAGAGAGAGAGAGAGAGAGCGCATGAGCAGGGGAGGGGCAGAGAGAGAGAGAGGATCCCAAGCAGGCTCCAAGCTATCAGCATGGAGCCCGACATGGGGCTCGAACCTAGGAAGTGTGAGACCATGACCTGAGCTGAAACCAAGAGTCAGGCACTTAACTGACTGAGCCACCCAGGCGCCCCGATGCTGTACCATTAAAATGAATTATCCTGCCCTAGCTATTTGTGGGCAAGTCCTTTGGTGTGTGTGTGTGTGTATATAAGGGAGTGCTGGGGACAGGGCAGCCTTCTGTACTTAGCAATTGCAGTCCTCTCTGCTTCACTGTTTCCACAGACATTCTGCCTCCTGCTAAAATGGCCTTTCTACATAGCTCTGCCCTCTCTGCTTCTCTGAACCAAACCGTGTCCAGGTCATCAGCTGCCAGCCCTGCTGCCCCTCTGCCCACTTCCTTTGCTACCAAAGGGGTATATCTTTTACACTTGAGGGTGAGCCCTCACCTTCAGAGAGCACATAGTTGCTGGGGTTTTCTGAGATGTGCTGCTCAGGGCTATTTTCTCTTCTCGTATTCTTTTTTCTGTCTTTTCCTGAGTAAGGTCTTTGCTTTATCTCCACTCTGTCTGGCTTTGGATTTCATGGTTCTCATAATATGCAAAGGATATAGGTTGTCACTTTAGGGTGAGCCCATACTCCTAGAAAGTTTTTGTTTTTGTTTTTGGGCTTTCTCACTATTGCTTCCCCCTCTCATCTTGGATTCATGGCTGATATTAGCTAATTTTAGCAGGCCTTGTACACTTTGATTGTTTTGCATGATATCCTGGAGGAGATGGTTGGTGTCCATGGACATATTTATATTGGGGTCTGATGTTCTCTTTTAGAGGCTCTCTAGGTCCCTGTACTGAGAATAGACTTTTAGGGGGATAAGGGTGGAAGCCGGAAACAGCTGTTCAGGTGTATTAACGGTGGACTGCATATGTCACATTGGTCATTGGAGAAATGGTGAGAAGCAGGTAAATTCTGGACATAGTTTTTGGGATTTGCTAGTGGACTGAAGGACTGAAAGAGGCAGTCTTTTGCAGCTGTGCACATCTGTCTTTGAAATGCTGCTTCTGCACTGGGGAGCTTAAAGCAGGCTTTAAGTGGGTGGGACTGTTCGCAGGGAGACTTCCCCTGTGGCGCTTGCCATCTGGCCCAGTTGCCAAAATGAACAGGAAATTAATCATTTTACTTATTGGGTGGAGTTCTTGTCCTTGTTTAGTCCAGGTCTGTTGTAGAGATCTGGAGTGTCCGTGGGCTTGGTTCTGCCACTCTTCCTGGTTCCCACAGCCACATCGGGGGCTGCGCCACGTGCGCATCTTCTGTTCGGTTCAGAGACTGATTCTTGGGCCCTGGTGGGGCGAATGCAGCAGTGGCGGCTGCACACTCACAGGGAGAGCCCGCCCAGACATCCCTCAGTTCTCTCCCGAGCTGTCCTGGTGGTTGCGTAAGCTGCCCCTGCTTGCTGAATGCTGAACTGAGGATCCTTGGCCAAACACAATGGCTCCCACATCTGCGAGGGCCTCTGCTTGCACTGGGGTTCTCTACACGTAGGAATCAAATGGGATCATGGTAATAACGAATAAACCTTTCTTTCAGAAATTTCTGAAAGTTTCTGGTCTGCTGCTGTTTTTGGTGCTGCCATGATTCTATTATTTTTGTGTGTGTCATTTCTGTGGAAGAGTGGGATGGAAGGGATGTGCCCTCCTCTGTCTGCCAGCTTGGTCTAGTTTGCTTTGTTCCCTAGGAATCGACTGGGGGGACTGGCAGAAAAAGGATTTGGGAAGATTTTTTAGATTCAGAGGATAGAAAATGAGTTGGCTGATATGTAATAGACGGTTTATTCAGGGCCTGAATATTTCTGGCTTATTCTGCTTTTCACGGATGCTTAATGACAGTATGGGATAAACATAATTGGGTATTACTTTTATTTTTTTGAAGATTCCTCCTTAGAGTGTGGAATCGGAGTAAATATAATGTCCATGGGAAGTTTTAACATCACCTATAGTAAGTTTCTAATTAAATTACCTACCTGTAATCATGTGAATGTAGGAAACAACCTATATAATTTTATATTTTTTCTGTATGGGGAAAAATGTGCCTACCATAAGTTTTAATAAAAGATAGAAGACTGCTTCGAAGGAGACAGTCTGAACATTTAAGAATTAAAACATGTTTAAAATGTAGAGTTTGCATTAATAGCAAAATGGCATATATCAAAACATTTTGTATTAAGTTCCTTCAAAGTACATTTCCTTACTAGATTGTGGCATCAAGTGCTATGGGTATTAATTGTAAAGTTAACCCTCACTACTATTTATGATGGTTTTGTGTACTAAATTGGAAAGGTATTTTATGTTGTCATTGTGGATTGGGTGACTGTAATAATGTTTCATATTAATACGCAATACTAATGCACTGAGGTAGGAATTAGGATAAAAATTTAAACATACCATCCCCGACGGGCCAAAGGTAGCATGGGTGCATTTTCTATGGAGTGCAGGCTTATGACAGTAACTGTCCCCTATGCAGGGGATACCTTCCAAGTCCCCCAGTGTATGCCCAAAACTGCAGATAGTACTGAACCCTATATATACTGTTTTTTCCTATACATCCATATCCATGATCAAGTTTCACTTATTAATTAGGCACAGTGATAATAAACAATAATAATATAACAGTATTAATGAATAATAAAACGGAATAATTATAACAAAATACTGTCATAAAAGTTATGTAAATGTGGTCTCTAGAAATACCTCATTGTCCTGTACTCACCCTTGTTCCTGTGATGATATGAGATGATGAAATGCCTGCAGGATGAGTCGAAGTGAGGTGAATGACATAGGCATTGTTGTGACAGGGCATTAGGCTGCTCTTGACCTTCCAGCACTATGTCAGAAGGAAGGATGATCGGCCTTCCTACTCCCTTCCAGTATCAGCTGTTGCCAAGACCAATGCTCAGGCATGTCATCAAGAGAGAGGTCTTTTCCCACAGTGCATTGCACTTCCATAAAAACTAGAATTTGCATTCAGCAGTCCATTATTTGAGATGTCTGTCCAGGGAGAACAATAAGGAAGACTTGTATTGGAGCTTCTCAAGGCCGCTCCTAGATTTGATGATTGGGTAGGAGGACACATGAGACTCAGCATACAGTTGTACTCAGGCTAAGATTTAACCTAGTGAAAGGGTACAAAGTAGTATCAGCAAAGAGAAAAGGCATATGGTGCAAATTCCAGAGGAAACCAGGTAGAGGATTCCAAGAGTGTTTCTCTGTGAAATTGTAGGACAAGCTAATTCCTCAAGATGTGTGAAGTGTTGCCTACTGGGGAAGTTTGGTAGAGCCACCACCCAGGGTGTTTATTTGAGGCTGGTCAGGTAGGCACCTTCTGCCCACCCCCTACCCAAATTCCAGACTCCCAGAAGGAAAGAAGATGTTTAGCATAAACCACATTGTTTGTACAGACATTTAGGCACGGTGAGCCATTCTTACCAGGGAGTGGTGGGAACACTCCTGCAGCCCGTCTTTTGAGAGGTCAGCCAGGACCAGCCTTACCAGCAGGCCCTTCTAAGGATAACAGTTTCAAGCTGGCTATGTTGGCTCTTTTCTAGGTGACTTAGATATCCAGATGCCTTGTGTTCTAGATATTAAAGTATTTGAAAATGAGATAAAAGACATAATGTGGATTGTTATCAGACTTCCCATACTGGGACAGTCAGTGTGTGTTGTTTTGCTTTGATTCATACTTTAAAAAACATCAGGGTTGTAACAGCTCCTGTTGAAACTCCTGGGTGACACAGACATTCTGGTTGCTGATGGTTCCTCTTGGGCTCCCTTTATAAGCCTCTGATTCTTCTGAACTGTGGACCCATAGCTGACTGTGCAGATTTTCTTTGTCATGGTCTTATTTTCCTTTGTAACAATCACTTCAATCTTAGTGATGGTTAAGACTGCTTTGTATAAAGTATGGGCATTAAAATACCTCAAAGATGTGGTGAAGGTAATGTGGGAGGGTGGGCAAGTAAACAAATAGCAGTGATTGAGTGGGAGTAAAAAGCTACCTAAATTCAGCCTTAATTATGCTATGCCTTTCATAAGTTTGCTAACAAAATCATTACTATAACTTCTTAGGCTCTTAAGCAGTAATTGCACGAGAGTAAAGGGTCGGGATAGTGACTTTAGTATCAATCTTACCAGATAAGTAGAGGTTACAAATTGCATTACCTTTAACAGCATTATCTTAAACATAATTTGACAGCTATTCAGGATTATGAAACTGCTCAGGAACACAATGAAAATGATCAGCAGATTCGGGAAGGTCTAGAGAAGGCACAGAGGCTACTGAAACAGTCACAGAAACGAGATTATTATAAAATTTTGGGAGTAAAAAGGTGAGTTATTAATTTAAAATTTACATAAATCAACTGTTTTAAAGCTTATCATTGCTCTTCCTTTTTTCTCTGATTCATTGCTTTCTTTATGTAATTTCAGTCATGGATTAAACCTAACCATCTTTAACATAGTGAAGCTATTTTGTTACAGGCAGATTTCTTTGATAGCAACTAGTACTGCAGTGATAGGGAATTAGTAGTTGGTGACAAAGGTATGACACTGTAGCATGAATAGATCCTGCCCTAGATTATTTAGGAAGGGTAAGGAGGTAGGAGTGAGCTTTCTTTTGTGAGGACAGGAGGGAGAGAGGGGGAAAGAAAACTCTAGGCCTAAAAATAAAGTGGCACTTTTGAGAATTAACTTACACGCACTGAGATCTACAAAAGCTGGGTAATGTCAGACCCACTTTCCCTGAAGAAGGAACCATCAATCTTTTATCAAAAGTTGAACCTTTGTTAAGTAAGCTAACCAGATGCAAAATAGAAAGTGGGTTTCAGACTCAGAGTATCTCTTTTAAGGCCAAGATTTGTATCATGGTAGGCTGGAAATTCAGAAAGCTTAAAAACACATCTGTGTGATTTTTTTTTTAAAGGGAACATTGCAGAGATCAAAAGTAATTTCTCCCCAGTGAGATTCTGATCTTAGGGAACAAGTATCTGAGGAAGCCTGACCAGCTTTAATGATCATCCAGTCTGGATATTTAATGTTCAGCCTGTGACACCATGGGCACGATTAGAAGAACCAGGTTGCTAACTTGCCGGCGGGATCATAACTGTCTTTTAGTTTTTTGTGGCTGTGTGTTGGGCACTGCTTAACTAATGATTATTTATTTTCATACTTCTCAGAAACGCCAAAAAGCAAGAAATCATTAAAGCATACCGAAAATTAGCATTGCAGTGGCACCCGGATAACTTCCAGAATGAAGAAGAAAAGAAAAAAGCTGAGAAAAAGTTCATTGACATAGCGGCTGCTAAAGAGGTCCTCTCTGACCCAGGTAGTGTTTGTCCTTAGCATTTTCTGTTCTTCTGAAATGGCCGAGTCCGCGATGCGCAGACTTCTAGCTCCGTTCCTTTGCTGACTTGGAGACAGGGTCACACAGGGGGGACAGGCGGGCTGCTCAGGGCCACCCCGTAGGAGCGGGGGACCACTGGGTCCCCCGCCTTGCGGTTTCAGAAGTCCAGATGTCATGCCTGCCCCCGTCAGACTCAGGGCCCTTCTGTCTGGCTCAGTGGAAAGACCAACAAGCTTGGAATCAGAAGGCCTGATTTGACTCTTCGCTCTACTGCCAAAGTTCTTAGAGCTTTTTGAGCCTCAGATTTTACACCAGTGAGGGGGATGTCTTAGGTTCCTTCCACCTTCCCGGATCACTGATGAATTCTTTATACCAAACTTCTAGGAGCTCGATTAGGAAACCAGAATGCCTTGGGGGGGAGGGGGGGCGGGCAGTGAGGGTGGGAGGTGTATACCTAGCCCAGGAACCTTGTCCTGAATCAAATGTTCATTAGATTTACTGGTTGCTGGAATGTTTTTATCATATGCTAAAATGGCCTGGAAAACGAGAGAGAAAATGAAGAAATTAGGTAATACTGAACAATGCTTAGACATTTCCAGAGGGAATTTAATGTTAAGCTAATACCTATTGCTTTTTTGTGCCTTTCCATGTCAGTAGGAGTAGAAGCTATGACTTGAGCTAGACAAATTCATCAAAAATAGAAGGGACTCAAGATTTATGCCCATTTGGCAATTTTTTTTTTTTTAAATTTTTAAAGTGTATTTATTTTGAAAAGAGAGAGAGGGAGAGAGAGAGAGAGAGAGAGAGAGAATCCAAGCAGGCCCCACACTGTCAGCACAGAACCTGACATGGGGCTCGAACCTACATGACCTGGGCTGAAGTTGGACACTTAACCGACTAAGCCAACCAGGTGCCCTCCTTGGCAAATCTTTTTTGAACATCTGTTCCTGCTGTGGAATCGAAGCTGTATGGCCCTCTATTTGCATTTATAATCCTGTAAGGGAGGTGGAAATGGAGTTAATGAGCACAGCAGGATAGTCTGTCTTTTCACTCAGCAAACGAGTGCCAGCAACATTCTCAAATGGTCTGTCTTCAGCTGGCACAGTGGACAGGTGGGGGGGCCACAATGGACTGGGAGCTGGGAATCTTCGGCGGGGGGTGGGGGGGGTGGCGGGCATATGGGGAGACGACCCTGGAGCTGAGCTCTAAGGATGGCAGGGAGCCAACCAATGGAGTTGGGGCCGATAGTCACAAAGTACCTACAAATGCAGTTCTTTTCTTGATGCTTAGGAGTTCTTTTGGTTCTGTTCCTTTTTCTTAGCCCCTGTTCTTATTTTAGGGATGAATAGTTTTTTCTAGTCTGAGTGTAGTCACTTGCTCTCCTGCCACCTGCAGGATTCCTTTCTCCTGTTTGCCTGCATTAGCCTCTGTCTCGTCAGAGACCCTCCTCGGGACTGAGAGGTACAGCAGTGAGGGCAGCCTCCTGTGCTGCACAGCAGGGAACCTTAAGTCCAAACAGAACTAAGAGTGAGGCGTGGAAAGCTGTTGAGACTGTGTTACTGGGGTGAGGACGGTGACGTGGCTGTTTGATCATAGGGGTGTGACTTTTGGAGGTCTCTTTCTTTGCAATTATTTTTTTCCAGAGAATTTCCTTGGGTAGCTTCTTGTGAGGAGAGAACATTCAGGGGGCCTGAATTTCAAGGAATACCCATTTCCAGCCCTGAACCTCAACCCTTTTTCTGTGACCGGTATTTCTTCTCTAGGCTGTTTCTCCTGAGACCAAACCTGTGAGCTGGGCAGGAATGGGGGAGCCGGGATCTGTGTGTCAGGCATGACTGATTTGATAAGAGAGAAGCCAGGAATCCTGTGATGCTCCCTTCCCCCTCCCCAGGCCTTAGTTAATACCTGGGTCTTCATTTTCTGGTTTCTTTCTTGTAGAAATGAGGAAGAAATTTGATGATGGAGAAGATCCCCTGGACGCAGAGAGCCAACAAGGAGGTGGAGGCAACCCTTTCCACAGAAGCTGGAACTCATGGCAGGGGTTTAACCCCTTCAGCTCAGGCGGACCTTTTAGATTTAAATTCCACTTCAATTAAACCAGCTGTTTTTCTGCTCTTCTTCCTTAATTTTTTTAAAGATTAAAAAGAAAGAAACCTTGTCCCGGGATCCTAATGGAAAAAAAAAAAAAATTCAAATCTCTTAGTTTGTCCATGACCAAAGAGTTGTTTTAATAGAAAAAATCCGTTCTTACCCATTTTAGACTGGAGGTTGATGGGTCTGAGAAGGCAGAGAGGCGAAGACTCGTTCTATTTCTGACAGAGCAGCTCATGTAAATGTTTGAGCCTCTGGAAGAGGGTCTGAGGGAGGTGTGCCTGTGCAAGCGCTCACATAGTTTTCTCACCGGAGCGGTAGACATTCTTCTTCACAGCCTCGCATAGCCCATCAGTGCCTGCACGAGGACGGGGAGCTGTAGTTTTTGGGAGAGCAGGTTAAGTTTTAGTATTCTTAGGATATTAACATTTTGAGCTGTGCGGTCCTAGGGACACCTTGGCTTAGATTTTGGTCAGTCCCTTTGCTTGCAGATACCTGTGAAATTACAGAGCCTCGTGAATGCACGCGCACTTGCACTTCTGCTGGCGTGAGCACGGCTGGCACTGAGGGAGGGACGGAACCCGCCTTTTGGAAAGCCTGCTGCCCAGTGGTAGCTGACATCGCCAGGTACAGACTTTGGATGGGTATTAAGCGTGCATTTTATGTCCAGTACCTGCAAGAGAACACTGAAGACCACTGAAACAGAACTGATTATAAAAATCTATGGGCCCTTTTGTTTAATATGAAACAAATTAACTAAAGGAGAATGGGTAATACAGCAGTGGTGTTACCTAAAATAGAACTGAGGTGCGGAATGAAATACTTTAATAGCTGAAGTTGTGAGTTAAACAGAATTTCCTGTAACAGGATTGGCTTGGAACTGTCAAGTGACAGAGAGAGAGAAAATGCCGTGTGCCCCACTTGTAATCAGGGTGGTGGGGCAGCTTTTCTGCCTGCCTGGCCAACCCTCTGGGGTTGCAGTCACTCCCACATGGGACTGTCGAGGCAGGAGTTAAACTGTAGACCCGCCCCTTGCCCGGACCTCGATGCGTCTGCTGTTCTCCTGCCAGGAAAAATACACATTTACAAATCTAGTCAGCTCTGGCTGTATTTCCATCATCAAGATGGCATCTCTTCTTGGGATTCTGTCTTCTTACCTTTTAAGAAATTAAGGTATTCAGTCTTTGTGTACTGGATAATTTTTTCCCTAAAAAGTATTATTTTAATCAAGAGCATTAAATATTTATGGAACTATTGATGCTGCATTTAAAATCTAAGAGAATTACTTTAGATAAGAATGATTACCTTCATTCTGGAAAGGTTTTTGTTTTTTGCCTCAGAGCATTTTGATGAGTATGGGTCTCTAATATATTGTTTTTATGAAGTCAGGCATTTTAATTTCAGTGGTGGGAAGCGTCCTGACCACAGTAGCCAAGCACAGAGCGTTTCCTTCCATGGTCACCCTGCAACGTACGTGAAGAAAATTTCTTTGAGAGACAAAAATCACATAGTTGAGTTAAGCAAAACATATATGTGCTTTTTTACATCTACTTAGAAGTCTGTTTCTTACCAATAAACTTAACAGTGCATTTGGAAAATTAGGGAACACTTTGCAGCTTTCCTTTCTTTTTAGTATCTTAAAATGCAAGCCAGTGTGAAGATGATTTCTAAGGGAAATTCAATTTTGCTTATTCTTTAATCTTAGTAATCTCATTACTCCACTGTGTCAGCAATATATTTTTTCCAGTCTGGTTCTTTGGTGTCTGTCGTCACTGACCGTTTTGCAATCTAGCAATGGCCTCTACCTACTTTTGAAGTAAGAATTTTCATGCAGAGTCAGAACAAGGAAATATCCAATCACTTGCCTTTCCATTCAGAGAAGAGGTCTAGAAGGAGCCCGAGGGAGTCAGGACGGTGGAGGGCTGGGCCGCGGGAGATGCATCCCCGGCGCCATTACCCCACGGACCGTCCAAGCTGCCCGGACGGTGGCTCGCGTTTTCTCTACTTGCAGTAACCGTCGTTCCTGCGCCTAAACCTTTCCCGTGGATTCAGTCTAGTCGGCGTAGCTGAAATGTGCAGTTACTTGCTCGTCTTCAGTGAACAGAGGAGAGAAGCTATGGTGCCATGTGCCAGTGCCACAGAGAGGGCTCAGTGACAAAATAATGACCCGCAAGTCCAGCCCTGCTGGGTGTCAGAGGCCACCGCCTGTCAGGGCAGACAGTCCTCCGGGCCATCGAGGGAAAGTAGCTCCTCCTGCTGGCCCGATGGGTGAGGTCATCGCACGGACTGAAAAGGCACTTGTTTTGGGGCTCCTTCCATGTGCCACTCTCTAGGCTCTTGTCTCTGGGGCCCGCAGGTGCCCGGTCACCATGATGGCTCTTTCTGGAAAAGTAAAACCAGAGAGGTGCCAAGCCTTAGCTGTATTAAGGTCCTCCCTCCCTCCTCAGTAAGCTCCGGAAGCGAAGTCTCACTTGTCTGTACACTGTGGACACTTTGCCTTCCACAGCAGCCGGGAACGAGCACAGCAACCTAGAAACGTGAGAAAGGTCCTAAAAGAGAATAAACTAATTTAGTGCCCAGTTTTGAAAGTTTGTGCTTTCTTTCCATGGATAAATGAAAAATGGAGGACAACCTCAATAGTTTACTGTGAATTGGATGAACGTCATGCTAACTTTAAAACGTCTTCAGTCAGTGTTAAAAATGTATCTTAAATATCAGTATGAAAGCAGAACTTTTGGGGACTCTGATAATGGAATGTAAAAACTACCCTTTTTTTTTTTTTTTTTTAAGAGAAAAATGCTGATAACCAAGTAGGGAAAAAGTTCATAGAATCACAATTTGAAATTGGCAGCATTTCCTATTCATGGTGGAAAATGAAAGATTACACCTTTAAAGGCATGAAATTGGTCAGCAGTTGTGACATTTACCATGAAAAAAATGCGTAAGAGACTTCCATTAAAAGTGGTTCCTCGGTCAGGTTGTGTTTGAGCCGCCTGCCTTAAAGCCCAGAGGTCACAGTGACGGGCCTTACAGACATTTTCAGAGTACACATCAGCGGTGGCACCTAGAGAAGTTCACGCAGCCTCGTTGAACGTAGTGATTTTTCCGTATTTGTAAAGGAAGGAGGAAGGCAAATGCTCATTTGTCCACAAATAACATCCTTACTCTAAATCAGATCATTCCTTTTGTTAGCAGAGTCTATGCTGTAATTGCAAATGATGTTAATAGGTGGGGATAATTTTTTTTTTTTAATAGATGATCTCATTTGCTGAATGATTTAAGAGATTAGCCACTGCGTGGCCTTGTGTATAAGTAACAGGTTTTGTTGCACTCGTCTGTGGTCGGCCCCTCCTGCCTGCAGGGGAAGGAAAGAGTGTGGAGGAGGTGGATCCTGGAGATGTTTGAGAAGTTAAAATATTACTCCTACTATAAGGCTATAGCTGGTTTTGAGTGAGACAAGACTAAGTAACTTAATCCATCCCAAGTTAGTGTTTTAATAAACTGAAAATTAATTGAAATGGGTCTCAGATATGTCTGCAAATATGGGTACTATTTTTATGCCCATGTATTTTCACATTTAATAAAAATATTTATGGTCAGATCATTTTCTTGCTTTCGCTTCATTTTTAGTCTTTTGGAGAAGTCTCTCTTCCAACTTCGCCTGACATGTAGTCTGTGAGCGGGGTGACCAAAGGGCTCCTCCTTCATGTTCAGGTGAAGGAAAGTCAGAGCACAAAACAGAAATAGCTAAAACTTCTTACCCCAAAAGTCCTAGAACAGCTAGGCCTTAAAGTGGACAGTTCTTCAGGTTCAATACTGTTAAAATCTAATACTTAAATTGGCTTGGTTGGAAGACTTTTACACTTAATTTGCACATTTCTGTTAAAGTCGTAAAACGGGGTTTGCAGTGCGGTCTCAGATTTCCAACTACAGACCCACGTAGCTTTCTTCTCAAGTCTCCTGCATATCCTCAAAGACTAGAATACTTAGGACTTTCCCAAAAAGCGCAGTTTCCAAATTCTTGCTAATAATCCTGCTGTCTTTGCAATCTATGAGCCATCAGCCTTAGTCTGAAGATCATGAAAATAACAGATGTGACAGCTGGCAGGAAAACAAGAAGAGGAAGGGAAGATCCATTTTCTCTTCCCAGATCCTCAGGGTTTTTCTCGGTGTGCAAGATGCTTCAAAGATAGCAAAGGATAACTCTTCTAACAAGTAACATTTCACTGTATTTTCTTAGGATTATATTCTATCACCTGTTGCAGTGTTTGGCTTCTTGCGAGAATTTAATGCATTTTATTACAAGTTACTAAGACCTCATGAGTGGAAATTGTACAATTTTTGTGCAAAAATAGCATCTCTTCCACCTGGATCCACTCTGGTTATGCTAACATGCAAGGAGGGCCTTGTAAGATGTGGTCTTTACACCCGGGGAAGTTTATTATGGCTGCTGTGCAGTGGAGAAAAATGGCACCAAATCCCAGAGAATCCTACTTGTCCTGGTATCCGTGAGCTGTTACCTGCTAGACCAAGTGCTGCAGAACACTTAGATTAAATAGGACTGTCAGAAAAATAAAAATAAAAAAAAAATAGGACTGTCAGGAAGCCGTGCAGGCAGATACTGAGCAATCCTGGAGAAGTGTTCATGGATGGCAAAGCCTGTCACTGCATTTTAGGACCACAGCACAAAAGCTCTTCCTGTGGTCTGCAAACTCTCCTGCATGACCCTGTCACCCCCCCTCCCCCTCCCGGCTAGCAGCCGGCTCCCACCTCGAGTTTCGTCCCCCATGTCCCTTCCTTCCTGACACTTGCCCTTCATAACATCTTCATTTGGAGATTTATTGAATGCCATTTGTTCTGGTCTGATAACTTCAAAAGGACACATAGTAGGTACTTAAATAGCTGTTGGATTGGCTCAGGTTATGGAAACTTTATATTTTGGCCTTCCTCAGATGAAGCCTTTTGGACACATTTTCTGGTAGAAGCAGAGGCAGGTTCAGTGACTTTTGTATGAGAAGGAGTTGGTGCTGCTCTAGATTCTCCTCTATACGATTAGTCATGTTTACTTCAAAATTCCTCTCGGCAAGGTCACTACCGTTCTTCTTCCTTCTCTACCTTCTCCCCAGTTTTAAATTAAACATGAAGTTGATCTTTGTCATTCAAACATTTTGGTTTTGAACCAGTCTTTTAAAATTTAATTTGTATTCCCTTCTTATCAAAAACCTTTAATTCAGGGAGATGTGAAAACATGGGTGGTTTTCTTTTCAAAATTTTAAATTCTAGGTGGTTAACATACAGTGCAGTGTTAGTTTCAGGAGAATTTGGTGATTCATCACTTACCTTCAACACCCAGCGTTCATCACAAGTGCCCTCCTTAGTACCCATTACCATCTAGCCCACCCCCCCACCCACCTCCCTCTGGCAACCCTCAGTTTGTTCGCTATCCTTAAGGGTCTCTTGTGGTTTGTTTTCCTCTCTCCCCCACTTCCCATATGTTCATCTGTTTTTTCTTAAATTTGACATAGGAGTGAAATACTGGTCTTTCTCTGACTTACTTTATTAGCATAATACACTCTAGCTCTATCCATGTTGTTACAAATGGCAAGATTTCATTCTTTTTTGAGGGCTAATATTCTATTGTGTGTGTGTGTCTTTATCCATTCATCAGTCAGTGGACACTTGGGCTCTCTCCATACTTGGGCTATTGTCAGTAGTGCTGCTATAAACATCAGGGTGCACATGCCCCTTCGAATCTGTGGTTTTGGGTCCTTTGGGTAAATACCTAGTAGTGCAATGGCTGGGTCGTAGGGTAGCTCTATTTTTAACTTTTTGAGGAACCTCTACACTGTTTTCCGGAGCGGCTGCACCAGTCTTCATTCACACCAACAGTGCAAGAGGGTTCCCCTTTGTCCACATCCTTGCCAACATCTGTTGTTTCTTGTGTTGTTGATTTTAGCCATCTGACAGGTGTGAGGTGGTACTTCATCGTGGAAAAACCTTAAAGTGAAATCATATCTGGTAGGAAACAAGCCTGATATAGTTGGGCACGTCCATGTGATCAAAGACAACTTTTAAAATTCAAGTAATTAAGAACTGTAGGGAACAAGATACCTTCCCAAACCTGAAATTTTTAAACAAGGTTGTTTACAGTAACTTTTAAGTCAAGAGGTTCCCCTCTGGAATTTCTCAGAAAATAGAAGTTTGTATTTGATAATCTGAGCTTTATAATACACCATAAAAAGGGAGCAGCTGTCCCATTTCCATGGTCCCTCCGGGCTCCAGAGCAGCATGGGCCCCCAGGGATCCCTACGGCAGACCATGCACCCCTGGGCCACAGAGTTGCCTGTAAGTTGAACTCTGGCCATCAGAGCCCTGGACCTCCCTGCCACTCCTGTCACTTTGCCACCAAAGGTAAGATTTTAACAAATCAACTGGTTTTTTGAAAATGAGTGGACCGCCTTAAGTCTACCAAGTCAGAGAAGCAGGCAAGAGGGGGCTGGACAGTACCTTAGACTTCATGGTACTGAGCCTCATCAGCACCTTTCCTCTGGAGCCAGGGATCCGAGACCTGTAGAGTCCTTCCGTGAACAGTCTTATTTGTTCTAGTGGGAAGTTAAATGTCACTAACTTCTTTGCTGCTATAGCTCAAAGAATGTCTCAGCCATGCTTTAGTCACTGAAGGATATTTGGACTTGACATCTACCTACCTTCTGCCTTTAAAACTGTCCTGCTCGGTGCCTGAGTCAGGACCTGGTACGTAGTACATAGGAACAACCATTTCCTTAAGCACCGCCCCCCCCCACGCCCTCCACCTTGTGTCGAACTACATGTTTCCTATGAAAGAAAAGCCTGATTTTATTTGTTAGCTCCAAGGCTGAGATGGCGTATGGTGCTTTCTGGAAGTATTCTATTCTCTCTAGAAGCTCCGTTGTCCTCTGAACTTGACAACCGGAGCCAAAGGATGGGCACTTCCAAAATCTAACCTTTTGTATTGGAGCTTCTTAGTGGTGTGAACACCGAGTTGCCTTCAGTCTCAGTCTCATATTCTGGGTTTACTGTATGCCTAAAACGTACAGGTTTTTACAGGATAAGCTCAAAATCTGCCAATTCTTGGGTAAACCATTCAGACAGTTTTCTTAAAGGAGGGGGAAAGAGAAGTGGATTATAACTTCAGATAGATCCTTTTCTTCTAGGATTTGATTTTTGCTAAAGTTTGATACAGGGCCTGCACCTGAATTCAGGATCCAGAATGTACACTAAAGCCCCTGGCCTGGGCTACATTTCAGCATTTCCAGCTCAATGGAGCTGGTGGCTTTCTCTGGAAGAGCTGCCCACATGCTCAAGTCAGACCTGAAGGCCAGTTCCCACACTGTGTCCCTGAGGGGGGGAGGGGTAGATTTTTGTATGACACAGCAGTCTATAAGCACTTAGCATAAAGATGAGCCATTTTATCAAAGAATCGCCCCGTAAAGAAGTATCTGTTTAGAAATCTGGATTTTTATTTTATATTTTTTAATTAAAAAAATTTATTTATTCTTGGGGCACCTGGGTGACTCAGTTAAGCATTCAACTCTTGATTTCAGCTCAGGTCATGATCTCATGGTCATGAGATTGAGCCCTGCATCAGGCTCTGTGTTGGACGCGGAGCCTGTTTAGGATTCTCTCTCTCCCTTTCCCTCTGCCCCTCCCCTGCTCAAGTTCTCGCCCTCTCAAAAAAAAAAAAAAAAAAAAAATTACTCTTTTAAGTAGGGTTCATGCCCAATGTGGGGCATGAACTCATGACCCGGAGATCAAGAGTCTCATGGTCTGCTGACTGAGCCAGCCAGGCACCCCTTAAATTGAGATTTTTAAATGCAAGCTATCACTCACCTGAATGAGACTTGTACACTGTGCCCTTCAAATCACAAGATACAAACTAGGAGGGGAGCATCAGGACTTTGTATTAGTCTGTAATTTCAGCTTATACTGCATGAAATATAGAATCTAGCATATGGGAGATGGCAGTTAGTGATAGACATGGGAACTAGTGCCTTTACCTACCCGATCCTTCTCCCCACAAAATTCTTAGACAAGCGAAAACAGAGACTGACAGTGAAAGAAGTGTAGGTACCATCTTACAGTCATTTGGAGATTCTGTCCCGAAAACCACTGCAGACCTCAGGTTAGCTGGGTTGGAGCATCTAACTCACTTGAGCAGATTATAGAGCCTCTTATCTATAAGCTTTATCAAACCATCTAGAATAATCTAGTTCCATCAGGGCAGGCCACACTCCATTTTATCACAGACAAGAACAAGTAACAGAGGCAGGGTGAGCAGGAGAGGGAGAGCCTTTGTGACTTCTAATTAGAAATGAATGAGGCAGCTGGGGACATGGAGGCTATTTTCAAATACTCTATGGGCTATGCTGCTGAATAGAGAAGGGCTAGACTTGTTCAGTAGAGCTCAAGAAGCAGGAGAAACCACCAGTGGACCGTTCTGGCTCACTGTAGAGCTCAGATGGACCAGCCTGCCTCCTGAAGCAGACAGCTCCCTATTGCCTTGCAAGGGTCCAGGGGGCTTGAGGCTCCACTAGGTGGGACTGCCATGGTGGCTGGGAAGCCCCTCTATTAAACATTTCCCACACCACACTCATCAGGAGTGTGGTGATCTCCTTAAGCAATCATGATTTCCCATTCTCAGCTCAGCCCCACTGAATCAGCTTCTTCAGGGGATGGGATTCAGATGACACTGAAGTCTCTTCCATTACTGAGATCCGATTTAGAATAGCTGGATAGTTTTTGAACATTTACTATTCCTATTCATCTATTATTAATACACGGCAGGAAAACAAACTTCATATTCTTAGTTTCCATTGAAGTGACTACTTTTATACTTCTTTTTTTATACTTATTTTGAAGGCATACAAAGCTCAGTAAGTCCATGAATATAATTTTGTGAAATAAAAATTAGAAACATTAAGAAACTACAAATGCAGCATAGGATGAAAACATCATACTGTTTAAGATAAATGATTACAGTACCACACAACTTTCATTTAAAAATAAGTTATAAATGGGCTTAATTTTTTTATTATTCAGGGGTAACCACAAGTCCTTTTTTCTTAGAGGAAAAAAACACAAAACAGCTTTCTTTCATTTTAAATGCACTTTGAGAATAAGCAAATATGGGTGCACAACGAGCTGGAATACACAGACACAGATGGTTTGATAAATCCCCCTGAGAACCAGCTAGTCAGGTATGTTCTTCTACTGGGCTATCTGGCAAAATATCACTTTAATGGGTGAAAACCCAGGGTCTTAAGCAATAAGGAAAAAGAAATAATCTAGTTTTAAATACTCAATGGCCATTTTTTATATAACTTAAACTTATTCAATACATTAACTGCATGTATTTTTAAATATTATTTAAATTGAAGAATATGTCACTAATCTTTAATGAAATTTCCAAAAGCCTTGGCAGTAGTTCCACACTTCCCCAGCAGGTGGCAGATTTCTTGAAATACTTTCGTCGTCTTTCATAAGCCAGTGCTAGAGTTCATCATGTGTCAAAACTGTAGAGGAGGAAAGTTTATTTAGTGATTGAAATCTTAAATATCAAATGAGCTCAAATGTCACCCAAATCATAGGTGCTGGCTGAGGATCCTTTTGTTTGGTTAGTACCTTTTTGCTTATTAGTTGTTTATACATTACTGTATCATAAGTACTTACATTTTACCACCTAGAAGGGAGCTTTCATGAGTCTATGAGGACAAGGACCATATCTTTGTTATCTCTGTTATCTCTAAAGCCTAGCACACTGTCTGGCAATTTGAAGCCTTGAAAAATACGTATTTATCACTTACTATGCACAAATAGCCTATCACTAATGTAATGGAACAACAAAGAGCAGAAGCCATATATGGTCTCCTTCTGTGATGGGAAGAGACAGCAGTCAAATACTGATTTAGCTGATACAAATGCGAGGATCAGTGAAGACTATCAGAGACCAAAATGGTTTCTTTTGTATTACTGAGTTGTCACATACTAACTGATTTTAAAACACTGAGAATTCAGGATATTTTCAGGCAGATATGAATTAAAGTACAATGTAAATGCATCCTATTCCACAATTTGAGATGGCAGACTATGTTTCTTCTTCACCAAATTTCACCTGAGAGAAAATGTAAAGGGAATAATAATAATGAGCCTAGGGAAGACATTAATTAAGATGTGATTGCCCCCTTCAAAAATAATCAATAGAAGATAAAGTAAAAAAAAAATTTCCCTGAACAGAGAAAAAAACTAGGTAATAGAAAATATAACCACAGAAATACAAAGGATCCTAAGAGACTACTATGAACAATTATACACCAAAAAAAACCCAGGGACAATCTAGAAGACATGAATAAATCCCTAAAAACATACAACTTACCATGAATATACTGTCTCATGAAGAAATAGAATACCTTAACAAACCTGAGACTGAATCAGTAATCAAAACCTCCTGAGAAACAAAAGTCCAGGACCAAAAGGCTTCACTGGTGAATTCTACCAACATTTAAGGAATAATACCAATCCTTCTTAACTTTTCCAAACAACAGACAGAGAAGGACACACCCGAACTCATTTTATAAGATCAGCATTAACTGGATTCCAAAACCAGAAAAGTGTACTTTATAAGGAAAGAAAATTACAGGCCATTATTCCTGATAAATAAAAATGCAAAAATCCTCAAAATATTAGCAAACTGAATTCAACAATACATTAAAAAGATCACATACCAAGATCAAGTGGGATTTATTCCAGAGATGCAAGGATGGCTCAATATCCACAAATCAATGAACATGATAAATATCAACAATATGAAGGATAAAAATCATCTCAATGGATGCAGAAAAAGCATTTGAAAAAACTCAACATCCATTTATGACAAAAACTCACAACTAAGTGGGTATAGAGGGACTGTACCTCAATGTAATAAAGACCATATAGGACAAGTCCACAGAAAACAAACATTATATTCAACGGCAAAAAGTTGAAAACTTTTCCTCTCAGATCATGAACAAGAATGCCTACCCTTGCCCCTTTTATTCAATATACTATTAGAAGTACTAGCCATAGCAATTAGGCAAGAAAATGCATCCAAGCTGAATAGACATAAACTGTCAGTATTTGAAGATAACATGATATTATATAGAAGAAACCCTAAAGACCACCAAAAAAACTGTTAAAACTATAAATGAATTCAGTAAAGTGGCAGGACATAAAATCAATATACAGAAATCTGTTGTGTTTCTATACACTGATACAAACTATAAGAAAGAAAAATTAAGAAAATAATCTATTTACAATTGTGTCAAAAAGAATAAAATACTAGGAATAAATTTAACCAAGGAGGTGAAAGACCTATACCCTGAAAACTCTAAGACATTGATGAAGACACAAATAAACAGAAAGATATTCCATGCTCACGGACTGGAAGAATTAATATTGTTAAAATGTCCATACTATCCTAAGCAACCTATAGGTTCAATGCAATCCCTATCAAAATTCCAATATCATTTCTCACAGAAATAGAACAAGCAACTTTAAAACTTATGAAGAACCACAAAAGACACCAAATAGCCAAAGTAACATAGAGAAATGATGAAGCTGGAGGCATCAGCGTCCCTGATTTAAAATTGTATCACAGGAGTGCCTGGGTGGCTCAGTCATTAAGCAGCTATCTTCGGCTCAGGTCATGATATCATGGTTCGTAAGTAGGAGGCTTGCTTTGGGTGAGGTCGAGCCCCATTTCAGGTGAGCACAAACTCTGCTTCAGTGAACATGAACTCTGCTTTGGGTGAGCCCCACTTCTCTCTGCCCTTTGTGGGAAGATTCTCTCTTTCTCCCTCTCCAAAAAAACAAAACAAACAAACAAACAAAACCAAGAAAACTATATCACAAAGCTACAGTAACCAAAACAGTTTGACATGGCCATAAAAACAGATACACAGATCACTGAAACAGAATGATGGGCACTTATGACAAAGAAGCCAAGAATAGGCAATGGGGAAAGTACAATTTCTTCAATAAATAGTGTTGGGAAATCTGGACAGCCACATGCAAAAGAATGAAACTTTGCCCCATTCTTATACCAAACACAAAGATTCACTCAAAATGGATTAAAGACTCAAATGTAAGACCTGAAATTATAAACCTCCCAGACGAAAACATAGGCAGTAAGCATCTTGATATCAGTGTTGGCAATAATTTTTTGAATTTGTCATCAAAAGTAAAGATAATAAAAGCAAAAGTAAACAAATGGGACTACATGAAACTAAAAAGCTTCTGCAGATGAAAGAAACTATGTATCTGATTAGGGGGTAATATCCAAAATATATAAAGAACTCATACAACTCAATAGCAAAAATCTAAACAATCCAATTAAGAAAATGGACAGAGGCTCTGAAGAGACATTTTCCCAAAAAAGATAAATAGGTCAAAATCACTAATCATAGGGAAATGAAAATCAAAACCATAGTTATCATCATGTACCTGTAGAATGGCAATTATCAAAAAGACAATAACAAGAGTTAGCAAGGATGTGGAGGAAAAGGGAACCCTTGTGCACTGTTGATGGGAACGTAAATTGCTGCAGCCACGATGGAAAACATATGGCAGTTCCTCAGAACATTACACAAAAAGAAGGAAATCCTACCCTTTGTACAACATGAATGGACCTTGAGGGCATTATGCTAAATGAAATAAGTCAGAGAAAGACAAATACTGTATGATCTCACTTATATAAGGAATCTAAAATAAAACAATACTGAGCTCACACACACAGAGAATAGATTAGTCGTTGTCAGAGTGAGGTTGAGGGATGGATAAAATAGGTGAGGGGTCAAAAGGTACAAACTTCTAGTTATAAAATAAGTAATAGGGATGTAATGCACAGCATGGTGATTATAGTTAGCAACACTCTATGGTATACTGAAAGTTGCTAAGAGACCTTAAAAGTTCTTATCACAAGAAAAACAAATTTTAGGGGCGCCTGGGTGGCGCAGTCGGTTAAGCGTCCGACTTCAGCCAGGTCACGATCTCACGGTCCGGGAGTTCGAGCCCCGCGTCAGGCTCTGGGCTGATGGCTCAGAGCCTGGAGCCTGTTTCCGATTCTGTGTCTCCCTCTCTCTGTGACCCTCCCCCGTTCATGCTCTGTCTCTCTCTGTCCCAAAAATAAATAAACGTTGAAAAAAAAAATTTTAAAAAAAAAAGAAAAACAAATTTTATAAGTATCTATAATTTCACAATATATACAAATAATGAATGTTACATGCTTGAAATGAATAATATAGCTATAATATCTTAATTTAAAAAAAGGAAAAATAAAGAATAATAGGTCATGACCAAGCTGAGTTTGTTTCTGGAACACAGGAAATTTCAATATTAGTAAATCTATTAATATTGTCTATTATATTAATAAATCAAATATAAAAACCAGGCAGTTGCTTCTATTTTTGTTGAGGATGTGGTTGATAAAATGCAACCCAATCTTGATAAAAACACTTATTAGAACAGGAATCAATGGATATTTCCTCAACATAAATTTTTTAGTCCAAAGCCATTATCTTAACAGGGAAACAGAGAAGGTTGGCCAAACAAAGTGAGAAAAAGAAGCTAATATTTAACATCATATTAGATATATCAACCAAAGCAATTAGACAAGAAAAAGCAATGTGAGGTATAATGATTAGAGGAAAAACCATTTTTGTTTGCAGATAAGATGTATGTAATCCTCGGGGGAAAAATTCAAGAGAACCAACTGAAATCTTACTATAAATAATAGGGGGATTCAGTATGATCATAAAGATTCATAAGCTGAAAACAATAATCTATCACAAGCAAATACCAGTAAGATACACTGTAAGAGAAAATCCCATTTATAATAATAACAAAAAGATGAAATACCTAGGGACAAGCTTAAAAAAGATATGGGTAAGACCTATATGATTAAAATGTTATGATTCTTGACAAACATAAAACTGAAACTGAACATAAAGATACAACATGTTCTTAGGTGCAAAGAACAGTTTTCACAAACACGTCAATATTCCCTAACCTAAGTAATAAATTTAATGTAATCTTCCCTCCATCCTCTTCTCTACCCCCCACCAAAAAAGAAAAACTGAAAAATTTCTGGAACTAGATGATTCTAAAGCTTATATGGAAAAATACACAAGAATACCAGGAAAACAACAACAAAATAGTAATGAGGGGAGATGAGCCCTACTCAGTAATAAAACATGCTATAAATCTTCTAATTAAAAAAGTATATAATAGGCACATGTATAGACAGAGATAAATGGAACAGGATAAAAAATGTGCCAAATGAGACAAATAATGCAGGCATTTAGTGTATGATAAAGGTGGCAACACAAATCTCTGAAATAAAGACCATCAACTTTTTTCCAGTATTGGACAATAATCCTCTAGAAAAAATGAGCAAAGGATAAAAATAAGCAGTTGAAAAACAGAATTACAAATGTCCCTGAAACATATGACCAGATTCTCAACTCCATTCATGTTACAGGTTGAACTGTGTTTCTCCAAAATTCATATGTTGGAACCCTAACCTGCAGGACTTCAGAATGTGACCTTATTTGGAGATAGTCTTTACAGAAGTAATACGGTTAAAATGACATCATCAGGGTAGACCCTAATCCAACATGACTAGTGTCCTTGTAGGATGAGGAAATCTGCACAGAGACGTATACAGAGAGAAGACAATGTGAAGAGACGCAGCGAGAAAGTGGCTACCTACAAGTCAAGAGACGGCCTGGGACAGATCCTCCCTCACTGCCCTCAGGAAGGAACCAACTTGATCTTGGACTTCAAGCTTCTAGAACAGTGAGACAAAAAATTTCTTCCGTTTGAGTCAGCTACTTTGTGGTACTGTGTTAGAGCACCCCCAGAAAACTAATACAGCTTATAATAAGAGAAATGCAAAAGTTATAAAACAAGGCCTACTATAGCCTTAAAAATGATTGCCTCTTTGTGTTTGAGTAAAAGAGGTCTTCCAATTTTATTCTTTCTATATATAGTACTTCCATATTGTTTTCATGTTTATAACAGACTTACATTTGTAATTCAAAATTAAGTAAAAAATCCAAAAATCTTTTGTAAAACTTATTTTTACACATTCACAGGTATGTATACAAACATGCCATTTTTATTTAAGATGGGGCCAATTACAAATATTACTATATTTTTAACTTAAAATATGCTATCCACAAAATACATTTATCAAAATTCTCTTGAACGACTACAATATTTCTTTGTATGTATTGACATTTATATAATCAATCTTCTATTAATGGATCAATTATTTCTATCTCATTATTAAAAACAATGGCATAACATGTATACATATTTCTCTTATGTATTTATGTATTTATTTATTTATTAGAAAGAGAGTGCGTGCGCGCACATGAGTAGAGGAGGGGCAGAGAGAGAGGGAGAGAGAGAATCCCAAGCAGGCTCCACACCGTCAGCACACAGCCCAATGCGGGGCTCAAACTCGCAAACTGTGAGATCATGACCTGAGCTGAAATCAGGAGTCAGATGCTTAACCGACTAAACCACCCAGATGCCCCTCACTTCTCTTTTTAAATGTAAACCTGACACACATATTTTAGTTTTTATACACATTGTAAAATTTCCTTAATTTATACAGCTGCTGTATGTATGAGCATATGAGTGCTCACTTGTCAGTAACTTCACTAACTCTGGCTATTTTTAATCCTTTAACTCTTTCCAATTTGGGAAGAGAAACATTTCATCCGTATGTTCTGTGCATTAAAAAATTTTGAGGTAATTGTGTAAAATTTCCTTTCTGTCTTCTTTTCCCCACCCCTTTCTCCCCTGTTTTCTGCCTTCTTCAACTCCCTTTTAAAACAGTTGTATCACACCACTTACAGAATCTTCTTCTGAATTGAAATGGTGTCTTCAAATTATTTAAGTTATTAATTAAAAATAGGGGCACCTGGGTGGCTCAGTTGGTTAAGCATCTGACTCTTGACTTCAGCTCAGGTCATGATCTCACAGTGTGTGAGATGGGGTCCCACACTGGGCTTGGGATTCTCTCTCTCTCTCTCTCTCTCTCTCTTGGCCCCTCCCCTACGCCCTTTCTCTCTCAAAATAAATAAACAGTAGAAAAATAAATTCATTAACAAAACATGGATGTGTTTTAAATACTCAACCTCTCAGAAAATAACTGCATTAGTTTTGTTAAAGAATACAAAAAGATGAAACACAATTTCATGCTTATGTGAGAAAGTTTATATATAATATTTTTTTAAGTTTATTTATTTTGAGAAAGAGTGCAAGGGTGCACACGCATGTGCTTGCACAAGTGAATGAGTGGGGGAAGGGCAGAGAGTGAGAGTGGGAGAGTGAGAGTGGGAGAGAGAGAGAGAGAGGGAGAGAGAGGGAGAGGGAGAGGGAGAGAGAGGGAGAGAGAGGGAGGGAGAGGGAGAGGGAGAGAGAGGGAGGGAGAGGGAGAGAGAGAGAGAGAGAGAGAGAGAATATCCCAAGCAGGCTCCACACTGCCAGCACTGAGACTGATGCAGGGCTTCAACCCACAAACTGTGAGATCATGACCTGAAATCAAGAGTCAGACACTCAACCAACTGAGCCACCCAGGCGCCCTTATGTATAATATTTGTATGTTTATATTTAACATTTCAGCTTCTAAAAAAAATAAAGCTGAGGGAAATAAGAATATTATTCTGAACCACTGGGAAGAATTACTGTTGAGGATTAATACAACCTGTTTGAAAGTCTCTAACACTGGAGCTCAGTGCTATTTTTAAAAAAGAGTAAAGAAAAATTGAGAGAACTAGGCACTAATGAGGAAAGCGAATTAGGAGGCAATCAAGAAGTTTACAGCAGCTTTAACAGAATATTCAACACTTACTTGTTGAAGGTTTATGTAGAGTGCTGAAATGCCTAGGTAACCACATTTTAATCTTAGAAATGGAAGCAAATCTAGTCCAAGTCACCCTCCAGCCCTGAGGAGGCTACTAGAACCAGGAACACATGGGAAATCCATATTCCACATGGGATTAATTTGGGAGATAGGAGGTAATATTTCTAGGTTCCATATAAGTCTTTCACTAAACTTTAGGGCTTGGATTTTCATATTTAGGACATTTGGTGTAATCCTAAAGACAAGCATGTTTTCTACTTTTATTTTCTACCTCTTGTGTCAGAAGGCTAATGCTTTGGCACCCATTTATGTGGTGATATGAACTAAAGTTACATCCATGGGGGAATAGATTCTCTATCCATGTTTTAAATTTGTGAGTTTAAGTCCACATAAAATGAAGTGCTTAATAATGTCACAAATTTTCTGAAAGAAATTCTGACCTGATCATTTACTAAATTCACCAAGAAATGAGTTTGTTTTCTATTTTAATTTCACTTCAGGCAACACATGATTCAGACACCACCATAGAATGATGACTTACTTGCATTTTTCTTCTTGTTTTCTAGGTGTTCTAACAGTTGTCGTATCTCAGTGTCATACTCCACCCATTCTGGGACAATCCTGGCAGCAGCTTTTAGCTTAGGTTCTTTTGTTTTGGGATTATTGCACTAAAAGTTTAAATAAAATTTGGTTAATGAAAGATGACTTTCCTTGTATGTTAATTATGCTTCATTTAAGGGAGGAAGGGAGGGATAGAGGATGAACAGATCATTGTCCAGGAGAAAAGGAAATACTTGAGAACATTACTATGTCACTACAGCACACAAAATGCATTTTATAAAAAGCAGAGCCCTAAGTACTAAATATTTAAATCACTAACAAATAAAAGTACTTAGTTTAATAGGGAAAGGATCAAGCGAAATGACAAATGATAGTTTATGTAAGCAGTAAGTATTTAATGCAAATACCTCAATCAGAAATTTAAACAAAAATTGTTTAAAAACATTCTTATGGTTAACAAGGAGTCTGTCAAACATTTCTCCAAAATGTTTTGGCAAAAGACCTAATTACATGATTATTTTGTAAAAGAACATAGCAGACTATATTAATAAGTATTCTCTTATCTTTCTTTGGACTAAAATCTGGTTTATATACTTGTGTTTTCCACAGACAAATATTGTTAGCCTTTAGAAATTCCTCGAGTTTGTTTAGCAAAAGCATTCCCTCCCCTTTATATGCTTCTGTTCTAATTAGCAACTGTGGCGATATTAAAAATCAGTTAACTGGAACTCATGTGTCAAAATACTGATAGGGTGAAATTCACAGGAGTTTATAAATCTCATGTCTAAACATATTAACTAGTCTACCTGACAGATACAGTGGAATAACGATGGGTACAGATCCTCAGTCCTCATGGTTCCAACTCTTTGCTTACTGGTAGTAAGACCCATACATTTCAGTTAACTGTGTGTGTGTGGCGGTGGGGCGGGGGCTGGGTGGGGGGAAGATCTTAGCTTCATCACAAGGGAGGAAGCTGAAATAAGATAATCTCTATGCTTCCACTGATATCTGACCGATGTAAATGACTCAGCGAGCAGTTGGTCCTATTATGGGGTTTCTTGGGAAATTAAGAGGTCAAAAGGCAAAGTGAACAGGAAAAGGTTCTGATTCTGGATGTATGTGACGGTACAGCTGACAAGATGCTAATGTGCTGGATGTGAGGTGTGAGGAGAGAGGTCAAAGATGACCCCAGAGTGTGGGGCTTGAGCGACATGAAGAATGGAGATGCCATCGACCAAGACATGAAGGATTATGGGAGGAGGACAAATGTCACAAAGTTCCAGAAGCATCCCATTTGCTCTTTACAAGACATTAATAGAGAACACATCTTGAGCTCACTTTCATGTGACGTCTTGCAGTTGCCGCAACTTGCTTTCTCCCTAATTCCTTATGGGAGAGCTACTGGTTATGTACGAGCCATGAGCCTATTGTCTTTTTTTTTTTTTTTTATGTTTATTTATTTTTGGGAGAGAGGGAGAGACAGAGCGTGAGCAGGGGAGGGGCAGAGAGAGAGGGAGACACAGAATCTGAAGCAGGTTCCAGGCTCCCAGCTGTCAGCACAGAGCCTGATGCGGGGCTCACTCACATACTGCGAGATCATGACCTGAGCCGAAGTCGGACGCTCAACCGACTGAGCCACCCAGGCGCCCCGAGCCTGTTGTCTTAATCCCTTCCTCATCAAATATTTTCACTTCATTCCATTGTGGATTTTTTCCTATAGTAATATATTCCTGAAGTAAGTGGGAAAAGGAGATTTTCTCTGCAGAAATTAACCTTACAGGCATTATGTTCTATAAAGTAAAGATAATGGAACTATTTCCATTTTAATCCTGTCAGAAACTGTTAAAATACTGTGTTTCCCTTAGTTTTCTGTCTACAATTCCCCCCCCCCCACCCCCACAATCTATATTGGTGGTGCTTACATGGGTTATCATGCCCCCCAGGGGAGCTTTGGCAAGGTCTGGACACATTTTTGGGTGTCATGACTGGGGGGTGGTGGGGCACTACTGCCATCTAGTGGGTAAAGCCAGAGATGCTGCTAAACGTGCTCCAGGGCCCAGGACAGCCCCCCACAATTATGAATTATATGGTCTCAAATGTCAATAATGCCCAGGTTGACTGAAACAGAGCCGAGATGGTACCATGATATTCATAAATGCTCTCATCCTCACCTTTGATCATTAATCATGCTTTTTCCTCTTCATTAGGCCATTTCCTTGGGGTTTGTCTGCATTCCCTTAACTTTTTTCCCCAAGAAGTTGGCCCAAATTAGCATGTTCTCTCATTTTTAAGTGTTTCTGTGGGAGGGATGGCTATCTGTCCACGAAAATTTATGCCATCTTTTTTCTATGTAGACCTATCACTAAGTAGCAGCTGCCCAACTGGGAATGACATTTCTTAGCTCCCCTTACATCTAAATGTGGCCCCACAACCAATCCACCAAGGGGCCGCAGCTTTTAGGAGTCAGGAAGCATTCCTCATACTCTTTTTCTCCCCTCCAGATCAACACTACCCAACAGAAATATGATGGAATTTTAAATTTTCTAGTAGCCACATATAAAAATATAAATGGAACAGGTGAAATAAACATATAAACATATCAAAAACACCATCAGTCAATATGTAATAAATACAAATATTATTTATATTTTTATATTCTTTTTATTGTGCTGAGTCTTCAAAATCTAGTGTGTATTTTATACTTTACAGCACATCTCAATTCAGATCAGCAATATTTAAAAACAATTTTTTCTTTCTAACGTTTATTTATTTTTGAGACAGAGAGAGACAGAGCATGAATGGGGGGAGGGTCAGAAAGAGAGAGGGAGACACAGAATCCGAAACAGGCTCCAGGCGCCGAGCTGTCAGCACAGAGCCCGACGCGGGGCTTGAACTCATGAGCCACAAGATCATGACCTGAGCCGAAGTCGGACACTTAACTGACTGAGCCACCCAGGCGCCCCAGATCAGCAATATTTTTAAGTGCTCAATGGCCACATGTGGCAAGTGGCTGCCATACTGGACAGATCAGCTTCTGATGGCTACAGATGATGACAGCACCTCAGAGGATGAAGGAGCCACAAGATGGATGGAGGCTGGTCCCATGATGGACAGGGAAGCTACTCACTGACAACACCCGCTTAGATCTGGACTTAGGTGAGTGTGACACCACTGAAATCTGGGGTTTGTTATAGTTAGCTCATGTTAACCTAAGTGTTAGAGATCCCAAGGAGACCTTATGTCACTAATGTATGAGTCACAACCTTATAGGTCACAGCACAACCTTAACATCTTATGAGTTATGTTCAGTAAGGTTCTTGGTCTCTCTTTAGAAAATTCCCTTGCTTTCTTCTTAACAATGCCACCTCGATTCTGCTACTTTCTATCACCTTTGACTGCAATCTGACAAGTTGGCGTGCTACCACTTTCCTATACATTTCTACACGTACCTAGAAAAAGGTCCCTAGATTTTATTGTCCTGTCTTATGTTCAAAACTGCATGAATGCTAATATTTGGATAGTTTATTTTTTAACGGAAGATCTTATAAATAATTATTTTAAACTCAAATTAGCACATAAAAACAATATGGTCAGAAAAATAATGACGATATAACTATTAAAGACACTATAGTACTGGAATGTAAGTTCAAGATAGCTAGACAATACATTAGCTTGAAATATTTCATGTCTAGGAGAAATAGAGCATAAACTGCTTAAAACTAAAAGTTAAAAATTTTTCTCAAAAGGAAGGAAAAAAACCCAGACATGTATAGGATAATTCAAGTAGACACATTTGGGAAAAATATTGGCAGGAGAACCAAACTGATTGTCTATTAAGATGATAGTTAATCCAGGAACATTTCAGCAGCTCATGGTCTTTCTCTCAGATGCCGCTGTGCATTAAAGAGGAACCCAGCAAGCCTGAGATCGCTATCCTCGGAAAGGCCTGCTTGCAAGGAGGGGCCTCGGCTGGCATCTGGGAACTTGGGTTTCAGGAGTGTTCCCACCATTCCTGATAAGAATGGCTCACCATGCCTAACCTGTGCCAACCACATAGTTTATGCCAAATACATGCTTTCCTTCTGGATGTTGCGAATTATAAGCTTTTAAAGTGTCAAGTGCCTGGTATGTGACAGGCAGGGGCGTGCTTATGGGACCAGCCCTCAATAAGAATCCTGGCTACTGGGTTCCTAATCAGCTTCCCTGGTAGACAACACTTCACATGTGCTGTGAAATTCCTTATAGCTTCAGGGATTAAGCTTGCCCTGTGAGGCTGCATGGGGAGAGGGCTCTTGGAAGCTGGCATCTGGTTTTCTCTGGACTTTGCCCCATACATCCTTTCCCTTTTGCCCTGTACCCACTGGAATAAAGCATAGCCATGAGTATGATGATATTCTGAATCCTGTGAGTCCTCTTGTGATTCAGCAAACTTGGGGGTGACCTTGGGGGCCCCCAGAGACAGCCCTGTACTTGGCCAACCTAAGTAAATAGAGCAAAAAGACTAAGCAGCAGTGTGCCACATGTGTGCCATTCCATTTGTAAAAGAGAAGATACTTCTATTCGAACATTTTCACATCTGCTTATACACAAATGACAACACACACGCACTCACCAGATCGATTGTTTTGGCTCTCTGTTTGGATTCATCATCACACCAGGTTTCACACCACAGCCAGTCTTGAGGAAGAGACTTAATGGCCACTTGGTAAATCATATTATTGGGAAGATCCTATAGAAGAAAAATGATTTAAACACAGAGGTATAGAAATTAGAGTCAGAGGGAATGAGGTTGATGAGGTCAATTAAATTAAAAACGGGTCCAAAGAATCATATGCAGATCTAAAATATCTATTTGAAAAAAATTTTAACGTTTATTTATTTTTGAGAGAGAGAGTGTGCGCGCGCATGAGGGGGAGGGGCAGAGAGAGAGAGAGAGAGCGAGGGAGAGAGGGAGAGAGGGAGACACAGAGTCTGAAGCAGGCTCCAGGCTCTGAGCTGTCAGCACAGAGCCCGACATGGGGCTCGAACCCACACCGTGAGATCATGACTGGAGCCAAAGTCAGATGCTGAACCAACTGAGCCACCCAGGTGCCCCTAAAATATCTATTTTTAAGCTAGTAAACATTTAATCTGACTCAACCATCTTGTGTCATGATGAATCCATGCCCTAGAACTATGCCCACAGCTGCCCTGGACTTTACCCCTCGTGTCAGGAATGGAGCGGGAAGCCCAGAAACCCACCGCTCTTCACTGCCCCAAGCAGACAGCCTCAATGCCTCTGCCTGACCTGAAACAAGGCGACCAATCACCCACACCGTGCCTGCTCTTGCTGTTTATGGCTGCCATCGCTGTGCTCTCCAGATTTGGAGGTGACCTTTCGTGTCCCTGTTAGGAAACAATGCTCCAGGAGAATTCTCACATTTCTGCATGCTCGGGGCTTTCTAAGTAAAGACTGCTGGCACCTGCGTTAAAGGAAGTTTAAATGGCAAATGAGCCTCACAGGTGACAAAGCCCTGAATCATGCCCACAATCATGTGAGTGACCGACCCAGTCAAGTCTTCAGATTAGATGGCAACCCCTGGGTCCACAAAGACTTCAGCGTTGTGAGAGACTGCAGCAGAATGCCCAGCAATGTCAGACCCAGATTCCTGACCCACAGTTACTGTAAGTGGCTAGGTTTTCAGGTAAGTCATTAGGTAGCAACAGATAATGAATACAAGATTGTTGTGGGATTTGGATTTGACAAACAAAGCTGCTACTATTCATGCACAAGTATTTGTGTAGACATATGCTTTCATTTCCCTTCAAAGAGAATAACTGGTCATATGGTAGGTTTAAGTTTAAATTTTAAGAAAACCCCAAACTGTTTTCCAAAATGGAAAGGGAGGGAGAGGCTGAAAATATAAGGTTTTAAAGTTTACAAGCAGGGAACTGGAGCAGTCTGGATCTATGCACTGCAAATGAGTAAGAACGTTCTACTTACCTGATCTAGGTTTGACAGACTGTTTGGATCTTGACTGAGAGCTTGGTACTGGCCCCGGAGCCTGTCACCGGCTGCAATTCTCCTGAACTGCTTGAGATCCACTACATACAAGGCACTGTAAAGGTGAACAGTCTTTGGTGGCTCATGTTGTTCACGTATTTTTACTTTCCCCCAGTGACTATTTACAGTAATGGGATTGACTTCAGATATCCCTGGGTCTAATAACAACAAGTCCTTTCCTAAATTTTCTCCCAATTCTAAAACTGTTTCCAAGGGTTTGAGGTTTGTTATAATACTGTTAGGATCCATATCGTCTTAGAGTCACCACAGGTTTTTCCAAGATACCATGGAACTCATGGCTCTACAAAACAACATATTTGAAGACAGCATGTTCATTTTGTTATATGACAAGCCAGTTTAAGTCTTCTGTTGTGGTCAGGTGCCTCTCCCCTGAGTTCTATTACTTGGTTTAACTCCTGGCTCAGTTACGCACTAACAGCGTAAGCCTGGGCAAGTTACATGAGTGCTTCATCCCTCTGAAACATCTATTACATGAGGATGATAACAGTATCTCAAAAGGTTGTCACAGAAATTTTATGAGTTGATACAGGTAAAGTCTTGGGGTGCCTGGGTGGCTCAGTTGGTTAAGTGTCTGACTCTTGATTTCAACTCCGGTCATGATCTCACAGTTCATGGGATTGAGCCCCGCGCTGGGCTCTGCACTGAGGGCACAGAGCTTGCTTAGGATTCTCTCTCTCCCTCTTCCACTTGCCCCTCCCCTGCTTGTGCTGTTCCTCTCTCCCAAAATAAACAAACAAATAAATATTAAAACGAGATGAATCTATGTTTAAAAAATATATACATGTAAAGTCTTGTAAGAGTGATTAGCACATAGCAAACACCAATTGGTTGTCATAATTGTCTGATTTCTAAGAAAACAGAGTATTGAGATCCAGTAAGTTATTTGGTTACTAAAAAGTAAGAGTATGGATTTTCTTACCTGATATGGTATTTCCTTCTTAAAAGATGTGATGCCCAGTATCCCTTTTTCCAGAAACGATACCCATCCATTTCAGTGCGGCTATCACAAAATGGGGTATACCCGTAGGGCGCTCCATCCAGATCAAAATCTCGGAGTTCTTTTAGGTCATGTCTTACAATCTAAATAATTAAAACAGTTTCTCTGATGAAGCCTATACAATAATATAACATTATGCTATTATAATAAGCCTTTTTAACGTGAATCTCAAATTGTCACCTGACTGTAGAAACAGAACTGTGTTTTCCTCACAGCTCTTTTTTAAAAATTGTTTTTCAACGTTCATTATTTTGAGAGACAGACAGAGTGTGAGGGGGGAGAGGCAGAGAACAAGGGAGACACAGAATGTGAAGCAGGCTCCAGGTCTAAGCTGTCAGCACAGAGTCCCAACACAGGGCTCGAACTCATGAACCATGAGATCATGACCCAAGCTGAAGTTGGACGCTTAACTGACTGAGCCACCCAGGCTCCCTGCTCACAGCTCTTTCAAGCAGTAGGGAGTTTATGAAGTTCCCTTTTCTCTTGTTCGTACAGATGAAGAGAAACCTAAAATGCATATGCCTAGTCTATAGGACAGTGGTCTTATTAATAAGAATAGTCTGTCATGTCATCTTAATCAAGATTTCTTAAACAATATGCATTTTGGGAAGAAATTAAATATTTCACAAGTTCATCGCTCTTAGTTTATCAAGGTACGGATTAATAATTCAAAATCATTTTTATGATAAATCTCCAGTATTTTATATTGGCCAATATTAGTCTGAATGATGAAGAAAAACCTCTTAATTACCCTCAATGGCTTTAATGAAATAACATTAGCGTGTTCCAGTTTTTAATAGACTCTAGCCTGCTGGAAAATGCCACTGTGTAAGCTGGGGGAAGGTAGGAGAAATATGTTTTATGTTAGACAATATGTTTTGAAATGCTTAGCTCATTATCCACATTTTCCTGTTTTCTTCATTTTTAAGGATAATGATTCATATTTGTCAACTTGGAAACTAACACAAAAACAACAATAGAGTTAACAATACAAGTAAACTCTAATAGAGGATTTGAAAATACACTTTTGTCCTAAATATAAATACTAACTTGTGTACTTAATTTATATAACATTATTATTTACTGTTCTTCTTAAAGATTCTGTGTATTTTGCAAATATTTTTCCCATTAGTGATTACAAAGGCATGCAATGCAAGGAGGGAAGGGGAAAAGTCATAATTTTTGGATATGTAAGTTTTGAAAGCTAGGTACCAGAATGGGTTTTGGGGGGATAAATCTGGGACATTTTTCCCCTTTAAGTGTAAGGATGATGAGGTTTTGGCTATTGGCTAAAGGCCCAAGAATGCTGTGGGAGGTACAAGCAAGAGAGGAGAGCTGTCTGTAATCGCCAACTTTTTCACCAAGAAGCATAGCTCCTTTTAAGCAAACAGCTCATACATTCATAGGAACTCACACAACTACTTTTATCATGACTAATTTCAGTACTTATTTTTAATTGCCAAAATCAAAAAACTACCACGTCAGAGAGAAAACTGCAATGTCCAAATAATAAATGGTACTTCTTGTGATACACTTGATTTTCCCCTGGAATTCTGACCGTTTTTTTTTTAAGATACTTTCCTTACATATCACATTCACGTCTTACACATTTATGCAGCAGGGCAACAAAGACAATAATGAGCACCAGCAACATGAATTGAGTCCCTGTACTCAGAAGTGCAAACATAGTTTAAGTATTACTGAAAGCAACAGTTAATCTTATTACCTGGTCAGCATCAACAAAAATGATTTTGTCCACCGCTAGGGGAAAAAGGACATCGAGGAAAAGAATTTTGTAACCCCAAATAATCCTCTGTTTTTCCGTCTGCTGGTGAAGCCAGCGGGGCCACTGATACTGCACTAGCTCGTACTGGAACCCATATTCCTCAGCCATGTGAGGAATCACCTCCTAAAAATGCGCACACACACACACACGAATCAAAGAATATGTTCATATGTTTAGAGAACAATTTAACATTGGAAAGAGTTTACCATAAATTATTACAAACTAATTGGTAAAAAAGTGTAAACTATTTCTACGACTTATATTCCTACAACTTATATTCTACAACTTATATTCCTTAATGAGGAATAGGAAAATGCTGACAAATATCAAAATATAAGTATACATAAAACTATACGATCTAATGACATTAAAAAATAGGTACACCATATTAACTAGCAAGCTTATCAACTAAGATCAATGTTCCCCTAGTTTTTATCACTACTGTTTGACTTGAGAAAGCCTGACTATAAAGGAAAAGCATTTGGATCTTGGAACATCGACACAGCAAACAGTTTATGTTTATGTCAACATACTGGCTGGTCAGACAGCTACAACATATAGAGGGGTGCAAAAAACCACAAAATGAGTTGTAAATTGATGAATTAGGTTCTCCACATGAGTTTCATGTCTGAGATTTATGACTACCTAATTCAAGGATTAAAAACACAGGGTAGTCATTGTGGGTGTGAATGTCTGATATTTGATTCAGGGTCTTAGAGACTTAAAGTATCTTATTCTGTTTAAACCAGAGCAGTTAATGAAATACACTGTTGGTTAAGTTTGGTTCAAGAGCCCCACATGAGAGGGAGAATGGTAAAGGGGTGGGGAAAGACAGGTTAGCACACAGAGAATTTGCTTTTTCCTGCTCAGTTCTCATTTGTAGCTAGCTGCTGGTTATATACTTAAATTTTCTCCTTGCTTTTGTAAGAACAACGTAGATTTAAATTATGTTCCTTAGCATAAGCATTGGTTTTTATTTATGAATTATAATGCTGTAATTATGGCTAGACCAGTCGTTGAGAATCACTGTTTTGATTTCAAAATTTAAAAATATGTATTAGGAAAAATTAGAAAAACTTTCTAATTCAGCAAATATGTATTAAAATTTTCACTGAGGGCTGCCTGGGTGGCTCAGTCAGTTAAATGTTGGACTCTTGATCTCAGGATCATGAGCTCCAGCCCTGCACCGGGCTCCACCCTTACTGAGCATGCCCTATGTGCCAGGCACTATTTTAGGTCCTAGGGATACAGATGTGAACAAAACAGATACAAATTGTGGCCCTCATGATGCTTACATTTTAGAGGTGGTGAGTGGATTAAATTAAATCAGTAAGTTATCTATAGAAGACAGCGCTAGGAAAAAAATAAAAAAGGAAGGGAAGCAGAGTGAAAAATCAGAAGGGACTGTAACTTCAGACTGTGTGGTCAGGAAAGGATTATTCCCTACGCAGGCAGAATTCATTAAATGTTTGAAGGAAGAGAGGAGGTACATTTTGAAAATTGGAAGGAAAGGATCTAGGGTACTAGTAATTTCTATTTCTGTATCTAATTGCTGGTTACACAGGTGTTTTATCTTTGTAAAAATTCATCAAAGCTGCACACTTACGATTTGTACACATTGTACATGAAAAGCTTCAAAAAGAAACATTTTAAGGGAAAGGAACAAAATTCCAAAAAGAAGGAAAATATTATTTCAGATATGGTATTACTTTTGGCCATGTGGGAGAACAAGACCTTTATGCAGACACAGCACTATATTTCTACTGAATGGTATATTTCCTGCTGAGAGAATCTTACAATTGTATTATCTCAGTTTATGTAAAATTAACCAATCCCCTTATGCAGTATTTGCCTAGTAGGATAACATCAAAAACTTGCTGACAAACTAGTAGGACTTGTTGTTTATATGAATGGGTTCTTTTTTGGTTTTATCTACTGCTAAATGCACACAGGAGGCGGCACTCTTGGTGGTTGCGGAAGATGCTGTTACGTGAGGGTTAAGCACCAGGCTGTGAGGGCAGCATGCCTGGGATCAGATCTCAGCTATCTGCTGAATTAGCTGTTTGATCTCAGGACTCTGCTTTAAAGGACAAAGCTTGCTCAGAGAAAGGTTAGACCCTTTGTCCCAGGCTCCCGGTAGGTAACCTCTATGCCTTCCACTGTCCTGCCTCAGTCAACACCAAATAGTCTACACAAACAATGCAACTTACCGCTGGGACTGTGAGCCACAACGTATCAGCTGAACCTCTCGAGGGGCTGGAGGCAAAGGTAACCCTGTGGCAGTCAAGTGGGTCTATGTGGCCAACCCCCAGTAAGAACTGTGGACACCACAGTCTGAGTGAGCTTCCCTGGTTGGCAATACTCCATGTGTATTGTCACGTTTTTGCTGGGAGAAATAAGCGCTGCTGCCAAACCCACTAGGAGAGGACAACTGGAAGCTCTGGGTCTGGTCTGCCCTACGCGTCTCTTTGCCTTGCTCGTTCTAACCTGCACTGCTTTGCTGTAAACTGTAACTGTAAGCATAATGGTGTTTCTTTCTTTCTTTTTTTTTAAGTTTATTTTTGAGAGAGAGCAAGTTGGGGAGGGGCAGAGAGAGAGAGAGAGAGAGAGAGAGAGAGAGAGAGAGAGGGAGACAGACACAGAATCAGAAGCAGGCTCCAGGCTCTCAGCTGTCAGCACAGAGCCCAATGTGGGGCTTGAACCCATGAACCATGAGATCATGACCTGAGCCGAAGTTGGATGTTAACTGACTGAGCCACCCAGGTGCCCCTCTTTTCTTTCTTTTTTTTAAATTTATTCATCTATCCCGAGAGACAGAGAGTGTGCAAAAGTGGGGGAAGGGCAGAGACAGAAGGAGAGAGAGAGAATCCTAAGCAGGCTCCACACTGTCAGTGCAGAGCCTGACACGGGGCTCGAACCCACGAACCATGAGATCATGACCTGAGCTGAAGCTGGCAGCTTAACCGACCAAGCGGGCCAGGCACCCCGATAATGGTGTTCCTTATTTCTGTGAGTCCTTCTAGTTAATCACTGAACCTAAGGTGAACTTGGATACCTCCCCATTGTGCAGGCTGGTTATGTAATTTCTGAGTCTTGGTTTTCTGTGAATAGAACTTTATTAAGAACAAATAATGTAGGTAAATCATTCAGCAATGTGCCTGGCAATATTAAGGAATAACAACATGGCTGGCTATTTTTATTTCTGCTTTTACCGCTGGTTTTGGTTTAGAAAAAGAGAACTCCTTTGAACTGCTACTGAATGAGACCCAAACTTGCATGAAATCTGATTAGTCCGCAGTGAGAATAGGGAGAAACAGGGTATACTTTGTAGCAAGAGTGTGAGGCTGAGTACAGGGGAGCAGCTGTTGGCCCCCTGAAAACTTCTCAGGATAAAATGCCTCACACTTCTGAATATAGTCCCCAAACCACTACCACAGCAGTCACCGCGCCTCAGAAAGATCAAAGAGCCTTATTATTCCTGGGACTATCGAACTACTTCCTATGGTACGATTTTCATGTTCTCTGGATACTACTGTTCTAGTCTATCTTTGTAAAATTATGACAGAATCTAATTCTTTTTATTGACAATCTGTACATATCTTTCACTGCCAAGTTTAATTATATTATCATGAAAAACCACTAATCCTTCTGATTTTGAGTTTACTTAAAAATAAACCATCTCCTTCTGTCCTCCTAAACACTTCTCTAAATAAAAACAGCATAACATTTTTCTTAAGCCAGATAAAACAATGAATACCAAAACTTTAAAATTAGAAACAGTAATTTCAAAAGGCTCATTCTGAAAATGTTGTGAACTTACAATGACATAAAGAATTTACTTTTAAACATTGAACCACTCTATAATAAAAAGGTTAATGTACTTACTTTAAATGTTGGTGAGAGATAATTTTTTAGAAACCAGAATTTCACAGGTGTTTTGGTGTTACGTAAAACAGAAAGCATCATAATTCTGTATAGAGGAACATTTAACCCAGTAAGTTAATATTAATAGGAGTTCATCCTGCTTTTCCTAAGGCTTTTTAATTATTATATATATATATGCAATAATTATTTAAAGTCATTAATTTTTCACTATGAATTATGGGGAAATAGACTGAAGCACCTTCACAAATTATGGTTACTTATCAAGTATGTAATGTGTAAGAAGGTGTGTATATATATATGTATACACATATATACACATACATATATACACACACACACACATGCACACACACTATACAGAATAAATTGATTGCTTTTTGTTTGTTCCACTTGACTCTGAAATACTCTTGTTTAGTTGATTACATTCTAATCTCCACTCTATTACTTTGTCATTAACATCAAGTATACAGAAATGGAAGAACTGAATGATCTATACTAGTAAATTCATGGGATAGGTCCTTTGTTTTGCTACGCTAGACCTCTGACTGGAAAAGAGACAGATGTATCTAAAATATCACATATAGACATATACTTGAATATCACATCTTCAAATATTTTTGAGGAATTCTCTGATATCCTTCTATATGAAAAGTTAAAAACAACAGCCCTAAGGTTTGGAATTTAGTTCTCTTCTTATTCCCCCTCCTCCTTCTTATAAAATAAAAGGGAAATTTACTATACATATTTTTTCTCACATATTATTTTGTCATAAAATATGTTCATTTCCTAGCCTTAAAGAACACTGATATTCCAAATCAATTAAACTCATGAAATTCGACTACATTTTAAAGATATACTTCTCTCATAATCTTAGGTTAAAAAAAAGAAAAAAGCAAGGTGCAGAACGACATATACTTGGTTACTACTTAAGTAAAAACAAGTTAAAAAATGAAGAAGATATATATGCTTATCTACATACATCCTTGGCAAGTTACAAAAATAATATTGGTTTCCTGTTGGAAGGAAACTGGGTAATAAGGAAACAGGTGGGATTCTTTTCACTGTACATTCTTTTATTCTTCTGAACTTTTGAAATTCTTTTTGAACCGCTTTTCAAAGCATTTGATAAAAAACATACCTACCTTAAAAAGCGTTCATATAAATGGCCAGAAGCAACTGAAAAAATGTTTAGAACGTCTGCTTCATCTTTTTCTTTATACAAACTTCTTGTGAAACTTGGAATAAAAAAGTAGTGATTGACAAGTTCTTAATCTGCATTTGCACACTTTACAAACCTACATAATTTAATATGCATACTAAATTTAATATGCAATAGGAAAGCCTCTCAAAATAAGCTCCATCTCATACACAAAATTACTGAATCTTTTTATTTGGAGTATTCATAATTATAATTTCTGTTTTCTTCAGGTGTAAAAATTTATTTAATTAAAATTTTCATTTTTATAGGCACAGATATTTAGAACGACTACAATTTGGAAAAAAATAACTTACAATCACCACAGATGTATTTTGCCAAATAGGAACTGTTATGACAGAGTATTTTTCTTTTTTTAAAAATTTTTTTTTCAACGTTTATTTATTTTTGGGACAGAGAGAGACAGAGCATGAACAGGGGAGGGGCAGAGAGAGAGGCAGACACAGAATCGGAAACAGGCTCCAGGCTCTGAGCCATCAGCCCAGAGCCCGACGCGGGGCTTGAACTCACAGACCGCGAGATCATGACCTGGCTGAAGTCGGACGCTTAACCGACTGCGCCACCCAGGCGCCCCGACAGAGTATTCTTCAAATCTTATTATAATCTCTCAAATAAGAAAAATACAGTTGATACTCCAAGTTAGGATTAAAATTCAGATAAAGAAGTGACAGCATTATAACATACACAATACTTCTGTAAGCTGAAGGAGCTTCCCCCCTGAACATGTCTTTTCTCCCTTCCTACACAGCAGTATTTGTTTTTGGTACCCTTTCCGTACAGCAAGTGGCCATGCTATTGTTTAACAATTACCTATATTCATTCTTGTCTCCACTTTCTGGTTTTAATGGAAGATTATGGAGAGATACTCTTTAAAATGTTCACATTCTGCTTCATTATCCCCTGTCAAATATACCTACTCTCCAGATGATCTCAAAATGAGGGGGTCTGAGACCTTCTCAGTCAGTAATAGTTCAATGCACATAAAGGGACAAGAACACCATTCTTATCAAACAAGGCACCAACTACAGAAAAAGAGGCCTAAACTGGGCAAGATCCCAATGATAGGAGTGCCCCTGATTGGCGTAACACAATCCACTTAGGTTGCTGAATCTGGCTGGCTCAAAGTGTCTACAGAAATAGACAACTGATAGAAATTATCTCTGGGAGACAATCTCTCAGTGGTTCTCTCTCATAAATCAAATGAAGCTCAGATTTCTAAAACTGGCTTTCACAGTTCTCTACAATGTGGATCTACAGCAGACGCCTTTGTTTTTGCCCATCTAATGTCCTTTACGTTTCTAGTAACAATCGCCTGGTATTTTTCTGGGGGAAGCATTCCTCCTCCAGTTGCATTCTGTGAGTCTGCGATAGGCCTGCCCACTCGTTCTAGAGGTGGGCATACGACCCAAGTGTGGTTAGAGTCACAGGAACCAGTTCAGTTTGGGACAAATGGCTAACAACTGGACTCATGAGTCAGCCCTGGAACTTTTGCTGGCACTATATGGAAAGATGGCAAACTTTTCCTTGTAAAAGTTTCTCTGAAAATGAGGGAGGCACAGAGAATAGAACTAAGACATGGAAAAAGAGTTCCTAGGCCACGTCACCCGAATGCCCAAAGCCAGCTCTACTCCTGGACTCTCTACATGTGAGCCAATATATTCCTGTTTTAATATTTATTAATATTATTAACATCAATTCCTGTTTGATTATGCCTTGACCTAATTTATAGATTCCCTATTATATTCAATGCCCCAGTGTTCTAGCTAAGCTGGGCTATTTTCTGTTTAATCTCTTTGACTTCATATAACCAGGTACCTTCTCTCTATCTCCAACTTCTGAAGTCTTGTCCATCTTTTAGAGCACATCTTAGCCAAGAAGTATTTCCTGAGGTTCCTCCTAACTAGATAAAATCTTCTTCTCCTGTGGTTCGCAGGGCACTTGATTTTCAGCTGTCTTATAGCTCGTTTCCTATCCCGTTTTATCAACACTTGTGTATCGATCTCACCCCACATGAAAAGAGGATCTGCTTTACTTAGATGTTTACCATCTGCAGGCCTTCCACATACTAGACTCCTGATGGATCTATCATTATATGTTAAAATATTCACTGGTAATTACCTTTTAATAGAATCCCACATTCCTTTTTTCTTCTCATCTTTATCGGTTAGGAGATCTTCCTTAATTTTGTCTGGCTTTTTTTGCACCTAGATAGCACGGTAAAGAAAAATCTTAGAATTGTGCAGCTTTAAGTATTATGCAATGTGCTTAGAAAGTTAGAAAGTGCAAGGTGACCCCTGTAAATCTAAGACAGTTGCAGTGACGGAGCCAGGGAAGATCTTAGTACATTACAGACACAATCTGGTTTCAATTATCAGTTCAATCTCATTGTTAGCTCTTTTGGTGGTTACCTCCATTCTGTTAAATAATGTGCTTATACTTGTATTTACTGATTTTTCAACTTCAGGCTTTATCTACCAGCATATCTGCAACCACAGGGTTTAGGTATTTTTCATTCTTTGGGACGACAGACAAGCAGCTCCCTTCTATTGGTCTGCCTCTCTTTGTCTGGAAGTTTTGGGAGTAGTATCATTACCATTAGTTCTTCTACTGAGTATCTTTGTAGCTTCAAATAATACTTAAATGTCTATTTTTTGTTCCAACAATTTCAGGTTTCCTTCGCATGTAAGATAAGAATACTAATGGTATTTCTACCTTTTCCCTCCGCCTCCCACTTTACATTAGCTGAACTTTTACTTTAGCATCGTATAAGGATAGGTACTACCTACATTTATGCTGGTAAATGTAATTATATCTACTGCATTTTGCTACGTTTATTTTACAACTTGAAGATCAGCAAATAGTGCTTATTGTGAAGATGTAATGATTATTCACTGCAGAGTCTGCAAGGCCACTGAAGCTGTATTTCCTCAGTGCAGTTATAGTAACCTGACCATCGTGCCACTCATGGGAGACTCTGGATATTTCAAATGGATTCTGTTTTCTTACATCCCACCAACACATAAACATTTTTTCTTGGAATTTTATTGCATTTATTTTTCCTTGTAGTGAGATATGTTTCTTCCTTACCACATACCTAATATTTCCCAGTTTATTATTCATGTTTATTGCCTGGAATTCCTGTCCTCTTGGAAATGTTTTTCCCAGAGCTCAGTAATTAACTGCCTATTTCTTTCAAGGATTTCTTTGCATTGTTTTTCAGATTAATTTCACCATTTCTTGACGCACCTATCTTCCTCTTTCTTGGTCTTCATCTTCATTGGACTGGCAAACATCTTCAAGGGGTGTGAAAAATTTTTCTAAACCTTCACTCTTCAGAAAATAACTTTGTCTTTAAGAATTTGGTTAAAGAATCCTAGCTTCAAAATAATTTTCCTCAAAATACTAAAGGCTTTGTTTTGCTGTCTGATAACATTCATTTTGAAAATGCAAAGTCTGATGCTAGGATTAGTGTCATTCTATGACTCTGACCTGCCTTTCCTCCCTGATAGTTATTAGGGTCTCATGTGGGCCATCTTTCACTCACGGTAATTTATGGACCCTTATGAACATTATTCCCTCTCCTTCTCTGTGAAATACCCTCCCTTTTTTTTTTTTTTTTTTTTTTTTTTTAGGATTTTTAAGGAATCTCTACATCCAACATGGAGCTGAAACTTACAACCCCTAGATCAGGAGTTGCATGCTCAACGGAGCAAGTGAGCCAGTGGATTGTCCCCCTCCTCCATTGTCTATTCTTTCTCTATGGAATTCCTATTCATGGGCTGTGGAATTCATGGGCTGATCCTTAACATTGTTTATCTTTTCTGCTCTCCCTTTTCTGTCTTTTGATATAATTCTGAGATGGATGGTGAGGAGATAAAACGGTGTTATTAAAAAAACAACAGAAGGACTGAGGTGGGTGGTCTGATTCAGGTAGGGCATGATTATTACCTCAAAGATTTGATGGCTATGGTGAAAGAGTTCAACCTGCTCTGTACTATAGACCAAGAAGTCAAATTAGAACCGATAGGCAGAGTGAAAAAATTCAGCTCAAGAAAACCTAAGCGGCTTTTCAATGGTCAAAATAGCTCAAAGATGGAACTGTCCTCTCGTCCCCCAGCCTGGTAGAAATGGTCTTTCTTTCTTGTTTGCAGGGCTAGGATAAAACTTCCTGGAATGCTGGTCCTATAGGGCTTGGTTGAGTTAGTATCTTAAGTAGCTGGTCTGGGTTTTGTGGGGTTTTTCTTCTGAAATGACCAGAAAGAAATGTATTAAAGAAGAGACTGTGTTACTATTGAGAAAGAAAATCAAGGTCAATACAGGAGGAAGAGAATCAAAGATGAATGTGAGCAACATGTATAACTGATCACAGGATAAAAAGCAGAGGTGATAAGGAATAGGTTATGATATGGGATGCAAGGTAAAATTTGGTGATACAGTAGTTTACAATCTAGGCAATATGTAAGGTGTGAGGTTTGGTAGCCTGCTGTTATTGGATCTTAGAAGTTACAACCACATTGTATTTTCTAGTTATCTTTGGAAATTAATTTCTGCTCTACTGCACTGTAGATGGAGGATACACCCTGTACAATTTCATTCTTCTGAAATTTGTTGAGACTTGCTTTTCAACTAAATGCAAAGTTAATTTTTATAACATTTTATGTGTATTTGAAAGAGTATTCACTTGGTGTTACTGGGTGTTGTGTTCTATATGTGTTTAGGTCAAAATTTATAATCTGTTAAAATCTCTATCTCTTGATATTTTGGTCAGTTTATTGTATCAGGTACTGAGAGATGGGCATTAAAAATAATCCCAGCATGATAGAGAACTATAAATTTCTCTAATTCTATTCCTGCCTTATATATGTAAAATGACTTTATCTTAGTAAGGTTATTTGTCTTGTTGTCCTATATCTCTGGTATTAGTAGAGCTATGCCAATTTTCTTTAGCTTAGTATTGGCCTAGAATACTTTTGCCACTCTTGTATTTTATTTTCATCTTCATCCTAAAGTTGTATTCTTAGGTATGAGGTGTACTTTCCACAAATGACATGTAGTTGTAATTTTAAAAAATCCAATATCACAACCTTTGTCTTTTAATTAAAACATTTAGTCTATTTACATTTAATGTAATTGGGTTAAATTCTAACTTATTATTTTGTTCCTCCTCCATATCCCATATATTCTGCTTTATTTATTTTCCTTTCTTAGTCTATTTATATTATTTCATTCCATTTTTCCTTTTTATTATGACATTATGCCTTCTTTCTATTCTTTTAGTGGTTATCTTAGAAATTAAACTCATATTTGCCTGAAAGTCTAAAAGTAATCATTACCCTTGCTCTGATCAATATAAGAATTTTACATGTTATTGAAAACAACCCTATTTATCTTATGAAAACAACCCTATTTATCTTATGGCTTAAATGCGATTGTTATTTTTAAATTCTGTATATTTAAAAAAATCCTTCTAAGACATTACTTTTGTTTTATATATTCACTGTTCATAGAATTATCCACATAATTTACCATTTTCTTCTCTCTTTAATCTTTTAAAACTCAAATGTCCCACTAGACGTATTTTTTTTTTTCCTGCCTGAAGTACCTCTTTTAGAACTTTCTTTAGTGTGAGAGTGCTGGTGGCAAATTCAGTTTTTTCCATTTGTCCGAAAATACCTTGTTTTATGTTTCCTCTTGAAAGATATATTTTTAGGGTAAATTATTCTAGCTTGGCATTCTTTTTTTCACTGAGTGCTTTTAAATATCATTCCAGTATCTTTTGGCTTTCATTTTTACTGCTGAGAAATCAACGGTCAGACTATCTATAGGTCTTTGAAGGTAATTTTTCCTTTTTCCTCTGGTTTCTCTCAAGATTTCTCTTTGTTTTCTGCAGTTTTATCATAGGTGTGAATTGTCTTGCTTGGTAATCACTGGACTTTCTGAGTATGCAAATTGGTAACAGCCATCAGTTCATGAAAATTCTCAGCCATTAATGCTTCAAATATTATACTTTTTTCCTTTTTTAATGTGAGTATAGTTGACACACAATGTTACACTTACCTTATTCTTTCATCATTGTCTGGAACTCCATTTAAAATGATGTTAATTATTCAATACTCATAAAGCACTTTACAAACCGAACTATCTTATCCTTATAACAAACATGTAAGGTATTACTACCCCCAATTTATAGATGAGGAAAATGAAACAAAGAGGCTAAGCAATTTGTCCAAGGTCACACAGCTAGTGAATGGCAGAGCCAGGTTCACCGCAATTCCTGGTCTCTCAAATTTCGCACTCTATTCTCTATGTCTTTTATGCTCTCTGCTGTACTATACTCTTTTTAAATGTCTCTGTTACATTTGGAATATTTTCTGGCCTTTCAGCTCACTAATTCTCTCTTTAGACATGTAAAAGTTATCCACCGAATTCTTAATTTTGGTTATTGTATCACTCAGTTTTAAAAGTTCTACTTAAAAAAAAATCAGATACACACTTTTTAATAGTTTTTTGGTCCCTGCAACTGTTTTCAAGTTTGTCTTTCATTTCTTTAAACTCTGTAAGCACAGTTGTTTCAGAGTCTGTGTCAATAATTCTAATACAGGAAGTGTTTATGTGCCTGGTTTCTGTGTTTGTTTCTGTTGGTTTTCTCTATGTATTTGGAGATAGTAATCTTATTCTAGGGATATATACGTGTTTCTTCCAAATGTCTGTACAACCTCATTAATCTGGAACTAGTTTAGTGCAAATCCAAGGCTCAGGGTTCCCTGGACCACTTGCATGATACAAATTTGGGTTAAAAGACTGTGTGGAATAATTTACTAGGGTTCATCCTTACCCTGAAGCTATAGCCAGCTTATTGTAGAGAGGGTCTTCTAACAGATTACCCGCTTTATATGGGTCCAGGATTTTACTTTCTGTCCCCATCACCCTGCAAATTAAATCAAAATGATAGTTCAGGTGTACCAGGATGGACAACTGTTCTCAGGACAAGAGAAGCTTCTGTGCTTACTTCACTAGGCTCTTATTTTCCCTATAATTTTGGTTTTGTATTTCCTTGTTTTTCTTATTATTTTGGTACTGTCAGCTCCTCATTGCTTTTAAGATGTTTCAAACACACTTATCCGACATCTTTATTAGTTTTAAGTAGGTAAATTGGTCCAAAGAAATAAATTTGCCATCATTAAAAACTATTTTTCTATCTTTCTTTTTTTTTTCTTTTTGTAAATGAAAGAAACATCACTTTTTCTTTCAGGGCTAACTTTTCAATCTGTGCTCTTGATCTCAACTCTAGAGCCTAATTTGTAACACTATCTGGCTATGGATACAATAGATATGACAGACCCATCCTAACTTAGAAAAAGTCTTTCCTTTTCTTCTACCTTCAAGCTCTCTGCCTTTCTTTCATGAACTTAACTCTCTTCTTCCTTTCATGCCACAGTTCCAGTATGACATTTTAGGTAGTAAAATTATAAAATTAGTTTGAAAATAATCAATTAAGGACAAAAAAGAGAATTCTTAGTCTAAGAACAAAACCCATGAAGAGCTTCTGCCCCACACACTTGCACTTCCAGTATTTTGCTCTTGAAGCTGTTTATCACAACAATGACATCTCCCAGGTCTGGTTGAGAGTCAGTTCCTTCATGCCTAAAAGCAGAAAAACCTGTAAATGTCTATCATCAACTCAAGAAGCGACATGTAATTATGATGGTATAAATAACAGAATAAATTCATTTTGCAATAAACACAAGTATAACATCACTGTGTATATGTATATTTGCTGTTTCTATAGTCAATTAAGATATGCTATAGTACACAATTTTCAAAATTATCCAATTTTAACTTGATACAAATTAAAACTGTACAAAAGTAACTCACTAAATTCCATATTGCCTAATCACTGAGCAAGCTCAAATTATCGCTGATCTTTGCCGTAGTATACCAAGACTACCGCTAAAGTCAAATCTTTCAGGTGTTTTTGGTATATTGCAATGATAATTAAAATATGAAGTGTTTTTGAGACTTTAAAATAAGTTGTTATATATCATAATCGAAGGAATTCTACACCAACAACTTTTCAATATCCACCAGCTATTTTCAAATAGCAAAATTTGAAGTATTAAACCCATAAAACTGAAGATGTCTATTATGCTCATCTGCATGACCTGAATGTTTTATATTATAATGTATTTCATTGTCCAATTTTTGAAATTGCATGAACAAATCAAGTATGATAGCTCTGACCAAAAATTTTTTTTGGTATCATTCTATGTACAGAAAAATGCTGTTAAAAACATTTACAATAAAGCACCAAAGCTGAATTTCGTCAATGAGGGAAGGCAACCAGATGTCAAATTAGTAGATACTTTGAGTTTAGTCAGATTTAGAACACACACCTGAACATTTTCCTGAAATGGAAATCTGAATGGTTACAGGAGTATGTTGACACATGCCTCTGACTCCCTTTTTCTCCCAATTCTCCAGCTGAGGTGGCTAAACCAAAGTAGAAGGCACAGCCATCCCCGACAGTTACCACCAGGAAAAAGAAAGGGTTTCAATTTTTGTGCTAGTAATGTCAAATTTCTTAGAATTTTCAAGAGTTTCCAGTCATAAATGTTGCTCATGGACACCAGCAACTTTAGCCACTGAATCCACTGTCCATCAAGAGCAGGTAGAGCCAGGTCGCACACACTGCAGCGAGACCCACACAAGATCTAAAGCAAACTCCCTCCATCCAACCAGATAGTAGAGGTAGTAGCGAGGAAGACTCTTACCCTATTTCAGGTATTATCGCAAGCACTTTATAGAGATGTTAACTCATTTGATCCATACACTCATCCTTTGAGGAGGGTACAACGATTATCCTAGACCCAAAAAGCCCAGGTAGTTGGGATGTTCACCACTGCACTATTCGATCTTTAAGTAATGCTAGGCAACTAAAAGTCACTGGATACATAAGGACAGTCAGCAGCTTCAATGAAAGGAACAAGCTAAGCAAGCAGTCAGAGGACATGGACTTCACTGAGAAAGAATTAATGCAGGGAAAAAGGGGAGCATTCAAATAATTTACATTCTCAATGAGATTTGGAAGAACACAGTATCTCAGTAAAAGCCATTTGCTGCAAAATGAAAGGATTCACTACATGTCAAGAAGCATAACTTTTTTTTTTTAAATGGACACATATTTATTTTCCTGGGAATCCTAAATATAAATATATTTTAAATTTTTGTACAGGAAAAATCAATCACCCTCTCACTTCTTATCCAAGACATTAAAACCTTATTTACACAAAAATTTTTTTAAAAATTTTTTTTTTCAACGTTTATTTATTTTTGGGACAGAGAGAGACAGAGCATGAACGGTGGAGGGGCAGAGAGAGAGGGAGACACAGAATCAGAAACAGGCTCCAGGCTCTGAGCCATCAGCCCAGAGCCTGACGCGGGGCTCGAACTCACGGACCGTGAGATCGTGACCTGGCTGAAGTCGGACGCTTAACCGACTGCGCCACCCAGGCGCCCCTACACAAAAATTTTAAAGTGGTTTATAGAACTCACCCAACTATTTGATAAATATCTTCAGATTTTCCTTGGCGTAATTTCAGTATCCAAGCACCTGGATTTGCTTTTAATTGAAAATATCCCTTTTAGGATGAGAAAAATATGATCAGTTATAGGACTAAAAGCCTCCAATTGTTCAAAAAAGATTATACATGAATCATTCAGGAAAGTGTTTACTAGACTGGAGTGGATGAATTCTATAAATGAATTACAAAAAGGAGATTTTGCAATAGCCTGAATAATACATCCTGAAAGTATGATTCCCTTCATTTTTGTTTTACTTAATTACCTTATTTAAGGATCAATTTTGTTTTCTGGGAGCTTTTCAGCAATAGCAGGATAAAATCTATTTCATCTTGTTATCAGGAAAACTTCGAGGATTTCCCCCAAACATGTAATTACATACAATCGATTAAGTACTGATAATACTTACGAGATTGGCCATCACTATTGTATCGACCACAACAGGTTTGCTTTTTGTGCCTAGTGTGAACTGCAGACCCCGAGGAGGCTGTTCTGTCACTGTATCGAAGCAGTGTCCTTCAAGTAGTAGATATTCCAGCTCATATTCTGCGGTGACAGTTCTCTCAATCTATGGGGGAAAACAGGTCATTATTTCTGGTGTTAGTAATTCTCATAATATAAATTTTGTAATAAATAAACGTAATTAATATCAGTCAATGTACTGTGGGGGCAACTTCAAGTCTTTCATACTAGTGACTTAATGGTTGAGGCAATTTCTTCAAGACCAAAACTCATGATGAGTTTTTTTCTCCTTTCCCATGACATCAGCTCTACTCCAACCTCATGATATATGCACCAATGTCACAGTCAGGAAAGATGTCATCAAGTTGGAGTATTTGCAGATCTCTTCAAGAGAGAGTGAGATGGGAAACTCAAGGAATCTGCTTCATTGGCTGTTGCCCTTGAGCTCCTCCAGATCTGGCAAGAAAGCCAACTTATCACCTTTCTTGTAATATAAAAAGTTAATATTTCATTGTTTTGCACTCAAAATAAAATATGCTCATCAAAAAATTGAGCAAATATAAAAATGTGGAAAAGAGAAAAAAACAGAAATTACCCACAGATTTAACATTCATTACACATAACACATTTCTTTTTCTTTTCTGTAATTTTTTTTCTAAGAAAATGTAACCAGCTGTTTCATTAAATAGTTTTCTATGAACACGTCCCTGTCTCTACAAATCTCTTTTTAAAGAGCTAAGACTTTTGGGCACCTGGGTGGCGCAGTTGGTTAAGCATCCGACTTCAGCTCAGGTCATGATCTCACGGTTTGTGAGTTCGGGCCCGATGTCGGGCTCTGTGCTGACAGCTCAGAGCCTGGAGCCTGCTTCGGATTCTATGTCTCCCTCTCTCTCTGTCCCTCCCCTGCTCATGCTCTGTCTCTGTCTCAAAAATAAATAAAACATTGAAAAAAAAATTAAAAAAAAAAAGATCTAAGACTTTTTCCAGATTTCCCTCTATTGCAAATGTATTTTAGGGATAACACTTTTTCTCTACTTGATATGAAAAACATAAGCAAACATGAGGCTGAATCAAATGGTAAGTGACTTTTACCTGGTTTGGTAATTTTGTTGAGCAGATGAAACAGTGATGCTCACTATACGGTATCATTTTATTTCGCTGTGAGTTTTTGACACTATTTTTTGGTGTGTTTAGGATATAAAGTATTTCAAAACATTCTCTATTGGATAGCTGCTTTTCCTCACAATCACCACAGAAAGAATAATACTTGTGTGCAGCATTTCTCTTCAAGTTCAGGTCTTAAGAACAAGAGATAAGTACTTTCTTTGACAACAGTGCTTGTTTCAACGTTAGCTGGGATCTGAATTACTTGAACTTCTACCAGTCTAGCAATGAGCTTCACCTACATCATGCACGTGTGCCCCCAGTCCTGACAGCACCACGTGTGCAAGGAAACATTCACAGGAGACGGTCTCAGGAGGGGAGAAGAGTGAAGTCAAAACAAAATCACAGGGCGCCTGGGTGGCGCAGTCGGTTAAGCGTCCGACTTCAGCCAGGTCACGATCTCACGGTCCGTGAGTTCGAGCCCCGCGTCAGGCTCTGGGCTGATAGCTCAGAGCCTGGAGCCTGTTTCCAATTCTGTGTCTCCCTCTCTCTCTGCCCCTCCCCCGTTCATGCTCTGTCTCTCTCTGTCCCAAAAATAAATAAACGTTGAAAAAAAAAATTAAAAAAAAACAAAATCACAGAACTTTACAGACGAGGAACTGTACCTCACAGTGGTCACGAAGCTGAAATATTTTTCTTTAGGAGTTACATATTAGGGCAAAGTCCAAATACACATCAGTTTGAGACCAGTAATACTTTTATTTTATAATACATTAATGTGAAACTTTCTCTTGTCCCTATAGATTTGGATAACAGACATCAATTCTACGGACTTCCTCAAACTACAACACCAAAAACAGACAATCCATTTTTCAAAGAGTTGTTTCTAGTGAATATTATAAGTTCATTTCAAATAATTTCATTAAGGTAATTTAAGTTAAATTGGTTTCTATTATCAAGGTTTATTTTTAGCAAGGACAGGAGTTTGTGGTCTTTTGTGATGTTTGCATTTCCTTTATGTGCTTACTTATCTGTTCTAAATGTTAGCTTATTGATATGAGACATGAATTTAACACCTTACAAATATAACTTTGGGTGCATATTAATATTTCTAAATATAAGTGTTTATTGTTCTGTGGCTAAATAGTAAGGAAGTTAGCTTCTTCCTTTAAAAAAATATAAGTTTAATTATAAAGATTATCATTTGGATTTATTAACAATTATCTATGGTAGTAAAATATGAATTCTTTCACAATTACACTGGCAATGGACATCTAAATTACAGCTGACCCTTCTTGTTACTATGAGCACTGGGTGTTATATGTAAGTGATGAATCACTGAATTTTACTCCTGAAACTAAAATTACATTATATGTTAACTAACTAGAATTTAAGTAAAAATTTGGAAAAAATTAAATTACAGCTGGCCTTTGAACAACATGGGTTTGAACCGCACGGTTCCACTTACATATGGATTCTTTTTTTATAAATACAGTACAGTACTGGAAAAGCATGTCCTCTCCTGTATAATTTTCTTAATCAGGTTTTTCTTCTCCAGCTTACTTGGGTGCTATACGTAAGTGATGAATCACTGAATTCTATTCCTGAAATTATTACACTATATGTTAACAAACCTGGATTTAAATGAAAAAAAATTTACATCCATGTTTTTAAAAACCACTACAATAGTGTTAAAGGTAAATATTGAAATAAAATCTCCTATTATAAAAAAAGAATTTTAAAAATTAGTAATTTATGAAAAGTACAATATATACGACATATAAAAAATATGTGTTGATTGCTTATGTGAAGTAAGGCTTCTCGTCAACAGTAGGCAATTAGTAGTTAAGTTTTGGACAGGAGTCAAAGTTATATGCAGATTTTTGACTGTGTGTGTGTGTGTGTGTGTGTGTGTGTGTGTGTGTGTGTGTCGGGGGCAGGGTGGGGGGGGCGGTGTCAGCAGCCCTGCCCCTGTGTTGTTCAAAGGTCGACTGTACTGCTGTTTCAGAGGCAGCTAATACATTGTTCTATGAATTCCTTTTTAACACAGCCACCTCCTACTATCCTTTAGCAATCTTTTATTCCTCACTTTCTCTTTAGGGGTAAACATACACTAGTGTTTCAGGTGTTTTGGTATCTTTCGGATACAGGCTGTGATTTAATATAACTGAGGAGTCTTCAGATGAAGTTCTAATAACAAGCTCTGAGGAGAACCACTTCTAAATTCCAGGGAAGAGGGATTGTCTCACTTTAAGCTTCCCTAGAACCACTTCTGTCACCTTCGATTTTCGCATTAATGATGGTTGTGTCATAAACACATGAACTAAAGTCCTGGTGAGGGAGAGTTTTACGCCATCAAATGTTTTTAGGTGTCTATGAAACGTCCAGGGATTAGACGCGAAGGAGTACTTGCACGAGCCAATGCGTGGGACAAATCTCTATCTGCCTCATTTTTGTCAGCCGTACTTTCCCTTTTACCTGCAACTCCTTCTCTCTACTCCAACAAGTGTCTCTACTTTGTGATTTCAGATTCTTCTAGGATTGTTGCGGGTCATACTGGAAGTATGTACAGAACATAGCGGGAGAGAAGAGACTTACAAGTAGTTAACTTTCATAGCCCCGAGAATTTGTAATTTCCTTCGGTTTATTCATATAATCTATGAAGTCAGAAAAAACGATTTCTCTTTATTTTAGTCTTCTAAAATAAATGTAACTATTGTTCATTTAAATAGCTTCTAGAAGCATCTGGCTGGCTCTTTGTATAATTTTTAATATATATTTTAATATAAATATATATACATTGTGTATTTATTAATAGCTTCTAAAAAGACACTGCTGTATCTGCTAGTCACAACAATGTGTAGTTAATCTCCATTAATTAATAGCTGCTTAACTTTTTACCACAGATTCAATTTAAATCTTTTCTAAGCCGTGTTAATTCTCCCACCTCAAACTCTTTAGCATTTGGGTTGGAACTTATAAATTCATCTTATTGGTATAGATCCCTGAACTCTCTCAATGGAGAATCCAGGCAATCCTTTAAGAGAGCTGGCTGCTCACAGAGAAAACAGGATTGCTTTTTACGTTTTGACAAACTCATTTCTGAATTTTCTCTCCTGGATTATGTTATTTTGCTGCCTTTCTATTCTTTCCCGATATTTGAAGGACTGATTATTGGTGATGGCTATGGCAGGGTTTTAGGTCCTTCTCTGGGTGGCTGAAGCTGACAGCAGTGGGTGTGTTCCCCGGAAGTGATGGGAAACCACACAATCTATTCACAACTGGATCTGAAGAAACCATGGAAGGGAAGTCTTTAGACAAAGGTAACACATGAGAAACAAATATGATGAACAATCTTAACCATTTTATCAGCGGTAAAATGTTCACAGCCTAGGTTAAAGCAGTAGCTACAAGAAGCTGCCACACTCAGAGCTGGAAAACAGGTCAGGGCTACGCAGAACCAAGCCAAGAGGGAAGACACTAAGAAGGAGGGATTTGCTCCCTTCTCTGGATACCTATTCTCTAGGTAAGCTCTCCTAAAATGCTTCTGTTTTTAGGAGTATTTTGGGGTGCTTCAGTGATATCCAAGAATTCTGCCACTGGTCCAGTAATGTCATTAGCCACGAATCAGTTCTGACTTCTGAATCCAATTTTTTGAAAGACCGAGTGTATTTTAAAATAGTCTCCTCCCCTTTTGTGGGCCCTGGGCGGAATGTAATAGGTGGGGAAGAGAAGGCTGGACATTTCCTGGAGAAGGATCACAGGGTGGGGGTGCAGGGGGTGGGGCCAGAGGGTGGGCAGAGGTAGGGTAGGGAGTGTAGGGGGCAGGTGGGAAGCAGTGCACCCAGTCTGCAGTTTTGAGAGCGCCCTGTTCCCTGCTTTCTACCCTAATCTCGTTCGGGCTGCTTTCTACCCTAATCTCGTTCAGGCTGCTTTCTCTGGCCATGCAGTTTCTCTGAGGGGCAAAATAGGTATTCACGGTGTTGTCCTAAGTCATCCAACTCCATATTTCCTACGTCGTTCATCTTAGAGGAGCACCTGTGAAGTAGGGGTCTGAGGCAACAAAGAAGGTAAGAGTACCTAGGAACCTGGAAAACTAGAGAAGGTGAATTTGTAAATTAAGGAAACTCAAAAATCAAAGGAAAGACTGGATCAGGACCTAGAACCATAAGGAAGAAAATTCTGGGAGCAGCCATGGCATGATCAGTCATTGCTTACAATTACAGTGGCTGACAAGAATGTACCCTATTCCTCTTATCTTATACAACTTTACAGGACAACTTACATCCTTGAGGTGAATATTATCAAGGTCACAATTGCTGTGTACTGTTTCAACCAACCAGCCTTCAGGAGTAATCATGTTGAGGGTTAGAAGGGGCGCTTCAGGGATATCCAAGAATTTTGCCACTGGTCCAGTAATGTCATTACCCACTAACATCAGTTCTGGCTCCAGAACAAAACGATAAAAGCTGTCAACAGAACATAAATAAAAATACATACTATGACCAAAACTGAAATTTCTTCTAAAATATTTAAGAACTGAAAATCACTTATAAACATGACCAAAAAGTCTCAAATTAAAAAGACTAAAACACACTGTAACTGCAGAACGGTTGATGCTTATAAATGGTAAACAGTCTGTTTACACTGTCATCTATTACAAGATTGTATATATCATATATCCTTGTTAATTATTTCTTAATGAACATGGTTAGAATGCTTTTAGGATATACCGACTTATGTGGGTTCTAGTATTATGAGCTGTATTTGCTCACTGATCCTTCTTCAGATTTGACCATTTGTCAGCCATTTTATTAAATGTTGGCACCACTAATTGTATGAGGAGAAATGATAACCAGAAAGCAAATAAAATTCAAGCTAAAATTCTGATGAAAGTTCAATTAAAAACAAATAGGACTGGGGCACCTGGGTGGCTCAGTCAGTTGAGTATCTGAGTCTTGACTTCAGCTCAGATATGATCCCAGGGTTGTGGGATCAAGCTCTGTGTTGGGAAATGCAAGGTGCAGGGGGAGGTACAAGGTGAATGAGGGGTGAACAGGGGTTATGAGCCATCCCTGAAGAAGCTGAGAAGAGAAAGAATGCAGAAGAGGAGAAAAAGTCTGGGCTCCTGAGGAGAGGTTACTAAGAGAGCAATTTATTTTTCTTTAAAAAAATTTTTTTTTAACGTTTATTTATTTTTGAGACAGAGCATGAACGGGGGAGGGTCAGAGAGAGAGAGGGAGACACAGAATCCGAAACAGGCTCCAGGCTCTGAGCTGTCAGCACCCAGCCTGACACGGGGCTTGAACTCACGAACTGCGAGATCATGACCTGAGCCGAAGTCGGATGCTTAACCGACTGAGCCACCCAGGCGCCCCTTTTTATTTCTCTTCTTAAATTGAGTAAACTCTCAGGACGGAAAGAAAAGGGCTGGCAGGGAGGTCGGCAGGGAGGTCAAAGACATGGAACAAAGGAGCTATGTGGCAAAGCAAGTGTGGGTTCCAACAGAAAGGGAGGATTAGCCAAGAGGAGATTCAGCACCCCTTCCTCTACCCCACAGGAAGGCTGGGACACGTGGGAGACACAGCAGGCTGCCCACAACCTGTGCCACGTCTGAGAAGGAAGGGACAGTATTCTAAAAGCAAAGGGCTTGGGGACCAATGTGTCATCTAGTTTTCTTGGTAGATGCTACTGAGTAAATAATACTCTGTTGAGTCCATAGTTCCAAACCAGTTTCAAAGTCTTTGTGTTGTGCAGCATTATTAACTGCTCAAAGCATCTGTCTGGTACATTAAGGGTCATTTCACCTTAGAGAGGTCAAGTTCTTTCCTTCCTAATGGATTATGCTTCCTTATGTTCATTATTCTTACTCTTTATAGAGATACTATGGAGAGCATCTCTAGTCATGTGAATAAAAATTCTGTACTCATGGAGCTAACTGACCTCTCTCCATTAGTGGCTAAAATAAGAAGAAAGCTTTTGTTTGGATTTAGAGGGACATAATAAAATTTGAAATACACAAGATAAATGAGAAGTATGAAAAGTGAATGAGATATGAGGACATGAGTCTCAGGAAAGGAATGAATGTACCCTAAATTTTTATCTTAATTCCTTACATTTCCCATTTTATTGCTTTCCAAATACTGTATTAAAAGTATTTGCCATGTTTAAAATATCTGCTCAAGGCAATAACCTATGTTTATCAATTACAACAAATACAATTCAATAAGTAAATAAGGGACTAACCGAATGTAACTTTTCTGTCTTGTGTTTGCATAACACATTGACAAGGCTTTTTTTTTTTTTTTTTTTGCCCCGTGACAACTGAAAGATCCTGCATATTCCTATCAGAAAGGGTGGCTCAAAATGATAGTGACCCTGACCCAGAAAGGGGAAGACAGATAAATTTTTGTCCCCACTTTAGAGACCATGTTATTTCAACATAACAGTTTTAATGTGAAATATTTGCATCTGTTCTTGTGCCAGTACCATACTGTCTTGATGATTACAGCCTTGTAGTAGAGGCTAAAGTCTGGGATTATGATGCTTCCTGCTCTGGTTTTCTTTTTCATCATAACTTTGGCTATTCAGGGTCTTTTGTGATTCCATACAAATCTTAGGATTGTTTGCTCTAGCTTTCAGAAGAATGCCAGGGCAATTTGGAGTGGGATTGCACTGAACGTGTAGATTGCTTTGGGTAGTAATGACATTTTAACAATATTTGTTCTTCCAATCCACGAGCATTGAATATTTTTCCATTTGTGTCTTCTTCAATTTCCTTCATAAATTTTCTATAGTTTTCAGCATACAGATCTTTTACATCTTTGGTTAGATTTATTCCTTGGTATTTTACAGTTCTTGGTGCAATTGTAAATGGGATCAATGTCTTGATTTCTCTTTCTGTTGCTTCATTATTGGTGTATAGAAAGACAACTGATTTGTGTACACTGATTTTGTATCCTGAAACTTTGCTGAATTCATGTATCAGTTCTAGCAACTTTTTGGTGAAGTCTTTCCAGTTTTCCATGTAGAGTACCATGTCATCTACAAAAAGTGAAAGTTTGACTTCTTCTTGCCAATTTGGATGCCTTTTATTTCATTTTATTGTCTTATTGCTGAGGCGAGGACTCCCAACACTATGTTAAACAACTGAGAGTGGACATCACTGTTGTGTTCCTGATCTCAGGGGGAAAGCTCTCAGTTTTCCCCCATTGAGGATGATATTAGCTGTGGGCCTTTCATATATGGCTTCTATGATGTTTAGGTATGTTCCTTCTATCCTGACTTTCTTGAGGGTTTCATGAAGAAAGGATGCTGTATTTTGTCAAATGCTTTCTCCATCCAAGATAGGACTATACAGTTCTTATTCTTTCTTCTATTAATGTGATGTATCACACTGATAGATTTTTGAACACTGAACCAGCCCTACAGCCCAAGAATGAATCCCACTTGATTGTGGTGAATAACTCTTTTGATATACTGTTGAATTTGATTTTCTAGTATCTTGTTGAGAATTTGTGCATCCAATGTTCATCAGGGATATTGACATGTAATTCTCCTTTTTAGTGGAGTCTCTGGTTTGCAAATCAAGATAATGCTGGCTTCATACAATGAGTCTGGAAACTTTCCTCCCATTTCTATTTTTGGAACAGCTTGAGAAGGATAGGCATTAACTCTGCTTTAAATGTCTGGTAGAATTCCCCTGGGAAGCCATCTGGCCCAGGACTCTTACTTATTGGGAGATTTTTGATAACGGATTCAATTTCTCTGCCGGTTATTGGTCTGTTTAAATTTTCTATTTCTTCCCATTTGAGTTTTAGTAGTGTGTAGGTGTCTAATTTGTCCATTTCTTCCAGGTTGTCCAGTTTGTTGGCACATAATTTTCATAGTATTCTCTGATAATTGTTTGTATTTCTGTGGTGTTGGTTGTGACCTATCCTCTTTTTATTGGTGATTTTATCTATTTGGGTCCTCTTTTTGAGAAGTCTGGCTAGGGGTTTATCAATTTTGTCTGTTTTTTCAAAAAACCAGCTCCTAGATTCATTGATCTGTTCTACTGTTTTTTTTTTTTTTGATTCTATATTGTTTATTTCTGCTCTAATGTTTACTATTTCTATTCTTCTGCTGGCTTTGGGGTTTCTTTGCTGTCCTGCTTCTAGTTCCTCTAGTAATGCTGTTAGATTTTGTATTTGGGATTTTTCTTGTTTCTTGAGATAGGTCTGGATTGCAATGTATTTTCCTCTTAAGACTGCCTTTGCTGCGTCCCAAGGGGTTTGGACTGTCGTGTCTTCATTTTCACTTGTTTCCATGTATTTTTTTAATTTCTCCTTTAATTGCCTGGTTGACCCATTCATTCTTTAGTAGGATGTTCTTTAACCTCCATGCATTTGGAGGCTTTCCAATTTTTTTTTCTGTGGCTGATTTCAAGTTTCATACTGTTGTGATCAGAAAATATGCATGGTATGATCTCAATTCTTTTATATGTTTGAGGACTGTTTTGTGACCCAGCATGTGATCTATCTTGGAGAATGTTCCATGTACACTCTAGAAGAATGTATACTCTGCTGCTTTTGGATGAAAAGTTCTGAGTCTATCTGTCAAATCCATCTGGTCCAGTGTACCATACAAGGCCATTGTTTCTTTATTGATTTTTTTGCCTAGATTATCTGTCCATTGTTGTAAGTGGAGTATCAAAGTCCCCTGCAATTACAGTATTCCTATCAATAAGATTGCTTATGTTTGTGATTAACTGATTTATGTATTTGGGTGCTGCCAAGTTGAGAGCATAAACATTTATAATTTTTAGCTCTTCTTGAAGGATAGAACCCCATGGTACCGGTACAAGAACAGAAACATAGACCAATGGAATGAAGAACCTGGAATTGGACCCACAAATGTATAGCCAACTAATCTTTGACAAAGCAGGAAAGAGTATCCAATGGAAAAGAGACAGTCTCTTTAGCAAATGGTGCTGGGAGAATGAAACTGGACGACTTTCTGACACCATACACAAAAATAAACTCAAAATAGATGAAAGACCTAAATGTGAGACAGGAAACCATCAAAACCCCAGAGAAGAAAAACAATCTCTTTGACCTCAGCTGCAGCAACTTCTTGTCTCCAAAGGCAAGGGAAATAAAAGCAAAACTGTACTATTGGGACCTCATCCTTTTGCACTGCATCCCTCATCCTTATGCACTGCAAAGGAAACAATCAACAAAACTAAAAGGCAACCAATGGAATGGGGGAAGATATTTGCAAATGACATATCAGATAAAGGATTAAACTTACCAAACTCAACACCCGAAAAACAAATTATCCAGTGAAGAAATGGGAAGAAAACATGAACAGACACTTTTCCAAAGAAGATATCCAGACAGCCAACAGACACATGAAAAGATGCTCAACATCACTCATCATCAGGGAAATACAAATTAAAACCACAGTGAGATACCACCTCACACCAGTAAGAGTGGCTAAAATTAACAACTCAGGAAACAACAGATGCTGGTGAGGATGTGGAGAAACGGGAATCCTCTTGCACTGTTGGTGGGAATGCAAACTAGTAAAGCCACTCTGGAAAACAGTGTGGAGGTTCCTTAAAAAATTAAAAATAGAATTACCCTACAACCCAGCAATTGATCCTGCATGAATCAATACAGGAGTGCTGATTCAAAAGGGTACATGTACCCCAATGTTTATAGCAGTGCTTTCAATAATAGCCAAATCATGCAAAGAACCCAATTGTCTATCAACTGATGAATGGATAAAGATGTGTTTTATATATACAATGGAATACTACTTGGCAATAAGAAAGAATGAAATCCTGCCATTTGTAACAATGTGGATGGAAGTGGAGGGTATTATGCTAAGTGAAATAAGTCAGTCAGAGAAAGACAGATATCATATGTTTTCACTCATATATGGAACTTGAGAAACTTAATGGAGGACCATGGGAGAAGGAAAGGGAAAAAATAGTTTCAAACAGAGAGGGAGGCAAACCATAAGAGACTCTTGAATGTGGAGAACAAACTGAGGGTTGACAGAGGGGATGGAGAAGGGGGAGAAATGGGTGATAGGCATTGAGGAGGACACTTGTTGGGATGAGCACTGGGTGTTGTATGTAAGCGATGAATCATAGGAATCTACCCCCCAAACCAAGAGCACACCATATATACTGTATGTTAACTAACTTGACAATAAATTATATATAAAAATTTTTAATTGCATATAATAAACATTTTCTGTATTATTAAAAGATTATTCTACACTAACTACATCTCAATACTTCTGAATAAGAAATGAGACAATATCATAAAGTTCATTTTGACAATTCAGCTCTGAAGTACTGACAGTATACAAAAACAAAAATGGTTTAATTCAACTTTATATAGGTATTTCTACATCACACTTTCAAAAATACCCATGGACAAACATAAATCCATGTAAATACTGAAATTATGTCAGATCAATTTTACTGGTTATTATAATTTTGCGCCCATTAAGGTTAATAAATTATCTTTGGTCTTCTGATCTTTTTTCAGTTAATCATCTTGTGAAGAAAAAAAAAACAGACCCAGTAATTATGGTTCTTTCTTTTAGTCCTAGCATCTGCAAACCTTTTGAAATGAAATTATGTTCACTCAGACTCACCTCGTTAAAGGGGCTTCTGAAAGCTTACCCCTACAGTTCATGAACAACTTTATCTTCATGTTGATAATCTTGCCAAGTACCTGTTAGAAAAAAATTCCCGTATTTTATATTAAATATTCTTAATATCTAACATTTATTAGGCCTTTACTATGCACCAGGCACTGTGTTCACACCTTTAAAAAATGTTTTATTTATTTTTGAGAGAGAAGGGGTGGCAAAGAGGCAGAAAGAGACAGGAACAGAGGATCTGAAGAAGGCTCTGTGATGACAGCAGTGAACCTGATGCAGCACTTGAACTCACGACCCAAAAAAACATGACCTGAGCCAAAGTCTGACACTTAACTGACTGAGCTACTCAGGTGCCCTGCGTTCACACTTGATATTCATTATCTCATGTGATCCTTACAACAGCCTTTAGAGGCGACCACCTTCACAGCTGAGCCACAGAGAAATGTAGTAGTAATTCACCCAAGATCACACAATAAATCATGGCCAGGGTCAGATTTGAATCCAGACAGTTGATTTCATTGCTCAAGAGTTACGCGGCCTCCCTTTTGCCTAATGTGACTTTCTTTCATGGTCTCCATATTTCCTTAGTATTGAAGAACAAGTAAAATAATTGCTGGAACTATGACATGTGAATACAAAGTGCTGTCCTCACGGCAACAATGGCCAGGGTGCCCCAGTCCATTTGGAATTCTGCCCACGTGGTAGAGATGTAGGAAGTTCCTAGCTACATACGGAGGAAATACTGTCTCTTTTCCTGGGGCATATGATGTAGAAGAATTATTAATTTTGGTAGTCCCTACCTCTAGAAGGCAAGTCAGTGCAGATTTGAAAGATATTAGTCAACAGAGGACATAGAGAAAGACAGAAGGATGAGAAAAGCCACATAGAACAGGAAAGAACAGGCTTGAGAAGGAATCAGGACAGACTAAGGATTTCAGAGCCCTATTTCCTATTCTATCATTCCTCATATTTGCTACAACAGAGGTCACTGAGGCACTGTTTTTCTCAAGTGTTCAATGAGAAACTATCCATTTCTTCCAATAAATTATGTTTTATAGCATAAATTTTCCTTATGGTAAGAAATAATAAATTATATGAAGTACTGAGGTGCTCAGAAGGAAACATGTTATTATTTCCAATCACATAAACTGGGATCCAATCCCATATTTTATATTTCCATTTAAATTCCTATTTTATTCCTAAATTCTACCTTTACATAAAAACTTTGGAGGTAAGCAATGTTTTTTTTTCTTTCTGAATAATGACTCTGTAGGAATAGGTATTTATACACTAAAATGCATCATATTAGCTCCATGCCTTACAGATACAATGATTGATTACTGTTTTCTTTTAAATTTATTTATTTTGAGAGAGAGAGAGAGAGAGAGAGAGAGAGAGAGAGAGAGAGAGAGAGAGGAGACACAAGTGGGGGGGGGGGCAGGAGGGACAGAATCCCAAGCAGGCTCCATGCTGTCAGCGCAGAGCCTCATGCAGGGCTCACGTCAGTGAGACAAGACTGGATGGGTACACCCTTGCTCTCCCCTTCCCGCTCACAGGAACACAGAGGTGGGTCAGAGGAGCCTGACTGGATCTCAGGCCACGAGACACCAGCCGCTTCAGGAGGAAGACTGAACTACCACACAAAGGCTGGCCAAGTCCTCACACCGTGGGGCCGCCTTAGCCACTCCAGGCTGCTGTGAGATGAGAGAAATAAACTCCAGTCTTGAAGGTTCTGTTACTTTGGCCAAACTTTCTGAATCTAACCTTCACTCACCTGTTTGGCTATTGTTACTTATTATACCATCGGCTTCTCCAGAAGCCATTTTTTCAGAACTCGAGACAGGGTGAAGACAGGAAGACCGTGTGTTAGTTAGCTCAGAATGCTGCCACAGAATACCACAGACTGGGTGGCTTAAACAACAGAAATTTACTAATTTTCAATCAAGAGGCCGGCTGATTCCGTTTCTGGTGAAAGCCCTCTTCCTGCCTTGGAGGCAGCCACCATGTTGCCACGTGCTCACATGACCTCTGCTTTGTGTGTGTGTGTGAGGCGAGAAAGAGAGCTCTCTCTCTTCCTCTTCTGTAAGGATATAAATCCTATTGGATTAGGGCCCAAACTGTAAAATCTCATTTAACCTTAATTACCCCCTAAAGGCCCCATTTCCAAACACAGTCACAGGAAGGGTAGGGCTTCACCATATAAATTTCAGGGGAGGTGGAGACAACAATTAAGTCTACAGCAACACCGAACCTTGGGCCTGCCATACACCTCGTGCACAGCCTTACACCATTCCATTTTCTACATTGAAATATGATTAAAAAGTTACACAGAATAAAGAATCAAGAGGACATAAACACTATACTTGAAAACAGACCTGACAGATTAATGATAAATTTCAAAACAAAAGTATGTAATAAAATGACATATATAGAATATAGAATAAAAATATCTCACAATCAATAACTGGGCCATCTTCTGTGCCTCTCTTGTCAATGGATCAACAATAGCAATGACATCAAAGAACATACCATTCTCTTGAGGCTTTATCTTTATAATGCTATGAAAATAGAAAATAAGATGAAAGGGGATGAGTTAAATCTCTTTAATTATCTAATAAACCTTAATCTCAGCTATATACATTCTTATAAATTGTTCTCTTTCTCACTAGATTAAAAAAACCTGGTTATTTCACAGATGAAAATGCAAATTTAAAAGCCTCATGTTTGTGTTCAATAAACTACAAAACTGGAAGGAAACAGAGAAAATAAGAACTTATGAATGAGTGATTTTTAAAAACTCTTCAAAGAACAATACTATTACAGTGAAAACTCTAACTTTAACCTCCCCCAAATTCTCATGGACCATACAACATAAAAAATAAAACCAGGTTACTTTTGTGTTGGTTGAATATATTTTTTCAGATTTGAGAATAAAATTAACTGTTCAGTAGTTTTTTTGAATTTAGTATTTAAAAAACTCCAATATATCATGTAACAGGAAAGTTCAGGAGGTAAAAGCCCAAATTTATCATACTTATTTTTGGCCCCAGGCACCTTCTCCCGAGCTCCTCCTCTCAGTCTTCCTGCTTGTTTCTTTCACTGAACTAAGTTCTAAGTTGGAAGATAGACTCATCTTTACAAGGAACACAGAGCACAGAAGAGGCCAGTGAAAGATAATAAATTTTATATTTAACGTAATTCAAAGTTAAAAGTATATACTTGACTAAAAGTACAGAATATTCAATTGAATTACTGTTTTAACACTGTAATAATACAGGAAGTCAGTTTTTTGAGATGTATGAATTATATTTTATGTATTACAAAGGGATGAAGGTTACCAAATCAAAATGTATCCCTGTAAAATTACAGGGATATAGTCTTCTTTGGTGCAGAAAGACTATAAAAGACTTTTTGCAGCAAAGGGATGAATTTCTCAGCAATAAAAGTTAACGTAAAAGTCACTTCAAATATGGGTCCTTTGACAAAGAAATGAAAGATATTTTATTTTATATGAAGTTGACATGATTTAATTTTGTGAAAAATAGGAGTGACAGAATCAGACAACATATCCTGCTACGGAACTATTACTAGAAATAAGGACTACAAATCAGATGTTTTAAAACTGAAGAGACTATCTACAGTGGTTAATTACTTTAGTTATGTTGGTGACAATTTTACCAATTATTGCTATACTTGTAGCGTTACTCAAAACTTGTATTTTCTGTATGTGCTGTTATGGTGGCTAAAAGCAGGCATCTGTTTACTCAGACGACTGCCGATTCTGTGAGGCTGTCTGTATCCGAATCCAACAGTCCCTCCCCATCATCTATTTCTACATGCATTGATGTAGACTCATGACCATTTTCTGAGCAAAATCCTGAGCCTATTAGTAGGTATTACATTGACTAATCCAAGAATGGAAGCAGCACATCTCTTTTCCCATACAATATTAACAAAAAGATGCTAATTCCACCTACACCACCTTTTTAAGGCAATGGATGTGTATTCAATTGCCAAGAAACTAGTGTTACACTTTATGCCATTAGCCAGGAAGAATGATGTCAAGTACACTGACAGTCAATAATTATTAAAAGCTTACGTCAAAGAGAGCCATGAAGGTTGGCTTGAGGTAGGTATGTGCAGGCCTTCAAGTCTTAGGGATAAACTAAGCACATTTTAAACAGGCCACTGCAGCAGGAAAATGCTCAGCCAATATCATATCCATTCCATGCAGAGATGTTCTACTGAATTAAGTCTGTTATGATGTTATTAGTTTGTATATAAAGACAGGTCAAGCCACCCATCTTAAAAGATGTTGAAGACACTATTCGTTCTATAGTATTCCCTCCGCAAAGATTTCTCAGAGAATTTCTCTGTCCTCCCTCTTCTAAAAACAGTTACATTTCGAGGGTTGATGGGGGTGGGAGATGGGTATTAAGGAGGGCACCTGTTGGAATGAGCACTGGGTGTTGTATGGAAACCAATTTGACAATAAATTTCATATTAAAAATAATAATAATAAAAATAAATAAATACAGTTACATTTCACCTGAACAACTCCTCTGTTTCCATCGTGGACTTCGTGAACCATGTAAACTGGAAAGCTTACAGTGAAACTTGGGGTGTGCTCATGGCAGGCAGAAAGAACGGCCATCCGCCTTGCAACCTCCTTTCCTTCCTGCCTGCACTGTGAGCTCTAAGCTCCAGTATCAATAGCCTCAGAGGGACTGCTTAACCAGCTCCTACAATTGTGTAAGGTCGAACCCTACAACAATTCTTTTATAAATGAATAACGAGTTCTCATCTACACAACCTCCACATGTGTATGCGTACATGCGTGCACACGCACACATGCACATGTGCGTGCGTGCACACACACACACACACACACACACACACACACATTAACAGCATTCCAACTGCTCTGATTAAGCTCTGCTTGTACAGTCCAGCATTGCTAATGTGCTTCTCTCTACCTTTCCTAGGCTTCCAACACAAAATCCAACAAAGTCATTCTTCCTTCATTAAATTAATACCTTCACTTAGGTTATCATTAAGTTTTGCTGACCTGGATCCTACTTAAGGTAGGTATTCACATCTCTCCCCAGATTAAGAGGAGTTGATTTTATGGTTTAACTTTCAGGTCTAATCTTCTTTCTCTTATTTCCAAGTGTCATTATTTGTGCAACAAATACACATAATAGCTGCAATGCATTAAATATTTATTATATTCACGGCAGTAGGCCTGAGTCTCATAAAACCCTGGAAGGGTAGGACTCCACACCCGCATTTTATAGATTAAGAAACTGAAGCTATGAGAAGTCACAGGGCCATGATAGACTGGGATTCAAAAACTGGGTTTTTTGGACAAGAAAGCTCATGCTATGCTACATAACCAATGTTGACCCAGATGAATTTATCAGCATGGGTAAGCACATAGAAAACAAAAGTTAAATGCCTAAAGTATATACATGAACTCAGAAAATGGCAAATTATCTGCATGTTATAGAAGGCAGGCATTAGGTATTACTGTATAAACAGAGATGCACATCAATATGTACATACTGCATATCCATTTATACATTTTTATAAATAACAGAAAAAAATTGGAGAATTGCAAACCAGTATCAGAAAGTCACATCATACCTTCTGTCTATATAAAATAAGGCAGCAGGCTTAAAAGCAACAGATGCATTGAGAGATTTGAAAGTTAGAGAAATTGAAAGTTAGAGAAAGGGAGCTGAAACTAACCGACAATAAACTATAAAAATCAATTGTTTCAGACATTTAACACGGGAGTAAATAAGTTCCAAACAAATCAAAATTCCTAAGTACAGTATAGCTTAACAGAGCAGTCTAGTGACTAATGTTTACAGTGATGGTTTTGAGTAATTTGTGTTAAATTATTTTAGCACATGGCATTTAGAAGTCAAAGAAGTTTGTAAAAAGAATTCCCGTAGAAAAGAGGGGCACCTGGGTGGCTCAGTCGGTTGAGCATTTGATTCTTGATTTAGGCTCAGATCATGATCCCGGGGTAGTGGGATTGAGCCCCGTGTCAGGCTCCACACTCACTGTGGAGTCTGCTTAAGATTCTTTCTCTCTCTCCCTCTGTCCCTCTCCCCAGCTCTTGTGCTATCTAAAATAATAATAAACACTTAAAAGTATTGAATCTTAGTTATCTGAAAAAAAACAAAATAAAAAAATAAAACTTCCTTCCCAACAGTGCTCCTTTCTTTAGAAAGTTATTTTCCCTGAGTATACAACTGCACATGTGTAAAGACCTCTTGAAAGTCAGACTTCCTGGAGCTACAGCACGTATTACCATCTAGTAGTACACATGAGCAATGTAAGAGTGCATCTACCATAAAATCAGAAAACTTACAAGGTACTCTCAGCCATCATGAGTCTATGTTAAGGTATTCATCTCAGTTTAGTTTTATAGGAGCACTGATTAGAAAAAGATCACACAATGAAACATGTCTATAGGTTAATTATATAATGTCTATTTTTTCCTCCAATTCTATGCGGTCCCTAATTAAAAACAACAGAAAAGGTTCCCTTCGGGGGAAACAGATAATTGTATGTAAGTAGACAGAGCTTGATGAATTTCATTTCAAATATCTTAGAGCTGCAATTTCTTTTCCTAATCTTGTCAAATACATTTCTTCTCTAAAAATTTTTAATTTGCTCTAAATTTTGCTATAAGTGGAAACCATAACTGAGTAAAGGATACAGTGACAGAAAATATATATTCTTACCTGTGATTCTCTCTAAGAAATGTGATATCATACCGAGATTCACGTTTAGGCAAAGAGGAAATAAGGGCATCAGCTTTCATAATAAGGTCACTCATGCTAGGTAAACAAGATAAACAACAGATGAGTTTTTCTGAGGAGAAAGGTCCATATTTCATGTCACAATTAATGCCCTGAGAAATGGAAATTTAATGTAAAATATCTCCAATAGACAAGCTTTATATAAATGACTTTTCTTCCAAATTTGTAAGTAGCATTTGTCAGTTTTTTTAAAAACTTATTTTGAGAGAGAGCAAGCATGGGGGCGGGGAGAGGGAAGGAGAGGGGGAGAGAGAGGGAGAGAGAGGGAGAGAGAGGGAGGGAGGGAGGGAGGGAGGGAGAGAGAGAGAGAGAGAGAGAGAGAGAGGAAATCCCAAGCAGTGTCCACGCTGTCAGCACAGAGTCCAACGTAGGGCTTGACCTCATGAACCGTAAGAGATCATGACCTGAACCAAAACCAAGAGTCGGATGCTTAGTCGACTGAGCCACCCAGATGCCCCTAGAATTTGTCAGTTTAAAGATGACTGCTGCTTTAAAAACCATCCTTTTTTTTTTTTTTATCATTGACATGATCTTTAAACACTTATAAGTAGTGTTCTTAACAGTGCCTGTAAGGATACGGTGCGTCATTCAATTCAAGGCAATATTTGCTGAGTGCTGGTTACGTGTTCAAGCACTGGAGCCCACCCAGGAAAGAAAGAAGAGCAGGAAGAACAAAAGGGAGAATTTCCAAAATAACTAAGAAGTCCAGACTTGTATGGTCACAAATTAGTTTGAAAACTAATTACGACTGCATAAAACAAATACCTAGATTAAACATAAGCGAATTTGAAAATCCATGCCAGAGGAAATGTATTATATGTTCACTGATACATTGGGGCAGAAAATGTTGGCTAAACTTTAAGGAAAGTTTTTGAAAAGAAAGAAACAAGAAAAGAAACGATAAGCACTTCTTTTTTATAAAGAAATTCAGATGCAGAGTTGAGAACTTGTATCTCTCTACTATATCAGCTTTGACTACAAGGTTCTGACATGTAGGACTTCACATTCCTTCTATTTGTATTACACACCATACCTTTCACAGAGCACTGCTTAATGACCACTTAATAAACCTGTTTAAAAAAAATTTTTTTTTACATTTATTTATTTTTGAGAGACAGAGAGAGACAGAGCATGAGCAGGGGAGGGGCAGAGAGAGAGGGAGACACAAAATTGGAAGCAGGCTCCAAGCTGTCAGCACAGAGCCTGATGTGGGGCTCGAACTCACAAACCACGAGTTCGTGACCTGAAGTCGGACACTTAACGACTGAGCCACCCAATAAACCTGTTTTAAATGAGTAAATTAATCAAAATCATAATCTCTATTCCTAAACTCCCTCAAAGGTATTTATTAGCCACATAATCTCTAATATGTGAAATTGTAGACACAATGGAGGAAATATGGTTAAACATGCTCCCCATGTTTCAAGGAGACCATATGCACTAAGAGAAGAGGAAATGAGGAAAGGGAAAATGGGGGCCCCAAACAGCCTTTTTGTAGATTCTCTCAATTCTCTCTTTTTGCAAAATACTCTGAACTGCAGAAGGGAACATGCACGAGAAGGTCAGCACCTCCTGTCTAAGGAGTGGAGATGGTCTCCGAGCAGAGCAGGCAGTAATCACTCTGCTCCAGAAACTGGTGTCACGTGCTCCCCCAGCAATGGTTCCAAGGACTCTGTCTTTTGCACCCAGAGTTCCACCTTCCTAGGTAGCTAACTCTTGGAAGACATGAAAATAAGGACGCATATCTTAAACACATGTTCACATTTAAGCATATATGCATTTATTCTAACCACAACATGACGTGTTTAGCATTATGTGTGTGCATGCAATGACTTCAGACAATTAGAGGGGATGTTCTTATAGTTTAGTGTTGGTTTTTGTTGTTTCGGTGGTGGTTTTGGTCTGAAATCCACCTCTAAAGTGGCTGAAATAGCTTCCCAAACCTATTTAAAACTATTTTTTGCCAGATCAGATTAAAAAAATTCGTTCTGAAATGTTAACGATATATTCACAAAATTCAGTATGACTTATATGCTTTCCAACATAAGCTAGACCTAAATTATTTAACCAAAAATAACTTTTTTTGCTTTTTAAAGTTTTCTTTTTAAAATATCCACTTGAAAATAACTGTGGATATTATCTCTTTACTGCAGAAAATGCCCTTACACTTTCCTACTTTATTTATAGTTTTCTATGTTAACATCATTTCCTAAATGATGAATTACTCCCTAAAGGAACAGATTAAGCAAGGACATCCATTTCATCCGAATCAGAATTCTGTATTTAAGACTAAGAATCAGAATTTTTAGTTCTGGCAGGAAGCCTAGTTGTATGCCATAAGATGTGTGGGTACACTGAAAGTAAATGGAAAAAGATAAAACAGAAAAGCATTAACCAAAAAGAATGTTGATGTGGCTTAAATACGAGACCCCACAGACTTTAAGACGAAATTATAGCAAAAGGAGTAATATATAATGATAAAAGGAACAATTCACTAGAAACATAATTCTGAATCAGAGTATATATAACTATAGCTCAAAATATTTAGAATAAAATTTGACAAAGTTGCAAGAATTAAATGACAGATCCATAATCATCATTGCAGTGTTTTAACAAACTTCATCTAGTAACTGACAGATAAAGAATAATTCAGTATTTCGATGGTTGGAAAAAAAATAGCATGTTCAAAATAATAAATGTGTAAAATCTTCCACACAATTAGAGAATAAGCCTTAAAAAAATCAGGCATGGAACAATGATAAAGATTAACGCTGTCTCACAAAATTTGTAGAAATAAATACCAAATAATTGATTTTCATAAACCATGTTCTCTAATCACAGTTCAAAAACAAACTGGAAATCAACTAATAACACACTGTGTCACTTAAAATTTTTAAAATGCATCTTATTCATTTATTTATTCAATAAAGATTTACTGGATGTCTAACAAGATCTAGGCACAATTCCATATAAGGAAGATAAAAATGATAAAATGGACAAGGAGTTTGCCTTCATGAAGAAGACACTATAAATATTTCAAAACATCTTAACAAGCAAATGTTAAAAAACCCAGAAATCTGAACATGTTAGCAATGAATCATAATGAAGCATTTATATATCACAACTTATGTGATACAGCTAAATAGAGTTTAGAAAGACACTTTTAAGCCTGTAATTTAAGGGTATGTAAGGAAAAAAAATGTGATATTAAAAAGCTTAGAACCCAACTTGAGAAGTTTATGAAAGAGAACAGATGAAAAAAATAGTAAAAACTGAAACTGATAAAAACAACCAAAACAATTAAGAGCCTGCCAGGTCCTAAATCTACATATATGAAAAGTAAAACAGTAAAATAAGTCTATCCTAAATTAAGCAAACTAGAACAAGAGAAAGGCCAACAGGAGATGTTTTAAAAGCTAGAAGTTAAAGTACGAAGCTGTTACAATTCACAAATGACAAGAGCGTCTAACATCAGATAAAATGTTACAAAAAATAAGAGAGTTGAGCAAGGAAGATCAATATAGAATTTATTATTTATTATTTATTATAGAATTTATTATTATTCCTGTAATTTAGCAATAAACAATTTGAAAATATAAAGTACACTATTTATAATATGGGCTAAAAGTATAAAGTACAAGGGAATAAATCTAAAACTACATGTGTAAAAACTCATGGGGAAAAAACGGAAGCTTCACCAAAGGACCCAAAAGGAACACTAAGTAAGTGTGTCAAACTATCTACCTACATATTCTTATATACATATGTTTATATATAAATCATATACCACATATAAATTGTATGCCAGATACATCAGTTATATACCTATATGTTATTTTATATGTTTTATATATTATACATTCATATAGCCATACATAAACAATATATGTATATATTTAACAGATGAGATAATTTAATATTACATAAAAATGGCAATTCTTAAACTAATCTATAAATTCACGGAAATTCTCATAAAAATTCCAGGACAGTTTTTTGTAGAACTTGTTATGCTGGTTCTAATTACATTTATGTGGAAAAACAAGTAGCAAAAAACAATCGATGCAATTTTGAAGAAGAGACAGAAGAGAAAATTTTTGCTATTATCAAAATTTATTATAAAGCTGTGGTAACTGGAGTGTGGGACTAGCATGAGACAGCATACCAGTGGAACAATATAAAGATCTAAGAAGAATTAAGGACATGAGCTCAGGTCATGATCTCAGTTCATGGGATCGAGCCCTGCATGGGGCTCTGTGCTGACAGTGCAGATCTGCCCCTCCTCTGCTCACTCACACATACACACTCTCTCTCAAAATAAACAAACACTTTTTTAAAAATCCAAGAAGAACTAAAGATATAAACCAATAAAAAAGCGAAACTGTAAAACTTTTAGAAGACAATAAAGGAGAATATCTTTATGAACGCAGACTAGAAAAAAATTCTTATATATCCTATACATACACACACACACACACACTCACTCACTCCCTCCCTCACTCACACACAGAGACCACAGACAAACCATGACAGAAAAATCCTGATAATGTTTTGACATTAAAATAAAAATCATCTAAGTATTTGGTAAAAAATTCCAATAAAAAAGTAAATAGTCATGTCACAAACTAGAATATAATATTTGTAACACATATAACTGATAAAGATTAGTATACAGAATCACAGAGAATATGTTTATAGATCATTAAAAGAAGAAAAAAAGCCCAACAGATAACTGAGCAAAAGACACAAACAGGTATTTTACAGAAGGGTAAACGTGAATGAAAATAATCGTATGAGAAGATACTCAACTTTACTAAGAGTCAAAGAAATGCAAAGTAAAACAAGCCACAATTTCACATCCACCAGACAGAGAAAATTATCAAGTCAGACAACTCCAGGTATTGGTAAGAACCTGTGGAAACAGAACTTTCACCTTTCTGGTGGGAGTGTTAATTGCTGCAACGACTTTAAAGGGTATTTAACAATATCTGGTAAGGCTGAAGACACGCACACCCTACAACCCAACTGCAACACCCCTGTGCTCTAGAGAAACTCACACTGCACAAGGAGACACTGAAAGCCGGTTCACTCCAGCACTTCTGTAACAGTAAAAACACTAAAGCCAAGTTCACTGTACCTCAGTAATGGACTGCATAAACGAGCTACAGAATATTCATTAAACACCGAAAAGGAATTAAAATGAACTGCGTACATGAACCTGGATGAAGCTCCAGAGGAAGTAGAGTGCAGAGGAACCTACAGGAAACAGAGTTTCTCTATAAAAGTCAGGCATTCAACCCAAACAACACTGCTCATGGATATTCAGAAATGAAGCAAAGTATAAATATGAGTATGGAATCATGCACACAGCATTTAGGAAAATGGTTACTTCTCAGGGAGGATGGAGACTGTGTAGGTGGGTAAGAAACAAAGAGGACAGTGAGATCCAAGGCAAATAAAACAAACCATTAACATGTACAGTTTGGTGGTGGTGAGTATGTGGATGTCCTTTATTATCATTTTTAAATATTCTCTACATATCGCTTATATCTTTAATTGTGTACATATTTGAAATATTTTCTATTCTTAAAAAGAAAAAAATAAGATGCAAAATAGCACATCCTGAAATGAATTTCTCTTACGATTTTAAATACTTACTTCTTTGAGCTGATTTTCATATTTTCAACAACGCCTTTAATTTTCTCTACTAAATTAGTAAATGTTATCTTTTCCAAGAAGTAAAAATCTTCTGTATAGAAATTTTCATCTAAAGGTCCTAAGAACTTAAAATAAAAGTAGTTTTATTATTGTATACCTTCTAGAAGATACCAGTTTGGGACAAATATTTTCTCATCAAACAGATATTTAAACAACAACCGATTACCGATTAAACAGACGGTGGCGATCAATCCCACCACTTACTAAATCTACTGGGAGACAAAGAGAAAAAGGTTTTCTCACTTTCATATTACAAGTAACATTTGCATAAACACCAATATCTAACTGACAAAATAGAAAAGTAGTAAATTATTTCCATTAGAAAGTTTTACTTTGAAACATAATGCTTTCAAAAACCTAAGGCTTTTCATTCTAAGGTAAATTATGAAACGGTCTGTATTTCATAAGTCTTTTATTTTCAATTTGCTTTTCCATTCATCTATCAATTGTGGCCTACATGACGTAGATACGAATTAATACATAAGCAAGGCATAAACGAGCAAAAAACCAAAGACAAATCACATAATCACTTAAACATACCAACCCATCTTCATCTAACTGATGCTGTATAAATGGTTTGGACCACAGTAAGTTCATGTATGCAAGTCGGCTGTGAACCAGTTAACTCTAGAGGAGGAGTTGTCAAATTGTCACACGCCTAGTTTCGAAATTAATCCATGCAACATCATCATATTATGAATGCAAGCACCGATGTAGAAGGTGAGCCTGACATAGTCTTATGCCCTAAACACTTACACTTAATGACAACCACAAAGTATAGCATCCAGAATCCTTTTTTTCTTGGTAAACAGACCAGAATTAAATGGTTGTAGCAGATTTTCTCACTCCCTCGACTGCTTCATCTGCTTCTGCAATTAATATTTTTCTAAAAATGAATGAGGTATAGTTCTTGAATTTTTTATTATTTGCTCATATCACAGGTGATATTAGCTGGGATGTTAGCATTCCAACTAAACAAATATCATGTTTCACCCTTAAACATATAAAACGGGCTCTTCAAAATGAAAAAATGGATACCATAAAACTAAAAGTACACATAGAAACATTTCATTGCCTTAAGATTTGGTATCACTTTTGAGATACTTTGAAAGCACTTTCAATGTTATATTTTATGGACTATGAATAGGAGGCCTGGAAAATAGCTGAATTTTATCTGTACCACCTCTATTGATTTGAGCAGTTTTGTTAATAACTCAGAAAAAGGAAATATAATCTCAAATTATTTTCTTAAGGGGTTAATTAGATTGGCTCTCTTCATTGATTAAATTCACCAGAGAACTGGCTCTATTTCACCTATGTGAGTGCAGTGTGAAACAGCTAGGAGAAACTTGATTCTTGTGGGATAAAGTAACATAAACAGTATAAAATCACATAATGTCTAAGTTGGGAAAAGGAACACTGAACTTGAAAATCATGTACAAACATAATAAAATGTATCTGGTGCTTCCATCTTCTTTACAACATTTTGGAAATGTGATTTTTCAGTTATACGGAATAACTGTTGTAACAGAAATGCATTACCTCTGACAGCTCATTAAAATTTTAGAAAACTCTGTTAGAATGTTCATCCACACACTGAGCTTTATAAAAATCTCTCTCCACTCATGGACATCTCAGTATGATTCTATATTGACTCTCTCATCAAATGTAACACAAATCAGGTCTACAAATGTACCCACTATTTCTCATGACAGCCTTCAAATATTTAAAGAGAAAACAGGAATTAATATTTACTGAAAATCTGCTCTGTGTCTGGGGCTGTTTTATGTGCTTTACCTATAAAAGTATATTTAATCTCTGACAACTCTGTAAAATAGACCATCACCATTCCCACTGTCCAAATGATATTTCTAAGCCAAGTCTCATAGAAGTCATATAATTAATTAATTAATGGTGAAATGGAATTCAAACAGAGATTTGTTTGGCTAAAAAAAAAAAAAATAACAAAAAAGGCCCTGCTTCTCTACTGCCTGCTACGCCATCTTTCGCCAATTTGTAAACATGTAGGTTAATGACAATAAATCTGTTATAATTATAGTGGCAGTATTAGAGTTTTATTTAATACTAAAAATAAATGCATTTTTAATTCTTCAGCATCTTAGTAAGAAAGTATGAGATAATCACCACCCCCCGGTTTTGATCATTCATAAACAACCTGAGTATGTTCCAATTCTAACAAACATTTGGACAGGTTCACGATGAAGGCTGATTCTAAAATGTCAGATTTCAAGCATTAAACGATCTGGCTGAGAGTTGTACCTATCTGCTGCAATTGCTGTGACTACTGTGCTTTAAGGCCTCACTTTGAGAGTAACAAGCTAAGTATTACATTACACAGCTCTAAGCCACAGTACTTGCTTTCAGATACATTATACTTTTCTATTCAAATTACAGTTTCATAAATTAAAAACATAAAATTATAATTTTCTACTAATCAACGCAAAAGCCAACATAATTTAACTTAATATCTACCTCCGGCCCAACCTCTTCCCTGAATTCAACTCATATGCTCAAGTGTCAGCCCAAGAGCAGGCACAGGACCAGAACTGGCCACTGAACTCTTCCTACATCCGGAACTGAATTTCCATCTTCCCTCCCCTTCCACTCGTCCTGAGCAGCCTCACTTTGCCAGTCACACGGTTCTCTCCATTCCACCCCAAGTCTGTCAGTAATTCAGGTCCACTCTTCCTCCACGATACATCCCTCACTTCCTCCTCCAGGGCCATTCCAGTACAAGTCACCATCAGCTCTCACGTGGACTACTGAACTAGCTCCTGACTGCTCTCCTGATGCCCTATGTTTTATTCTCTATTGAACAGCCACTAGAGATGCGCAAAGAAGACGTAAGTCAGACCATGTCAGTCCTCTGCCCAGAACTAAACTTCACAACTCACTCACAGAAAAGCAGGAGTCCTTACAATGTCCTGAAACCCTACGGGATCTGGTCAGCAGCTACTTTTCTGAAGCTTCTCTTCTGACTACTCTCTGTACTGGCTATTTTTAGGACACAGTGATCATCTCACCTCAGGACCTTTGTACTCACTGTTCTCTCAATCTAGAACATTCCTCTTGCACATATTCCACTCGGCTTGCTCTACCCCCCCACCCCCCTCCCTGCCTCCTCTGGCTCTCTCCAAATGGCACCTTATCAATAAGGATGCTACTTGTTAGGTGTCACTGCCCACCAAAATATAAACTTCATGAAAACAAGTTTGTTCACTACTATACTCTCAGAACCTAGAAGATTGATCACAGCACGTGCAAAATTAGAATCTGAATATTTTTGTCAATTTCAAGGAAGATGAAGTGAAACAATTATTCTAGGAGAAATAAGGGTAAATATAACTATAACATTTGCTATCGATAACATGGGTAATATGTGAATTACATTAAATAACAGCAAAGAAAACATAGGGTAGCCTTTCCACAACATATAATCAAAAGACAAGGTACTAAATACAGCTGGTGTAATTTTTTTCCCTCTTCACCCCTTACAGTGCTAGACAGAGCCAAAGGGACAGAGCCATATACTGCAAAACTGTTCTAAAAAGCCACATTTCCTCCCCAAACAACTGTTAAAAATAAAAAGCAATGACATTACTGGGCTTCCACAAACCTTGCTTATCAAATTCACAAATACTGTGTATTAATGCAATAAATGGCAACCATTGTCACCAATTTATAAAACAGCACCATACAAAGATGAACACTTAAATACAATTAGCCTGAAAACTGCTACATTGAAGCAGATATATTTGATCTGCAGAGGCTTGTGGATGTGAGACCCTCTCTACTCTCCAGTTCCTAGTCTTTATAGAGTCAGATAAGAAAAAAATGAGCATAATTTTCAGGGAAAATGATAGGGGAATAAAACATTAGATAAAGAGAGCTTCACCTAGAAATGTAGAAAACAAAAACGTTAAGAGCGCACTAGACCTTGGAAGACAATTTGGGTCATATAATTTGGTAGTTCAAACAGAGGATGCCAAACATATTGCATTAGTTGATTTCTTTTTTTTTTTTTTTTAACGTTTATTTATTTTTGAGACAGAGAGAGACAGAGCATGAACAGGGGAGGGGCAGAGAGAGAGGGAGACACAGAATCTGAAACGGGCTCCAGGCTCTGAGCTGTCAGCACAGAGCCCGACGCGGGGCTCGAACCCACAGACCGTGAGATCATGACCTGAGCCAAAGTCGGACGCCTAACCGATTGAGCCACCCAGGCACCCCGTAGTTGATTTCTTAATAAATCTATGCACCAGATTCAATTTTTTTTTTATTAAAAAAATATTTTTTTTTAACGTTTATTTATTTTTGAGACAGAGAGAGACAGAGCATGAATGGGGAGGGGCAGAGAGAGAGGGAGACACAGAATCGGAAGCAGGCTCCAGGCTCTGAGCCATCAGCCCAGAGCCCCACGCGGGGCTCGAACTCATGGACCGTGAGATCGTGACCTGAGCTGAAGTCGGAGGCTTAACCGACTGAGCCACCCAGGCGCCCCCCAGATTCAATTTTTTAAAACTTAAATCATTACTGAGAAAACAAGATTCTCATACTCAAAAAATATTAAGTAGATATTAATTTTGTAGGTCTATAAAGACCTCTCTAATAAGAAAATGTTTCCGATATACCAAGAGAAAAAAAATGTGATATAAAATTTTATACATGCATGTATATAACAGGATTAAATTATGTATTTTTACAAACCAGACATGCCTATGTAGGGTAGAGAAAAGAGTTAGAAGGTAAAACAATAAACTATGAATAACCAATTTCATTAGGAGGGTTGAAGTAGTGATTTTTCTTATAGATTTTAATGATTACATTAATAACTATGACTTTATATTTCAAAAATAACAATTCGGTACTTATGGAAGTTAACACAGTCAATTGTAGAGAAAAGCGACAAGAAGAAAAAGGCATCACAACATACTTTCCACATCTATAGCAACAGTGGCTCTTAGTTGCAATGTTGTAGTAGTTGTTCTAATCCTTACATTAGAACACAATAACAGCTATTCCCATACGAAAGCTCTTTCACTCCACATTCGATGTGTCCATCTCTGGGGGAAGGGGTGGGACCACAGGTAGTTTATGCTGACCCCTGTCCACTGTGTCCAGCACAGGAGCCGTATCTCCTGCGTGTTGTGACAGGCCCCCAGGTCACGGGTCAGTGAGAAAAAGCGAGCAATTGCGTTTTCTACTTACTTTCCCATTGCTGACAATACCTATTTCTCCAGGACGAATTTTAAGTACATCTTGACAGAACAGCTGATGAGTTCGGAAAATATTCACTCCAATGGTATTATATTTTTTCTGAAAAGCGTTCTTATCCATCCCCTAAACCATAAATTAAGAAGGATGAAATTAACAAAAGAAATATAGCAAATCATTTTTTATTTAAAAAAAAAATTTTTTTTAACACTTATTTTTGAGAGAGACACAGAGTGTGAGCAGGGGAGGGGCAGTGAGAGAGGGAGACACGGAATCCGAAGCAGGCTCCAGGCTCTGAGCTGTCCACACAGAGCCTGACGTGGGGCTCAAACTCACAGACAGTGAGATCATGAACTGAGCCGATGTCGGACTATTAACTGACTGAGCCAACCAGGTGCCCCAGCAAATCATTTTAACAAAGCCTACTTTAATATATTAATGCAAAATTTGAAATTATTCTAAATTCTGATTTAAAAAGCACTATTTTCATCTGAAACTACATTTTATTTAAACTTAACTTTATTTTTTATTTTAAAAATTTACATCCAAATTAGTTTATAGTGAAGCAATGATTTCAGTAGATTCCTTACCCATTTAACCCATCCTACCTCCCACAACCCCTCCAGCAACCCTCAGTTTGTTCTCCATATTTATGAGTCTCTTTTGCTTTGTCCCCCTCCCTGTTTTTATTTTTGTTTCCTTTCCCTTATGTTCATCTGTTTTGTCTCTTAAAGTCCTCATATGAGTGAAGTCATATGATTTTTGTCTTTCTCTGACTAATTTCACTTAGCATAGTACCCTCCAGTTCCATCCATGTAGTTGCAAATGGCAAGATTTCATTCTTTTTGATTGCCGACTAATCCTCCATTGTGTGTGTGTGTGTGTGTGTGTGTGTGTGTGTGTGTGTGTATATATATGTATACATGTATATATATACCTCACATTTTCTTTATCTGTTCATCCATCGATGGACATTTGGGCTCTTTCCTTTGGCTATTGTGGATAGTGCTGCTATAAACGTGGGGGTGCGTGTGTCCCTTCGAAACAGCATACCTGTGTCCCCTGGATAGACGCCTAGTAGTGCAACTGCTGGGTCGTAGGGTAGTTCTATTTTTAGTTTTTTGAGAAACCTCCATAATGTTGAAACTACATTTTAAAAAAGAATATTTCTTTGCCAAGCCAATTATAACATTTATAAATCCTGTTACAAGTAGATATCACATGCCACATTCATTCTTTGAAGATTTCAGGTGGATTACTGACTAGTAATGCTAGGGAATATGCTAGGGAACATCAACTTAAATACAATTTATCATTAGAGAAATTAAACAAATGTTAATTAAATTCTGAACTCAGTACCCCATTTTGGTACCCTCAGTGAAAAAAAAAAACAGTGTTTAAAATAGAAATACCCTATCACACCCCATTATACCAACCTCACAAAACCAATTCAGTAATAGTGCATTTTATTTCTGAAATATAAAAGTAATCCTTGGTGAGAGTCAAAAAATATATGGACATTCACAGAAAATAAACCACGAATAGCTTCTTCACATCTTCACACTAAGAAACACTCTCCATATCAGTACTTATCAAAGTTTAATGTGCAATCACCTGGAAGCCTTGTTGAAATGTAGTTTCTACTTCAGAAGATCCAAGGTGGGGCCTTAAATTCTGAATTTCTAGCAGGTTCCTGGTACGCTCCCACGATGGTAGAAATGTTCCACTAAACAGTCCAATATGCCAGCCACAGCCATGGATGGTTACCGAGCACTTAAAACGTGGCTAGAGGGGCGCCTGGGTGGCGCAGTCGGTTAAGCGTCCGACTTCAGCCAGGTCACGATCTCGTGGTCCGGGACTTCGAGCCCCGCATCAGGCTCTGGGCTGATGGCTCGGAGCCTGGGGCCTGTTTCCGATTCTGTGTCTCCCTCTCTCTCTGCCCCTCCCCCGTTCATGCTTTGTCTCTCTCTGTCCCAAAAATAAATAAACGTTGAAAAAAAAAATTTTTTTTAATTAAAAAAAAAAAAAAAAAAAAAAAAAAAAACGTGGCTAGAATGACTGGAGCACTGAATTTAAATTTTAACTTAATTTTTTTTAAGTTTGTTTGTTTGCTTATTTATTTATTTATTTAGAGAGGGAATGAGTGTGGGAGGGGCAGAGAAAGAGAGGGAGACAGAATCCCAAGCAGGCCTCCAGCTGTCAGCACAAAGCCTCACATGGGGCTCGATCTCATGAACCATGAGATCATGACCTGAACCAAAATCAAAAGCTGGATGCTTAAACAACTGGAATTTTAACTTGATTTTAAGTTTAAAAGAGCCACATGCAGCTAGTGGATACAGTATTGGACAGTGCAGCCTGAGATCCCACTTACATCCAAAATCTCCATCTCAGTCATCCCCTCTGACCACAAACTCCTCAACTTCCAGCTCATTCAACCTAGTGTCACCATACCAACCATTACCCAATCCCTTCTGTCCTCTGCCCCTACCACCTCGTTATTACCCATCACACCTCCCATAATTTCCTCCCGAGTTATACCTCAAAGGCCTTTACTGCAACACAAACTTGCCATGCTTAGATCCCTGGAATGCTTCCCTGAAGTCATATTCACCTGGCAAAACCTCAACTCTGTTTAAGCACGACTCTGCTTCCCCTGTAACTGGAACCAAAATGGTCTTAATACAGCTGGAAAAAAAGCTGCAACTAATAGTGACCTCACTTTCAGTTTACAGTCGTTAACAACTAGTGGGCCCTTAGAAACCCTCCCACACTAATGTAGTTAATTCACTTTCTCTCTCTCAGAACAAGAGAAGAATATGTGGCATTTGCTCCTCTTCCCTCAAACCTCTAATAATACCTACTCTCACTCTAATACTTGGCGAATGACCTGAATTTCTTCTGAAAATGAAAATAATCAGAAGTCCTTTATCCTGCTACCACCAACTAAATCTACCCTTCTGCAGCCACGCTCACATATTCTGCCTTCTTTCCAGTAAAAATGGATGAATGGTTCCTTTTCTTAAGACCAACTGTAAACACCTGTCCAGGGGATCCCAGCACCTCTTATCTACTCAAGAACTCTGCTTCTTCTCTGCTCCCCTCCCTATCCTCCTTTCTCATTGTTTGGATGGACTGTCTCCATTAGCCTACAAAAAGTAACATCTCGCAAATTTAGAAAGTCTTGATGCCAAGTCCTTTTCTGGCTACAAAATATTTCTCTGTTCATGGGAAAATAAAGTTTTTTGAAAGAGCTACCTATACTCACTATCTCTAGTTCCTGATTTCCCATTCTCTTTTCCATCAAGTTTACTTTTATACCTACTACTCCACTGAAACTATTTTCATCAAAGTCACCAATGACCACCTTAACAAGTAAATGGTCAATTATGAAGCCCAATTTCAGGAACATCTGCACAGTTGATCATTCTGTCCTTGAAATACTTTCTCCAACTGACTTTCAAGATACCATATTCTCTTGGTTATCTTCTTAACTTATGGCTGTTCCATCTGTCTCCTTTGCTGGATCATCCTTTTCTTGCATACCTCTATATGTTGGAATATTCCAGAGCTCCATTTTTTAGCCCCTCTTCCTTCACCCAACTCATTTCTGAGGTATCTCACCCAGTTTCTTGGTTTTAAATGATATATAATGTTGGTAACTCTCGAAGTGATGTACTCTAAAAATACCCTGATAACCCTGAGTTGATTTCAATACTCATTAACTCAACTGTCAACTCAATATCTCCCCCTGAATGTCCAACAGACATCTCCAACTTAACATGTACAGACTTAATGCTTGATCCTCTATGTGTCCAAATCTTCTCTTCATCTAGACTTTCCGATCTCAAAAAAAAGGCACCACCATTAATTCTAGCTGCTTAAGCTAAAATGTAAGGATGTTACCTTCACATATCACATACAATTGATCAGCTAATTCTGATTGTAACAAATATGTACCAATCACCTCACCATTCCCACCACTACTACCTAGTCCAAGATACCATTATGTCTTGTCTAGATTACTGCAAAAACATTCCAATTGTTCATCCTATATCCACTCTTGTCTGCCTACTACAAAATTTCACATGGCATCCATAGTCACCTTTTTAAGGGTTATTCACTTCTTCAAGATTCCTCAGTGGTTTCCCATCATACTCAGGAAAGACTTCAGTTCCTTACCATGGCCTACAGATTCCTGAAATATCTGGGTTATGTTTCTGACCTCACCTCCTACTACTCTCCACATCACGCTCCCTATTTTGCTCATGATGATCTTCTGCCTGTACCTCAAACCTGGAAAGACAGTCTCTGCGTCAGTCCTTTAGACTTACTGTGTTCCCGGATCTGGTACATTCTTCTCACAAATTTTCTCATTACATTCAGACCTCTGCTCAAACATAAGCTCTTTAAGAGATGCCTTCCCTGACCACTTCAGCTAAAAGAGCGTCCCTCAAACTATTTACCCTCTCATTTCTTTGTATTTTTCCAGTACCATTTAGTTTGTCTGCCTTTCCCACCACCGTGGAAGCTCCACAGGAGCATGGACTCAACATATCTGCCTTGTCCACGAGTATACCTCCCTTGTATGGCAGACAATCAATTGATATTTTTGAGTGGATTAACGGATCTTCTTTCTTGAGGATCATCTTCCATCTTTAGAATTTCCCTCATACTGGACCCTTCAGTGAACTACCTGAGTATGACTAACATAGCCCTTGAACTCTCGATCTTCACATACAAGTCCTAACTAGAATGCTATCAACTTCAAGGATCATACAGTAGTAGCAGAAATACGTGAAATTTGGTTGCCTAAGTGCCTTGATGCAAAGTCACATCACTGTCTTTTCCCGTTGAAGGAATGTTTATTATCCCCAATTGATTATACTTATTTATTGACATTTTTCAGTAGCATGACCACATTGGCTTATACATTCTAAAAATGCAACAGATACTTCTTACTCCAAACAAATAGCCACTGACCTCAGTAAGGAATGTGTGAATTTTTTCTCCAGAGTAAATAGCTGTAGCAGTTTCTTCCTTCGCCAGTTTCCTGAGAAAGTTTTTCAAAAAGCTGTTTTTCTGTGTAAGAAAAGCTGCCAAAATTCCTCTAGAAATAGCGGTGTTTTCTTCATTTATTTTCGATGTAGGATTATAAATAACTCCCAACCGACTATGAACACTTGTTTTCTGCAAAACACATTTATAGGTGGAAAAGATCGGTATCTCACGTATCATTTTACAGCCGAACTTTTCTCTTTCCATTCGAGCTTGTTCACTTTAACACACAGCAGCCCTCACTGCAGAGGTCTTTCTATGTGGATGGTACTGAACGTGTACCTACTGACATAGCCAGAAAACAGTCACTTTAGGAACTCCGACTGCTTCACCTCTTTGTATAACGAGTCTTTTAGAAGATACTTTAACCACTTTTTGTATGTGAAATAACATATATAAAACAATACACGAAACAAAAATGTAGAATTCAGTGAGTTAACCCATAAAAATATAACCCAGGTCGAGAAACAGAGCATTGCCAGCAACCCAAAGACGTCTCTCAGACACCCTGCCAATGACTACACCTTTCCACTTTTCTAAAAACAACCACGATCCTGTTACTTATTTGTAGGATCATTCTTGCTTCTTCTTCTGGTTTATCACCTACGTTTCATCATTAAACCTTTAACCTATTTTGAGCTTCATATAATCATACAGTATATATTCTTTCCTGCCTTGTTTCCACTCAACATAATGGTTGTGAGATTCATCAACACTGTTTTGTGTATCTTTAGTTGCTTTATTTTTTAGGACTGCATAGATTTCCACTGTATGAATATACTCTTTTATACATTCTATTGATGCTGGACATTGAAATTTTTTTTCAGGTTGGTAGTGTACAAACAGAGCATGAAGAATACATCATCACTCATGAACATGCGGAAGCTGAATCTAATTAAGTCAGACATAGCTTCCAGTGTAGAGGAGATATAAGGGCTAAGGGACAAGTTAAAAATACTGTAAGGAAAAAAAAATCAGTGAAATTTGTAAGGTGGGATTTTTCTAAAAGGCAACCAGCTTGGTCTCTTTAAAAAGTCAATAGACAAAATGTGGATGGGACTGTTCTATAATAAAAGAAACTAATGAAACGTAACAATGAAACACGTTTAGATCCTAGCTTGAAAAAAGAAAAGACATCTTTGTGCGAACAATTTAATGTAGGCTTAGTACTGGCAATGGGATAGTGGTATTGCAGTTATGTAAAATATCCTAATTCTTAGAAAATGCATATTAAAATACTAAGGGATGATGTATGCTGATTTCTGTGACTTACTTTAAAATGTATGTACTTTAAAATATATGCTGATTTCTGTGACTTACTTTAAAATGCAGACTATTCTGCCCTTCCTCCCCACTAACAACAGATAATCAGATAAAACAAATGTGGCAAGATGTTAAAATTATAGAATCTAGGTGTTAGGTATATAAGTGTTCATTATGTTAGTCTCTTAAAGTTTGTGTACTTATGAAAAGAAAACATGGCCTCCAAAAAACAGACTCAGAGAGATAAGGAGAGACCCCAGTGAGAGAAAGGCAAAAGTTAAAAGCAAGCTGGCTGAAATGAAAATGAGAGAGGCTCAAAATATAATACTGGAAAGAATAAAAATAAGAATTGATACCGCAGATAATTCAATTAATGAACCAGATCAAGAGTTAGCAAATGACAGCCTGTGGGTGAAATCCCATCTGGAGCGTGTTTTTACATGGTCCTCCAGGCAAAAAAAACGTGAGGCGGAATGAGAGATCGGCCATGGGTTTAACAGAGAGAGAGACTCAGAGAAGGAGAGAGATGAAAAGAGCTGTCCTGGGATCACACTCATCCCTGAGGTTCCGGGAAACTGCATCTGTGTTACAGTGGCCCCACTCAGGGTAATGAGAATGGGACAGGGGGCACACTGAAGGCATTCCCTAAACAAATACTGCTAAATAAAAAGGTACTCTGACCCAGGGGCAACTGCTAGGAAGTCAAGTTTAAAAATAATATTAAAGTCCTTCTCGGCAGTCTGGAAGACCAAACCAAAGGTTGAATCTTCTCAGGAGTCATCAGGGACATTCCAAGATACTATTCCACTGTGAATATGGGGCAAAATCATAAAATCTCTAACCTGGAAAGCAGCCTTTAAATCAAGCAGACATCCAACAGTAAAGCGTGAACATCTAACTGCCTGGGGGTATTTAAGTATAAACTTTGAACAATAATTGGCTTTTGCTGACTCAGAGGCAGTCTCCAGGAAACCAAGATCAAAGATAAAAACAAGGGAAAAAGTCTGAGCAGGAACATCAGAGAAAAACAACGAGAGGGAGATAGACTAGAGAGAGAGTTCAGTCATATCACTAAACAAACAAATGACCAAACAGTCCAGGTGATGAAGTGGTATGGGATCCAAATGTGCTCCAGTGTATTATCTAAAATGTTTGGTTTTCAGTAAAAGATTGAGATATGCAGTGAAAGAGGACAGTATGATTCATACTAAGGAAAAATACCAAGCATCAGAAACTATCTTTGAGGGACCTTAGATGATGGACTTAACAGACATACACGTACCTTCAAAGAACTAAAGGAAACCATGCTTAAAGAGTTAAAGGAAGGTACAACAACTTATTACACTGATGATAATAACAAAGCAATAGAAATTATAAAGAAGAACCAAATGGAAACTCTGGAATTGGAAAGTACAATCACTGAAATGAAAAATTCACTAGTGGGGTTCAATAGATTTGACTTGGCAGAAGGATCACTGAATTTAAAGATAAATCAACAGAGCTATAGTCTGAAAAATAGAATGTAAAAAGAACTAAAATGATGAGATTCTCAGAGAAATGTGGGACACCATTAAACATACCAATATGTGCATAATGGGAGAGCCACATACATTGGAACTACTGGGAAAAGGCAATCTGTCAGCCTCGCAAAGAACACGCTACCAAAAATTCTTGAGAAGAGACAGAAGGCAGAGGTGATGTACTCCACAGACCTCAAACACCCCTTTTTGAATGTGCTGGTCTGCAGGGCTTGAATGAAGCCAGAATGTGTTCTGAGACTGCCTAACATGACATGAAAATTCTCCCAACTGATGTTATTATGTTTCATCTAAAATGTATTAACTATTCTTGATGTGGTAGTGCCCCTCCAAGATGGCCCCCGATGATCCCTACTTCTTTATACTTGTGCTTCCGTATTGTTCCTCCTCATACTGGATAGGAGCGATCTGTGTCATCAATAGGATATTATGGAAGCACAGTGTGTGACTTTTGAGGCCAGATCATAAAACACACTGTGGCTTCTGTCTCTTTAGCACTCACTCTAGGGAAAGCCAGCTGTCACGTTGTGTGGACACTTAGCAATGCTAAAATGGGGTTTATGTGGCAACGGAATGAGATGTTCCGTGAAGAGCCAGTGACAAACTGAGGCCCCCTGCCAGCAGCCACGCAAGCCCTCTTAGCAGCTGATGCTCTGGTTCCAGTCAAGTCTTCAGACAACTGCTGCCAGAGTCCTGACTGCACCCTCACAAGAAACCCTGAGCCACAGCCACTCGGCCAAGTCACTCTTGAATTCTTAAACCCCAGACACTCTGAGAAAATGTTTATTGTTTTTAAACCATTAAGTTATGGGGTAATTTGTTATCAGCACTAAATTTACACTTAGCTAATGCAAAACAAACAATTTCATAAAATACTTTGAGTTACGTTTTGTAGGTGTTTTTAATCTAGACAAACTTTTATGCTCCCTTAGAAATATGGAAGGTTATAGAAGAGTATTTTTAAAAAATGTTTATTTACCTTAATGAGAGAGTGAGTGTGAGTGGGGGAGGGACAGAGAGAGAGAGAGGTGGGGATAGGGGGTCCAGAGGAGGCTCTGTGCTGATAGCAGCCAGCCCGTGCGGGGCTCCAGTGCACAAACCAGATCATGACCTGAGCCAAAGTTGGATACTCAACTGACTGAGCCACCCAGGTGCCCCATAAAAGAGTATTTTTAAATAAATATAGAAATGTATACTATCGAAGTATATTGGTTTGTAATTCTCTAATAACAAAAAAAAAATTAAGGTTGACTTAAGGCTTAAAATACTCTTCAGTGAAAATTTATTTTCTTTTTCTTAAATATTCAGAGAAAGAAAGTGCTGCCTGACTATGTGATGGAAAACTGCTCTTACAAACTGCTTTTGGTAAAAACTAGATTTGGTGTCACTGATGTAATGGTAGGGTCTGGACCATTCACTCTGTTTTAATAGCCTATTTATAACTACTATGTCTTAGTTCCAGCTGCTACAACAAAGTACCCATAGACAGGGTGGTTTATAAACAACTGAAATGTACTACCTACAGTTCTGGAGACTGGGAATCTGAGATCAGGGTGCCAGCACGGTCAGGTTCTGGTGAGGACCCTCTTCTGGGCTGCAGACTACGGATCTGTCCATGTATCTACACATGATGGACAGAGAGTGAAGTAGGCTCTCTGACCTCTTCTTACAAGGGCACTGATCCCATTCATCACCCAATTCCTTCCTAAAGGTCGCACCTCCAAATGCCACTGCACTACAGATTAGATTTGAACATCTGAATTTTATGGGAGACACAAACATTCAGTGCATACACATTGCAGACAAGTATATGTCTAATAGCAAGGGCAAGCAGGAACACACAGGTCTGAATCATGGACGACTTGCAGGGTTTTCTTTTCCTGGTCAAATCTGCCTATTGTACATGGAGACTGAATTTGAGTTCCCGTTTTCGCCTCCTTATCAACAAGCTGAGGGACTTAAAACATTAACGTGGAGGAGAATAAGATTTAATGCATGTTCTTCATTTGGCTTTCTCAAAATTAACAACAAATTATAAAATTTTTGTGGTAAGAGTATCTAAATACTCACCATGTGCTTTAATGCATTAAAAAGTAGTTTTCGCCCAGATGGTTTGTCAAAATCAGCAATAATCCAGAGAGTAACTGAAGAAATTACATCATCATCTGAAAGTATCAAATAGTTTAGTCAAGCTGCTTCTTTTTATTTTTTTTTATTTTTATTTTTTTAATTTTTTTTTTTTTCAACGTTTATTTATTTTTGGGACAGAGAGAGACAGAGCATGAACGGGGGAGGGGCAGAGAGAGAGGGAGACACAGAATCGAAAGCAGGCTCCAGGCTCTGAGCCATCAGCCCAGAGTCTGACGCGGGGCTCAAACTCACGGACCGCGAGATCGTGACCTGGCTGAAGTCGGACGCTTAACCGACTGCGCCACCCAGGCGCCCCGTAGCTGCTTCTTTTTAAAATTAAACTAAAAGCAGGGGACATTTCCAGCTAACAAAATACATTAAAAAGTATTAAGCTAATTTTTTGAAAATAAGAAAATATTGCTAAAGATTATACACACACACACACACACACATACACACACACTGACAGGCATATAAAAACACTAGAAGAGTGCTATATAAGCTTTAAATAAACTCGGATACCAAAAAGAATGGTCTCTAAGGGACATACCTGTGGAATACTTTTATTAGTAGACAAAAGTTGTATTATACTTATGTTTTTGGAATTGGCGAGCAAAATGGCCTTCCAGCTACAGCTATATATTTTTTTAAATTGAGAATTATACCCCACATAGATGTAAAACTACATACAATAAAGCTTATTAATAGATACTAAAAACAGCAATATTAGCTTACAATTCATTTATTCCCAAACCTCTATTATTAACTTGGTCTAATTCACATTACCTGTACCATCAACATTAATACAATTCTTTTTTTCAGAAAAATTTGAAAATTTGGAAACCACAAGGAGAAACAATTTTTAGTTATGAAGTCACAGTTAAATGGGTTTAATTTCATCTAGGCTCTGTATGCATCACCTGTACACTTGTCTAGCCATCATTAAAACCTACACAAAAGCAATCCTTTAGATCACATAACCTACTTGAAACAATTATAAAATGTTTACCAGACCAAAAACTTACCCCTGAATAGATGTGAGGCCACCATTACTACCACACTCAGTGATATCTAACTATATGAAAACTATAACAGAAAGAGGGCTGACATTGAATTCACATTGAAGCAATTTAAGTGTGAGGCAGTAGCAGCACATTCTTTTCAAAGAAGAAAGGTAAAGAATTCTAACGCCTTTTTAAGGTCAGCACTTTCACCATCATAGTTAGTAAACTGAGAACTATTTCAAAAGTGCTAAGTAAATTTCTCACAACTCCATCAGTTCTTTACACGTTTATATAAATGCCAAGCAAAAGGAAATTGGGTGTTTCCCAGTTAACATTCTTTTAAATTGCTAGAGATTTAAGCAAAGGCCATTAATTATAGGCTAACTTATTCTGATGCCCAGAAGGAATTTTTGAAATACCCCTCAGAACCTGAAAAATAGACTTCTCCTATTTTTATTCCTTGTTTCTGTTTCCTTTTCCCTTCACTTGTCACAGTCAGGACCTTATTCTGCCATAACATAGAACTGCATTGTATTTTATTATTTGTTGGATTTCTTGGAGACAGACCACTTTATGAACATAAAATCTGGGATCTGTTAGGAAGTAATTCTGGGGCCATCTGATCCAATCTTGACTCCATGGCATTCTAAAAAACTGGCTGGGTGGCCTCTGCTTAAAACTCTCTATAAAAATATACCCCTTACTATGAAGTTCATTTTATCTTTAGATCACTCTCATACACTGAGACAAAACTCAGTCTTCTTTTATCTTTCACATATTGGCTCTCATTTTTCTCTCTAGAGCAAAGATCATCAAATAAAACAAAGCAAAACCGAACCAGCTGAACTCCAACTATCCTTGTCTATTTCGAATAGGTCACTGTACTCTAACAAGGCTTGACTCCACCATCGACTTCCCTGTCCAGGCTAAATGTGTATTTCCCAGTACATTCCTGTATCGGTCTCCCTTGTTTTCTTATAATCACCAATGTAAACAAAAATCCAGAAGTTTAATCAGAGGGTAGAACTACTTCTCCTCTGATCTGGGAATTATACTCTTACTCGTGCATTATAAGACACGAGGTTACACAGTCCGGAAAGTCTTTTATCACTTTCTTAAAAAGGTGAAAAGTGGAACAGCTTGCTTTAAGAAAAGGCAAAAAACCAAGATGAGCCCCTGAACATATAACTAGGGTAGAAGGTATTTTCCAGCACAATCCTTGTATCCTAAAAAACTACAAACTCTGAAACTGAAAACCAGACCTCTAGTCAAATGGCAACATACAAATTCATTATGCAAACACCTCACTAAAATTGCAAATTTTGCTACTTTAGGAATAAAGTCAGGAAAATAAAATATGCTCATTACCTTCTTGGGTTAAATAATACATGTTCTTTGCTATTACAGCACTCTTATCTTGCGAATCCAAGAAAAAGAACGTAGAGAAATCTTCAACATCAGCAGTTACTGAAAATTTTCATATTAAATGTTAAATAACCACTTAATAAAACATGCACAATCAGTAAGCATTTGTAGAAAGTATATGGATCATTTTACCTGATGTGGATATTAAATTAAGGTACTGCCATTTAGCATGCAAAATCAAAGGATTTATACGGGGTACAACATTATTCTTATCCATAAGGAAATCAACTGCATTTGTTCGATCATTTAATCGACCCTGAAACAACAAAAATATTACTTAGGTAACACAGATAATTTATAGGGATATGTTCTAAAGTTATGCACAGAATATACTTAAAGGCTAATCTAAAATAAATAAATAAATAAATAAATAAATAAATACATACATACATAAATAAATAATTTAGGCAATTAGGATTCATACAATAAACTTTACATTTACAACAAATATTCCTGTAAATACCTGAATTTTTTTCCAATTAAGCATTTCTGATGTAATTATGCACAGATAAACTTAGTTAATTATTACTTTTAAATTCGTTACTAAGTGATCAGGATGGAAACTTTTGCTACAGAAAGTTGTTTTAATGCAAAAAATCATTTATAAAAATATCATCTATCATGTACTTCCTCATAAATGCTTGCCTACCATAAAAACGTCCCTCTGTAAATATACCGTTGCGTCCATCATTCTGCGAAGAATGGCCATTTCTAGTTCTTTCATATTGAGCTCTTCAAGCTTAAAGGATTCTCCGTTATAAAGAGCTTGAGGCAAAGGACCCAGGCCAGTCATCTTATAAAAGCTTGCTCCCACCTATTTAGTTCAAAAAATATCAGAGTTAAACTGAAAAACGTCTGTCTGGAAAAGAAATGCATATGTAAAAGAAGGGACGGGCATTGGCGCATTTTGATACACCACAGGAAAAAAAGGTTAATTGTGCTAATTTCATTTGTCCTTTCCGAACATTATTTAAAGCAAAGTAATCTACCTATGGAGCAAGAATCAGGAAGCTTTTCCTGTAAAGGGCCAGCTAGCACACATCGCAGCCTCTGTGGGCCATCCAGTCTCCGTCTCCACTACTCAGCTCTGATGCTGTAGTGTAGCAGGGGTATACACCGATGCAGGGATGTGGGGCTACCTCCCAAGAAAACTGTATATATAAAAGAGGCAGTGGGAGGGCAGGATGTGCTGACCCTTGTGCACAGTATAACATTAAAAAACATACCATTTATCTGGATCAGATATTCATTCATCCCTGCATTCATTTGTTTCATTACTGATTTTTCAATTCATGCCATCAGCATTAGACTAGACGCTGTGAATACAAAGCTGAAAGTCGGCCCTCAAGGGGTTCACACAGACACGGCCAAAACAGAGGCACGTGCAAGGTTCTGCGGCAGCCAGGAAGAAAACTCAAGGATGGAGAGGAGGGGGTCAGAGAAGCCTCTGGGAAGGGGTGACAGGGAAAGTCTTAAAGGGTGAGTAAACATTTGCTGGGAAGATAAAGTGGGAGAAGTGCATGTGAAGACAGGAATTGGGGGTAAGAGAACACAGCCTCAGGCAACTGCAAGTAATTTTTTTTTTTAATTTTTTTTTTCAACGTTTATTTATTTTTGGGACAGAGAGAGACAGAGCATGAACGGGGGAGGGGCAGAGAGAGAGGGAGACACAGAATCAGAAACAGGCTCCAGGCTCTGAGCCATCAGCCCAGAGCCCGACGCGGGGCTCGAACTCACGGACCGCGAGATCGTGACCTGGCTGAAGTCGGACGCTTAACCGACTGCGCCACCCAGGCGCCCCAGTAATTTTTTTTTTTAATATATGAAATTTATTGTCGAATTGGTTTCCATACAACACCCAGTGCTCATCCCAAAAGATGCCCTCTTCAATACCCATCACCCCCCTTCCCCTCCCTCCCACCCCCCACAAACCCTCAGTTTGTTCTCAGTTTTTAAGAGTCTCTTATGCTTTGGCTCTCTCCCACTCTAACCTCTTTTTTTTTTCCTTCCCCTTCCCCATGGGTTTCTGTTAAGTTTCTCAGGATCCACATAAGAGTGAAAACATATGGTATCTGTCTTTCTCTGTATGGCTTATTTCACTTAGGATAACACTCTCCAGTTCCAACCACGTTGCTACAAAGGGCCATATTTCATTCTTTCTCATTGCCACGTAGTACTCCATTGTGTATATAAACCACAATTTCTTTATCCATTCATCAGTTGATGGACATTTAGGCTCTTTCCATAATTTGGCTATTGTTGAGAGTGCTGCTATAAACATCGGGGTACAAGTGCCCCTATGCATCAGTACTCCTGTATCCCTTGGGTAAATTCCTAGCAGTGCTACTGCTGGGTCATAGGGTAGATCTATTTTTAATTTTTTGAGGAACCTCCACACTGTCTTCCAGAGAAGCTGCACCAGTTTGCATTCCCACCAACAGTGCAAGAGGGTTCCTGTTTCTCCACATCCTCTCCAGCATCTAGTCTCCTGATCTGTTCATCTTGGCCACTCTGACTGGCGTGAAGTGATACCTGAGTGTGGTTTTGATTTGTATTTCCCTGATGAGGAGCGACGTTGAGCATCTTTTCATGTGCCTGTTGGCCATCTGGATGTCTTCTTTAGAGAAGTGTCTATTAATGTTTTCTGCCCATTTCTTCACTGGATTATTTGTTTTTCGGGTGCAGAGTTTGGTGAGCTCTTTATAGATTTTGGATACTAGCTCTTTATCCAATATGTCATTTGCAAATATCTTTTCCCATTCCGTTGGTTGCCTTTTAGTTTTGTTGATTATTTCCTTTGTTTGCAGAAGCTTTTTTATCTTCATGAGGTCCCAGTAGTTCATTTTTGCTTTTAATTCCCTTGCCTTTGGGGACGTGTCAAGTAAGAAATTGCTACGGCTGAGGTCAGAGAGGTCTTTTCCTGCTTTCTCCTCTAGGGTTTTGATGGTTTCCTGTCTCACATTCAGGTCCTTTTCCCATTTTGAGTTTATTTTTGTGAATGGTGTGAGAAAGTGGTCTAGTTTCAACCTTCTGCATGTTGCTGTCCAGTTCTCCCAGCACCATTTGTTAAAGAGACTGTCTTTTTTCCATTGGATATTCTTTCCTGCTTTGTCAAAGATGAGTTGGCCATACTTTTGTGGGTCTAGTTCTGGGGTTTCTATTCTACTCCATTGGTCTATGTGTCTGTTTTTGTGCCAATACCATGCTGTCTTGATGATTGCAGCTGTTGTAGAGGCTAAAGTCTGGGATTGTGATGCCTCCCGCTTTGGTCTTCAAAATTACTTTGGTTATTCAGGGTCTTTTGTGGTTCCATATGAATTTTAGGATTGCTTGTTCTAGTTTCGAGAAGAATGCTGGTGCAATTTTGATTGGGATTGCATTGAATGTGTAGATAGCTTTGGGTAGTATTGACATTTTGAGAATATTTATTCTTCCAACCCATGAGCACGGAATGTTTTTCCATTTCTTTATATCTTCTTCAATTTCCTTCATAAACTTTCTATAGTTTTCAGCATACAGATCTTTTACATCTTTGGTTAGGTTTATTCCTAGGTATTTTATATTTCTTGGTGCAATTGTGAATGGGATCAGTTTCTTTATTTGTCTTTCTGTTGCTTCATTATTAGTGTATAAGAATGCAACTGATTTCTGTACATTGATTTTGTATCTTGCAACTTTGCTGAATTCATGTATCAGTTCTAGCAGACTTTTGGTGGAGTCTATCGGATTTTCCACGTATAATATCGTGTCATCTACAAAAAGTGAAAGCTTAACTTCATCTTGCCAATTTTGATGCCTTTGATTTCCTTTTGTTTTCTGATTGCTGATGCTAGAACTTGCAACATTTTGTTAAACAACAGCAGTGAGAGTGGACATCCCTGTCATGTTCCTGATCTCAGGGAAAAAGCTCTCAGTTTTTCCCCATTGAGGATGATGTTAGCTGTGAGCTTTTCATAAATGGCTTTTATGATATTTAAGTATGTTCCTTCTATCCCCACTTTCTCAAGGGTTTTTATTAAGAAAGGATGCTGAATTTTGTCAAATGCTTTTTCTGCATCGATTGATAGGATCATATGGTTCTTTTCTTTTATTAATGTGATGTATCATGTTGATTGATTTGCGAATGTTGAACCAGCCCTGCATCCCAGGAATGAATCCCACTTGATCATGGTGAATAATTCTTTTTATATGCTGTTGAATTTGATTTGCTAGTATCTTATTGAGAATTTTTGCATCCATATTCATCAGGGATATTGGCCTGTAGTTCTCTTTTTTTACTGGGTCTCTGTCTGGTTTAGGAATCAAAGTAATACTGGCTTCATAGAATGAGTCTGGAAGTTTTCCTTCCCTTTCTATTTTTTGGAATAGCTTGAGAAGGACACGTATTATCTCTGCTTTAAACGTCTGGTAGAACTCCCCTGGGAACCCATCTGGTCCTGGACTCTTATTTATTGGGAGATTTTTGATAACTGATTCAATTTCTTCTCTGGTTATGGGTCTGCTCAAGCTATTTCCTCCTGATTGAGTTTTGGAAGCGTGTGGGTGTTTAGGAATTTGTCCATTTCTTCCAGGTTGTCCAGTTTGTTGGCATATAATTTTTCATAGTATTCCCTGATAACTGCTTGTATCTCTGAGGGATTGGTTGTAATAATTCCACTTTCATTCATGATTTTATCTATTTGGGTCATCTCCCTTTTCTTTTTGAGAAGCCTAGCTAGAGGTTTATCAATTTTATTTTTTCAAAAAACCAACTCTTGGTTTCATTGATCTGCTCTACAGTTTTTTTAGATTCTATATTGTTTATTTCTGCTCTGATCTTTATTATTTCTCTTCTTCTGCTGGGTTTAGGGTGTCTTTGCTGTTCTGCTTCTATTTCCTTTAGGTGTGCTGTTAGATTTTGTATTTGGGATTTTTCTTGTTTCTTGAGATAGGCCTGGATAGCAATGTATTTTCCTCTCAGGACTGCCTTCGCTGCATTCCAAAGTGTTTGGATTGTTGTATTTTCATTTTCGTTTGTTTCCATATTTTTAAATTTCTTCTCTAATTGCCTGGTTGACCCATTCATTCTTTAGTAGGGTGTTCTTTAACCTCCATGTTTTTGGAGGTTTTCCAGACTTTTTTCTGTGGTTGATTTCAAGCTTCATACCATTGTGGTCTGGAAGTATGCATGGTATGATCTCAATTCTTGTATACTTATGAAGGGTTGTTTTGTGACCCAGTATGTGATCTTGGAGAATGTTCCATGTGCACTCGAGAAGAAAGTATATTCTGTTGCTTTGGGTAAGGGGGATCCTGTGAGACAAAGTACCAGAGACATCGCTACAAGCATGAAACCTACAGACATCACAATGACTCTAAACCCATATCTTTCTATAACACTGAATGTAAATGGACTAAATGCGCCAACCAAAAGACATAGGGTATCAGAATGGATAAAAAAACAAGACCCATCTATTTGCTGTCTACAAGAGACTCATTTTAGACCTGAGGACACCTTCAGATTGAAAGTGAGGAAATGGAGAACTATTTATCATGCTATTGGAAGTCAAAAGAAAGCTGGAGTAGCCATACTTATATCAGACAAACTAGACTTTAAGTTAAAGGCTATAACAAGAGATGAAGAAGGGCATTACATAATAATTACAGGGCCTATCCATCAGGAAAAGCTAACAATTATAAATGTCTATGCGCTGAATATGAGAACCCCCAATTATATATAAAACAATTACTCAGAAACATAAGCAACCTTATTGATAAGAATGTGGTAATGACAGGGGACTTTAACACTCCACTTACAACAATGGATAGATCATTTAGACACACGGTCCATAAGGAAACAAGGGCCCTGAATGACTTGACAGATATATTTAGAACTGCAAGTAATTTTCTGTGTCTACGGTGGGGAGAGTTCTGTGTGTGGGAGCAGTAAGATACGGGACAGAGGCCAGCTCCTGAAGGCGCTCAACATCTGCATTTTACCTTGGGAATGACAGAAGTTACTAGCCAATTCATCTGCTATTCACAACTATGTATTATTATAGCTACCATCATTGCTAACATTCTCATAATTACTCTGTGAAGCTAAGTACTACCATTACATCCATTTTACAGATGCTGAAACACACACGCAGAGATGAAATCACCTCCAGGGCCACCACGCAGCTACTGCATTTCATTTAATTTTTTCTTTTTCAAGTTTTTATTTAAATTCCAGTCAGTTTAACATACAGTATAGTATTAGTTTCAGGTACAGAATTTAGTAATTCATCCTGTACATACAATTCCCAGTGCCCATCCCAACAAGTGCCCTCCTTAATGCCCATCACCCATTTACTGGGCACTTACTGTGTATTAGGCTTATGAGTGCACATAAATAAAATGCAAATTCTGTCCTAAGGGAACTCATAGCTTAACAGAGGAAGAGATGGACCCATTAAAAACAAGTGTGAGTATAGCACCCAGGGGTTCCAAGGAGGGCATGGTCAGTTCCATCTAAGAAGAGGGTAAATACTGGTAAGTAATAGGATCAGGTGTGCTTATTTAAAAAAAAGACCACAGCAGCAACGGTGAGAAGGAAAGACGTGGGAGAACACGCCCTGGGAGTGTCGCTCATGAACTACAACAATAGCATGGGAAAGAGAGCAAAAGCAGAACAGAAATCAGGGGTGATGGGCAAGGAGAGAACAAGGCAGTTTCTGAGACATTCAGCTGGCTGGACGGCCGGAACAAAACCCTGTACTGTTTGGGATGGTAGGAGCGAAGCAGTGGGTTAGGATGGCCATCAGGCTTCTAGCATAGGTGGCCAGGGTGAATGATGATGCTACCCTGTAGGACAGGCATAAAGAAGAACAAAATGGGGTAACAAGGAAGATGATGGGTGTGGTTTTAGATGCTTTTGATTCAGGATCCTTACGGGCAATCAACCAGGTATGGGTATGTCTCTGCTGGAAATACAAGCCCTCTTCTGATTTACTCCATGATTTCTAATTAGGCCACCCGCCCATTCCAAAAGCTTTAAGTACCACAAATAAGCCAATGACACTGAATTTTATATTTTTAGCCCTGTAAGAACAAGTTGCCAAACAGGGACTTAACACCTAATCTAACTGCAGCTTCAGTCTCCCTCAGAAAATTTTCCATCAGATCAGTACCAATGAGTCTGTCACAATGGCAGAGAAGTAGTCTACATATTAACCCCCCTGCTTTTCCCCTAAGGGAAAGCCTCCTTGCCCAAAACAACCCTTTTCTTTTGCTAATAACGTTCCTGCCCCACCTCCTTCTCTAAAAATCTTTCCACTTAGTGTAACTCCTCAGATCATCCTTCCGTTTGCTAGAGGGGATGCTGTCCTATTCATGAGCATTAAAAAAAAAAAAAAAAAGCCATTTAGATCCTTAAAAGTTACTCTGTTGAATTTGTGTCATTTAACAGATTTGGTGGCAGCAACGGGGTCCAAAGTGAACTTTGCCAGCATTTGGGGGCAAGAAACACAGGTGTAGGAGCCACAAACCCTTTGAGCTCCTGGTCTTTCCTGCCACTTCTAAGAGCTGTGGGTCAGTTCCTGTCAGTTCTCTCTTCTGAAAGACAGACAATCCCATACACTGTGCCGTCCAGCGACTGACTCAAAATGATGGAGAGTGCTCTTTCAAAAAAAGGCAGGTCATGGTCACCTCACTGCTCAGTATCTTCTCAGACTTTTTACTGTTGCCACGGTCTTCTTCGACTGTTCTGAGTTCCAGTTAGACACTGTTCACTGTGCAATCCGCCCCCTTCCTTCCATGACACACACACAACACAACTCCACTGCTACCCACACAGAGGCAACACCAATTGCTCACAGTTCTTCACAACTCTGGACTTCCTAACACTGTCCTCTGGGATGTCAATCTCCTGCCACTTTCTTGTTTTCTTTGATTCAACTTTTCGTCCTACTTCAGGACTCAGCTTGCCATCCCCCACTCAGAGACTGTATTCCTTATCTCCACCCCCAGAGCACTCCTCTTTCACTCTATGTGCTGTGTACCTGGGGGTCCCTTCCAGTGAAGACACATGTCCATCAATCTCGGGGACTTCTCGGGGACAATCTTGGGGACAAATTTCTCTGATGCTTTCCTTTCCTTTGTTTTCTCTGTTCTTCCTGAGTCTTCTGGATTGAGACTCTACTGGTTTGCCATTTATTCTTATTTTTATTTCTTTCTCTTAATTTCTCTCTCTGCTCTATTACATTTTTATTTTATTAAAAATTTTCAGGAGATTTTCCTTGCACGCTATTCTTTTACGTCTTGTGCTTGAACATTAGAAGTACTCAATAAACATCTGTTGAAAGTGCAGATAAAGTTTGGGTGGAGAGAGAAAATTACGGGAACATGAGCTGAGGGAATAAAGGCCTAAACTCGTCAATTTTCTTCATGATGCAGGAGTCAGAATGATTTTCTAGGTGTGAAGAGGAAGGCAGGAAAGGGGTTTAGGGAATGGATGCAGGTTTAGAGTAGAGTTTGGGAGGGGTAGGGAGTGGAGAAGACCCAGCTCAACTGAAGGGTTGTCAGGTAACACTGGGACGGAAGATGTAGACCATCCTTACAGGACAGTTGCAGGAAAGGACGGCAGTGAACCGAGAGCAAACAGGGGGCATGTACGCACATAACACAAAAATGGAACTTAGTATTTCTGAAGAGTGTACTGTGTCCCTAATCTTTACAAAAATCCTTAATATTGATAACTTCAGGAGATGATGACTGCAGACATCTTAAAATAACACAACAATACAAATTTCACTACTTAAAAGTGGGCTTCTGATTAAATACGGTAGGTTCATCCACATACATGCTTACCTCTTCTCTCTTCACACATTTCACTAAAGTGAGAATAACAGAATGTAAGAGCCCGCAAAGATAAACGGGAGAAAAGACAAAAAGCAGGCGAGCAAAGTAAAAAGTGAAGTCACACCTGTGCAGACAGAACGGAACATGAGTATTTTTCATCATCGCTGGAGACACTCCGGATCCCGGACGGAGGATGAGAGCAGAGAAAGTGGAAACTAGCTGAGAGTCTGCACAGGGAGCAGCTGGCTCTCAAGGGCCCTCTCTCAACCCCGAAAATCCAAACTGTTCTGCTTTTCTTCTTCTCTGCTGAAACTGAATCACAGAGACCAGCCTCGGTGATGACAGGCAGGGTGGAGAGCTGAGAAAGGGGACCAGGCAGGAGATTCAAGGAAAGTTCCCATCCTTCACACCCAGTGCTGGACCACAATAGTGGGTTCCCACACATAACTCGTGCCCTCACCTCCCACAGGTGCACCCTCTTCTGTCACATGTACTCCTTCTAAGAAGAAAATAAAGAATTCTTATTTGAAGAATCAAATGCTGCTTTAACTGCAGGTCAGCTCAGCTCCCCGAGCGAGGCTCACCAACTCACAAGACCCATGTGTTTGTGATCCGCTTTTCAGGATTTCATACTTCCATGTGAAAGACAACCAGACAGTGTAAGACATCTGACAAATGCTTCGAACACAAAAGAGAGAAATCGAAACGAATGAGAAAATGGAAGCTTTAGAAGGCAGAGGTAATGCAGGGAGCACAACAACACATCACAAAACACTTGTAGCTAAGACAGTATATTGCGTCCATGAAAGAAAAACTGGGATGCTATAAAACAGGAATATGAGGGGCGCCTGGGTGGCGCAGTCGGTTAAGCGTCCGACTTCAGCCAGGTCACCATCTCGCGGTCCGTGAGTTCGAGCCCCGCGTCGGGCTCTGGGCTGATGGCTCAGAGCCTGGAGCCTGTTTCCGATTCTGTGTCTCCCTCTCTCTCTGCCCCTCCCCCGTTCATGCTCTGTCTCTCTCTGTCCCAAAAATAAATAAACGTTGAAAAAAAAATTAAAAAAAAAAAACAAAAAAAAAAAACAGGAATATGATACAAGAGGCACCTTCAGAAAATTTTTAAAAAACTGAATGAAAAAGACAAAGGAACAAAAAAAGAAGAAAAAGCAAATAGAGACCCAACTCAGAAAACTCAGAAAGGCCAGAGAAAATAAACAAAAGCATTAGAGAAAGAAAAAAGAAATCCCCAGAATTATAGATATGAATCTATTAGAAGGAACTCACCAAATACTCCCTACATAGAATGAAAGAGGATCAATACAAAGACAGATCATGAGATTTCCAAACACCAGAGATAAAAAGATTCTAGAAGCTTTCAAACTGGATTAAAAAAAAAAAAGGCAGAAAGACAAAAGAATTAAAATCAGAATGATATCACTGGTCTCCACAGCCTATCAGAAGATAGGAGACAGTATAGAAAAGCCTCCAAAACTTGAAAGAAAAATGGTTACCCGCTCCAACTACCAATAAGACACAAATACAGTATAAGATTTTTGAACATAAAGGAATGATAATTTTTCTCTTAAGCATATTTGCTTGGGAGAGAAGTAAAATCAGAAATAAATAAAAAATAGGAAATGCACAGTGCTAGCAAAACCAGAGATAAATCAGAGAGCCTGTAAGTGGGAACAGCAAAGGCAGACCCAGAAAGGACAGTGGTGCTTCAGGCCCAGGGGACGGCCAGTTCACTTTAGAGGAAGGGGAACATGGCTACAGGAGGCATTCTGGGGGCTGGTGTGCGTGAAGGAACGTGCCGGTTTGTTCGTTGCTATGTTTATTTGTATGAAAATCTCTGGATAGATACGTGACCGATCTACTATTTGGATACATTTGCAGTTAGAACACTCCACAAATGGGTAAAAATATGGAGCAAATCTTAAAGTTTAAAAAGGGTTACTAAAAAATGGAAGGACAATCATAGTATTTGATTTACTAAACAGGGAATACTTAAAAACTCAGACACACTAAATATTCACTTACCCAAAAAGGTGTTAAAAACAGAGCTGATAATCAGCTGGTTTGCACTATACAGACTTTACCACTTCCTAACGTAATAAAATACTTCTGTACCACTTGGTAAATAGCTGCTGTCCTGGGATGGCGATTGCCCATGAGAACCATCGTGACCTCTTTGTCACACTCCCAATGTCGACATGATTCAGCCATTACAGGGTAACCATCAGCATGAGGGCCTCAAGACTCCACTCCAGCTCTAGGACCTGCCTCGGGTTGACTCTCTCTCTGACTGGTTGCTTGTGAAGCCACAACAGTTTTTAAATATTTTAAGTAACGCTCCTAGACTTGGAGAGACCAAGTGAAGGTCTGGAGGTAGGAAAGAGCTCAATCCCCCATGACTATAACAGAAACTCAGCAAATGTATCTAAAACTTAAGATGTGCTGTGCAACTGAAGGAATACAAAAGAAGATGACTCCTTTTCTTGAAGTAACAACAGTCCAGTTGGAAATGAAATTTACATCCATATATGGTATGTATAAAAAAGGCAATTAATGGGAAACGGTAATATTGGGTTGTGAATACCAATATTTAAGGATAACATGGTGTTATTCAGATGATGTTTTTATGGCAACTGATAATAAGTACTATGTTTTGGCGATATGAGAGCTCAACTTAAATTCATTTGTGTATCAGCAGAGACTACTGTTATATTTACCCAGAATCGACATGAATAAATGAATCCATTTCTTTCCACATATAACTTAGATTATGAACAATATTTTAAGCTAAATAAATATACTGAAATTAAATAAACAGCTTGAATATTTTTACCTAGCTGTTCTTAGGAATGTATTTTATTTAAATGCACTTCATAGCCTTAGGTACATAGGTGTTATAAAAGGCTTTATTCATTAATTTTTTAAAGTTTATTTATTTAGAGAGCCAACACAGGGGAGGGGCACTGAGAGGAGGGGAGAGAGAGAATCCTAAGCAGGCTCCATGCTGTCAGCAAGGAGCCCGGTGCAGGGCTCAAACTCGTGAACTGTGAGAACATGACATGAGCTGAAATCAAGAGTCAGAGGCTTCACCAACTGATCCACCTAGGCACCCCACAAAAAGTGTTAAATACTATGATTAACTTGAACCAGAAAAAGTTTTTTTGACAGAAACAAAGCATATACAAATCAGTAAAAAATCAATAGGCTGTTACAGATTTATAAAAAAAAAAAAAAAGGGAAAATCAATTAGAATTTTTTTTTTTTTTTTTACTCTGGAATGAGAAGTGATTCTTAGTATCACCATTATGCATCTATCAGGCAGGCAGGCTCAAGAGATACGATTTCTGCACAAGTGTTAGTCCCTAAGGAAGGTAAGGTCTGACTAGAAATTGTGCTCTACCACTTAGTAGCAAGCAGAGAAGAGCCCACTTCTTTAAAAAAAGTAAAATAAAAGGGGCTCAGTTGGTTGAGCGTCTGACTTAGGCTCAGGTCACGATCTCACAGCTCGTGAGTTCGAGCCCCGCGTCAGGCTCTGTGCTGACAGCTCAGAGCCTGGAGCCTGTTTCGGATTCTGTGTCTCCCTCTCTTTCTGCCCCTAACCCACTTGTGTTCTGTCTCTCTCTCAAAAATAAATAAACATTAAAAAAAAATAAGATTAAAAAATTAAAATAACATAGAATAAAAATATAAAAAATAAAAAAATAACAAAAAAAAAAAAGAGAGAAGAAAAACACAGCATGTAAGGTTTAAGAACAGAATTACTTCCAGGACTCCTATAATTACCATTCACCATCAGCTGATATTAAAACCCAACTGGTGCAACCTTTTGCTTTCAACCTGTGCAAATAGGATCCTTGCTATATAAAAATTCACTGTTTTTCTATTCTGTCAGTTTACATAATCACTATAGGAAATTTGGGTTCCTCTTTCCCTGTTAAGAGTACCTGAAGTATATTTGTAAAAAAATAATTTTCTTCCTAAATTTCCTTGGTCTGGTGAATAGTTTTATTAAAAGAGATGCCTCTATGCAACTTGGCCCTACACGTTCATCTTGATTGCTTTTTAATTTTTTTTTTAATTATATGAAGATAGAGTCATGAAAACAATCAATGAAACTCTCGCTTTTGAAATTATGATTTGGAAAACCATTTGTGCAGGACTAAAAAAACTCCCTAATTCCTACCACACTGGCTTTCAGTTGCATTGAGACCACCGGACTCCTGGCTCTGCTTCCATTCTGGTGCAGCCTGTGTGCCCCGGAGGGCTCCCCATGGGCTACTGTTGGGGCCTCTCCCAGTAAGGCCGTGTCCATATCCAACTATGACACTTCACCCTGACAGCACTTTACCCAGCCACCTCCTTCACTCGCATGCCCCAGTATCTTAGACTTTACAAAAGACACTCCCGTAAATTTAGGGTAGGCATTTCCAGCAGAAATTCAGCAGCACAGCAATTCTTATACATGGCTTTACTGTACCCCCTTCCTCGCCCCCAGAGCAGCAGTCTCTAAAACTTCACTGCTCTCGTGACGTTCCGTCCCACTGCGCAACCGTCACTCTCAGATGGCTTTGTCTCCTCAGTATTTCATTCAGTAGATGTTTACTGATTACATAGTATGTTCTAGTCACTGGGCCCTGGGCTTGCAAAACTCAACACGAGCCACGATCCCCACTCTTACAGAGGATGTGGACCAGTGAGAGGGCAGGTAATGAACTGCCAAGCGTAACCAGTATTATGCAGGAGTACACAGTACTATTTCAGCATGTGAAATTAGCACGAACAACTTAATCTCACCTGGAGGGTTAGGAAGGGATGCCCAGAAGTTCTTTCCAAAGTGTTGCTTTTTCCCCAAAGTAACATTAAAGCCAAGCACTACAGAGAAGCAGGCACAGGCTAGGAGAGAAGGGAGGCAGTGTGCAGCAATGCTCAGGAGGAGCCCATGCAGCAACCTGAACTAGTCCGCCTGTGTGGCGGGAACAGAAGAGCAAGGAAAGAAAAGAGTCGTGAAAGGCAAGACCAAAGAGAAAACAGGGGCCAAGGCCGGGGGGTGGGGGGGGTTGCGGATTACAACACCAGCGATCCTGGCCTTTGCCGTTACCATGGAGAAATACTGCATACAAGAAAGCCAGGATCAGATCTGTGGTCTAAAACCTCTTACAAAATGCAAGAACCCATCTAGAAAACTTGACGCCTGTAGGAGCATTAGAAATTCAGCCCCAGCAGTGCTCCATCTTCCCAGGTTTGGTTCTTGCCCCAGCCTTTACCTACAAGGCCAGCTTCCCATTTCTTCAAATACAAATTACGTTCCTTACAATTTTTTAAAAAAATTTTTTAACGTTTATTTATTTATTATTTTTTTTTTTAATTATTTTTCAACGTTTTTTATTTATTTTTGGGACAGAGAGAGACAGAGCATGAACGGGGGAGGGGCAGAGAGAGAGGGAGACACAGAATCGGAAACAGGCTCCAGGCTCCGAGCCATCAGCCCAGAGCCTGACGCGGGGCTCAAACTCACGGACCGCGAGATCGTGACCTGGCTGAAGTCGGACGCTTAACCGACTGCGCCACCCAGGCGCCCCACGTTTATTTATTTTTGAGACAGAGAGAGACAGAGCATGAATGGGGGAAGGGCAGAGAGAGAGGGAGACACAGAATCTGAAGCAGGCTCCAGGCTCTGAGCTGTCAGCACAGAGCCCAACACGGGGCTCGAACTCACGGACCGCGAGATCATGACCTGAGTCGAAGTCGGACGCTTAACCGACTGAGCCACCCAGGCGCCCCCCGTTCCTTACAATTATACCTGCAAGTTTTCTATCCTATAAATCCTGAGAATTCTCTTTTCTCGTACTTTTCGAAAGGTCAACAGTGGCAATTTAAGTACTGGTGTACAACTTGCGACAGGTCTGAGGGTCTAAAACCCCTATCATGAGTTAATTTTATTGAGATCATTTATTCATGAGATTATAGTAAAAGTTTCTTGGATCCTATTTTCAAAAACTTACATTCCAACTTACCTTTCTGTCATTATCGTATTTAGAATGAATTCCCAAAATATCCCAGATATTAGCATCTGGAAAAACATTTAGGAGAACACTCTTCACATTGTCCACAGTGAGTATATTGTCATTCTTCACTTTTTGGTACATCTGTAGAAATAAAGATTTTATAATTAATTTTCATCTTATGGCAATTAGTTTTCTTTCTTTCCCTGAGTATGCCGGCAATTTATAAAAACAAGCTTCCTACTTTGTAAGTTCTAACTATACCATATACATACATATATACACACATTCCCCCATTCACAAATAATTTTATTAAAAAAAATTTTTTTTTCACATTTATTTATTTTTGAGAGACAGAGACAGAGCGTGAGCACGGGAGGGGCAGAGAGAGGCACAGAATCTGAAGCGCACTCCGCGCTCTCAGCTGTCAGCACAGAGTCCCATGTGGGGCTCAAACCCATGAACCATGAGATCATGACCTGAGCCCAAGTCGGATGCTTAACTGACTGAGCCACCCAGGCGCCCCGATAAATAAATCATTTTAACCACACAATATTTCTTCTTCCAATAAAAACTGCTTTATGAGGGGCACCTGGGTGGCGCAGTCGGTTAAGCGTCCGACTTCAGCCAGGTCACCATCTCGCGGTCCGTGAGTTCGAGCCCCGCGTCGGGCTCTGGGCTGATGGCTCAGAGCCTGGAGCCTGTTTCCGATTCTGTGTCTCCCTCTCTCTCTGCCCCTCCCCCGTTCATGCTCTGTCTCTCTCTGTCCCAAAAATAAATAAATGTTGAAAAAAAAAATTAAAAAAAAAAAACTGCTTTATGAGTATTCCATAGCTTTCAAAAATACTGTAACAAATTTATGTTATGTTCTATTTTGGTCTAACTAGACACTATGATTCTTAGTAAAATGATGGTTTCCGTCATTTAAAAAGGTATGTATAAAATATTTCAAAAGCCTTATTTCACAAAGGCTTTCTTTTCATTCTAGGCTTCCTCTGTACCTCCGTTCTTCACCACCCCACCCCCCATTCCCACTCCATCTCAAATGTTGTAAGCACACTGGCATGAGGTAGGCTGTTACTCCTTTATTTTCTTGTTTCACTTGTCCCTCATTGCACACCATGCCAGGCACTCCGCTAGGCATGGGGAAAAGGAACTACTCTGCACCAAGAGAGAAGGCCTCTCTGAGCAGAAACCTCAGCTGAGACATAAACATGAACACAGAGTTAGCATTAAGGCAGAAGAAACCAGTAAAGTACAAGTACCATTAAGTAGCAGTTTGATATACAGGTATCCCTCGCCTCTCAAAAGTTCACGTTATGCCACTTCTCTATTACAAGAGTGACATCTGTTTTCACCAACCAAAAGAAATCCAAAGAGGATTTTTGCTTTTATGAAAAATGATAAAAAAGTGAAAACAGTGTTCAGCATCTGTTTTGCAGTGAGTGAGGGCAGTGTCCCCACCAAGCTCCTTCCCCAGGAACTACACTCAGGAGCATCTCAGCATCCAGCCACCAGAGTCTCAATTGTGTCTATGAACATCTGTGCTTAATTTATTTTGTGCATATCATTAGCAAGGTGTGTCCTAAGGTACCAGAAAAGCCTTGAAAGAGGTTAGTTTTGGGTCCTGGAAAATACTAGAAACATTTTTCCATATAAACTGATGGTAACTGCTTCTTTACTTCATACCATTTGTGTCTACAAAAGGTTTCAGGAATGCTCTACTTCAGGAGTGGGGGAGACCTGTATTAGTTGAGAGTATTATTCTCAGTTTCAATTCACTTGTATCATTATGGCCAGAGACAATAAGGAATCAGCATTCTTCTTCATTTTCATTTTCTCAGTGTAAACCTGGTAACCTATTCCTTTAAAAAGAGGCAGTCTAGGGGCGCCTGGGTGGCGCAGTCGGTTAAGCGTCCGACTTCAGCCAGGTCACGATCTCGCGGTCCATGAGTTCGAGCCCAGCGTCAGGCTCTGGGCTGATGGCTCAGAGCCTGGAGCCTGTTTCCGATTCTGTGTCTCCCTCTCTCTCTGCCCTTCCCCCGTTCATGCTCTGTCTCTCTCTGTCCCAAAAATAAATAAACGTTGAAAAAAAAAAAGAGGCAGTCTATAATTAGATCACACAATTTAGTTTTATGAGCTTCTCATTTAATGGGCAGGTTTTCTTCTCATATTGAGCAGCACATGCTATGATCTTAGTAACTGAAAAAAAAAAGCAAAAATTTCAGCCTTCTATAAAGCATAAACAGGGATTAGAAAAATGATATTTTGAATACGGCAAAAGTTATATATGAAAAGTTACTGAGATTAGTCCTTTTACAAATTAGTCATTTTAAAACAGTAGATATTCCTAAGGTATCTAAGGCAGCTAGAATGTCTAAATTACTTAGATATATAATGATCCAATCTTCTCATACATTAAAAAAAAATTTTAAACTATTACGTAACTCGGTAAGCAAAAACAGCAATTTTGGGTCTCTACTTCTCCATACAAATTTTATTTATTTTTCTATTCTTTCTTGCTTTATTAAGGTGTAATTGACAAATAACACAATACATTTAAACTGTACAACATGATAATTTGGCAAATGAACACGCCGTGAAAGAACTGCCACCACTAATTAATATATCCATCGCTGCACACAGGTTTTCTTTTTGGTGAGAACACTAAAATTCTAGTCTTTGCAAATTTCAGTTACACAGAATAGTATCATCAAACCATAGTCAACATGTTATATATTAGATCTCCATAACTCATTCCCCTTAAAACTGGAAGTTATACTTTTCGACTAACATTTTCTCACTTTGCCCAGCCCTGTGCCAACCGCTTTTCTACTCTCGGTTTCTAGGACTTCAGCTTTTTTAGATTCCACATACAGGTGATATCACACAGTATTTGTCTTTGTCTGATATATGTCACCGAGTCTAATGCCTTCCAGATTCACCCATGTTGTTGCTAACGGCAGGATTTCCTTCTTTTTAAAGTCTGATGTTCTAATTCATGTATATGATGCACCATTTTCTTCGTCCATTCATCCACTGATGGACACATTGTTTCCATACCTTAGCTATCATGAATAATGTTGCAGTAATCGTGGGAATACAGATAGTTGAGATACTGATTTCCTTTGGAAATACACCTAGAAGTGGGATTGCTGGTTCAAATTGTAGGAACCTCCTACAATTCTAATTTCTTGAGGAACCTCCAGACTTTTCCATAATGGCTATACCAGTTATAGTCTCAGAGGGTTCTGTTTTCTTTACATCATGCCAGCATTTGTTTTCTTGTTTGTTTGATAATAGACACCCGAGGTGACAGCTCATTGTGAGTTCTGATTTTCATTTCCCTGAGGATTAATCAAGCTGAGCATCTTTTCATACACCTGCTGGTCATCTGTATGTCTTCTTTGGAAAAATTTCCATTCAGATCTATTGCCCATTTAAACAAATTTTTTTTGAATGTTTTATTTTTGAGAGAGAGAGCACGAGTGGGGGAGAGGCAGAGAGAGAGAGAGGGAGGGAGACACAGAATCCGAAGCAGGCTCCAGGCTCTGAGCTGTCAGCACAGAACCCAACACAGTGCTCCAACTCACAGGCTGTGAGATCATGACCTAAGTGGAAGTCGATGCTTAACCAACTGAGCCACCCAGGGGCCCTTCTATTGCCCTTTCAAAAAAATTTTTTTTTCCTTTTGACGTTTATTTATTTTTTAGAGGAAGAAAGAGTGGGAACGGGGTAGGGGCAGAGATAGAGGGAGACACAGAATCCAAAGCAGGCTCCCAGGCTCCCAGCTGTCAGCACGGAGCCTGACACGGGGCTCAAACCCACAAACTGCGGGATCATGACCTGAGCCGAAGTCAGATGCTTAACCGACTGAGCCACCCAGCTAGCCCTTTTTGCCCATTTTTTAAGTGAGTTATTTTTTTGTTTTGTTTTGTTGCTGTTGAGTTGTATGAATTCCTTGTATATTGCAGGTATTAATTCCTTACCGAATAGGTAGTTTGCAAATATTTTCTCTCATTCCACAGTTGCCATTTCATTTCACTGATGGTTTCCCTTGCTGTGTAGACATATTTCATTTTGATATAAACCCCCTATTTTTTTTGTTTTTATTGCCTTTGACTTTGTTGTCAAATCCAAAAACCATTGCCAAGATCAATGACGAAGAGCTTACTTACCCTCTATGCTTTCTTTTAGGAAACAGTTTCAGGTCTTATGTTCAACTTTTTAATCCATTTTGAGTTAACTTTTGTATATGGTGGAAGATAGGGATCCAGTTTCATCATTTTGCATGTGGATATTCAGTTGTGCCAATTTACTCCACTCTGCTTCCTATTAATCCTAACTTTATGTTGACAAATGTTAAATTTTAAGTCCCAAATTAGATCCATTTCATCCTCTGCTCCTTTGTACAGTTATTGTCATTTGTACTACATCTATATGTTAAAATCTGCTTTAGTCAATCTTGTGCAATTCAAACACAATAAAATATATTCATATAGCCTTTTATATTCACCCGTATATTTACATTTTTATTTATGGTTACCATTTCATTTTTGTGTGTGAATCTGAGTTACCATCTGGTGTCATTTCCTTTCAGCCTAAAGGATTTCTTTGTATTTCTTCTTCTTGGTATTTCTCCTGAAGTAGCACGGAATTGGAAGGATCCTAGTTCATGTTACTTCTTGTTGAACTTCTGAAAATAAACTTATTTCATGTTGTTTGTCCACTTTTGTGCTTATGGTGACATGGTTAATGTGTTGTCAGTTACCTATCATGGCCAAAAGTTAAAGTCTTTAGGTACTTTTGCATTCTCAAACATGCATTCAACAAATATTCATCAACTATGTAATATCCTATTTTTTGGATCTTAATCTTGTAAGGTAGGAAGAGAAAATCAAATTACTTGTAAGTTTGTATAGCCAGTGTGGAGAGCTGAGATACAAAGTCAATTGTTTTGCTATAAATACTGTACTTACTCTACCATAACTAACACATTTCAATAATTTTCATAGACTTTTATAATTTTGTCTGCTGTAATATTTCTTTCTCCTGATACTATATTTTCAAATTATTTCATATAGATAAAATAATTTTCTCATGAAAGCATTGGAATAATATTAAAGATACTTTATAGTTCAGGTATTTTACTAAAAGACTAAATTTTGCTCAAATTATTCTGAATTAGTGAAGCTAAGTCACCTAAAGGATACAATACATTTCCAACAGAATGGTATTAGCTCAATCATGTTTTACTTTTCCATGGGCTATTGAAATTTTAGGGTCAAGAGCATACATTGTTGGTTTTTTTAATGTTTATTTATTTTTGAGAGTGAGACAGAGAGAGCACAAGCTGGGAAGGGGCAGAGACAGAGGGAGACACAGAATCCAAAGAAGGCTCCAGGCTCTGAGCTGTCAGCACAGAGCTTGACGCTGGGCTTGAAATCACCAACTGTGAGATCATGACCTGAGCCAAAGTTGAATGCTTAGCCAACTGAGCCACCCAGGTGCCCCAAGACCATACATAGTTTGAATAACCATGACCATTCTCACACTTCAGACCCTGGTGAATTCTAGTATGTTATAGGTATTCCTTCCTCATTCATTTTTCCCTCTCTTTCCTCTAATAAGTTAGCACAACTTGTAGGCTATGGCACACATTTAATACTTTTATGCTGCTTCGTAGTGAATCCTATGGCTTCAAAATGTAATTTGTTTTTCTAAGATACTACAGTATTACGTTGAACATCACAGTAGATAATTCAAAAGGCAAGCGATTGAGAAATATGCCATCACATGCAAATTAATGTCTGATATAAGAGTCAAAGGAGAGAATTAAGATTACTTAGGTAAAGAGAATTTCAAAGGTCTTCAAGTTTTGTTAGTTTTGAATGTCATACTGATCCTTTTACGATAAGGTAGCCGGACTTCAATAAAAGATATGTCAATCTGAAGTCCTTATAAACTCTTACACTAATCAGTTAGTAAAATAGACTGAGATACAAGAATGACACATATTCCACAGCACTCTTTTACAGAACAAAGTGTATCCCCAAGTCACTGAGGTGCAGGTTGTTTCTGTGTCCCAGGACAGTGAATGAATGAGGTATTTAGTGGTTTTCCCGGGCTACAGAAGCAGGGTAGGGAGTTTACAGGGCTTTGGTAATTTCATTCTCACTTTGAAGAAGAACCAGTCCTTGTAATAACGGTTGAAAGCAAAAGACCAATGAATTAATGAAACTAGTTTTTAATCTATGATCTGACGTCCTTAATAATAACAATATAGTTCTTTAATATATCTTTTCCATGATGGGCCATAGTAGTTTCAAAACCTCAATTACAAAATAATCTTCTCACCTCTTGTTCTTTAATCAGGTGTTTACCAACTTCTAACTTTTCTTATACCATCTCTTTGTCAAACTCAGTACCCATCCTACCATTTCCCCCTCGATTTGCTGTCATGACGTGATCTCCTTCTCCTTTGAAATTCTCTAAGGAGGGTCTACATATTTTGTCATTTAGAATGTTTAACTTTGCAGTAACCTCTTTTATTCATAATCTTGTTCAAGACCTCATTCAAGAATTCATCCTTGACTAATCATTTTCTATGAGTATGTTTTCTTCTAAACTTCTATATACAATCTAAAATGCATTAGTGGCTGAATAAACCCAAGAAAATTCATCCACTCTGGCACAGTCTCAGTTGCCTAATTTGTAAAGTGGGGATGACATTATGTATTTCAGGTAGAAGCTGCAAGAATTAAATTCATCATCTGTATTAATCCTCACAATCATTTTTTTTATAAACTTTGAAAGATAAAAATAATAAATGATAGTAATTACAGGAATAGTGCAGGAAAACCCACTATACTTTCTAAAGAAATTATACCTCATGCACACACTCACATGTACTACAGAAAGAAACGCTTGTGACACATCCTGTTCTTCTGCGATATAGTTGAAAGCTCGCCAAAGAGCAACACCGACATCATCTGCTCCATCAACTTCATCATCTGTGTTAACAACGAACACAAAACCAATTCTGGGAAAAGAAGGTGAAGAAGGAATGTCACAACTACCCCTTGAGTCACAACCAACCACCATTTTTAAACATTACTAGACTATAACATCTAGATGGACGGAATGTGTTAATAGAGGGGGGGAGGGGAAGTACTTAATTTGAAAAGGTTTGATTTGTAATGTCTGTTCACCAACATCCGCCTACCTATTGGATTTTTCCAAACTGTCAAACTCTCTCTGGTGGTGATATTATTAAAGGATTGTGTTTTTCCAAGGATTGTGTTTTTTCCAAAAAAAAAAAGGGAAAGTGTATTCTTAACCCAATCCCAGGGAAATGGATCCATCTATAAGCACCCAAAGTAATGAGATCACTCTCTCAAGAAATAACGGGATAAATGAGACTACCAAGCAGCTTTGATTAACATAGTCGATCATAAAGGTAAATGATACTTCACAAAAGAGCTGTGTTGTGTTGGGCATTAGAGACCACCACTGCTTTGAATCCCACATTAACACTCGATGCAATACTCCTTAATACAACATGAATTTCACAGATTTCCTTCAGTTGATAGTTGAATGTTATAAACTGACAATTACCTAAGAGGAATTTTGTGATAATAGAGAAGTTCAGCAAGTTTTATAAAGTCCAAGGTATATTCTTGGGCAGGATCAATAAACAGAACCTAAAAGAAAGTAGATAGTTTATAATCACTATTTTGTTTTATCATTTTGGAATTTTCATGAAATTCAAGTTTAGTCGGATTCCTGTAGCTAAAAGTATGAAATTCAAGGTACAATCTTTTTTTAAAGAAATTTCTAGCAATACTAAAGAATTTTATATAAGAACTTCACAGATAATGAAGGATTTCTAAAGGCTGCACATCTGAATAAGACATGGAATTTAATTACCAGATTATTCATCCTCTTTCTGAACCACAGCACAAAGAAAATTTTTTTATGTGAAGTGAAATATCGTATTCTAAATGTGCACTGGATTTTAATATTTTTAAAAGATAGTAAATGAATTTTGAAAAAAAATAGCATTAACATAATTGCTCTCTCTACCTTGCTGTAGGAAATTTGTCTTTGTGGGAAAAAAGTATTTTCTACACATTTCAAAGTTCTATAAGGTTATTTAATATTGTAATAGTGAACTCATGTGTTTTTCCCTGAAATGTACTAAACTTTAATCATTAGTTCTTTATTATACAGAAGGAAAAAGTTCAATCAAATTCCTTTCAGAAAATGTAAAAGTAACTCACCACCAATATCATATTGGTATTATAAAAGCACATGTAAACAAGAAGAGGCGGATTATGTGACACTGCTGGCTTTGGACAGTCAGTCATGCCACCTTAAGCTTGTTGCATCAGGTGAGTATTTCCTTCTTATTACACAGATGCCTATTTACCAAGAACAAGGTAATCCAAAAAGAATGCTGACATCTCTATAAAAGATGTATATAAAGTGTCAAAATAAAACTCACCAAATTATGAAAATTACGCCTTATGGAAGGTACAGTTCCAGGGAACACTGGCTTTAGAAGCTCCTGGCAACTTGTAGGCCATGTAATGTACAGATCATCATTTTCTAGGTCATTGATCCACTAGAAAAGAATCCAGAAATCTTTAAGTATATTAACACTTAAATCATCTTAAAGCCAATTTTTATTCTATCAAACAAGTAAAATCATACACAGAAATTTATGTATTTCTGATTAAATGGAAGAAGCCAGTTGAATATTCTTTACATTAAGGAATACATCATGTACAACAATTTTTATTACCATGGCCTTTAAGAGTAAGCCTTCCCCCGCCAGAACAACTCACTTCTATTCAGGTTTGTTTTTCATATTAAAAAATAAAATTGGGGGTGCCTGGGTGGTTCTGTCAGTTGAGGGCCTGCCTCTAGATTTCAGCTCAAGTCGTGGTCTCATGGTTGTGGGATCAAGCCCCTCATCAGACTCTACGCTGGGTGTGGATCCTGCTTAAGATTCTCTCTCTCCCTCTCCCAGTAGCCTCCCCCAACCCTCGGACGTGTTCTCTCTCAATAAAAATGAATAGGTAAGATTGCATAGAAATTACTCTCCATAAACTATTTGAGAGAGATAAGTGTTTATCTTAATTATCAGCAGTAGAGGAGGCAATGAGGTCCTCCACCTCCCTTCTCAAATTTAAACCCTCAGACATAAGGAAAATAAAACATGATACCTTGGAAAGCCAATTAGAATCAAGAGGTAACTACTTACACTAGACTAAGCCGCCTGCCTGAAACATGCTAAAAGCGGGCGGAAAACATATAAACATTTGTTTACATGGAGGTAAGGTCAACCAACAATCAAGAGTCAAGGAGTTACAATCCTTGAAAGCAGGAGGCATTAAGGGAAAAAGCTCCATGCTCACCTCAATTCTATCCCTAGGGGCATTTTCAAAATTGCAGCCTGGAAGAACTAATTTAAACTGAAAGTGACAGCCATATTGTGCTGGAAAGACAGAAGTTAAAATTAGGGTTTCCTAAATGGTAGGAACTGGGCCAGGGTGGGGGTGGGGAGAATCCAGGAGAGGAGGAAACTGCAGGGAAGAAAACAAACCGTCTTTATACAAATTCCTCTCATTTGCTGACTACTAACCTGCACACGTGAGCATACACACACATACTCACCTCAACACTGCCAAAAAAAAAAAAAAAAAAAAAGCTAGGGGGAATCGACACTGGGAAGTTGAAACTGCAGCCAGGGCATGGTAATAAGGAGACAGAAGTTGAAGTTCAAAGTGTTAAGACTTTGGTAAACACTGTGCTTTGAGAAAAGGAGAGGGAGGGCTAGCCCCTAGAAGTGAGACACACAGCAGAAGAGCTCTCACAAAGCCCAGAAACCTGCCTCAACAGAGCGGGGGAGGCCTGCTGCCTGGACTGCTGGGCAAACCTTACAAGCCTTTGCTTCCGTGACTTTACATCGGCAACTTGGGGCTCCTCTCAAAAACTGCCATGTAAATAAAGGACCAAATATTACAACGTAAGAGAAAAACCAGATAACATAGGACTTACACAAGGACTTTAATGATTTACATATTAAAAAAAGAACAAAAATAGGGCCACCTGAGTGGCACAGTCGGTTAAGCATCTGACTTCGGCACAAGTCATGACCTCATGGTTTGTGAGTTTGAGCCCCGCATCGGGCTTGCTGCTATCGGCATTAAACTCGCTTCAGATCCTCTGTCTCCCTCGCTCTCTGCCCCTCTCCTGCTCATTCTCTCTCCCTCTACCTCAAAATAAATAACTTTAAAAAAATAAAAAGAAAATGGATGGAAGGATGGAAAATGTTAAGAGAAAAACCTATTTTTTAAAAACAGAGCCAGCAGGATATTCTAGATTTTACTTAGTTTTTTAAAAAAAATTTTAAAAATGTTTATTTTTGAAAGAGAGAGACAGAGCACAAGCAGGTGAAGGACAGAGAGAGAGGGGGAGACACAGAATCTGAAGCAGGGTCCAGGTTCTGAGCTGTCAGCACAGAGTCCAACATGGGGCTCAAACCCACAAACTGTGAAATCATGACCTGAGCCAAAGTCAGTTGCTTAACTGACTAAGCCACTCAGGCGCCCTGGGATATTCTAGATTCTAAAACTCTATACTTAAATCCTAATTAGTTCTTATAGTTCTTAACTGTAGACTGGACACGGAGGAAGACAGTGATAAGTCAGCTGGAGACAGGTCAATCAAGTGTATATTAACTAAAGTACACAGAGAAAAAAACAGTGCAAAAATTCAAACAAAGGGTAAGAGAGATGAACGACACAGGCAAACGGTCTATCACATGCCCCTGAAAGTCCCAGAAGAAAGGAGGGAGGAGACCATCGGGACTGAAGAAATTAGGCGGCTTCTGCAGTGTTCTAGAGGTTTTGGAGAGCTGAACCAAGTCAGAGGCAGTGGTGTCAGAGAGAAGACTGAATTCAGAGACACACACACAGAGGGACAAGTAAGAGGGAAAATCTAGGGTAATTCATGGCTTTCAGAAAGGAGCAGCATACCAACATTGAGACAGCAGCTGTAACAGAAGCAGGTTGTTGAGGGGAGAGGACAGGAAAGGGAGACGGTTCAGTCCGGGACGTACTGAAGAAGTCCATAAAGACACGTGGGCAGGGGTAACTAGGTCAGCTGCAACAATTTCCATTTTGTGGTTAACAAGTATGATGGGGATCTGTGATTAGCTTACTTCTGCTACCATCTGTCCTGGTAATACTGAGGGGAGGGAGAAGGGAGAACTTCAGTCTCCCTGGAAAAGTAGGTAGTGATATATCTTGTTTATGTTTCTGAGATAACTCCTGCCAAGATGTGAAGGTAATGGGAACAGTTCTAAAGATCCTGGCAATATGCTAGGAATCCCCTATGAACTGGAAATCCTGGTAGACTCTAGCAGTGTCTAGATCAGTTCATTGTTCTCTGGGAATCCGAGGCCAGTGGAGGAAAAGGCACCAGAGTAGAGGATGTGAATATCTGATCCCCCTGATAACTTAATATTGGTTTTATGTGAAAAACTGGCCTTATAATGCTTTATGTATCTGTCCCACTGAACCTGATTAATGATTGGAGGCAGAGTCACTTTTAATATGGATCAAAATAGCTGGGGTGTTTACTGAAAATGCAGATTCCTTGGCCGGCCTTCAGACCTACCAAGTAGCAAGAATCTCAGAATAGGGCCTAGGAATCTCCATGTAAAACAAGTGCCCTTGATGATTCTTACCACAAATACTGCAGTTAGAACAAACACTACAGCAATGGCCCAATTTATAGCATGGGTGCTGGGTAAACTCACCTACGTGATACCCTGATCCACTTTGGAGAACTACAGAGACGATGGAAATTGGGTGCATAGGCCCAGAGACTGAACTGCCCATCTCTCACTTCAAGTAAATTTACAGAAGCAGCAGCAATGAGCTTTGTGAGCGTGACCTCACAAAGCTGCATCGAGAGCTGGCATTGAAATTCCAATGAACTACCTCTATTAGTTTCCTTGGTCGCAACTCTGGCCTTTGTATCTACTGGGCTGCCAAGACACTGAATAAAAGACATTGTTATTAACAGAGTAGAACCTACCAGACAATCTCCTCAGTGTCCTAGGAGCTACACAGGTCAGCAAAAGGACACAAGGCTGGTCATGGTGTTACACGATGACTCTCTTTCTGAGAGAAGCAAAACACTTAAAAGATTTATAATTTATACCTTTGGGTTTTCTTGAGGGAGTGGCATCAGCAAAATGGCTAAGGAATTCCAAAACTCCACCCTTACATAAAAGCAACAAAAAACTAGAAAATCCGGGAGGGGGGGGAGGGAATCAACATCATAAGAACTATGAAAACTAACCAAAAGCTTGCAGCAACCTTGAGAATACTGAAGAAAAATGGCTGAGTCTCAGTAAGAGCAGTGAGATTTGTGGTGTGATAAGTTATCCCAGTCCTATCTTCTGCTACCAAGCTTATCAGTAGCTTTGACAACAGCAGCCTGAATTCCAGTACCAATACTGGAGAAAGTACAATGGACCTCATTCTGAAAGAATTCTAGTTTTTGTTTGAACGGTCTGGTGACTTCCTAGAAAACCCACTGAAAACCAGGGCTTTATCTGACTGAGTCGTAACAGTGTTAGAGCTGCAAACCCAATTTGAGGAAAACATTTATGGGCAAATGTTTTAGTTACTCCTCCCTGAGGCAACAGAAAATGGTTGGGATGAAAGCAGAGTAGTCAAAATCCAGTGAAGAAAGGTTGGGGAATGAGACGTTTTAGGAAATAGGGTTTTAAGACATTCTGGCATATTCCTGGGATTTTCTAAACGGCCCTGCACATGCCCAGGGAAGACTGAAAGGCCCCGAATTCTCTTCTCAGGTTGACTCTGAAGTTCTGTGCAAGCAGGGAGTGAAGGCTGAGGCACATGCACACCGCTTGGCTGAGGGTCTGACCCAAGCTGCCCCCTCCTCCCTCAGCCACACACATAGAGCCCGTATTCAAGACTGGGAGGTTTTCTGGGTCCGGGGATTTAAGTAAATCTCTGTCCAAAATTGAGTAGATGACTAGGCTAGAATAACAGAGATTTCCATGGCCACACACAAAAAAGAATATAGACTTTACAAAGTTAGTTCAGAGAAGACACTAAACAAATGATAAAAACAACAGCAAACAGTAACAACAAACCCAGGGAAGGTGAGAATCTGACTTCTAGTTCAAAATGTCCCATGTTCAACAAAAAATTAAGAGGCATTGAAAAATCCTAAAATATACATAAGAAAACAATTCCATTTACAATAGCATCAGGAAGGATAACATACTTAGAAATAAGTTTAACAAGTAGTAGGCTTGTACACTGAAAGCTACAAAAGATCACTGAAAGAAAATAAAGACCAAATGGAAAGGCATCCCATATTCATGGATCAGAAGACTTAATGTATTAAAATAGCAATACCTTCTAAATTATCTATCGGTTCAATGAAATTTCAATAAAAATGCCAACTGTCCTTTTTCCAGAAATGGACAAAATGATCCTATAATTCATAATGAAGGGCAAGGGTCCTAGGAGTGCCAAGATAATCTTAAAATAAAATAAAACAAAACAAATTTGGAGGACTCACAATTCCAATTTCAAAACTTACAAAAACTACAGTAATCAAACAGTGTGGTGTCTGCATAAGGGTAAGATACAGATCAATGGAACTAAGAGTCCAGAGTAAACCCATGTGTCTACGGTAAGCTGATTTACAACATTATGGGGCTTGGATGGGAAATTTGCTGTCATAGACTGTGGGGCCCACTGTGGGTAGCAAGTTACATTCTTAATCTGGATAAAGAATTCATTTCCTCTGCCTGTGCTGACTAGTGTTTGTTTTTAATCTTATCACTGTCATTTTGTGACAAAAACAAAGAATTAGAGCTGTTTTGATAGGATGACAAATGGCTAGGGTGACTTGGGAACTTTAAAGAAAAGGAAATTGAAGAAAATGATCATAAGCAACTCAGGAATATGGCTACATCACGGATATCCCAGAATAGAAGACAGAAAATTGCAGCTAGGGGCAGGGGTAGTTTTGGTGGAATATGACCCAGCCCCCTTCATGATGGGGGGTCTGGCACATTAGACTGAAAAGGAATTACAATGCAAAGGAGCCAAGCACACAATTGTATGGTCATTTTTACAGACTTTAACAAAATACTAGTGAAACCTGATGTACTGTGGCAAGACAAGAAACAGGAAACTAAACTATATAAAATTTAAGTTGTGTCTCCTGACGTCTGGTGAGAGAAACCTAAAATGGTTAACCAAGGATGGGAGAATATTCAATGACCTTCTTGAGTTTTTACTCAACTTTTAAGCAAGCAGATTTTAAGAAATAAACTGCCAGGGTTTGTTTTGGGGAGGGTATAAATACAGAGGTCGAAGTAATCTAACTCAGTGACTCAGCTTTTTCTGTAAAGACAAAAAGTACAGAAACAGATCCAGGGGGAGAAAAAGAATTAAACGCAAAGTATTGCTTTTGTTCATGAATAACTGTTTTGACATTAAGGCATCCAACAGATTTTCTGAGTGCTTCCTATGTGATAGGGCCTGTTGGATGCTGAGGATATTTAACAAAGTCCTGGTTTTTATAGAGCTCACATGCCACTGGAAGAAGATTATATGTAAACAAATAAATACATATCATATTGGGAGGTAGCAAATCTAAGCAAAAATCAAGCTTATGCATGAGTTAATTTTGCTTTCACAGACCAAGGTGAAGAGTACTCAAACCCAGAGCTCTGCATTTCTTGCCAGTTTTTTTTTAAAGGAATCCAGAAAATCAACTCTCACAAATAATTATCTACTGAAAGCAGACACTTTCCAAGTGGAAAAATAAAAGCATTTGAGACACAAAATTTCCCTTAATAATATGCAAAAAAGGGTATTTAAAAAATTAAGCTATTATTTAGCCTTTAAAAAGAATAAAATTCTGCCACATGCTACAACATGGATGAACCTTGAAAACAGTATGCCTAGTGAAATACAGACAGAAATGGGCAAACACTATATAATCTCACCTTTATGAAGCACTTAGAAAAGGCAAATTCATAGGGACAGAAAGTAGAACAGAGGTTACCAGGGAGTTTGGGGAGAAGGGGAGAAGGAGTTATTGCTGAATGGCTACAGAGTTTCTGTTTGGAACGAAGAAGTTCTGGAAATGGATCTTGGTGATGACTTTACAACACTGTGAATGTACTTAATACCACCAAATCACACACTTATAAAGGTTAAAGGAGCATATCTTATACACATTTTACCTCAATAAAAAATTACTTTGATACTCTTAGAATGGAAAAGAACGTCTCCTAAGGTGTCCAAGAGCTGGATCAAGAGAGCTGTCACAGCAGTGCAGTGGGGAAATGGCACTGGGGGGACAAGGGGCAATGGGGACAGCATCAGGCTGCCCCTCTCCAGTGGTGACTGGCCTTCGTGGCCAACCCGGGAGGACCAGGATGTTATTTTATAAATGGAGCTGCAAGGTTTCCTTATAGATTTATTTCTTATTAAGAGTAGTCTTGAAGACTACTTTCCTTTTCTTATTGTAGCCCACACTCCCAGTGTCTTCTACAAATGCACGAATGCTTGAAAGTCACAAAGTATTAGGATTACTAACATGGTCATTCCTTTTTCTGATGAAACATTTTTAGAGAAGACATCTGTTAATGGAGCTTAGAGATTTCCAAGTCAAAGTAATATCTAGCCAATGAGACAATATGGTCTAAAGAGCAGTAAAACACAGTAGCAATAAACATTTATAACAAGGCACTTAGTGTTCTAGAGAATACACTAATAATACACTAGAGAATAAACTAATTAATAACTTAGGGAATATGGCATTTCGTTGTTGCTGTTGTCTTTCCATGATTCTTGGATGGTAGACTAAATTTGTAAGTGAGAAGGCTTTTCAGGTAGGACAGAACTATAAAAACTGAGATACTTCCAAGAAAATCCCTTAAATTTTTACATGAGACAGTTAGCAAGATGTTCAGAGAGGTTATACCTCTTTACATTAAAAAAAAAAATTTTTTTTTCTGGGGTGCCTGGCTGGCTCAGTCAGTGGAGCGTGTGACTCTTTTTCTTGAGGTTGTGAGTTTGAGCCCCACGTTGGGTCTAGAGATTACTTAAAAATAAAATCTCTAAAAATTTTTTTTTCCCCGATCATAGAAAGTAAAATATACCTGCTAAAAATTTGGCCTTTACAGAAAGCATGAAGAAAAAGACCCAACTACCCCTTAAACCACATCACCCATTAATAAGAACATCTTGATACATTTCCTTCTGATCCTCTATCTTATCATGTAAGATAATCTTTTTTTACTTAACATGTAAAACATTTTTTTAATTTAATTTTTTTTAAATTTAAATTAAAAAAATATTTTTTACTTAACATGAGAGCACAGTCATTGTTCCTGACACATCCTTATACACACAATCCTTATAAACATAATTTTGGTGTCTGAATAATACCTGAGCACATGGATATAAAATTTACAACATTTCTCTATTACATACTTAACTCATTTCTATTTTGCTTTAAAAACATGCAGTGGTGATCATATCTTTGGGTATAAACACTTTTCTCCATTTCCCACTATTTCCTTATGTGAGTTTCCAGTGAAATTACTTGATCAAAGTCTATAAATGCTGTAAAGGCACCACAGCCACAACTGCTTCAAAGTCTTTGCCAATTAATGCTCTTTCCGTTTGTCTTTATATCTGTCTATATTTCCTCAATTAAGTTGCAGTTTGTATTATTCATTATTAAGATTACATAGTAAAGATATTATCCAGGTACTTGCATTTTTATATTATGAATAAATCATTGTGTCTTCCAAGTGGCTTTTGGAAATAAAGCTTTTGATCTGCTGTCACTTCAAACCCATTTTACTGAATTCTTATTAATTGTAACAGCTGTCTTGGAGGAGTTTTAGTTATATAATCTGCCACATGATACTTTTATTTTCTTCTTTCTAACTGCCAAACTTTTTTATACTAATGTTAAATCATAATGGTGATATTATGTTGTAATTAGAATGTTCCTAGTTTCACAACTAAAAATTATGTTTTATGTTGGTTTGAGATAAATATTTACTTATTTGTTCAAAGAATATTTATATTTATTGAGTACCTACTAAAACCAGGTGTATAATGGTGAGAGGAAAAAAATGGATAAAAATTCCTACTTTCAAGTTTATATGGTCTAGTAAGAAACAAAGTCCTCAAAGAATCACAGAACAAAATTGCAAAATTATAAAAACTAACTGCCCAAAGTATAAGGAAGGATTGGTAATCGTGTAACAATAAATACGTACACAGACACACACGTGTGTGTACGTGGCAGGGTAGAAAGGGTTAACTCAGTGGGCCGCGCTGCTCACACTTTGCACGTTCTGTACAAGGGCTTGTTTCCGTGACAAAGGTCCTCTAGGTTGGCTTCCGGTAACTGAGCCCTTAAGAGGTTCCGACTGCGGCCTCTCTCCCTCGCGGAGGACCTCGCTGCAGGCTCCGGCAGTCTGTACAGAGCGAACGTGAACATGACAGGATGAACACCTGCCTTCCGTCTGAGGGCCAGGAGCTTGAGTGGCTGACCTCAGTCACCCAGCCACCGTATGCCTACACGACAGACCGGCTCGAGCGCGCCTGGCGTGCATGGTCATGCGGGAAGTGAAGCACGTGGGAGCTTGCGCCCGGTCTCCCCTGGACTTCACCTTGTGCTTTCTCCCTCTGTGGACGCCACTCTGTGTTCTGCTCACAACAGCCTGTAACCTCGAGTATGACAACTTCTAGGCTCCGTGAGTCCTTCTGGTGAATCGCCGAACGTAAGGGGATGCTGGGACTCTGCACAGGGCACACAGGAACACATCCTCCAAAGCTGCTCTTGGTCCCAGCTGTTGGGAGCTGCAGCCGAAGAGCGAGCAGGAGCCGCCTGGCTGGAGGGAGCACGACGAAGGGAAAGTGGGGAGAAGAGTATTTCACGGCCTAGAAAGGAAAGGAGGGAGAAGGCCACCGACAGCCTCAAGGGCCTCACTTGGGAGGGCATTGGAGCTGCGAGCAGGCGGGGATGTGAGCAGACGCCCAATCCCGCAGGTGCAGCACCGACAGGAAGGCTTGCGGCCACTGTGAACCGGCCAGACGAGCTTGTCGTGATGGTAGGTGGCATCCTTACATTCCACTGATTTTAATAGTGGATGTTCAATTCTTGCTGTCAGTTATGGGGTTATTTGTGTTTATTATTTTTTTTTAAAGCTGGGACGGATCCTGAACGAGTGAGTTCTTGTGAGGAAACGCAGAGAACAGGACAGACAGGAAAGCTAATACAAGAAATCAGAGGGGAGGAGTCTGTATTTTCACTTTTCTTCGGAGTCTCCTGCAACCTTCTCCAAAATGCTTACATTTATTTGAAGGCCTGCCAACAATGGGTTTTACGTTCAGTCTTAAAGCTACTAAAGGTTTTTAAACTACATGAGGGGCGCCTGGGTGGCTCAGTACATTAAGCGTGTCGGACTTCCGCTCAGGTCACGATCTCCTGGTTAGTAGGTTTGAGCCCCGCATCAGGCTTTTTACTGACAGCTCGGAGCCTGGAGCCTGATTCAGACTCTGTGTTTCCCTATCTGTCTCTCTCTCTGCCCCTCCCCTGCTCGCACTCTGTCTCTGTCTCTCTCTTAAACATAAACATTAAAAAAACCTTTTTTAAAAAAGGAACTACACATAAGCACTTACCATTATAGAAGAATGCCTAATATCTAATGCATAGGTATGGTCCCAAACATGGGATTTTAATTTTAAAAATTTGCTCATATCTTCTTTGCTGATTCCAAGATTGTGAAGGCCATTCATCATTTTTCCTTCTAGTCTCAGCATATCCAAAATTCTTTTAAAGAAAAGAAATGAGTTTTACTTTCATTTGCCACATTAAAAAAAACTTTAACGTTTATAAGTTTCTTAAAGCATTAGAAACAGATTCCACTGGTATTTTTATGAATATCAGGAAAAATATAAAACTTATTAACAAACAAGGAGTTCTAATTATCTAGGGTAAGCTCATGTTGACTTTTTGTGTACATGGACAGAGTCTTTCTATTTAAAAGGCAAAGCAACAAGATATATTTATTACACTGTTTAGCAAAGAAGTGAAGATATGCTCATCCCTGAGCAAGCCAAAAATGAAGGGAAAAATATACTAGGTCACCATTTTGGTAAATCAACTAATAAAACAAGGGGACCCATGATATAAAATTTTAGCACAGAAAAAGCCCCATTAAAACATGAAAGTTCACATCTGTTTAGAACACACACTAAAATTTCTCATCATATATGTAACACTTTGAGAGCTCTTAAACACGACAGGAAGATTACTGCTACAAATAACAACATCAATATACAATCCCACTGGCAAAAAGTTTGGGCAATTTGATTCCTTACACTTCTACTGATCAAGCTCACACTGTGTTCCAGGTAAGTCTACGTCCTCCCCAAACAGAGCGCACCTCACAACCGCCTCAGGACGTCCTGGTGATGCAGGTGAGGCCCAGACGGTTGGTGGTCTCCTGCCCAGGCCTCTCAGTGGGTGAGGACAGAGCTGGGGTATGAATGCTATAGGAAGGCAGTGCTTCCCTGTATCTGTAAAGGTAAGACTTTACGGGTAGTGGTAAAGTGTGTGTGTGTTTGCAAAGGTAAAGCTTTCCCAGGCAAGAAAGGACTTTATTGCTTTTTGAAACCAAGTGTTAAAATTCATATTTATAATAGTTAACCGAACTGCTTCATCACAAAATCCAACCACGGAAGAAGTCACTTCGCTTTTCAGAAATGAACAGAATCAGAATAAAGCAATGTGTGGATTTCAGAATACCATGCTCAGGCAGGCCTGGAGAGATCTACATTTAGAAGGCTGAGATCTAATATCCGAACTCTTACAAAAGCTGGTTTTTGTTAGTGTTTTCAGCTGGCCTGGATGACTTGGCTCTGAATGTCTGTACCCCAGGCACTCCTGACCACTGCTTTACAAAGCACCGTTTTTACCCACCCGCCTCCAATCTATGAGAAGATGACGTGTATGCTCAAAAGAGCACTAGCTTAGATCCCCCAAATCCCAATCTAATTATAAGATTTAGTCTGGGCTACCATGCTACTTCATGTGAGGCTTCTTGAAATTCTTAACCCCTTTGGTCTAAATTCTCTTATTTTGTAAGGTAAGAATTCCGGATTGCTTGCCAGTGCTCTCTCCGTTTTTAAAATTTTATGATGCGGGGCACCTGGGCGGCTCAGTTGGCTAAGCCTCCGACTTCAGTTCAGGTCATGATCTCGTGGTTCATGGGTTTGAGCCCTGTGTCAGGGCCTGTGTTGACAGCTCAGAGCCTGGAGCCTGCTTCAGATTCTGTGTCTCCCTCTCTCTCTGCCCCTCTCCGGCTCATAGTCTTTCTCTCTCAAAAATAAATTAAAAAATTAAAAAAAAATGAACATTTTACGATGCTTACTGGTCACTCTTTTTGGACAACTTTAATATTCTCCACAGGTTTTGTATCTACCATCTTTGTTATCCCAACCTAGTCTCCAAGGAAAACCATCGAGAGAAAAACCTGATCGAGTTACACAGTACACTGGAAAGAGCATGAGGTTTTGAATCCTGCTTTTTGCCAGCTGTATCCCTATCTTTGAGTTACACTAGTGTCATTTTCCCATCTAAAAGAGAGAATGGTGATAATCACTGTATAAGGTATTAAGATTAAATTAACTCACTACTGGGCATACAGCTGTCCTCTATAAGCATTAGTTTCTTCCTTGCTCTTTTCAAATCCTGAATTTTGGCTACCAATAGGGAAAAAAAAAGGTTCTTTAAATATGGTAGGTCTATTTATTAAGAAAATGCCTTATATCTACAGATTGTGAAACAAAGTAATTTCTCATGCTTCTCTTTGAAACAGGTACTATCTTTAGGTTGGCTTAGAGCCCTTCACTGGCTTCTCCAGCCCTGAAGACAAAAGGCAAAAATCCGAAACTGGGTCGCGCAAGCTGACCCTTCTCACATGTGTGGCTTCAGCTTCTTCTGGCTTCTCACTCCACAGCCCGGCCAAAGGAATCCGCTGTCATTTTCTCCAAACACCCCATTGCTTGCAGAACCTCTACTGTCCACTTTGCCTGATTCGTCCTTTAAGTGTTAGCTTAAATTATCACTTCCTTGAAGAAATCTGACATTTCTACTTGTCCCTATGTTCCACCAAGAACTAGTTTAAATCTCTGGAGTTATAACCTCCCAGAGCACTGCACTTTATCTTTTATAATTCACACTGTCATTATATATTTGGTATCAGTTATCCGACTAGACCACTTATTTCTATCTCTACCATTATACCCCCAATATCGACCAGCTTCTGTAGCATGCAGGCACTCAGATATTTACTGAATTGAATTTTAATATTGAATTAATTTGCAATACTGAATTCTAATGCTGCGTGCATTACAAATACGTATTTATCAAGAGCCCCGAAGGATTGTGAGTCAGATAACTTCAGATACACAAAGAAGCCCCACACAAGCAGGGATATCAAGACGCCTTTGTTCCGTCTGTCTCTTTGGCAGGTATACTGTGGTGACACCACTCAAGCAGAACAGGTTGGTTATCAAAATGCTTAATATCCACTTGGCACCAGCTTGTCTGGTCAAATCTGTGGCTGAGGTGATTGTTCAAAGAAAAAGATGAGTCGGTGGCTCTAGGGCACAGGTGTGAAACACCATTTATGGAGCTCCAAATTTGCTCATCCCTACCTGCCTTCCTCCCTGGTCACTGCTACAGCCTCCTGCTGTCTAACCTCGCTGGGGAGGAGAGCCAGGCTCGGCCTGGGCCATGACTGAACCACTGCCGGCCTGACCCATGGAGGCTCCAGCTCCTCCCACTACTTCCAGGACCTGAAGGTCATGGTGCATGGTATCAGGCCTCAACAAGCCAAAATGCAATGAGACAGGAGATGGGAAAGAAGCTAATTCCTCACTCCCAATCTTTTCTTAAACAGGCAATTCTGAAGTACTAGTGGCACAGGACCTTGCTCTAGATTTAGGACATAATTTCAGTAATAGGATATTTTCCTTCCTTCTCCTCTCTCCTGAATCACTTCCTTTCATGCTCCACACCGGTTTTATTCTACATGTTCTGATTTCTTTTGGAGAATTTGTTTATTTTGGGCTAAAAATGCCAGAAAACCTAAATATCCTCACGCGTTTTCTTTTCCTCCTTGGAGGGAATTACAGTAGTTACGACTAGTGATTTTGTATTACGTGTTGTGCAGATCGCTACCTACCAGGTGGAGGAGCCAAGGGGGCTTTATTTCTTGAACAGCCTAAAGCCTTTCTAAATTACTGGGCAAAATGTTCCTATGAAGACTTTCCCGAAATCTACCCACCATTCTTCTCCCTCTCTCAAAAAAAATTTTTTTTAATGTTTATTCATTTTTGAGACACAGGGGTTGTGTGGAGAGAGAGAGGGATACAGAATCTGAAGCAGGCTCCAGCCTCTGGGCTGTCAGCACAGAGCCCGAAGCGGGGCTCAAACTCATGGACCGTGAGATCATGACCTGAGCTGAAGTTAGACGCTTAACCGACTGAGTCACCCAGGCATCCCTTTTTCTCCCTCTCTTAAACCCACTTTCACTGTTCCTAAGCACAGTTGAAGTTTTGTCCCCCTGAAGCTCACAGGCCAGGAGCTAACAACCACTCTACTCTATGTACAGTACTTAGCCTACAGATACTTCATTATCATTTTTCCCAAGGATCCAACTAAATAAAGAGAAAAGCCTCATTTGAACTACTATGTTTCTCAGTCATTCCTATACTTTCCTGCTCTTTCCAAATTGGTAAGAAAAGATGATAAATATTTAATTAACTGAAGTTCAATGAAAGTTTATTCAACTGAATTAAAATAGAATATCTGAACTAAAGTATTGTGTTTACTCAGTTTACCTTATTAATTTTTAAAGTAGTTTTATGCTTCTCTTTAAATGTAAAATAATTTCAGATTGAGTTTTCTTCTGTTTGACGCTTGACTAATTTATGGATCAGTGGCCATGATAAACACAATACTTTGTAATTTTGCCCTACAGCATTTTTCAAGAATTGTTTTTGACCTAAACAGATAATACCCTGCATTCTATAATTTCAAATTTCCTTTCTGAAAAATAGAAGTCCTTTAAACTCTTTTTGTTTTCATTCTTCTGGGGAAGTGTGTCATGTTCCTTTCAGTTCCTTTCTGGAGGGTAGAAGTCCTCAGCTGCTCAGCCCAATCCCAAGGAACTTCCCTGCTAACGGACAGACCTACTCATGAAAGACCGTTCCCAACAATGTGACAAGTATAGGACGAAAGTTCAGAAACTTCAATTTTCACATCTGAACAGATGTTGCCAAGGTCTCTCCCAATTCTGCGTTCTAAGACACTTGTGAGTACTCCACCAAAATAATAACAGAATTCTGCCCATGACAATTACAAGACTTTCTGAAGTCTTGCACAAACACATGTATTTGACTTACCTTTAAAGTAATTATTTGCATTTTGGCAAATACAAAACTTAGGACAACATTTGCCTTTATACAAGTCATAGTTAGTTTGTATCAGTAATTCAATACTTACCTAAAAGGATCATAAGCACTCATATCCACACGAAGTCCATTTATGAACAGACAAGCATCACCTGGCTGAATTTCAAATCTAGCATGAAGACCCTTGAAATAGAGCAGGGGAATGGTTAACCAAGTCATGTACCAACAGTGATCTATGCCAGGAGTCAGCAAACTTTCTGAGGGTCATATAGTAAGTAGTTTAGGCTTTGCTGGCCACATCATCTCTGTCACAACCACTCAACTCTGTCCTTACAGCACGAAAGCAGCCACAGACATGTAAACAAATGGGCGTGACTATGTTCCAACAAAACATTTATAAAAACAGGTGGCAGGCCAGATTTGGCCTATAGCTGCAGCAGTTCACCCACCCAAGCTAAGTGATGGAAATCTTATGATAGGTTAGAGATACAAATACCCAAATATTTTGATTCTGCAATACAGGATATTAACGGTCCACTTCAGGGCGCCTGGCTCTGTCAGTTAACCATCTGACTTCAGCTCTGGTCATGATCCTCACGGTTTGTGAGTTCAAGCCCCACATCGGGCTCTGTGCTGACAGCTCAGAGCCTGAAGCCTGCTTCGGATTCCGTGTCCCATCCCCTCTCTCTCTGCACTTCCCTTGCTCTCAAAAATGAATAAACTTAAAAAAAAAAATAAAGTTCTAATTCTATGACAATTACTTAATTCATTTTGTATCGCGTGTGTATGCAGTTGTATACACACTTAGAATTTGATAGGTGCCATACACCTAACCCAGGACTCAAAACTTGGGTGTATCTGTAAATATTTGTTGGAGATCACTCTAAGTTCATAAAGGCTTCCATTAAAGACTTATCTCAATGTTGTTTTTTCATTCAGTAAATATCCCCTGAGCACGCGCTCTGAGCTAGAAACCACTCCAGGCACTAGAGCAGTAACAAAAAGTACAGAATGTGACCTTCTGGCCAGTGAGGGGGTCAAATCAACTTTAAAGCCTAGTCTTGCTACTTAGTCACGGTAAAGTTTGGATACAGTTATTTGCTTCGCATGTCTCAGTTTCATCATCATCATCTGCAAAACGGGTGTACTTATTCCCATCTCACAAGTTATAGGCTGTAGATGTGATACATATCGGTGCCTACTCACATATGCGGCACTCACAAGCGAAGCTTTTATTATTACTGTTAGCAGGGCAGGCAAATTCATTTAGAAGGAAAAACAATTTCAAAACAGTGCATTTCAGTGATGCTATGTGAGTGACCTAACGGAGACTTCTATAAATTATTCTGGAAAGGCAGGTGAAGCAATTAACATGAGGAGATTCAGAGAAGGCTTGGCAGAGGTAAATTTTTCTCTATGGTGATCACTCACGACAGGTTACATAAAGAGAAGGGAGAGAAGGAACTAAATTTGTAATAGGGCAGAAAGTATTTCCACTTGATTTACAGAATACTAGCAAGAGGTTAAACCTGAGAAGATTCATAGGTGAAAATAGGATTTATCTTTAGCTATTTCTATGCCTTTCTATCAAAGACTTATTCTAAGAAATCTGCATTCCAACTTCATAATCTACAGATGTCTAATGAACTCATCACTGTTTTCCCCAAAACTTGCTCTGAACCTTCACACACATGGCCTCCAGCTCTCTCCAGCACCTCATTCATTTTTAGGCATCTCAACAGTAAGGAGACAGCATATCAAGTACACAGATCTGTACTAAATTGCTAATTCCCTCAAGAATGCTGATGCCAGCCCCTGTGCCTCGAACAAAGAAGATACTCAAAAAAGGGTAATAAATTAAACTCAGTGGATTTGATTGCTGTCTACTGGCGACTGGCCGACAAGTTCTTTCTCATTCCCCTCAGAGGAGTGAGGCTTAAATCCTGGAAAATTACCCTGAGAATATGATTTAAGGTAGCTTTTCGCAAATCAAAAGGTAACACTTCAGTTTCCAGCAATATGATGAACCAGAGATCCTGAAATTCTACTAAAAAAAAAAATACAACATGCTGGATTAAAATATTAATAATGCCCTCTAAATAAATGGTTTAGTTCTTAAAAGTAAAGCATCTAAGGGCAGAAAAGAAGTAGGAAGAGGAGTCAAGGATGTAAGTGAACACTGAAGGCCCTGCCCCCAAGGAAATCTCAAGCTTCCCAGGTGGCCTAAAGCTTAGGGTTTTAAGGGTGGGCCCACCCAAGGCAGGGAGGAATGTCAGACCCTTGTGCACACAAAGGAGTATTATACTCACAGTGAGCCTGGCAGAAACAGCATAGAAATTTGCCGATCTCCCCTTGGTTCTTGGCAGGGGAAGAACAAGTTTTCAGTAAGGATTCATGACCTCTTTCATTTTTAGGAGTTTGAGGCTTGACTTCACACTATTTTTAAGGTCTAAAACACATACACAGACCTTTTATTGGAAGTGGAATTAAGCTGGGGGTACTCCTAGGCTTTGAGCAGAAATGAATACAAATTCCCAGTGAGAAACAGGACCTCATTCAAAAAGAGGGGATAAGCTGAGGCTGAGGAGAGATCCAACTGGCAGAGAAGTAGGGAAACCTGTAGTTCCCTCGTCCCTCAAACACAGCAGTGTTGAGGCCAAAGGACTTTGAATTCCAAGAGTCCAGGCTGCAGAGTGACAAAGACGTCTCCAGGGACCCACGGGGACAACCTGGCGGGTCATAGGTGCGTGATTGCAAACTGGGAAAGATAAAACAGGCTGTATAACGCAGGGACGGGAGGGATCCCCTTCTGCACAGAGACAAAGGGATGAAAAAGAGAGACTAAGGAAGCGTAGGACTATATCTGGACAAGAGAAAAACCACAGAGTAGGACAGAGAAAGATCCAATCTCAAACTGTGGGGCTTCCTCTGAACTGAGGCCGGCTGCCCTGTTTGTGCACCTGGGGAGGAGGGGAGCCAGTCCTGGGCTCGGTACCTAGTTCAGAGGTGCAGTCTGCAGTGGGAGAAAGTGATCCTCTCCCTGGAGTGCTGTGGGAAGAAGGTATATAACCATTCAAAGGACAAAGGCTGCCTGTGCCCACCAGCCAGAAGTCATATCTGCCACACGGAGTGGCTCTTCCCCGGAACTGGGGTGCACAGAGCAGAGCCCTTTAAGACATCGGGGTTTAAATCCCAGCCGTGAGCCAGGGAGATGCGAGAGTTGGGGGAGTGGGGCAAACTGCTCCGTTCACGCCCTCCTGCGGCACTGCAAGGATGGCCTGAACGAGTGGTTTGGGACACCTGGTCGGTGAAGGAGAGACTCAAGTGTCACCATTTTTCTCCCCACCACCTCCAACATGTGGCATCAGGGAAGGGACAGCAGGTTCACAGTGGAGGCGGGGACCTGCCCACACCAAACCACGCCCCTCTGTGCCTGCTGACTCTGGATCTACTGGGGCAGGGCAGATGTTAACCAGACAGCCCCTCCTCCAGTGCTGCCCCTGGTTCCAAGGCCCCCAGTGGTTTTGCATTTTCTAATTCTTGGACAATTCTTGTTTTGTGTGTGTGTGCATGTGTGTGTATATATATAAATACACACACGTTTTTTTTTTCCCCCTCTTCCTTTTCTCCTTATTTCTTCCCTTCTCTAGTCTGGTTATTCTGGTTGTTGGTTTGTTTAAGCAGACATATTGAATCTATTCTCTTTACTATTCTATATCTCCTTCAGTTTCCTCTCTGTCTGGATTAAGCCATAGAGTTTCTCTGCTCAATTTTCTTTTCTTTTTCCCTGCTCCTGTCATCTCTCTCTTTGTATGGGATAAGGCCTCTTCCATCAACACCATCACCCCGTTGTTTTGCTGTAGCTGGTGTTTTTGTTTTGTTTTTCTGTTTTTTGTTTTCTTTTCCAAGGCTACTTCAGCGAACAAATCAAAGCACACCTGGTGGAGGGTCCAAAACATCACAATGGGTAGGGAGATAAAGCAACCACAGTCACAACAACAGAGAGCAAGTAGCACACTCCAAAAAACACCTCCTGAAGGGCCAGGCCCTGGAGACTGTATGACCCCTCTTTAATATAGTAGTGCAGGACACATAGCAAGCTTTTAAAACACATAAGGGACAGGGAACTAGCCAAAATGATGAAACGGAAGAATTTTCCTCAAAAGAAATTTCAGGAAGAAATGACAACTAAAGAATTGATCAAAAGATATAAACAACATAAGTGAACAAGAATTTAGAATAATCATAAGATTAATTGCTGGGCTTGAAAGAAACATGGAAGACAGCAGAGAATCTATTGCTGCACAGATCAAGAAAGTAAAAAATAGTCATGATGAATTTAAAAATGTTGTAAATGAGGTGCAAAATAAACTCGAGGCAGTGACAGCAAGGATTCAAGAGGCAGAGGGGAGATTAAGTGAAAGAGAAGACAAAATTATGGCAAAGATGAAGGTGAGAAAAAGAAAGATAAGAAAATTCTGGACCACGAGGGGAGAATTAGAGAACTAAGTGATAAAGTGAAACAGAACAATATCCATATCATAGGAGTTCCAGAAGAAGAAGAGAGAAAGGGGCCGAAGGTGTACTTGAACAAATCGTAGGTAGGAACTTCCCCAATCTGGGGAAGGAAACAGACATTGAAATCTAGCAGGCACAGAGAACTCCCTTCAGATGTAACTTGAATGCATCTTCTGTGTGACATGTCATAGTGAAACTGGCAAAATATGAAGATAAAGAGAACTCTGAAAGCAGCTAGGGATGGACAAATTAGACACCCACTCAAATGGGAAGAAACAGAAAATTTAAACAGACCCATAACTAGAAAAATGGGCCTTAAGGTCTACAAGGGTACCCATAAGGGTAGTAGCAGACCAATCTACTGAAATGTGGCAGGCCAGAAAGGAGTGGCAGGGAGTTTTCAACGTGCTGAAAAAGAAAAATATGCAACCAAGAATCCTTTATTCAGCAAGCCTGTCATTCAGAATAGAAGGAGAGATAAAGGCTTTCCCAGACAAACAAAAACTGAAGGAGTTTATGACCACTAAACCAGCCCTGCAAGAGATTCTAAGGGGGACTCTGTGAGTGGAATGTTGCAAGGACCACAAAGGACCAGAGACATCACTATAAGCATGAAACCTACAGATAACACAATGACACTAAATCCGTATCTTTCAGTAATAACACTGAATGTAAATGGACTAAATGCTCCAATCAAAAGACACAGGGTATCAGAATGGATTAAAAAAAAAACAAAAAAAAAAAAAACAAGACCCATCTATTTGCTGTCTACAAGAGACTCATTTTAGACCTGAGGACACCTTCAGATTGAAAGTGAGGGGATGGAGAACCATCTATCATGCTACTGGAAGTCAAAAGAAAGCTGGAGTAGCCATTACTTATATCAGATAAACTAGATTTTAAACTAAAGGCTTTAACAAGAGATGAAGAAGGGCATTATATCATAATTATGATGTGTATCCATCAAGAAGAGCTAAAAATTATAAATGTCTATGCACTGAATTCAGGAGAACCCAAATATATAAAACAATCACAAACATGAGCATCTTATTGGTAAGAATGTGGTAATTGCAGGGGGCTTTAATACTGCACTTACAGAAATGGACAGATCATCCAGACAGAAAATCAATAAAGAAACAATGGCCCTGAATGATACAATGGACAAGATGGACTTGACAGAACTTTTCATCCTAAAGCAGCAGAATACACATTTTACTCTAGTGCACATGGAACATTCTCCAAGATAGATCATATGCTGGGTCACAAAACAGTCCTCAATAAATATAAAAGAATTGAGATCATACCATGCACATTTTCAGATCACAATGCTATGAAACTTGAAATCAACCACAGAAAAAAAATTGGAAAGCCTCCAAATGCATGGAGGTTAAAGAACATCCTACTAAAGAATGAATGGGTCAACCAGGCAATTAAAGAAGAAATTAGCAAATATATGGAAACAAATGAAAATGAAAACACAACAGTCCAAACCCCTTGGGATGCAGCAAAGGGAGTCCTAAGAGGAAAATACATAGCAACCCAAGCCTATCTCAAGAAACAAGAAAAATTCCAAATACAAAATCTAACAGCACACCTAAAGGAACTAGAAGCAGAACAACAAAGGAACCCCGGGCCAGCAGCAGAAGAGAAATAATAAAGATCAGAGCAGAAATAAACAATATAGAATTCCCGCCCCCCCCCAAAAAAAAACAAAACAGTAGAACAGATCAATGAAACTAAGAGCTGGTTTTTTTGAAAAAATAACCAAAATTGATAACCCCCTAGCCAGACTTCTCAAAAAGAAAAGAGAGAGGACCCAAATAGATAAAATCATGAATGAAAATGGAATTATTACAACCAATCCCTCAGAAATACAAGCACTTATCAGAGAATACTATGAAAAATTATATGCCAACAAACTGGACAACCTAGAAGAAATGGACAAATTAGACACCCACACAATACTAAAACTCAAATGGGAAGAAATAGAAAATTTAAACAGACCCATAACTAGTGAAGAAATTGAATCAGTTTTCAAAAATCTCCCAACAAATAAGAGTCCTGAGTCAGACGGCTTCCCAGGGAAATTCTACCAGACATTTAAAGCAGAGTTAATACCTATCCTTCTCAAGCTATTTCAGAAAAATAGAAACGGAAGGAAAACTTCCGGACTCATTCTATGAAATCAGCATTACCTTGATTCCCAAACCAGACAGAGACCCCACAAAAAAGGAGAATTACAGGCCAACATCCCTGATGAACATGGATGCAAAAATTCTCGACAAGATACTAGCAAATTGAATTCAATAGTATATAAAAAGAATTATTCACCATGATCAAACAGGAATCTTTCCTGAGCTGCAGGGCTGGTTTAATATTCGCAAATCAGTCAATGTGATACATCACATTAATAAAAGAACGGATAAGAACCACATGATCCTGTCAATACATGCAGAAAAAGCATGTGACAAAATACAGCATCCTTTCTTCATAAAAACCCTCAAGGAAGTCAGGACAGCAGGAATATACCTAAACATCATAAAAGCCATACATGAAAAGCCCACAGCTAATATCATCCTCAGTAGGGAAAAACTGAGAGCTTTCCCCCTGAGATCAGGGACACGACAGGGAGGTCCACTCTCACCACTGTTGTTTAACATAGTGTCGGAAGTCCAGCTAGCTAGCATCAGCAATCAGACAACAAAATGAAATAAAAGGCATCAAAATTGGCGAAGAGGTCAAACTTTTACTTTTCGCAAATGACATGATACTCTACGTGGAAAACCTGAAAGACTCCACCAAAAGGCTACTAGAATGGATACATGAATTCAGCAAAGTCACAGGGTACAAAATCAATGTATAGAAATTGGTTACATTTCTATACATCAATAATGAAGCAACAGAAAGAGAAATCAAGAAATTGATCCCATTTACAATTGCACCAGAAACCATAAAATACCTAGGAATAAACCTAACCAAAGATATAAAAGATTTATATGCTAAAGAACTATAGAAAACTCATGAAGGAAAATGAAGGAAATGTAACATCCCATACTCATGGACTGGAAGAATATTGTTAAAATGTCAATACTGCCAAAAGCAATCTACACATTCAATGCAATCCCAATCAAAATTGCACGGGCATTCTTCTTAAAGCTAGAACAATCAATCCTAAAATTTGTATGGAACCACAAAAGACCCCGAATAGCCAAAGTAATACTGAAAAAGAAAACCAAAGTGGGAGGCATCACAATCCAAGACTTTAGTCTCTACTACAAAGCTGTAATCATCAAGACAGTATGGTATTGGCATAAAACAGACACAAAGACCAATGGAATAGAATAGAGTACCCAAAACTGGGCCCACAAAATGTACAGCCAGCTAATCTTTGAAAAAGCAGGAAAGAGTATCCAATGGAAAAAAGTCTCTTTAGCAAATGGTGCTGGGAGAACTGGACAGCAACATGCAGAAGAGTGAAATGAGACCACTTTCTTAAACCATACCCCAAAATTAACTCAAAATGGATGAAAGACCTAACTGTGAGACAGAAAACCATCAAAACCCTAGAGAAGTAGGCAACAACCTCTTTGACCTCAGCTGCAGCAATTTCTTGATCTACACATCTCCAAAGGCAAGGGAATTAAAAGCAAAAATGGGACCTCATCAAGATAAAAAGCTTCTGCACTGCAAAGGAAATAATTAACAAAACTAAAAGGCAACCAACGGAATGGGAAAAGATATTTGCAAATGACATATCAGACAAAGGGTTAGTATCCAAAATCTACAAAGAACTTACCAAACTCAACACCCAAAAAACAAATAATCCAGTGAAGAAATGGGCAGAAGACATGAATAGACACTTCTCCAAAGAAGACATCCAGATGGCCAACAGGCACATGAAAAGATTCTCAATGTCACTGATCATCAGGGAAATACAAATCAAAACCACACTCAGATATCACCTCACACCAGTCAGAGTGGCTAAAATGAGCAAACCAGGAAACTACAGATGCTGGCAAGAATGTGGAGAAACAGGAACCCTCTTGCACTGCTGGTGGGAATGCAAACTGGTGCAGCCACTCTGGAAAATAGTGTGGAGGTTCCTCAAAAAATTAAAAATAGAACTACCCTATGACCCAGCAACAGCACTACTAGGAATTTAGCCAAAGGATACAGGAGTGCTGATTCATAGGGGCACATGTACCCTAATGTTTATAGGAGCGCTTTCAACAATAGCCAAATTATAGAAAGAGCCCAAATGTCCATTAACTGATGAATGGATAAAGATGTGGTTTATATATACAATACTGCTTGGCAATGAGAAAGAATGGAATGCTGTCATTTGCAGCAATGTGGATGAAACTGGAAGGTATTATGTTGAGTAAAATAAGTCAGTCAGAGAAGGACAGATATCATATGTTTTCATTCATGTGGATTTTGAGAAACTTAACACAAGACCATGGAAAAGGGAAAGGGAAAAAAAATAGTTACAAACAGGGAGGGAGACAAACCGTAAGAGACTCTTAAATACAGAGAACAATCTGAGGGTTGATGGGGGGGGTGGGTAGAGGGGAAAATGGGTGATGGGCATTGAGGTGGGCACTTGTTGGGATGAGCACTGGGTGTTGTATGTAAGCAATGAACCATGGGAATCTACCCCAAAAACCAAGAGCACACTTTACACACTGTATGTTAGCCAATTTGACAATAAATTATATTAAAAAAATAAAGCAGAGGCTGAAAAAAAAAGAGGGAATACATTGTAACATATCCCTTTAACCACCAACAGAGCTGGGCCATTACCAGAAACTAAAAAAATTCCAACTGGGTGGATCCCAGAAGACTGGTAGAGCTTTATCATGGTAAATTTGCTTATAAACACATCTGGAGGGAGGCCCCCAAGCTGAAACTGCATCCATTCTGGATTTAAAATTTGAAGTCAGATATATTGTAATATAGAAGAGGTTCTCCCTCCCCTGCCCCCAGGATGAGTGATGAGAGAATATAAGATTCTAAAGAAAATGTTTTACAGAAGAACTTTTGGGAAGGATATTCTAATCTTGGGATTTTCTCAAGAATTCTAAAATTGCTGTCTCTTCTAAGTAATTAGTTCACATAATTAGAAAAGGTGTGAGATTTTATTTGAATTAGATATAATCCTTTACTTGGATCTTGTATTTAAATACCTGCATTTGATTATGTAATTATGAAATTGAAACAATCTGTTTTACACTGCTGAAGTAAAAAACAACAAAACAACAACAAAGTTACCAGATCACCCTATCATATCTCCATTTTATTCCCCCAAACCAAAAAATGTTATGGAACACAAACAGCTCTTACAAGCAAATAAGAACAGATACACAGTAGACTGACATTTAATTTAAAACCAGGAAAAGCAGCTTCTGGTAAATCTCTGATCAAAATAACAATTCTGAACTTCGAAGGGAAATGTGCCATAGTTTGAAGTGAAATCAGTTGCCTCCTGAATAAAATCAAACCCAAATATACTTTTGTACCTTCAGCACAGTCATAATATTTCCAGAATAATCTCCGCATGAGTTCAAAGTCAAACCACATAAAAACCTCTACACAATTCTCATGCCCATTCTGCAACCTTTCACTCTGTCTCCCAGCCTCTCTTTGTGGCCCGTAGAGGTGACCGGGTTTTTTTTCCCCCCAGTTTCTCATTCATCCTTCTGGTGTCCCTTTATGCAAACACTAATATGTCCAGATATACATCTCGTTTTCCCTGCTTTCTTTCACAAAAGATAGATCCGCTCGCTGATTACACTATCAAACTTTCTAATTTTAAAAATCTGGTGTCTCAGTTTAACTTGGACCTGTATTTCTATTAGGAGTGAAGACAGATCATCTTTCTACATATTTAATGACCACTATTATTTCTTTCTTATGCATAAACCTCTTGTTTACACGTTTTGTGGGAACTGTACTCTTTGGTGTGTGGGGAGGATATGTCACAGCAGTGACGTACATCATGATTGTTCCAGTGCTCAGTCCACACTCAGGAACACTGCAAGGGATCCTGGGATTCCCGGCCTCTAGTCCCCACCACCCTCGTCTCCGTTTTTTTAGGTACCACTCACATGCCCCACACGGTAGCAGGTAACATGCACTACTGGTCCAAACCCATTTAGCCAAGATTAATGACAGGAAAGCCATTACCATTCTTGTCCTTCTCCCAGCATGCTCCAAGGGAGATGGCTGAGACAGCAATATACACCACGGTTCCTTAGTTTACGGATTAAATTCAGATTTCTTGCTCTGAAATCAAAGCTTATTTCAAAATTATTTCACTGATTCCAAATGGAGGAGAGGTAGAAAGGTGATGGCAGTGGTGGCCCCAGTGGCCCTGAGCAGGCTGGAGTGACAATCCATGATGGCATGAACAGTCTGTGCTGGTGTCCCCACGGGGCAGGTCCCTACTGTTCTTTTAAATTTTCCACAGTATCCTTGGCTATTATTCCTTGCCTATCTTTTCCATGTGAAGTTTTAGGTTTGTCAAGTTTCAGAAAAAAAAAAAAGTCACCTTTGGTATTTTTATAGGTTCTGATTACAACTATAAATTAACTTAGAATTGACTTTGTTGTCAAGATGCTGTTTATGTTACTATTATAAATGGAGTCTTTCTCTCTTCTGACATCTTCCAACAAGTTGTTTGAACTAGTTGTTTGCAATATTTGGAACCCACTGATTTCTCTATATATTAGTCGTGTAACCTATTACCTTTTGTTGGGGACTAAAGCACGTCCCTCTCCAAATTCAAATAACTGAAGCCCTCACCCCCGATGTGACTGTATTTAGTGACAGGACCTACAGAGATGTAATTACAGTGAAATGAGGTCATGAGGGTGGTGCACTTCGTATGCACAGAAAGGCCATGTGAAGACACGCCAAGGAGGTGGCTGTCTACCAACCAGGAAGACAGCCCTCACCAGAAACAGAATCTGCCAAAACCACGATCTAGGACTTGTAGGCTCCCAAAGTGTGAGAAAATAACTTGTCGAAACCACCCAGTCCATGGGAGCCTGAGAAGACTAGAACACCTTTCTGTCTCCAGTTTTTGGCTTTTTCACAGATTCTCTTATGCTGCATTTCCCAATTTTTATACTTCTAACATGTTTCTCTTAACTAATCATGTTGGCTAACAGCTAATACAATGATAAATTACAATGACAATAATGAGCTTCATTGTCTTGTTCCTGATTTTGGTAAATATACAGCTGTTTATGTTGCTATTATAAATGGAGTCTTTTCTTTTCTCTCTGACATCTTTTCCAATAGTAAGATGGTTTTTAAGCTGAGATACACACAAATATACATGTGCACACTTTAAAAAAAGGTCTCATTGATTTCTTTATGAAGTTTTTAAAAATGTTTTTACAGTCAGGAATAGATCTTGAATTGTGTAAAATGCTTCTCAGCATCTATGGAGAAAATCGTGCCACTTTACAACAAATATCCAATGATATTATTATACGAATAGACTTCCTAATATTGAACCATCCTTGCATTCAAGTAAACTTGATTATGGCATATTATCCTTTTATTAGTTTTACTATTTTTGTCTTTTAGTGCATTAATTTTTACCCTGTATTATTTTCTTCTGCTTTCTTTTGATTTTCTTTATTGCTTTTCCTAACCTTTTAGGTCCTAAATTTAATTCCTTTATTTTTAATCTTTTATTTTTACTGATGTAAGATTTTAAGGCTTTTCTCTGAACTTTGTTTTGTGCCTCAAAGATTCTAATAGCTTGTCTTTTTAAAATTTTTCAAGAATACTGCAATTTTGATGTGTATTTTATTTTCCCTTCTACTTAAGAGTAAACAGAGTTTTAATCTCCCAGAGAAGAAGCCATGTTCTCCTGATTTTTTTTTTTAATCAACTTCCAGTTTGAGTGCACAGGGATGAAAGAATGTTTTTTTCTATTATATCTGCTTTCTAGTTTTTTTTTGGGGGGGGTCATTACTCCATAACAATTTGAGAAAAGACTTTTCTCTGTTATCAGGATATAAAATTTATTATATATCTGTAACACCTATCACATTGATAATGTTTGGTCGTATCTTTGATTTTTGACTACATCAGTCTTAGGTAAATTCTGTTTTTCCTTCCATCTCCAGTAGTTTCTGTTTTATGAATATTCCTACAGTGCTTTGATGGATAGATATTAATAATTGTTACACTTTCATCAGTCTCATACAGGGCCATTTTTTGCTCATTAATACTTTCAGGCCTGAACCTAGCTTTATGGTATTAAGATCACTACCCCTGTAACACAGTATTTGCTTGGTCTACCACTGCCCCATCTTTAATCTTTAACATTTCTGAATTAGTTTAAGAGTTATTTCACATTTATTAGCCTAATGATTCAAACTGACACCTCTTGGTAATGTCAAGTTTATTTACATTGGTTGATACGACAGAGAGTAGCTGCAACTGTCATTCTTCCATGTTGCATTCACTCTTTCCGAGTGTGTTTCTAAAATTCATTCATGAATGGATTGTGGGGGGGGGTGCATGTACATTTCTTTTTTTTTGGTTCTTTTCCAAGGGAAGATTTAGATCTCTGTTCCACTAGCTACTCTTACACATGTATCTTCATGTAATACCCTCAGCTCTTTAAAAGGTATCTAATGATGCTATTATAAAAAATAGTTTTTAACCTCTTCCTGCTCTTGCACAGCCCACTTTTACTCAATAGCTTTCTACTCATTAGTGGCTAACTGTGCACTTTTAAGTATGTTTAGGCTCCACTGCGTGATTTTTCAGCTTTAATCCACTCCCATGATTCCCGAGTATCTCCGTTAAGGCAGTCAGCAAATTTATTCTATTTACTACCTCCCTACTTGTATTAGTTGCAATATTTTACTATGTCAGAGTGGGCACTATTTATATACTGCAGCATTGCCCTTTCCCTCACCTGCATCTCTGTTTTAGTTGGACAATAAACTCATTCAATGCCCAACTAGGCAGTTTTTCTGCCAAAGCATCTTCTATGAGTTCTTGATCAGAAGAAATTCCTCAGGGAGCATGCTTTCCCTGAATTCTTGTTGTTCAACATTTTTTGTAGTCTATATATGCATATCTATCTGAGAGCTAGTTTGAAGGACAGTTTTTCTTTCTCTGAGAATCCCATAGGCAGAACTTCACTGTCTTCTGGGGTTGAATACTGTTTTTGAAAATCTGATGCCAATCTGGTTTTCTTTCTTTATAATCCTTATTGCTAAATGCACAAATAATTCCTTTTTTCCTACAGCCTTTCTTTATTTTGATGATTCTTGGTCAATTTTCCTAGTTATATGGTGTATCCTTTAAATAATGTGGATTCAAGTCTTTTATTTCAGAAAATGGTTTAATTACAGTTTTAAACATTTGCTCTGTCCATTTGTTTGGTTTTCTATTTCAGAAACTCTACTATAGGAATGCTGGATTTCCTTTACCTGCCTTTTAATTATCATCTGTCTTGAATCTTTTCTGCTTTCTTTGCATTTCTCAATTCTATCCACTATGTCTTCTATGGGGTTTTCTAGAAATTCAATTCTCCCTTGTGCCTGCCATTTGTAGTTTTAGCTTTTACTTCTGAAATGGTTGCTTTCTATATCTTTGCAAAGCCCTCCCAGCTCTGGTTTCCCATTCTCTGGTCCTATTCTTGGCCCATCTTCGCTGTGAGTCACTGTAATTCTGTACTGTGTTGCTTCTCGACTTCAGTAGCTTTTCAAGCACACATCTGAATGTCGTGTTGCAATCTTCCTCTGCTTAGTGAGGTTTCTTCATTTACACTGTAATTCTGCTCCTCCTTTCCCCCTTTACAGGGAGATCTTTACATGGATGTAGTAGTTCTAGCCTTCTGATAAGCATATCTGAATCACTTAGATTTTTCTCGCACTAGACATTAGCAGGGGAGATGGTTTGGGAGTGAAAGAGGCAAAATTAGCCTTCCAGGTTTCCTGCTTTGAAGTTTCCTTATTGTCATCAACAGTTTCAGCTGGGTCACCCAATGTAGACAGTCTTCCTCAGATTCTCAAATATTAGCCCAGCTGAGAGGCTCTAATCACCAGGCACTTTTTCTCTTCACTTTGCCACTAAAGGATGATGACCTGGTCTCTTGGATGAACCACCCCACCCCCACCCCCCAGCTAGATTTTCTTAAATCTGCCACTTCCGTGCACTTCACATGACTCCTCTTTCCCCCTCCTGCAGCTGATGTGTGTGTGTGTGTGTGTGTGTGTGTGTGTGTGTTTTTAATTTTTATGAGAAATAGAGATCATGCAAGCATGAGCAGGGGCAGGGGAAGGGCAGAGGGGGAGAGAGAGAGAGAATCTTAAGCAGACTCCACACAGAGCCCGATGTGGGGCTCAATCCCAAGACCCTGGGATCATGACCTGAGCCAAAATCAGGAGTCAGACGCTCAACACTCTGAGCCACCCAGGCGCCCCTCTCCTATCTGTTTTTAATCCTGCCCACCCCACCCCAGTGTTCCTACTCAGAGTGGAGCCCTCTCCTTTGAGGGTGAGTACTTGCTGATGATTGCTGGGATTGTCATGCTGGGACTCCTGCCATGTTCCATTCTTCCCCTCCATGCAACTGTAGCTTTATACTTAAGTTCTACTGGTGCTGGCATTTTCCACCACACACAAAATTGAGAGTTTGTAGGTTTTTGCCTTCTGATAGTTTTGCTGAAAACGTGGTTTCATTCTTTTTGTCGCTATATATGAATTCTACTCATTTTCTTTGTTGCTCTGTATGATTTTTAGGAGAATAAATGGGACAACTTTAAATTTGGCTGCAGCCATATTTCTATTGGAACCAGTCACTATATTCTTAATAAAATGTCAACTTGGGCCAGCTTCAATTAAAAATATGATATAACTAAATAAAATTAACCATAGCCAGACTTCCTAGCTAAGTTGGTAATAAAATGCTGAACTATGCAAAAAATAAAGATATTAAAACTGAAAAGATCCAAATAATTCCTAAAAAATGAGAAGATAAAGCAAATACTAGGATTGACACATAATGTTAATTCTGGATAATGTAAATGAAAGAATGACCTTTTTTAAATGTAATATTAGAATAACTCTTTCTGTAAGAATTCTAACCTTAAACTTGTCATTTTGACTACATTCCCATGATTTCTGCCATCTTATAGTTGTATATATTTACAAAATATGCTCACAGATTATTCTAATCTGAACTATGTAATTACATTTTACAGAAGAGGTTTAAAGAGAACTTCTCAAAGCTAGTACCAGGAACTAAACCCACAACTTCTGCCTTTCTCTCCCTAATTCCATAGCTACTTTATTCCTTCACCTTTTCCAATAGCCCTAAAATCACCCTTTTATAGAGCAACAGACATTATTCTGCATTTCTTTGAAACATAGAAACAGTGTTTAACAGTTTCAGGAGCATAAGATAAAATACAATTTAGCAAACGGAAAAGTAACGTATAAAGCTTAATTATATTTGATATTACAGTATCCAAGTTCTTAATATAAAGAATCCCCGAATCTCAGTGGCTTCCCAGAGGGAAACACTGATTTCTTGTTCATATCACATATTCACACCTTCAATTATCTTTGGCTCACCCCAGGGCCTTTTTCATTTCAGGTGCCAGACCAGGAGAGCAGCCTCTATGTGGGAGAGGCCGAGAGAGAGAGAGAGAGAGAGAGAGAGAGAGAGAGAGAGAGAGGGAGAGGGAGAGGGAGGGTGGGAGAGGGAGGGTGGGAGAGGGTGGGACAGGGAGGGTGGGAGAGGGTGGGAGGAGAGAGGGAGAGAGAGGGTGGGAGAGGGTGGGAGGGGGAGGGAGGGAGGGAGGGAGGGGGAGAGGAAGAGAGAGGGTGGGAGAGAGAGGGTGGGAGAGAGAGGGTGGGGAGAGAGAGGGTGGGGGAGGGAGGGGGAGGGAGGGGGAGGGAGGGGAGGGGAGGGGGGAGGGAGGGGGAGGGAGGGGGAGGGAGGGAGAGAGAGGGAGAGGGCGGGAGAGGGCGGGAGAGGGAGGGAGAGGGAGGGAGAGAGGGAGAGAGAGGGAGGGGGGAGACAGGGAGGGGGGAGAAAGGGAGGGGGGAGAAAAGGGAGGGGGAGAAAGGGAGAGAGAGGGTGAGAGAGGGTGGGAGGGGAGAGAGGGAGAGGGAGGGAGGGAGGGAGGGAGAGAGAGGGAGGGGAGGGAGAGGAGAGAGGGAGAGAGGGAGAGAGGGAGAGGGAGAGAGAGGGTGGGAGAGAGAGGGAGGGGGGGAGGGAGGGAAGGGAGGGGAGGGAGGGGAGGGAGGGAGAGAGGGAGAGAGGGGAGAGAGGGAGAGAGGGAGAGAGGGAGAGAGGGAGAGAGAGGGTGGGAGGGGGTGGGAGGGGGAGGGAGAGAGAGGGAGAGAGGGAGAGAGGGAGAGAGAGGGTGGGAGGGGGTGGGAGGGGGAGGGAGAGAGAGGGAGAGAGAGGGAGAGAGAGGGAGAGAGAGGGAGAGAGAGGGAGAGAGAGGGAGAGAGAGGGAGAGAGAGGGAGAGAGAGGGAGAGGGGGAGAGAGGGAGAGGGGGAGAGAGGGAGGGAGGGAGAGGGAGGGGGAGGGAGGGGGAGAGAGAGGGGGAGAGAGGGGGAGAGAGGGAGGGGGGGTGGGAGGGAGAGAGGGGGAGGGAGGGGGTGGGAGGGAGAGAGGGGGGTGGGAGGGGGTGGGAGGGGAGAGAGGGGGTGGGAGGGGGTGGGAGGGAGGGCGGGCGGGCAAGGGAGGGAGGGGTGGGAGAGAGAGGGAGAGAGAGGGGGAGTGCAGAAGCCAAAAGGCAACGAAACCACAAAGCTGCTGCTTGCACATGACATGTGTATTTGCTCATTTCATATTAGTTAAAGCAAGTCACAAGTGACATGGTATCAGTCAACATCGTAGGGGCAGAGGAGCAGACTCCTCTGACAGAGGGAAGAAAGTGACTATTTGTGAGTAATAACATAATCCATCTCAATACTTCATGTTTTCCCTCTGCAAATATACCAACCAATGATCTTAAATTTTGAAATTGTCCTTCCCTATGACTTTCTATTTACTAGTAATATGAAACCTTTGGTCATAAAGTACTATCGTGAAAGTAACATGGTCTCTCCCCACTTTTCTACCCAGCTACTGTCTACTTCTGGAGTCCTCTCTTGCCCTCCCAGAGAGAAATGCAGGGACCACTTACGTATTACAGCTCAACTACTGGGACTGAGAACAGAGATCACCTGAGCTGACATTACTGAACTATTACAGGAAATTCTTATCCAGGAAGATAAAGCTATAAATGAATAAATAACCATTTGCTTCAGGAAATTCTTACAAACAAATAGTTCCAGGCAAACTTGGACTAGAACTACAAAATGGTCTGGTTTGCCCATCTGAACAGTTACCTCATCTGGGCAAAGAGCTTGCTTGTAACAGTTCACTCATCAAAACCATTACTATTGTGTTGACCAATACTCAACTACTGTTAAACCACTTGAACAGAAGCCCTACAACCCATAAGTAATCTACCATATCCTTCTTTTGAGACACTAAGAAGATTCTACCAAATGTTGTTCCCCCTTACTGTGGTAAGTTGATTAATCTCAGCTTTGCTTGATCGACAGGTTTCCCTGTTGATTTCTGTAGAGGAATGACAGTTTACACTAGACTCCTCATATCCACCTGGTTTTATTAAATGCAATTTTCTAAATTTTGTATGATGTTCTTCTGGAAATAGCAGTCATTCAAGAATTTTTAGAAGAAAAGAAACTACACCAAAATTTCTCAATCTCCTCAAATACCTTGTTTTCTAATCACCTGGCAAGATGTTTGGCACCTGAACAAATTCAAAGTGCTTACGAAATTGATCTGAAATGAACTATCAGAGCACAAATTCTGGTTCTTTTACCAACTCTGTGACCCAACAGAAATCACTGGATCCCATTTTATACACTGGGATATTAATGACTCCTATACTCTCTCTCTATAGAACACTTAAAAAAAACTACCTAATGCTAAACATTCAATGTATTACAGATAACATGTAAACATTCAACAGTTTTCAATTCAACCGGTATTTCTGAGGGAATGGGCTGTATCAGGTACCATACTCATTCAAGCCTCTAGATTCAGAGTTTCCTGATCTACTCATTTCTATCAACTTCCTCTTCCACTCTGCTGCAGCAACTAGCTTTAGCAGTCACCCTGTGATCATGAGGTCATACGGGTCTACCTGAGAAAATTTGGGTCTTCAGTTCCAGTTACTTCTCTTTCATTCTCACAGTATTTCTTCTGTAACCTCATGAAGTCCTCCAGCATTTGGACCCCAAATCACAACTTGATGTTCTGATGACATGAACACCCTCTCTGGACTATTAAATGGGCAAAAAAATATACTGGACTGGGTGAAGCCACTGAAACTTCGGCATCCTTTATTTCTCCTCCCTTTTCTACCCTCTCTTCTTTTCCTGCTGTAGGTGGCACTATTCAAACAAAATTCACTATTAGTACAGGAGCTTTTATAAGAAAATCACTCTGTTCAAAGAATGGTAAGAGCAATTAGGAAAATTGGAGAAAGGAGTAATACCACAACCATTTTGGGAGGACAAACAATAATTTCTCAGGTGGTAAGCTAGGCAAAGAATATCGTACATATGGATGATGTGTGATGGTTCCCAACACTCGTGCTCCAAATGTGAACTATGCATCTACTCCTTCATTATTACTGCTGTAGTTGCTGGCCACCATCACAAGAGCTGGTACCTACTGAGAGTTCATTCTGCTTCTGTGTGACAGGCACGGTTGCCTGGCTAAGTTAACCCACTTTGCTACCTCCATTACTAGAAAAGTGAACACTACTTTTCTAGCCTCCCTTGCAGCTAGAGATAGCCATAGGACAAAATTCTGGCCAGTGAGTTGGAAGTCAGACAGGTGATGCGTTCCAGGAAGGCGTTACGGAGGATTAATGTGGTATTTAATACCATCTTCCTGCCTCTTTCTGCTTTAAATACAAATAAGAAGTCTAAAGCTGTGGCCATAGAAGGAGTAAACCATGTCTGTAACTGCTCACTCTGAGACTTCTTTTATGTCAGAAAAACAAACTCCTACTGTTCAGCGCCCCGTGCGTCTTGTATTTCTTTAAGCCAAGGCAGTCCTATGTAATGGAAGCCAGGCAGTGTTCGAAGCACTTCACAAATAGCACACAACTGGGATCATTTGGGTTCTTACTATGACTTAAGAGACCACTTGGCAGAATCTTATCATATTACTGATCAATTGTGCCCTTTATGCCACAGGATTCTAATGATGTTCCAGCAGTCCAAACCTGACTCAGGCCTTACAAGCTTTTAAAGAAAAACTGATCATGAGAAACAGAGTAATTAACTCACAGCTTTATTCTTTGTCCTGTAAAGACAACCATACTACGTGGGCAGAAGGTCCGAAGCATAGGGTGAATGAAGAAGTAAGATGTGTGTCAGAGGAGACTTGCTGTTATCACAGACTGTGAGCTATATAAAGTAGACAATCTAAAAGTGGAAAATCTGAACTGTTTTAATAATCAAAAAGCACAAATCAACATTTTCTTTTCTGTATGGAAACTGAAGATCCAAAGTCTAAAATCGTTGATATTAGTGTAGTCAATTTTTAAAAAAAAAAGAATTCAAACAAACCTTTTGGTTTCCCTGTATTTCCTCCCTCATAAGATGATTTACAGCAATTCTGGTCAGAGATCTGGAAAAAAAAAATACTGATATAATTCATTTTTACTTAAATGTTTAGGACAATCTATAATTCAGTATAATATAATACTCTGGATAAGAACCTAAAAACTCAGAATGCTTCACGACCAAAAGTGCACATTTCCATGTAGCTATTGGACAACTGGCACCACGGCTCTCCTTTGACAAGGGTGTCTGACTGTGTCTGATTCAGGTGGATTCAAGACTGACAGGAGCTCGTGCACACCTGGGTGATGGACCGAGTTGCTGAGTCACTATATTGCACACCTGAAACTAACAGGACACTGTATGTTAACTACACTGGAATTAAATAATTAAAAAAAAAAGAGTTCATGGGCACAACTGTACAGTCGGAACTTGTTTACTACTAGATACTTTTCAGATATACTTGACTGAAAATGCTATTTTGTGCTGTTTGGCCCATTCAGAGAAACTTTGTATAAAATGACCAATATGACACATGTGTCAATGCAAATTTCAAAATACTTGCACATAAAAAAGAGTTTTGGTAAACCTGGGATCTTTACCAGAGTATGTAAGCTCTAAATGACTAACAATACTGACTTCCTCCATATCCACTCTTTGAAGAACTTAGAACTCCCTCATAACTTAAAGAGATTTTTTAAAACAAGTTTATTAACTACATTTATTTGACTTGATAACTCCTAGGAAAATTAGTTACATATTTGTCAGTTTTATGCAAACAAAACAATTTAAAAATTAAAAGACCGTTAATGCAGAGTTCTGCTTTAAAATAAAACTCCCACAAAAAGTGTAGATTATCTCCTAAAATTTGGCAGCATTTAAGAGGAATTACAATGTATAATTTGGTATCACAAGTTTTTCATCCATTTAGCAGATATTTTAACAAACATTTAGTAATGGTCTATCAAGTGGCTTTACAGATATGCTCAAGCCTCTAAGTTAGCCATTCAGCAGCGTTACCATAGTTTGCATTCTTTTTAAATGATCAACCACAAATTAAGAGCAGAGTTTAGCCCACAACCTTGAGTTGCAACTGACTTACAGTCAAAAGAGTAAATAATCTTAACACTGAAGTTATTTTACTTTATTTGTATTTGATCTAGTAATTTCAAAAACAGCAGTGTAACTAAACATTTATACACATATGCACATTTCAAGTTTTAAGTATGCAAGTACTGACTTCTCAAATTCTTGGCTCTTTAAAATTAACAGAAGAGTCATCAATATATTGATTCTTAATCTGTAACTGAGTTGGTGCATCTCTCTATTTTCAGGGTCCCCTAGAAAGGTTGTTATCTTTTGGCCAACTATGTGCTAGTTATTTACCCACAAAGGAACGAATATCTAGATTTAAGATTCAATACTTTGCACTGTGGATAAATGTACAGCAAAACACATGAGGCAAAGAGAGGTCTGGTGATCACCCACGGGCTAAGAGAGGGTGCTGCTTGTGCAGGGGTGCTCTCCCCTCTCCTCAGGAAAACGCTGCTATGCTAGCCACACACTCCACATCTTCAAGAGAAGCTAACTTATTTTCTGTTTTACTGGTTGCTTATAATTTCACATCCTGTCATTCCTAACCAGACTACAAATGAATAAGCGTTTTTGTTATTTTGTGAAAGTACTGATTACTTTTAGACATGCAAATGTATTATCTATTAAACTGCAAGATGTGTTTAGTGTAAAATCAGTATTTCTGGAAGCAGTTCGTTTAGGTATCCTACTGGCAAAAAGTATTCCACAAAATATTCCATAAAGAAGACTTGTTTAGAATCTGAAAGGGCAAGAACATGATCTGGCCATATTCTGGGCATAAATCTATTTAGAATAATACTTTTCATCACCCTCCACCCAGAAAAAAGAAAAATATTCTCTCATTATTCATTGCTTGAACAACTTTTATCCTGGATTACCGTATCACTATTTTTGTTTAAACAACTTTAATAGATTACTTTTCCTTTCCATTTGCCTCTAATTCAAGAGTTCTATTTTTCAGGATGTGTACGCATGTGTGCACATGCCAGTATTTTCCTCTGGTAAAAACAAAAACCAAAAAACAACCCAACACGCATAATAAAGAAATGCCTATTTTCATTAAAACTGTATCTGTTAGAATTAGTTGATATCACAATGTTAAATGAAATCAGCTATTTTCATAAAGTTTATTTAATGGAAAGAGTTCTGGCTATAATCAACCCATGAACTTTAACATACCTGGCTTTTATGGGGAAGTTCTGTGAAATGTCTTTCATTAATTTTATGGCATCATAAACTGGCGTAGACATTATTTGAGAAGCTGCCTGAAAACTAAGATCTGGAAAAAAAAATCTAGCATCATGTCAGATCTTCACAGACATTTCCAGGTAATTTAAATAATTTACTCAACATTTCTTGCCACATATTTATTATATAGACATGTTAACACTTACATGTAGCATTTTTCAAAAGTTTTAAACAGAAGGCGATCACCAATGTCCAAATAAGGTAAGCTTTACACATTTTTGAAGGGCTAATCATTTAATACCTATTGTTTTCCACAAATTACAGTATAACTTCAAAAAGAGATATATGAAAAGAAACGTTAATGCCAAGCTATTTTTTCTATACTTAAGGTTTAACAAAACATGCAACAAAAAGCTTTGATAAGGATAACAAGAGGAAGGAAAAAAGAGCTTTGGGGAACTAATTCTGGAAAGAACTTTAAGAAAGATCCGATGTGTTTATTAACTCAGTACATATCAAAAATTCACTTTTTCTTTCAATGTATTACCCTTATATGACAATAAAAATCAAATCCTAAACTTAGTATTTTACCGGATAAGAAAGTTCTACGAAAAGAAAACTGTGTGGTTTACGTAGTCAGTCTCCAATATGTCGGAAGCAGTCATCTTAATCTCGTCCCTTTGTTCAAGAGTCAGAAAAGATTTTAAAGCTTGATTCTGTTTGTTACTGAATAGTGAAACATACTGTTTCTCTTTAACGTTTCACCACAGGTAGAATCCTAGTTTACCATACACTAGTAAAATAACCAGCTTAACATAGTAAGACTAGTTTCATTTCCGCATTCTCAGTACGGTGCATCGAGTTGGAATCAAAGCTTAGGAAAAGGTGTTCTTAGCACAGCTTACTGCGCGATAGACAGCCTAACAATCAAGGTTCAAATTCTAGCTCTGTATTCACTTTCTAGCTGAGTAACTTTAAATCACATTTCCTCAACCTACTTTAGCATGTTTCCAGCCCCAGCACTGGAGCAAAGCCATCAGTACTCATGAGTATCTCCTAATTACCAAACACAATGGATATGTGTCAGTCCTTATCTTATGAAGATCCTTTTGCAAGAGGCTTATTACATCCTACAAAGAAAAAGTACTGACTTTCTATTCAGTAAATGGTGCTGGGAAAACTAGACATTCATGTGCAAAAGAATGAAAATGGACCCCTATCTTATACAATACACAAAAATTAACTCAAAATGGATTAAGGACTTAAATTTAAGACCTAAATCCATAAAATCCTGAAAGAAAATATAGGGATAAGCTCCCTGACATAGTCTTAGTGATGATTTTTTGGATATGACACCAAAACCAAAGGCAGCGAAGCAAAAATAAACAAGCGGGACTATATCCTACTCAAAAGCTTCTGCAACAGCAAGGAAATCATCAACAAAGTGAAAAAGCAAGCTACAGAATGGGAGAAAACATCTGAAAATCATATATCTGATAAGGCACCAATAACCAAAATACAGAAGAAACTCATGTAAACTGGTGTAGCCACTATGGAAAACATGGCAATTCCTCCAAAAATTAAAACTAGAACCACCATATGGTCCAGCTTCTGGGTATGTATCCAAAGGAAATGAAATCAGCGTCTCAAAGAGATACCTGGACTCCCATGTTCACTGCAGCATTATCCACAACAGCCAAGGTGGAAATAATCTAACTATCCATTGATGGATGAGAAAATGTGGTGTACATATACAATGGAATATTATTCAGCATTATAAAGAGAGGAAGTTCTGCCATTTGTAACAACATCAATGAACCTGGATGATAGATACTATGCTAAGTGAAAACAAAGATAAATATTGCACAGTATCAGGTACCTGTTTAAAAAAAAAAGTTAAACTCATACAAACAAATTAGAATAGTTGCCTGGGGGCTGGATAGAGGAAAAAAGGTGAGGTTGGCAAAAGGGTATAAAATGAAGAGGGTCTGAAGATCTAATGTATACCACGGTGACTGGAGTTGATATCACTGTATTACATAACTGAAATTTGCTCAAAGAGTAGAAATTAAATGTTCTCACCAAAAAAGAAAAAGACCTGATATACAAGTAGGTGCTCACTAAATACTGATGAAAGAATAAATGAATAGTCAGATTACAAGTAAGACTCTTTATGTTCTGTTTCTTATTATTCTATTGCTATTAAAGGCATTTATAAGCAACACAATTTTTAACTCATGGGTATATATTTAGGAATATATGCACTTTTAGGCAAGAAAACATAATTGTTATTTACATGACTGTGGGGAATAAGCTTAGAAATTCCCTGGGCTTACACCAATGGGTTAACAAGGAAAAAAGTACAAAGCCATAGGATGCTCACACCTGAGAAGACAACCAAGAATAGGGAGGTGCAAAGGTGCCCAATACATAGGTATATGAAATAAACAAGATTAGATATATCAGGGTGAAAGCACCTCCCCCCCCCCCAATTTAGTACTACAGCAGAAAGCTGCTTTCACGGGAAAGAAGGACCAAGTTAGGTAAACAGGTAAATCGGGATATAGATGGCTGCGCTGCAGGTGAAGCAGCCCACAGCGGAGATGATTAACAAAAGAAAAGGTGCCTTGTTAACTCTGAGGTTATTTGTCCTACCTGTCTTATCCCTAGGCTAGCTAAGATAAACAGAGGTGGTGCCTCACGTCTGCCATAAACAACCTTCAGCCTGACTGCCTGGTGCCTGGATTTTGTTTTGTATTAACCCAAACCCCTAACCCCGAATTTTTAAAGACCCCCTTTCCGTCACATCCACAATTTAACGTTCACAGATTCATTGTCTCTTTGTGCACGTCCATCCCCATGTTTGTAAGCCTTCTGATCCTAATAAAACTGGGCAAGAACCCTTATTCTGGGCTCTTGTCTTTTCCCAGACATAAGCCATCTCTCATTTTTCATCCTGCGTCCTGCTCTCTTGCTAGACAAGAGAGAACTTTATACCCAGAGTCTACGACACATGACTGAATGGTGTTAATGACTTATAAAAGAGGAAAATGGATGATCAAAGATCTTGCCTGATGGTATTTGGCTGCTGTACAATGTCATACTCAGAAACAGTAGAATGCGGTGTGGAAGAAACAATTTAGGCTCATTTTAGATATCCTTGATCTGTGCTTTATCATATTCATGAACTTGGACTAATTATTTTGTGTCCATTCCTGATTTCCTCATCTGAAAAGTGAGAGATCTAACCTCATATGAGTTTTTAAAAAATTAATCGTACTGTATATAAACAGCCTAACACTTTGCCAGACACAGTGTCGGCTAATAGTTTTATCATCGTCAATCCACCGTCGTGATGATCCTTCTACCACCTTCTACTCAGGTTTGACAGTACAACTAGTCTTTTAAAACTTTTTATTAACACGAACGTAATTCTCCTTTACATGACCAATCTTCTGAGCACAACTTATTTGAAAGCCCCTGAAAACTCACTTATGAAGTCAGATAGAGTATAAGTAACAACCAAATGAATATATTACCAGATTCTATTAACACTTTTTGCTTTGTTCTAAACTGTCCATACCTATTAACTCACCGATAGCTATTTAAGTCCTACGCTTAGCCTCGGAAACCCAGATCCCCATATTTAACTGTTTTACGACTTGGACACTTCAAAAGCAACATGTTTAATCCTAAATTTGTAATATTCCTACCCCATCTTTGCCCAAATCTGCTCCTCTTTACTCTCCTCTTCTCAGCAAACACTGTCCATGCAGCTGGACAAACCATGATCTTACAGTTCTTAGTATCTTTCTCCATCACATATCCCTATCCAACCTCTCACAATGATCCCTGTATTCTTTCTAAATAATCCACCCCCAAATTTATCCCAACCCTTCCTGAGATCTCACATCAGCTGCCACTTACTGACACTGGGGAGGCCTCTCGCTCTCCCCAGCGCTCACCCCCACCAGATCAGGTCTTCCTGGCACACACCCTTCTTAATCCTACCTACCTTTGCTTTAAAGCAATTACAATCATAATTTTTACATTGGTTTTCTAATTTTTTAACGTTTACCTAAGATCCTTAGAAGACACGCAGCGTCTACTTTAGCTCATCTTATCTTCAGAATCTAGTGTTTTTCAAAATGTCAGTTGGAACCCATTAGTCAGTAGTGACATCAGATTGAGTAGGTAATGTGAAGTTATTTTTCTAACAATATAAGGTAGAATAAAAGACAGTTTTCCAGAATGAATAAAATGTAGTAAACATACATGTTGTGTATGTGCGAGCTTTTTTTTTTTTTTTTTAAAGTTTGAACCTGTCAGTGTATTCCTACATTATATACTCGAGTACGGGTCCGGATGTAAATAAATTCCGCTGCCTCTGAGCCAGAAATTATAAAATGAAAGAACACAGGTATTGCTCACTCTCTATGTCCTGGAAACCTACTGTTTGGCTTCTATCAGGTGCTCCTCACAGGCTCTACTTCACACCCCTGGACCAGCGCCACAGGGCCCGCCCTCATGCACCGGCTGCTCACTCCACACTATCAGCTCCCCCTCCTCTTGAAGACCTTTATGCTAAGACGCCCACAGCTCTTCCACTCCTCTCCTTTTAACTACGGACTTCCTGTTCAGCCCACTACTGGACCCTGTCATCTGAATGACATCATCAAATGCAAGCAATCCATTTCACTTCAGTCTCTTTATTCTGGAACTCGATCTTCAACCCGAAAACATACTTACATGTTTTACATTCTCTCTATTCAGGCTCAAAGCTGGATGTCTTAAGCCATCTTTGACTCCTTTCATCTCCTAAACATTTGCTAAATCCAGCCTTCCTGATGCCCTCTGCCACAGTCACAGTGCTATCTCTCACTGTATGATTTCAAAGAGGTCTTAGCATGAGCTCCTGTTTCTAGTCCATTGAAATCCATCTGACACAGACATCAGCCAGATCCATTAAAACAGATCGCACGTTCTGTTTATAGGCCTTCAAAAGCATCATCTACAATTATCACCTGTAATTATATTTTATAAATTAGGGGATCCTTGGAGAACATTTTGAAGAAGAAGTAGAATGGTGCTTGCCTACAACAGTTGGAGAAACTGGGGAGAAATGGGGAGTTGACTGTTAATGGGAACATGACTTTCTGAGGTGATGAAAATACTCTAAAGTTGTGGAACAGTTAAAAAAAACTCAGAAAATATACTAAAACCCGTTAAATGGTACACTTTAAAGGGATGAATTGTATAGTATGTCAACTGTCTCAATAAGCTGTTAATAAAAAGTTGAGTGATAGAAACTCTATATTACACAGAAAAATGATGTCCCCATGACTGACTAAAAATTACAAGTAATAAAGAAAATAAACTGAAAAGCAGTTACAGTTCAAACTAAATTTTGGTCATAAGATATGTGCTTATAGGATGTCAGCACAGAGGCTGTTCTAAGCTACAGTGAAATATGCAATGTTCTATTAAGATCAAAATTTTAAACAGAAGAAAACTAATGATTTCCTGGACTGACTAGTCAAGATTTTTAATCACTGTTAAAGACAACTTGAAATGTGATTTACTACTGGAGATGAACCTATAAGATAAATCAGTGTATACTTTAAAAATGATAAGAGCAAATAACTATATTTCACATAATTTTAACTCTAATAAACATAACCATATGATCTGCTTGACAGCCTTTTAATTAAATATGAATTTTGACAAAAATTCACATCAGTTAACTATTACCTATGAAATAATTTATATCGTATTACATAAAAGCTTATTGAACAGAGATCAGTTACCAAAATGCTGTGTTATAGAAGTACTGTACCTTGCAGTTCCCAGACTTTCAAAGGCATCATTTCTTTGCTACTCTCAATCAGGTATTTTTGGAATGCTGTCAGATTATCTCTAAGATCTGAATATCTTTCTCTGCATTAGAATATTAAGTCATGTTAATTGTCATCACCTACTACAAATTATACAAGCAGTATATTTTTGAAATTAACTTTCTCAAACTAGACACAAAAACCTGTTCCATCCAGATAATAAATTATGATACAGCTATATCCACAGAACCTAAAAATAATGAGGTATATATGTCCACTTTTTTAAATATAGGAAACAACCCAAAATCTGGAGGGATGTACTCTCAATTGTTACTATGTTAACATTAACTAAAAGGGATTGAAGGACGAGGGCAGAAGCATTAGCTTTTTACATTCTATACTTTTTAACATTTTATAAATTACAAGTATTGCCTTTATAATTTAAAACAAAACTATTTTATAAGGAAAACATTAATGCTTCCTATACAACCTTAGAGGTCCATCTTTGAAACTTATAAAAATCTTCAATAAGACAATTTTGCCCAATGTTAAACACACCTAGGTATCTTTTTAGAATGCCAAATAATAACGTAGTAGCAATGACATTTTACTATACATATGATATACACTATAACTTCAGGGCACATGGGTGGCTCATTTGGTTGAGCACCTGACTCCTGTTTTTGGCTCAGGTCATGATCCCAGGGTTGTGGGACTGAGCCCCACATCAGGCTCCATGTTGAGTGTGGAGCCTGCGTAAGTCTCTCTCTCTCTCCCCCTCTCTCCCTTTGTCCCTCTTCCTCTGTTTGTGCTGTCTCTCAAAAATTAAAAAAAGTAAACTATAATTTCTTTTTTCTAACTCATGAAATCAAGACACAATGCCATTTCAGATTTAAATTCTTTTTTTTAAAAAACCTTACCACCAACACAACTCACAAAACACATATTTCAACAGCAAAAAGATTTTAAAAAGAGAAAAAATATACAGAACACATACACAGAAATGCATTAATCATATGGTTAACACTAAGTAAATACACCACAGTGTTGATTTTATGCAATTTTAGTACAACACGGGGGCACGTTTTAAAAATGAATGAAGACTGACTACAACTGTTACAGTGAAAGGGCAATAGAACCTCTTCCAAAAGGAAGTTCAGTTCACTATGAACTAAATTAACCCCTCCTTTATCAATTTAATTACAGAGCAATATTAAGTTTATAAGAGCTATATTACTGGTTTTCATATTTAATAATAATCTTAAATTTCACTGCTAAATTTATATAAATCAGACAAAAATACATTATTCATATAATACCTCAAAGCAAAGGGTTTTGCTTAAATCAACTGAATAGCTGTGTAAGAACTAATTTTGAGTACCTCCTCTTTTAAAAATGGCTCCCAAGGCTTTTTGTAGAATGTGCAATTTATTCCCATAAAAAGTTTTATGTTTAAAAGAGAATAGAACTGTGGATTCCATGAGGCTGAGATACAGCTGACAATGGAATAAAAGTGTATTATTATCTACTAAATACCTTACTTAGAATAAATCCATTTTGCAAGATTCGTGAACGTTTCAAGGCCAATTAGCACACCACTGTGCCAATACTTTAAAATATAACTCCGTCATCTATATAAATTAGCACAGTCTCCACAAACGTTCCCCTGCTCTGTAGAGTACCTACTCACCAGGAGAACTGACCTTAGTGTCCTTTATAAATACTTGCAACATTAAGTAAAACTTAAAGCTATTAATAAAAACTGTCCTTTACCTGTAATTAATTTTGCCTTTGTAATGAGGCCACAAACTTTCCCTTCTTATGTAACTAAGGGAAAGCACATATAAAACAACAACAATCCCCATTCATGAGCATTCAGAGAGCACTCACCATCCCATTCTTGGTCTCCAATCAGTGATGCAAGACAGAAAAAGGGGGGCGGGACAACTTTAATATCTGAACAGTTACTTATAGGTGTATATGAGATTAAGACGAGATATTAAAAGGTTTTCGATATGGCAATCTGCACATAGAAATTTAAGAAAAATACATATTTTTTCTTTTGACGCATAAAAATTTTGATTACTTCATGCAAACAACCCAATACTAACCATGATTTTTCTAACCCAGTAAATCTGTGAAAGATGCTCTAATGTTTTATTTTTTTTGACAAAGTTAAGTTTGATCATTTCTAATTCCTATTTTTCTAATCATACTCATCATATGTGAAATTAGTGATTATTTTTCAATTTTGTGTTTTGCATTAGCCATGTATTACTTTTGTAATAAATAAAACCAATTACATGTATATTTTAAGAACTGAAACATGTGCCAACACAGCACACTGAATTCCTTTAAGAACAAACTTAAGGTACAGTAATAGAACTTCATTTCTATTCAGACTTACTTTAGTTTCCCGAAGAGAAATCCTTGAACTTCATTTGTTTCAATCCCATCCTCTACGGTAGCATTAGTCACTGCTATTTTGGAAACAAAACAATACAAAAACATTTTCAGACTGGAAAAGGGAGATGTAATAAAAAATTAGAGGAATGCGAGATTAGATTCCTTTTGTTTTACCTTGTTCTTCTTTCACGTATCAGCTCACTGATACATGCATGTGCACATGCTTTTATTTCTGACTGTGCTCTTTTTAAACAGGCTTGGATCGTTAAATATTTAACAAATGCTTTACAGATTATTTCACAGTCAAGTTCTATTTTATAACCAGAAGATAAGCCAAAGTGGCTGCAACAAATCCTGGGCTTAGCTCTTAAGCCAGGCAGGAGGGCCAAATCCTAACAAATATAAGCATGCATGCATGTTTCCAATGCCTTTAAAGATAATCAAGAAATCTTTAGGAAGACCCCAAACTCATGGCCTCAAAAAGTAAGGATATAACATTTTACAGTCATCTCTCCCTTTCCTTCTCCATTACTCACCAAATAATACAACATACAGGGCGGTAAATGGTACATGTAAAGGGTACTTGGGGTCACAAGAACTCGTGACCTCTTACAGCATGGGGCTGCTTTCGGGGTGCACCAGTGCCCCTCAAGTACACTCCTCCCCTCTCTCTCTTCTGAAGGCCCGCACCTCAGGGCTATAGCTAAAAGCCCTGGGTGTTCGGATCTAGTCCTCCTTCTCCTCCCTTTTAGCCCCTCACCACACAAACATTTGCTGGCTGTTTGCTAAGACTCCTGCCACATACACACCAGGAAGAGAGACACAAAAGAAACAAACTCCAGTTGGGGGAAAGGAGAGAGACAAATAGACAATTTTAAGGCACTGTGTAAAGTTTTCATGAAAGCAGCACACAACACATGGGATGTAGAAAGGAGAAAACCACCCTCGACAGAGACAACGGTAGGCAGCCGTCTCACAGGTACTAATGGATAGGAGTTTTAAAAGATGCGTAGGCTTTGATGAAAGGAAAGTGGGAGAAGACGGAAGGTTTCAGGAAGAGGCAACAGCATATGCTAAGGGATAAAAGTACTCTATAGAGGTCATAAAGGCTTCGCATGGAGCCAAACATGGAGGCATCCAGGGAACAGAAAATTATTCTGTATAGTAGTTTAGTGTTGCAGAACCAGAGGGTACAAATGAGAGGCTATGGGAGAGTGATAAGGCAGAAAGAGGCTGGAGTATGAAAGCTTTCTTTGCAACGCCATGGTACTGTAATTTATGAGGGAGGTTATGGGGAGCCACTAAGGGATTTTAACCAGTAGTATCACGAAGTCAGATTTTCAGCATAAGGCACTCAATCTGAAAGCACTGTCAAGAATATCCATTAATTTATATGGGGGAGGAAGGAGGGTCAAGTTACAGAAGGACAAAGATCAGAGAGAAGGCCAGTTAGAAGTCTGACACATGTATACAAAGGGAAAAAAATGAACTGAGTTAAATATGTAATATAGATCATTCATGTGATCACTGGAGTTTTAAATTTTTTTTCACCTAACATTTTTTAAATTATTTTTTTTCAATTTCCTTTTTTTTCACCTGACATTTTAAAGAAAACTCCACAAGCCCAAGGATAGCTAGAAAATGCCTGTTACTATTATAACTGTAAACTAAGATACTAAATTATAAAGCATTATAAGGCTATATATAAGCAATATAGAAATATATAAAATCTGACTATTACTTTTCCAGTAACTCTTTAACTGGTAGGACTTAACAGGAATACAGATCTTTATCTGAAGCACATTCAGGAGGAATGGCCAGAGAGAAGTCTGATCAGGGCAGGGCCTCCAGGACCAGATCCTGGATAGAAAAATAAAGTTGAAGCAGAAGCCACATCTGAGAGCCTATAAAAAAATGAATTAAAAACTCTTAACCAAGAATCAGGTATAAATAAATTTCAGATGAACCAGAGAAGAAGATTTTCCTAAGAATCTGAAAACTTATTCATCTTGTTCAGGTCTCCAGAGTCCTTCATCTGGGGCCTGCAGTTAGAATGCACAACCATGGACAGATATCAGTTTGTAGACACAAATCTAATCAATCTACTTCATCCAATGTAGCAATTCACAGGCCTCTCCTGTCTTACTTCAAGAACAGCATCATCATCCTAACTTTATTATGATTACTTGAGACCCTAAGACCATGTGTTGCCAATGACTTTCAGATTTAGTGAGATACTGATCCCCTGAGACACCCGGTCCCCATCCTAGAGGTGGCTGGGCACATCATGGGCCAGTCACCTCCAGTCATAACCAGCCTCGTTACCTCAGTGTGCCTCGCACATGTTACCATTTTTTATATGTTGCTGAAAATGGTTGGGAAGCCACTGGATAAAGGAAAATAATATGCTATTTCAAATTTCTAAAAAAGTTTTTGGGAGCACAATATTAAACATATTTCTTTCAGTTTAAAATTAAATTCTACAAAATAGAAGGAGAGATAAAAAGTTTCCCAGACAAACAAAAATTAAAGGAGTTTGTGACCACTAAACCAGCCCAGCAAGAAATAAGAAATTTTAAGGGGGACTCTCTGAGGGGAGAAAAGATGAAAAAAAAAATATATATATATATCTCAAAAGCAACAAAGATTAGAAAGGACCAGAGACCACCACCAGAAACTCCAACTCTACAAGCATCATAATGGCAATAAATTCTTATCTTTCAGTACTCACTCTAAACGTCAATGGACTCAATGCTTCAATCAAAAGACACAGAGTAACAGAATGGATCAGAAAACAAGACCCATCCGTATGCTATTTACAAGAGACCCACTTTAGACCTAAAGACACCTTCATATTGAAAATAAGGGGATGGAGAACCATCTATCATGCTAATGGTCAACAAAAGAAAGCTGGAGTAGCCATACTTATATCAGACAATCTAGACTTTAAAATAAAGACTGTAGCAAGAGATGCAGAAGGGCATTATATCATAATCAAGGGGTCTGTCCACCAAGAAGACCTAACAACTGTAAACATTTATGCGCCAAATGTGGAAGCACCCAAATATGTTAATTAATCACAAACATAAAGAAACTCATCGATAGTAATACCGTAATAGTAGGAGACTTCAACACCCCACTCACAACAATGGACAGATCATCTAATCAAAAATTCAACAAGGAAACAATGGCTTTGAATGACATACTGGACCAGATTGACTTAACAGATATATTCAGAACATTTCATCCTAAAGCAGCAGAATATACATTCTTCTCCAGTGCACATGGAATGTTCTCCAGAACAGACCATATACTGGGACACAAATCAGCCCTAAGTAAGTACAAAAAGATTGAGATCATACCGTGCATATTTTCACAACACAACGCTATGAAACTCAAAATCAACCACAAGAAAAAACTGGGAAAGGTAACACATACTTGGAGACTGAAGAACATTCTACTAAAGAATGAATGGGCCAACCAAGCAGTTAAAGAGGAAATTAAAAAGTATGTGGAAGTCAATGAAAATGATAAAACCACAACCCCAAACCTCTGGGATGCAGCAAAGGCAGTCATAAGAGGGAAGTATATAGCAATCCAGGACTTCCTAAAGAAGGAAGAAAGATCTCAGATACACAACCTAACCTTACGCCTTAAGGAGCTGGGAAAAGAACAGCAAATAAAACCCCAAACCAACAGAAGACAGGAAATAATAAACAGTAGAGCAGAAACCAATGCTATCGAAACAAAACAACAAAAAGGAAACAAACAAAAAACCCCAGTAGAATAGTTCAATGAAACCAGAAGCTGGTTCTTTAAAAGAATTAACAAAATTAATAAATCACTAGCCAGTTTGATAAAAAAGAAAAATGGAAAGCCCCAAATAAAATCAAGAATGAAAAAGGAGAGATTACAACCAACACAGCAGAAATAAAAATAAGAGAATATTATAAGCAATTATATGCCAGTAAAATGGGCAATCTGGAAGAAATGTACAAATTCCTAGAAACATATAAACTACCAAAACAAACAGGAAGAAATAGAAAATTTGAACAGACCTATCACCAGTAAAGAAATCGAATTAGTAATCAAAAATCTCCAAAAAAACAAGAGTCCAGGGCCAGGTGGCTTTCCAAGGGAATTCTACCAAACATTTAAGGAAGAGTTAACACCTATTCTCTTGAAGCTGTTCCAAAAAATAGAAATGGAAGGAAAAGTTCCAAACTCTTCTATGAAGCCAGTGTTACCTTGATTCCAAAACAAGACAAAGACCCCACTAAAAAAGAAGAACTATGGACCAATTTCCCTGATGGACATGAATGCAAAAATCCTCAACAAGATATTAGCCAACCGGCTCCAACAATACATTAAAAAAATTATTCACCACGACCAAGCGGGACTTATACCTGGGATGCAGGGCTGGTTCAATATCTGTAAAACAACTAATGCGATTCATCACATCAATAAAAGAAAGGACAAGAACCATATGATCCTCTCAATAGGTGCAGAGAAAGCATTTGACAAAATACAGCATCCTTTCTTGATAAAAACCCTCAAGAAGGTAGGGATAGAAGGAGCATACCTCGAGATCATAAAAGCCATATATGAATGAGCCAATGCTAATATCATTCTCAATGGGGAAAAACAGAGCTTTTCCCCTAAGGACAGGAGCAAGACAGGGATGTCGACTCTCACCACGATTATTCAACATAGTATTGGAAGTCTTAGCCTCTGCAATCAGACAACACAAAGAAATAAAAGGCATCCAAGTAGGCCAGGAGGAGGTCAAACTTTCACTCTTCGCAGATGACATGATACTCTATATGGAAAACCCAAAAGATTCCACAAAAAGCTGCTAGAATTGATTCATGAATTCAGCAAAGTTGCAGGATAGAAAATCAATGCACAGAAATCAGTTGTATTCCTCTACACCAACAATGAAGCGACAGAAAGAGAAATCAAGGAATCGATCCCATTTACAGTTGCACAAAAAAACCATAAAATATCTAGGAATAAATCTAACCAAAGAGGTGAAAAATCTATACACTGAAAACTATAGAAAGCTTATGAAAGAAGACACAAGAAAAAATGGAAAAAGATTCCATGCTCCTGGATAGGAAGAACACATATTGTTAAAATGTTGATACTACCCAAAGCAATCTCATTCTTCAGTGCAATCCCTATCAAAGTAACACCAGCATTCTTCACAGAGCTAGAACAAATAATCCTAAAATCTGTATGGAACCTGAAAAGACCCCGAATAGCCAAAGTGATCTTGAAAAAGAAAACCAGAGCAGGAGGCATCACAATCCCAGACTTCAAGCTACACTACAAAGCTGTAATTACCAAGACAGTATGGTACTGGCACAAGAACAGACACTCAGATCAATGGAACAGAATAGAGAACCCAGAAATGGACCTAGAAACTTATGGCCAACTCATCTTTGACAAAGCAGGAAAGAATATCCAATGGAATAAAGACAGTCTCTTCAGCAAGTGGTGCTGGGAAAACTGGACAGCGACATGCGGAAGAATGAACCTGGGCCACTTTCTTACACCATACACAAAAATAAACTCAAAATGGATGAAAGACCTCAATGTAAGACAGGATGCCACCAAAATCCTTGAGAAGAAAGCAGGCAAAAACCTCTCTGACCTTGGCTGTGGCAACTTCTTACTCAACATGTCTCCAGAGGCAAAGGAAACAAAAACAAAAATGAACTACTGGGACCTCATCAAAATAAAAAGCTTCTGCACAGTGAAGGAAACAATCAGCAAAACTAAAAGGCAACCGACAGAATGGGAGAAGATATTTGCAAATGACATATCAGATAAAGGGTTAGTATCCAAAATCTATAAAGAACTTATCAAACTCAACACCCAAAAAACAAATAATCCAGTGAAGAAATGGGCAAAAGACATGAATAGACACTTCTCCAAAGAAGACATGCAGATGGCCAACTGACACGTGAAAAAATGCTCATCATCACTCATCATCAGGGAAATACAAATCAAAACCACACTGAGATACCACCTCATACCTGTCAGAATGGCTAACATTAACAACTCAGGCAACAACAGATGTTGGCGAGGATGCGGAGAAAGAGGAGCTCTTTTGCATTGTTGGTGGGAATGCAAGCTGGTGCAGTCACTCTGGAGAACAGTATGGAGGTTCCTCAAAAAACTAAAAATAGAACTACCCTATGACCCAGCAATTACACTACTAGGCATTTCTCCACGGGACACAGGTGTGCTGTTTCAAAGGGACACATGCACCCCCATGTTTATAGCAGCACTATCAACAATAGCTAAAGTATGGAAAGAGCCCAGATGTCCATTGATGGATGAATGGATAAAGAAGATGTGGTGTGTATATATACACACACACAATGGAGTATTACTCGGCAATCAAAAAGAATGAAATCTTGCCATTTGCAACTTCGTGGATGGAACTGGAGGGTATTATGCTAAGTGAAATTAGTCAGAGAAAGACACAAATGATATGACTTCACTCATATGAGGACTTTAAGAGACAAAACAGATGAACATAAGGGAAGAGAAGCAAAAATAATATAAAAACAGGGAGGGGGACAAAACAGAAGAGACTCATAAATATGGAGAACTGAGGGTTACTGGAGGGGTTGTGGGAGCGGGGCTGGGCTAAATGGGTAAGGGGCGCTAAGGAATCTACTTCTGAAATCATTGTTTCGCTATATGCTAACTAATTTGGATGTAAATTTTTAAAAAAGTTTAGAAATTCAAAAAATAATAAAATTAAATTAAACTCTAAACTAAGGAGAACATGTCTAACCCAAAAGATCAGAAGGATCGTGAGGCCCCGCTTTCACGGTTTGTGTTTGTACCGAAAATCAAGATCAAGCGAGCTTTTGCCCTTCTGCTCCACGGGAGGTTCCTGCCCTCCCTGAGCTCACCTTAGGACACCTGCATTACCGTTTGACAGGTGTAGTGCCCCAAACTCCCCTCAAATTATCATACATAAGACTATAGTCATTACATATTTAAAAGAACAAAGTTTGTAAGCCTCCAAGTTTTTATTCTATTCAAGTACAGAGAGTAAACTTACTTTTAACTTGAGTATCATCCAAAGCTTTGTATTCTGTACTCTTAATTGCTAGCTCCACACCGTAGCCAGATAAGTACATTTTCTGTGAGACTGGTTTCTGTTCAAACACATTTATTTTTTTAAAAAGAGAAAATACTGATTCAAACATCTTCTTTTAAATTCAATGTTTATTAGGACATTAGAGAAAATTATTAATATTGACTTTTTAAATCACTGAATTATTATTTGGGGGATATTTATACTCTCTCTAGACAGTTTATCAAGGACCCAGAATTTGGTTGATTACCACTTCTTTACTTTCTAAAAACTTCGCAATGACTCTAATGTTTTAATTTTTTTAAAGTTTATTTATTTTGAGAGAGAGAGAGGGAGAGAGAGAGCTTGCGCACACAAGTAAGGGAGGGGCAGAGAGGAGGAGAGACAGAATCCCAAGCAAGCTCCGTGCCATCAGCACAGAGCCCAATGTGGGCTCAAAATCATGAACTGTGAAATCATCCCCCGAGCCAAGATCAGGAGTCAGACGCTTAACTGACGCCACCCAGGCATCCCAAATGTTTTAATTACTCTTTACAAGAAAAAAAAATCTGATCTTTTTCTGTTTGTGGTAACTTCCTCATTTCTCCCAAGAGTTAATTAACAGAGGCTCCAATACAATCAAGTTTCAATAAAACTGTACTCCTTTTGGTGAACGCCACAAGATTTCCTAAACCAGCAAATGCTGTTTGCTTGCTCGTTGTCTAGCTGTAGGACAACCAGAGTGGTGCCAAGAGCAAATACTGAAGAGTAGAGGCAAAAGACACGCAAGAAAATGCAGTGTCTTGAACAACTTGATTCCATTTTCTTCATGTTTTTAAATGATTAAAATACCCAATGCCACAAATGAGTATCTGTTCTTCAATGAGGGGCAACAATCGCTTCACATGGAGCTGTCTGAAGTAAGGGGCACATACAAAATGTACTTGCAGAGACTGCCCCACCAAGGAAGAGAAGTCACCACATCTTTTCAAATAAGAAGATAGAAGAATTAGTTTCAGATATGCAGACAAGTATTTAACACTGCTGCACACATGACAATGTAACTTGCTAATTTCTCAGGCATGTGCTACAATGAAAGATAGCATGGGAAAACTGAATTGCTTCTAATTATGGTCATCTGAAAAAGTTAAAAATATTTTAAAGAGTTTTCAATTTCATACAGCACAATTTAAAAATGCATTCTGACTATCCACTAAAAAGGCAATCAGCTGGTAGAGAAGCAAATTGAAGCTCCAAGTCCATATACTTTGTTATAGTTCATAAAAGAAATGCAATTTCATGTAACCAATTTCCATTATCAATTCCAAAATATTATTAGCTCCTTGGGAACAAAGATAAATGTTTATTAAATTCATATTTACTGTCTCCATTTGAAAATGTATTAATATAAAATTTGAATGGTAGTTTAGTAAGTTTGGGTTTGCAAACCAAAAATGCTCACAGACTAAATCAATTGGTGAGAAGAATCTTTCTTCATTTTTCTATTTCTTCTCTCCCCATAAAAAGGCATCTGTTTCAAAAGCAGCATAAATAAGTTCATTTTATTAGAATTACATGGACTAGATTTAAAACATAACTATTTTGAATGTACAATAGGTCATTCGTTAAAAAGAAAGCCGTAATTTGATTCTACAAAGTGCCCAGATAGTTGGCTGGTATCATTTCATAGTATATTTAATGGCTGCATTTTCCAAAAAATAATTCGGGACACTGATTCTCAGTAGATGAGCGTACCTCCCTATAGTGTACATTAGTCACGTGGGGGACATTTTTTTTTTTTTAATTCAAGTTAACATAGAGCATAGTCTTGGCTTTAGAGGTAGAACCCAGTGACTCATCTCTTATGTATCACACCCAGTGCTCATCCCTAAAAGTGCCCTCCTCAATGCCCATGACCCATCTAGCCCTTCGGCTGTTCCCTCGTCTCAGTTATGGTAGGTAATGCTGCCGTGAACACGAGAGCACAGAGATCTTCTCAAGTTAGTGCTTTCTTTCCTTTGAATGTTCACCCAGAAGCAGAAATGCTAGACCACATGGTCGTTCTTCTTAAAACTTTTTGAGGAACTCCAAGCTGTTTTCCATAGTGGCTGCACTAATTTACATTCCCATCAACAGTGCAAAAGGGCTCCCTTTTCTCCATATCCTCTCACACTTGTCTTTTTGAGACCTTTTCATGTACATGTGGCCATCTGTAGGTCTCGTTTGAAAAAATACCTATTCAGGTCCTTTGCCCAATTTTTAATCAGATTGTTTTTTTGATACTGAGTTATAGGAGTTCCTTATATATTTTGGATATTAACCCCTCCTTACGTAAATGATTTATAAATATTTTCTCCCATTCCAGCCATTGCCTTTGGTTTTGTTAATGGTTTCCTTTGCCGTGCAGAGGCTTAATTTAGTTTGATGTAGACCCACTTCATTTTTTCTTTTCTTTTTAATTTTGTTGTTCTTTATTTTTACTTTTGTTGCCTTTGCTTTTGATGTCAAATCCAAAAAAATCACTGCCAAGACCACCGTCAAGGCGCTTTTTTCTTAGGTTTTCTTCTAGGACTTTTACAGTTTCATTTTTTTTAAGTTTTATTTTGAGAGAGAAAGCGAGCAGGGGAGGGGAAGAGAGAGAGGGAGAATCCCAAGGCTCTGTGCTGTCAACATGGAGGAGGCTAAGGCAGGGCTCAAACCCATGAACTATGAGATCATGATCTGAGCTGAAATCAAGAGTCAGATGTTAACCGTCTGAGCCACTGTGGCACCCTCATGCTTTCACATTTTACGTTTAAATTGTAAATACATTTTAAGTTAATTTTTTTGAGTGTTATAAGATAGGGGGCCAGTTCCATTCATTTGCATGTGGTTATCTAGTTTTTCCAGCATCGTTTAACTGAGTAGGCTTGGATCCCCTGCTGAATATTAGTTGACTATACACGTATGGGTTTATTTCTTGGTTCTCTATTCTGTCCATGCGTTCTTATTCCAATACCACACTGTTTTAATACTACAGCTTTGTAATATAGTTTGAAATCAGGACGTATGGTGCCTCTAGCTTTGTTCTTCTTTCTCAAGACTGCTTTAGATTTTAAAGCTGCTGCAATTAAAATGTTATATTTGTGTAGAATAGACATATATATTACTGGAACAGAGTGTAAAAACATACATGCCTGTAAGAAAACTTGGTATGTGATGGCTTAGAATAAAGACTTAACAGTTCAATAAATCATGTGGGAGCCAATACTCTTCTATATGGAAAAATTAGAATTCTATCTCTACCTTACAGCATATTCAAATACATTCTAGAGGGATTAAAGACCAAAACATAAAGGATGGCATTTTGTCACAAGAAAATATAGGAGAATGTCCTTATGACACCGCAAAGGAAACCATTAAAGAAAAGGTGGATAAGTCTGATTAAATCTCTATACTTGTGCTGAACCAAAGATGTCGTAATTTTTTTTAATACTAGAAATATACTAGAAGATGTTTGCAAGCTATGGAAGATTAGTATTCAGAATATATTTGTTAAAATCTGTATATGAGAAAAAGAAAAACCCAAAAAATCTAAGATAAAAATAGGTGAAGAATATGGATAGGCAATTAACAAGTGTATCTGCAATGCTTTTATTACTTTATACATTATTATGCAAGTAATTATATATTTCAATATAAAACACTCTTTCCGTGTTGGGCATATAGCAGTAAAATAAGAAAAGTCCTTCTAATGGTCATTATATTCTAGTAAATATGTGTGAGTTTGGTTGTGTGGGGTGGAGGGGATGGATAGTGTAGAGGTATAAAAGAAAACTTGAGATATAGCAATGAGTGCTACAAGGTCATTAGACCACAATAATGTGATAAAAGTGTGAGAGCAATGAGAAGTTGAAAAGGTGGGAACACATTTGGCCAAAAACTTGAACAAAGAAATAGTCACCTGTCCAAAGACATAGTTAAGAGCATTTCTGTATCAGGGTTCACATGATATATATAATCAGTATTATCAATTAGATTTTCTCGAAGTAATATTTTCATTAAAAATAACTATGAATCCTAGCAAATATTATATGCATTATGGTTTTGGTTTTTATCCAAGCTTTAAATCTGTTTCAGATTTAAGAAGAAAGGAATCTGGGCGACTGGGTGGCACAGTCGGTTAAGCGTCCGACTTCAGCCAGGTCACGATCTCGCGGTCCGTGAGTTCGAGCCCCGCGTCAGGCTCTGCGCTGATGGCTCAGAGCCTGGAGCCTGTTTCCGATTCTGTGTCTCCCTCTCTCTCTGCCCCTCCCCCGTTCATGCTCTGTCTCTCTCTGTCCCAAAAATAAATAAACGTTGAAAAAAAAAATTAAAAAAAAAAAAAAAGAAGAAAGGAATCTGAAAAGAAATATCAACAGGATAATTCCAGAAAAGGATAGAGAATCCCAATATATTTTTCCACTAAAATTCACATTTGATAGTTGTATTAATTTTTTAAAATCTTTAGGGGTGCCTGGGTGGCTCAGTTGGTTAAGCATCAGACTCTGAGTTTTGCCTCAGGTCATTATCATTGTTCAGGAGTTCAAGGCCCACATTGGGACTGCACTGACAGAGAGGAGCCTACTTGGGATTCTCTCTCTTCTCTGTCCCTTCCCTGCTCTCATGAGCTCTCTCTTTCAAAATAAATAATTTAAAACATTTTTTTAAAAATCTTTAACTGTTCAGGAAGAAATCATGTAAAATCTGGTGAGGAAATTATTAAACAGGTTTTTTTATAGCCAAAATAATCTCAGATAAAACTGTACCTGAATATAATGTCGAAGAACATATAGGATTTCCCCATTTTTTGCTTTTTCAGACAATACTGGGTGAAATTTACCAAATGCTCTGGTACCCATTTCAGCATAGAGTATAATCACTGGTAAGTTCTCTTTGTTTGTAGGAAATTTATGATCTCCTTTAAATAGATAAGGTCTGGGCCTAAAATGAAAACAAAACACAAACTTTTAAAAAAGTCAAAGAACATATGGGAAATACATCATGACCTTTTATAATTTCTGCTTATCAAATAACTTACAGATAAAATATACACACGTTTTGTGTGTGTATGTGTGTGTGTGTGTGTGTGTGTGTGTGTGTGTGTGTGTATCACCAAAAAGAGTTTAAACTTCCTGTGGTAAATTTTCATTTACCACAGTTAACATAGTAACTACTATGGGAGAATTAAAAAATGTAAACAAAATATACCTGCAAAATAACTTTACTCATACACAAAACAATACACACATAAGACAGAATACAATATAAACATGCTGCACAATTTTATGGATATATGTCAATAACTGAGAAAGAATACATCTAATATATGAAATCAGAGGGAATCAATAGAAAGTGTCTTCTACTAAAGACAGAAAAGAAACCTGGTTAACCCGAAACTGAGTATTACGAATATTTTTAATGACGAAAGTTCACAATCTTTAAATAACAACATATAATGGCAATCTATTTTTCAATGAAATAAAATCTATATTTTGTTCAATTAGAAGAGTATATAATTTTTCATAGCTCGTGTTTCCTGAAAATGGGTTCCAAATATTTAAAAAACAAAGGCACTATATCAAAGATTATCAGTACTTAATAACAACTCATTAAACCCTCAAGGATAATCAGAGAAAAACTATAGTCCAGCCCTATCATAAACAGACTTTGATATCTTTTAATTTTCCAGGCACTATGCTAGATTTTTTGTACATATTACATTCTATCTTCCCAACAATTCCTGTAGATAGTTACTATCATTTACTTAATACTTTAAAGGTTTCTGAGGCTCAGACAAGTTAAATATCCACAGCAAGATCAAACAGAAAGCCAAATTTCAACTCCTATCCATAAATAGGAATCCTAAAGCCACATCTTTTAACAATTATATAGGTAGAAAGAAAAAAGAGATACTGAATAACAAAGGTGTTGAGAAGTAACATTTAATGAATTCAGATCTCTATAGCCTTTTAGTTATTTACTACCTTTAAAACACAAATACAAAGAAAAGGGGAGAGGGAAAGGGGGTATGAATAACAAAGCTACAGCATGCTAGTGAAAAGGCTGTGGGTTTTGAAATTAGGCAGAATTGGATTCAAGTTCTAATTTAACTACTTACTAGCTATGTGTCCCTGCACCAGTGATTTGATCTCTCTTGGGCTTATTTCTTTATCTGCTCAAGAGGAGGAATTCTTGCTACTGCCTAGGTAGCTTTACCAAAAGGACTTGCAAATCATCTAGCAGAGCATGAAGCACATGTGTGATGCTCAAGAAATGATCATTTTTCTCTCCATCTAGCAAACCTCCATTTACTTAAACTATCGACCAAGAGTACCATCAAGGATCCACAGAACATCCAACCAAGTGTTGGACGTTATACCACCATTAATGATGAAAGTAGGGGGTATTTATCTATATAGTTATGATTATATAATCTTATTTCCAAAAAGACATACAAGAACTTAATAGCACTGTTGATTATGGAGAGTTCTAGAAAACTGGAATAAATAAGAATCATATAATTTGCTGTATGTATATGTCGCATTATTCTAATTTTCAATGTTTCAACTTAATACATTGGGAACATGTCCTTTTAGTCTAAATAAACATAAAATGCATCAAAACAATAGAGACAAATACTATACTTAGATGAAAATACTGAATTGTTAGGTCATTTTCTATTGATTCCCTCAGGTTCCATACACTAGATACATATAGGATTCTTTTTCACTTATTGACATAACTATAAAATTTTACAGCATGTTTATATTACAATCTTATTATACGTTTATTATATTGTTTTGTATGTAAGGGAAGTTATTTTGTAGGCATATTTTCTTTACATTTTTTAATTCACCCACAGTAATTAACCTGCATAGTGTAAGAATGAAAATTCTCAATCAAAATTTAAAATGAAAATTGAATATTTTTATCAAGAAGTATAATCCTAGGGGTGCCTGGGTGGCTCACCTGGTTAAGCATCTGACTTTGGCTGAGGTCACAATCTCAGGTTTTGTGAGTTCAAGCCCTGTGTCGGGCTCTGTGCTGACAGCTTGGAGCCTGGAGCCTGCTTCAGATTCTGTCTGTCTGTCTGTCTCTCTGTGTCCCTCCCCTGCTCACACTCTCTCTCTCAAAAATAAACACTAGAGGGGCGCCTGGGTGGCGCAGTCGGTTAAGCGTCCGACTTCAGCCAGGTCACGATCTCGCGGTCCGTGAGTTCGAGCCCCGCGTCAGGCTCTGGGCTGATGGCTCGGAGCCTGGAGCCTGTTTCTGATTCTGTGTCTCCCTCTCTCTCTGCCCCTCCCCCGTTCATGGTCTGTCTCTCTCTGTCCCAAAAATAAATAAAAAACGTTGAAAAAAAAATTAAAAAAAAAAATAAACACTAGAAAAAAATTTTAAAAAGTATAATTTTAAATATGAAAAATTACAGAATATTCTATTACTTATTTGAGCTAAACAGAAATTGATAAAATCATCTAGTGATAACCATGGCCTGTTAGAGAAACATTTCTAAAATACTGATAAGAAATTTACAGACTTTCTACAACAAACTATGGTAAATAATTAATGTTTCAATTTTCTGGCATGGCTGGAAAATTGTACATGTATAAATTATACCTTCTAATAGAGAAATTCAAATTTCTATTTTGTTTAATTATTACAGAATAAGGCTTACCAATGAATATAAGTTTACTTTTACATTTTAAAAATGACTAAAATACTATGTTCCTGGTTATTAGCTTAACTTTCTTTAAATCCAAATCACTCAAGTGCTCAATAAATCTAACAGAATGAAAACTTTCCACCAATTATTTGGCTTAAAGCATGTGAAATTTGTGGACTTCAGTATGGGGAATGGGGTTTACTTCAGGTGTATAAATGACCTGAGTTCAAGCATCTTTACACTGGTTTACAGAGGACTTTCACAGTATGTATGCACACTCATCAACATTCTTCTAATAAATTTCTTTTCAAGTTTTACACATTCATCTGTATTTATTAGCATTTAACATAAGATAGGATTTTACAAATATTACTGTTAATGTTTGGATATTTGAATTTTTTTTTAAGTTTATTTTTGAGACAGAGAGAGACAGAGCATGAACGGGGGAGGGGCAGAGAGAGGGAGACACAGAATGGGAAACAGGCTCCAGGCTCTGAGCCATCAGCCCAGAGCCCCATGTGGGGCTCGAACTCACGGACCGCGAGATCATGACCTGAGATGAAGTCGGACGCTTAACCGACTGAGCCACCCAGGAGCCCCAATGTTTGGATATTTGAAACCTGAAACGAAATCTTATCCAAAGAAGAGCTGAATTCACAACATCTCTTCTGGAACAGATGAAGACAGATGAATACACAAAACAAGAAAATGGAATGAGTTGCTATTTTTCGTAGGATCCTATTAATAAACACAAAAAAATACTAAACCCACACTTCACATTTAAAAAGTAAAAAGGAATCAAACTAGATGAAATTATTAACATCATTTATTTTCACTGATACCTTGGAACTCAAATGGCACTAAGTCAAATGGACTGTCACGTAAAAAACTGATTTTTATCAAATCAGTACTATAGAAGTACATTTCATAATTTATACAGGATACCTTACATTTTAATATTAGTCTGAAAGATAATTCTTTCAAATAATTTGCTATTGTTAGTAATTGGAAAGACTGCTAATGAAACAATGCTCGTAGATAAATCTTTAGGCTGAAAATAAAAACTAGAAGAAAGGGAACAGATTTCCCAGAGACAAAGATCTCCCGACTGTAGATCCCCCCCACCCCAAATTCATGTATGAATAGGAAGACTGGAAAAATTTCATCTGAATATTAATCATGCAATTCCCTGTACTTCTGTGCCCGGAGAAGCCTTGGTTTAGGCCATGTATGAAGACTGACGCTGCAGCTACGAGGTGCAAGTTTAACAATTTTGGAACTGGAGCGACATGTGCCACTTTTAGGTTTAATGTATTTGGGAAAAGTGGGCCCAGTTCCACTGGGGATGGGGATTGCTTTTTTGACCCTTTTATCGTCCCCAGTGAATATGTGCAGTGCCAGCAAAGATCAGGTAGATATAAACTCCCTCGTACAGGTTGTAAGCGATGGAAGACCGACATTAGACTACATCCCATCTGTTCAAAAAAGGACATACTAGGCCCCTTGGGACTTATTCAGAGTTGGCTGAACCTGGAATCCTGCGGGCACGGCTGAGGCTAATCCTGCAGATGGACCTCATCCTGCCACTTGGAGTCCTGTTGACAGTAGCCTTAACTAAACACTTTAAGAGACAACAGAATCGCTCATAAAAATATGAGTTTGGTCAAGAATTTGCCAGGCCAAGGGATGGATTGTTGGGAGAGGCACTCTGCCAGGGCCCTTGACTGTCCTTCTGGCTATGTCAAGACTGACAGGCCATTTCTCAGGGTTCGCAGCAAGTAACTTTGAGGGGTATGTTAGCATCTCACTCTGGGACAAACAGCAGGTTGCTTACTGCTTGTTATAAGCGATAAAGCTCCCCCAGCTCTGTGTCCTTCAGCTGCGACCTACCCACCGCTTGTGTAGTATTCTTGTGGGTCCATTTTCACCCCGGGGGTATGTGGAGCCAAGGGAACTGGTGCTAACCATATGCTAATGCATGGCCGTTGTGTCCATGAATAGTTCTTTGTTTCTGACCAGGAGCCTCCTGTCTTTGGCCAGAATCCATGAAACAGCCAGAGGCAAGCTTATCAGCTTGTAGGTAGGGCCAAATCAATTCCACAGCCTGAGAGAAGCTATTTATAGGGTTAGGTTAACACACTTTTCTTTTTGTGAATTTTAGGCACATAATCCTTGGTTCAGGACACACTATCAATATTCATCCACAGTGGTTGTTTTCTTATTTAAGCAAATAACATACATATACATACATCTATATCTCTATCTATACACACACACATACACACACACACATATATACACATACATATAAAGTATGTCGGTAACATACTTTTTCCCCTCTGTAGATGTTTCTCATCCCTAAATTTTCTTCAGTTTTCATTTTCTTTCATGTTTTCTGGGTTAGATTTTTAGTTTTTCTTTAAAGAAATGACTGATTAGTAACAACAGAAAAGGAAAAATTCTATTACCTTTGCATTCATGTTATTTTCTTTTGCCTTGAGCTAAACCCTTGGTTTATTTTTTCCATTTTTAAATCATAAAAACAAAAAATTAAAAACAGGAACTATGCTAAGTTAATTTTTGAGAGAGAGAGAGAGTGAGGGAGGGGCAGAGAGAGAAGGAGAAAGAGAATCCTAAACAGGCTCCATGTCATCAGTGTGGAACCTGAGACGGGGCTCAATCCCACGAACCACGAGATCATGACCTGAGCCAAACCCAAGAGTCAGATGCTTAACTGACCGAGTCACCCAGGTGCCACACCGTTCTTTCCTATGTGGCATTTTTATCATCCCAATTTCAAAAAAACAAGAGACAAAAAACCTCCTTAATAGTTTTATTTCCCTGTTGGGGGCAGGGAGGAAAAAAATCATACTTACCTAGGATGCCAAGGATTCCTGTCAACTTCTCTCAAACACATAAGCACGTTTTAATATAACATCTGTCAAATTCTAGGGCAGATCCACAGCACAAATCTTTGATCAGGAGGTAGGGAAAAAACAAATCATTCTACCTTTTTTTGGCTAGTACATTGTTATGTTTTAAGTGGTAAGCAGCTTAACTTGACTCAGACTAAAAGAATGGGTCTAACACCGTGTGTATCTACTCAGACTGGCAGATGGGAAGCTGTGATTTATTTTCGCAGCATAAAGCCCCAAAGAGGGGTGCCTCTGCTTTGCCGGTTGGTAGTCCCCCAACTGGCAGACCAGACAGGTAGGCCTCTGGCAACAGCTCAAGAGTCAGTATAAATGTACCAAATTTCATCAAGGGGTCAGAGGTAGGAGGACTGCCTTGAACTCTGTCCACTGAATGAACACATCTGCTGTTGGTGTTACATAGCTGGGGCCTGACTGAACAGCAGCAGCAGACTGCCGACATCACCAGTTTTGGAGCACCTGGCGGAGGGCTCAGTCGGTTAAGCGTCCGACTTCGGCTCAGGTCATGATCTCGTGGTTCATGGGTTCGAGCCCCACATCGGGCTCTGTGCTGACAGCTCAGAGCCTGGAGCCTGCTTCAGATTCTTTGTCTCTATCTCTCTCTGACCCTCCCCTGCTCACATGCTGTCTCTCTCTCTCTCAAACATTTAAAAAAAAAAAAAAAAAAAGATACAACCAGCTTTACCTTAGCTGAACAGACCAGTAACTTAGTCCAGGCATTAAGGAAAACAACTGTGGACTGAGAGCTCCACTGAGCCAAGAAACTTCACTTGAGGTAGTGGAATGGGGCACATGGTTTGTCCCCAAGGGCAGCTACCACTTTTTCATGTAAATCTAAGATCATGCTAAGTCAAGACAACTATGCTCTTGAATATACCATTTTCAACTGACCAGAGAGACTTGTGGAGTCCATCTATCTCATTAGTCACTGAATCCTACTTGACCTATGCCAAAATGTAAACATCAGATGTCAGAGTCATGAGGCTTCCCTGGGTCAGGTCTTCAGGTTCAGTAAGAGCTCTTACTAAGAGCTGCTTTTGAAAAAGGGTTACACTTGATGGCTGAGTCAGGTAGGTGGCGCTGCTGTACTCGAAACTGCCTCTGGGAATTCCAGCAGCCACTCAGTTACTCAAGTTGGGATTGTAGTTCAACTTTCTCCCCCTGAGATTCTAGGTTATTCACCTGGGAACAGACAGTACATGTGGCAGTCCCCGAATGAGTATCTCCCTGGAGACTTCATGAGTATTCACCGTATAAACATATACAATATCAGTACCAGTTGCTATTCACTCATGGAAGCTACAACAATAAAACTTCACTGAATTGGTCTAGAGATCATTCTAAACTCTTGCCCATTGTGAACACCTTCGAAACCCCATCAGTTGAATTTGGGTGCCTCTTCCTGGAGGAACACATATCAAGGAGTCGTGGCAGGGGCTACAGCAAGTTATCAGAAAACTGCTATCACCAAGCCAGGAACACAGAGAGTACAAAATGGCAGAGGGAGAGAGAGACAGGAGCAGTAGGAAAAAAAAAAAAAAAGTGTCGAGCTTTTGTCTTCACCAAACCATGGGGACCTTGTCCTTCCTTTCCCGGAAAGCCATAGTCTGTCAACATCCTACCCTACTTCCAAAAATGGTCAAGAACTGGGGTGCCTGCATGGCTCAGTTGGTTAAGCGTCCAACTTCAACTCAGGTCATGATCTCACGGTTCATGAGTTCAAGCCCTGCATTGGGCTCTGTGCTGATGGCTCAGAGCCTAGAGCCTGCTTTGGATTCTGTGTGTCCCTCTCTCTCTCTGCCCCTCCCCTGTGAAATATGGATCTAAATGGATAGATACTACACAAATAGAGGGTATATGTTATAGCTGAAGGACACTAATTGGTGAACTACTATTTTATACCAAGCAGTAAAGAAGCCTGCTCTTCTTTCCAAAAGGAAAAAAATCACTTCATTCCTCCAGGTTGCCTGCTGTAAACACAACCCTGAGAAATGGCTCGAGTAAAGAGCCACTTTCTACTGGTCAGACCAAGAACATGCAAGGACTCAGAGGGCCCACTGCAGATCGCCTCTCCCAAATGCTTGATGCTAATATTTTTCTTAATCTTAATTTAACTTTACGTTTAATATTTAAATATTGAGTATTTAAGAAAATTATAAAGTCAGTCATCAAAAATTAAGAATGTTGAAAGTTACCAAAAATTATGCTTAAAAATGCACTAGGAAAAGAAAAAAAATGCATGAGGGCTGACAATTTCCCAGTTAGTGTTATAAAGCTATAAAGGAATTGAAGATTCTGCCATTTGTGACAACAGAGATGGACCTAGTGGGTATTAAGTGAAATAAGAAAAAGACAAATACCATATGATTTCAGTTATATGTGGAATCTAAAAAACAAAAAAACCAGAAACAGATTGATAAATACACAGAACAAACTGGGGGCCACAGGAGAAGAGTAGGGAGGATGGGCAAAATAGGTGAAGGGGATGAAGAGGTTCAAACTTCTAGTTATAAAATAAGTCAGTCGTGGAGATGAAAAGTACAGCAGAAGGAATATAGCCAATAATGTTATAATAACGCTGTGTGGTGACAGAGGGTAACCACACTTCTCATGGTGAGCACTGCATGATGGACAGAATTGTTAAATTACCACGTGGTGCACCTGAAGTTAAAAGACAATGTTGTATATCAACTATACTTAAATAATAAAAACAGAACAAAATTCAGTGCTGGACCCTTAAAACACAGCACAGGGTACTTTCCACAGAAGCTAAGGGATCTAAAACTTGCATAAGAGTACTAAACACCTGGATCAAACTCCTTTGAGAAGTAAGTGGCTGTATTTTTAAAAAGGAATTGGTAATTTCTATGGTATACTTATTTTCAATGATATTTATATGTAAAAGAATACCAGAATTTACAAAAATAACATGGTAAGTTGTCTAATATACTATATGAAGCTAGAATGATTAAAAAAAAAAAAGGTGGCATTAGCCTCAGTGGCTCAGTTGGTTGAGCACCTAACTCTGGATTTTAGCTTAGGTCATGATCCCAGGATCATGGAATTGAGTCCTGTGTTGGGCTCTGTGCTGAATGTGGAGCCTGCCGCTTAAGATTCTCTCTCTCTCCCACTGCCCCTCTCTCCTGCTCGCTCTCTCCAAAAAATAAAAAGATGGCATTAATAATTTAAATAATAGCTAATCTAATATCATCTATTAAAAAAGAAGCATGAATCTTAATGAAAACATAAGCAATCTTAAGAGAAATTAAGATAATCTCACACCATTAAATGCAAAGATGGTATAATATTTTAACATTTATTACCATAATACACAGTATGTCCAATGAGAAAAACTTTGTATTCATCTCAATAGATTAAAAAAAATTTATATTTAAAAAAAATTTATTTTGAGAAAGCATGCATGCAAGAGAGACAGAGGGAGGGAGGGACGGAGGGAGGGAGAGAGAGAGAGAGAGAGAGAGAGAATCCTAAGCGGACTCCGCGCTGTCAGCATGGAACCCCATTTGGGGCTCAATCCCACAAATGGTGAGATCATGACCTGAGCCAAAACCAAGAGTCAGATGCTTGACCGAATGAGTCACCCAGGCACCCCACTATGTCTGATTTAAAAAACACAGATTACTACAAAACGTTAACATTTTAAAAGACAGTATGAATAGAAGACATACCATGTCATCTGTTGCAAGACCCAGTATAATAAAGATTCAATTGTTTGGTTTTTTTTTTAATTTATTTTGAGAGAGAGAGAGAGAATGAGAGGGTGTGAGTGGAGGAGAGGCAGAGAGAGAGAGAGAGAGAGAGAGAGAGAGAGAGAGAGAGAGAGAATATCCAAAGCAGGCTTCGTGCTGTCGGTGTGGAGCCTGATGTGAGGCTCAGTCCCAGGAACTGTGAGATCATGACCTGAGCTGAAATCAAGATTCAGATGCTTAACTGACTGAGCCACCCAGGAACCCCTCATAATTCTGATTAAAATCCTACCAATGCTAATTTTTGCAGGAGAAAAGGGACTCTAGTGTTAATCTGAAAGCATCAAAAATGCATAGAACTATAAAAAATTTGGAGGAAATAAAGTAGCAATGAGGTTGTATCATTAGGTATCAGAATATATTTTAAAACAAATACTAAAACAGCATGGCATTGCTATAAGAAACAGGCAATATACAGAGTAGCTATGTCATAGAGCATAACAAATATAATGAATATTTAATTGACTAGCCATCTGAAGGGAAAAAGATCTGATAGGCTCCTTACCTTTGATAATAATAAATTACATGAATTAAAAGTTTAAAATTAATGGATTAAAAGTTTAAGGTAAAATGAAAGGAAAAACTTTAGGAAAGCAACTGTAAAATTTAACATCTCTCATGCATGTTTGGAAAAACTATAAACACACACACCCACACACACAAAATTTGCCTACATAAAAATAAAAAGCCTTCTGTACATTAAAATTAATATAAAATATAACCAAATATTTTAAAAGGTTTCCAACAAACAAGGGAAGTACTGATATGAATTACTATATCTATATTACTGTTTAACATATAAATAGCTCTTTCAAAATTAGAGAAACAACTTTAATACTTTTGAAAGAACAGATAAATCAGGCACTAAAACACACACTGGTACAAATAAATTAATAATTTCCTTCTGACTATCCATATCCTTTTGTATTAAGTATGTAGAAGTAAAAAAATAAAGTTTTGAATAATACATTATAACAATGCAACTCTATACTCTGTATTACTGTAGTATTAATTTTTTATTCCCAGGTTATACATTCAGCTTAAAGAGATGGAGGCCAGGGTCACCTGGGTGACTTAGTAGGTTGGGCTTCCTTCCGACTCAATTTAGGACCAAGTCATGATCCCAGGGTCATGGGATCGAGCCCCACATTGGGATTCATTCTCTCTCTCTCTCTCTCTCTCTCAAAACAAATAAACTTAAAAAATAAAGAGAAGCGAAATAAATACACAATTTTGCATGTTTGAGAAAACATTTTATGATTATATAAAACATATTTCATGTATTTTATGGTATTTTGATATAATTTATATTCTAAAATCAAAAGCTAATTGAGACAAAATACTGAAAGGACTTAACTACCAGCCCATTCAGTTTTTTCAATCCAGAGCACATGCTTTAATACAAATTTTTAATAATGAAGACATTGCTTATTATAAGAAATTTCTATTTCAACCCTCATCTCTTTTTATAAACCATACCTTTCACTAAAGGCTATTATTAACTTACCTTGAAGTAGCCTTCTTCAGCAGCTTTTTAATCTCATTAATTTTACAGGTGTGTTTTTTATGGATAACCACAAATGCATCACAACCATCTGGCGGGGGCTCATCAGCTGCAATCTAAGATTTCAAAGATTATATTTAGCTACAGTAGTTGATAATTACAATATAATCTTTAAAACTCATGCATTCCTTTGATTAAAATAACTCATCAACTACTATCAAGTTATTGCTCTAAGTAAAAAATATCTACACTCAGAATCAAATACTTTAACAAAATCAACTTTATAGTAGGAAATACATGCTTCAAAGTTATTGAAAAAATTCCAAATTAAAACTTTCATTACATGTCAATAATGATTTGTCCTCATAATCTCCTTATTCCACAGAACTATAAAATTATATAATATATTCAATTACAATCAATAACAATGATAATATAATCAATGATAGGCTACGGAACCAGGTATTGTAAGTTTGTAGATCCTTTGGAACCAAAGATACTCACATTAAGATAGATTTATGTCTACTACCAGCATGCCTCTTTGTCAATTATAGTTTGGGTATTTTTACGTACCTGTTGAAACATCTGAATAGTTGGTGAGTATGCCCTTATAGAGAAAGCAAACTTTAGGAGATTGATATGTAAATTGTCTAAGAATTGTCCAGCTTTCTTCAGGATTAAATTGTAATAAGAATAAGCAGATTCTATAAAAAAATTCAAAATAAAAGAACGTCATTTCATTTTCAATACATTGACACAACTCTACTGTAAAACTAATATATAATCATTTCTTAAGTTTGGTTATGGCTGGGGTTAGAGAAAAGTGGAAAATCAAGATCTGTTTTATTAACTTCATTTGGATCTACCAGTGAGGTATAATCAATGTAAGTCCAGGTAAAAATAATATTGTCAATCTATTTGGAAGATGCCAGCATATCAGATCAATTCACTCCAAGGTTATGGAGTTATAATAACAAGGAAAAGATACAGGCTCTACTTATCATTTAAGAGGAGACTATGAACAGCACGCAAAAATTGAAGAATATGATCGTTAATAAATTTTAAATGACATGTATAAATAAATTCTACTCAGATTTAGTGCACATAGCCAAATGCAATTAGTATGTCCAGAATACTTTAGGAGACAGAATTTGAAACAGACCTTAAAGAAGAGAAAGGTCTTCTTGTATAGAATAACCTGAAGCTGGTTTCCTCTAAACCCATCTCCCAAGATCCTGAAGACACCAAAGAGAAGGATGAATCATAGAATTTAAGAACTCTGACACCCCAGGGGAGACAGATCTTTCTGATGGAGAGGGCCAAGGAGAACAGAAGCTGAGAGCTACAGAGGGCCTGGTGACACTCTTGGAATAACCAGGGAAAGAACTATATTTTTGCCCTTTTCTTTTCTCTACACCACCTGAGGTGTACTTATCTGCACTGTTGCCACTGTGTCAGCCAGAGATGGTAAGGTAACAGCATAGCAGCTCAGGAGCCAACTGGCGCAGACGCCCATAAACTGGCCCCTAGACATTCCCTGGTCATGTCTTCTCTCCTTTACTCCTTGGCATTAAGCTATCAATTGATGGAAACTTCATTAAAAGAGCTGAGCTGGGGCAGACCCAGATCTTCACTCACAGTTCCCAGATGTGAAAAGGGAGGACAAAAGGGATGTGCAACTACAGACACCCTCCTGGGGGAGGAGGAAAGGGTACTGTCTGAATGGAGAAACTCTGGGGGTGGTGAGGGAGATTTGGGTGTTTGCTGACTGCTACAGTATTTACTGCTTGCTCAAAGGCGCTGGGCTCTCAACCCTTGCTTGGTTCCTCTCCTTAACTCAACCCATTCATGGTACAGGTGCCATCTTGACTTCTATGTTGCTCTATGGGAACTGGGGTTCAGGGAGCCAGCACAAATAATGTGGACATGGTGGGTACTGCTTTTTCTTTGAGTAATAAAGTCCTTTGCCTCTCATCCAGGGTTTCAGGTCTTCTGTCAGTATCCACAAAACTAATCTGTTAGCTTGCAAATGGTAAAATCTCAGATCCTTCACAGTACGTGACAGATCAGAGATGGATTGCTGACAGAAACATGGATTTTTGGAGGAGAAAAGACCCAGCTCCATGGGTCAAATTGACAGGATTAGAAGAAGTCCTTGTTAATTGATAGTGAACATACTGACAAAATAGTATGGTCAATCAGGCAAAAAGTGGTCCTCTACTTTGCCTATTATTGAAAAGAAAATAAGAGATTACAGTTCAAGAACTGGGCAGTACATTCAAAAATTTCCCCTAATCAGGTCTTAGTGGTTAACTCTCTTCCATGCAAGGGGACTTCCCTACCAGTGGTTCTGTCAGCTTCAAGTCCAAACCACTATGACAAGTACAAAGACCTATCTTGGATGAGGTAAGGTCTGACCTTCATCAGACAATAGGTACAGACACGCATATCTACATGGAGTGAAAAAGGAAGGAAATCTGTTACCAGTACGGACAGAAGGCCGGAAACGCATTAGAACTCTGGCTTGCCAAGCAGAGGACAGGGTGGAGTACGTAATGCAGAATTACAACCAACTTATGATTCAAACGTTCATACGGTCTATCGTGCCAATCACAGATCCTTTCGAACAGGCCAGTAATAAGTCTCAAGAATTACTGTGATGGGTCCTGGCTGATAAGAGAAAGCTGTGGACGACTGGGGAGATTTCCCTTGGTCAGTTATAAAGTCTTTCGGCTTGGATCCAGAAGTCTCATGTCTCATGTCTGATCCTTAAAACTGTGGGAAGCTAAGTTTTTGGCTTGCAAGTAAGATAAAAAGAAAACCTCAACCCCTTTACAGCTCTGGGTAAAAAGCTCAAGAGTGAGAGAACTAAAATACAGGGGGATATGAAAATTGTACTGAAAGAATGGAGAAAAGAACAAGAAAGGATACCATAAAATACAGACTAAACTAGAGGTAACACCGAAGTAAAAAGAATTGGGAAAAACAGAAATACCAAATGCAGGGGAAAGGTGAACTGACAATGAATCAGAAATAAAGAAGGAGAAAATTAAAAAAAGATCTGAGTAAATGACAGATATAAAGTCAGGCCAAGGAGACCTATAGTATGTATAATTATATCCCCAACAGAGAATCAGGGGAATAGAACAGAACTAACAACAACGATGATACGAAACCCCGTAATTCAAGAAAACTGTCCAGGGGCGCCTGGGTGGCGCAGTCGGTTAAGCGTCCGACTTCAGCCAGGTCACGATCTCGCGGTCCGGGAGTTCGAGCCCCGCGTCGGGCTCTGGGCTGACAGCTCAGAGCCTGGAGCCTGTTTCGGATTCTGTGTCTCCCTCTCTCTCTGCCCTTCCCCCGTTCATGCTCTGTCTCTCTCTGTCCCAAAAATAAATAAACGTTGAAAAAAAAAAAAATTTTAAAAAAATAAAAAAAAAAAATAAAATAAAAAAAGAAAACTGTCCAGAATTAAAGAGGAACAATGAATCTATATACCTAAGAATGAAGACTCAGAATGGTTAGCACTGCAGCACTTTCCAGTAAAACTATAGGACCTTAAAGTTAAAAACCTGAAGTACAAAATGCACACACACGTACATAGTCATGCATGTGAAGAACTCAAGGTCATCATTCCTAGGAGTTATTCATGAGGCATCAACTGGGGAGCAAACTTCACATAACCAAGAAATAATTGGAGGAAATGCAGCATCAAGTTTGAGGGTGAGCTCTGAATATACTTAACTAGAACAAGAATAACTGAAGGAGTGGAGGTTTACAGAAGACCTGGTCAACGATGCACGCTCCGGTGACACAGAAAAGCACACAACCAGCAAAACTGCCACAAAAGGGAAATTAAGTGGAAAGTAACATAAGGTTGGGGATTCCTCACAAATATTATCTGGGAATGAAAGAATATCACCGAAGCCAACAGAGCACGTAGTCGAAGTTTATGTATACTTAAGAATACAAAGATAAAGACTAAGAATACTGGCGGACAAAAATCAGATGGCAGTAAGGAGAAGAAAGGATTGCCAGCCGACTCACTACTGCTTATGGGGGACCAAGACACAATGCCCAGAGCTAGAGGGGGCTAACCACTCAGGGCCTTCACACAATGTTCCTTCCGTTTGAAATGCAGGAGGGTAGGCAGTGCATGTTCAGCCAACTCCTATTAGCACACCTTGGCTTAAATGCCATTGTTGTGGAAAGAGTTTTCTCTGACCTCCCAGCCCAGATCCTGTCATACACTCTGACAGGGCCGTACAATCTCTAGGTCAATTCTCAAAACTGTAATTAAAAATTGTTTGTAACTTAATAATGCTGTCCCTTCCATTAAGCTATAAGCTGCGAATGCAAGAATCTTTTCTAGGCTTTCAATTGTACCTTTCTGCTCCTGGCACATAAAATAGGCCTTCAATACATTTCTGGAATATTTAAAAAATGAGGAAGTCTCTTCATTCTAGGCCACGATACTTTCCCAATATAGTACTTTTAAAGAGTTCTAGAATAGGTGTGCACATTCATTCCTACTTCTTGAACAAACTATACGGGATTTCTCAGGAAGTTATGTTAGCTTCCCTCAAGAATAAAAAAGTTACACAAGTAAGACTCACCTTCAACAGTAAAAGCAGTACAGATTAGAGAAATGATCTTAAAAAAGACATAACAGCTGCAGGGCCAACAGAAAAATAGCCAAAATTAATATAATAACATAACTAAGACTATATCAATCGAACAGGGATCAGTCCTCCATGAAAACAGGGAAGATCGTCAACAGAAACAAACGTGAGTAGTGCCTGTCAACTGAGATCAAGTTTTGTCACTGGTCACTGTCAAGGTCTCTAAGGGAGAGATGGATGCAGGTAGGGGTCAGGGATTTATAGAAAGTAAACATCTGTTATTTAGGCTTAACTTGTACCATCATCTCAATCGTGAGATGGAGGTGTTGGACTACTTCAGCTGAAGTTTTAAAATCACTGAATCCAGACTTACCAACCAACCTGCTGATAACAACTTCGCCCTTTCAATATCCTTCCTCTTTCTCTAGCCTCATGTTTTACTTGATCTTTGCCTATTGGCATTTAATATACATAAATCACTCTCACCTTTGGTGGGGGGGAAGCAGCAGCCTCCATAGTCTGCTACTGATTCATCTTGTTTGCTTCACAATCTTCCCCACCTCCCCCCGACCCCGGGGTAGAATTTAGCGATTGAACACTTAGATATACAATACCCGGTGTTCAATTCATCACGAGCTCATTTCTTAATCCCCATCACCTATTTAACCCATCCCTCCACTCACCTCTCCCCCCCCCCCCCCCCCGTAACTCTATAGTTGAGTCTGTTTCTTGGTTTTCCTTTTTGTTTCCCCTATGTTTGTTTTCTTAAATTCCACATGAGTAAAATCATATGGTATTTGTCCTTTTCTGACTTACTGATTTAGCATAATACTCTCTAGCTCTATTCAGGTCATTGAAAAGGACAGGATTTCATTCTTTTTTATGGCTGAGTAATATTCCAGTGTGTGTGTGTGTGTGTGTGTGTGTGTGTGTGTGTGTGCGCGCGCGCGCACACACACACACATCTTTATCCATTTGTCAGTTGATGGACATTTGGGCTCTTTCCATAACTTGGCTACTGTTGATAATGTTGCCATAAACATTGGGGTGCATGTGCCCCTTCAAATTAGTATTTTTGTATTCTTTGGGTAAACACCTAGTAGTGCAGTTACAGGATTGCAAGGTAGTTCTATTTTTAATCTCCCCCCACCCCCAGTAGGCTTCACATCCAGAATGGAGCCCGGCATGGGGCTTGAACTCACAACCCTGATTATCAAGACCTGAGCTGAGATGATGAGACAGACTTAGCTTACAGAGAGATGAAGAGACTTAACTGAGTGAGCCACCCAGGTGCCCCAGTTTTTAACTTTTTGAGGAATCTCCATTCCATTTTCCAGTTTGCATCCTTACCAACAGTGCAAGAGGGTTCACTTTCTCTGTATCCTTGCCAATACCCATCCTTCCCAAGTTGTTAATTTTAGCCATTCTGACTGGAGTGAGGGGATAGGTCACTGTGGTTTTGATTTGTATTTCCCTGACGAGTGGGATGTTGAGCATCTTGTCATGCTTCGCAGTCAATTTTGAAAGACTTAATACTTATCTCTGCTTAGAACCTCAACTCATACCTCAACCTACCATAGTTATTATACCAGTGAAACTACTAAGTCATCAATAATTTTTCTGTTGTTAAAAGCTTAATATTCACATTATTTGATCTGTCTATGCTATTTGATAACATCCATCACTTATCAATATTCTCCTGGCTTTCATGACAATGTGCTTTCTAGGTTTTCACCTGCCTCTATGGGTACTTCTAGTCTCTATCCTCTAGTTCTTCCTCTGGTTGGTTCTTAAACATTGATGTTCTTCAGGGTTCTGCCCTTGGGATTTATTTTCTTCTCCTTCTATACCTTCTCCCTGTAACTTCAGTGACTCTCTTCATGTTGATAACTCCCAAATCCTACCCTTTAGCCTAGATTTTTACCACCTAAATCTCTGTCATCTATCACCTTATGGGAGATCTTCACTTGGATATTCGACAAGCATTTCAAATGTGACACATCCAAACTGCAATCATCCTCCTATCCAAACCCAGTTCTCAGTTACAAGTAACTGAATTAGAAATGTCATAACATTTTCTGAAAATCTTTCCATTAAAATACATAAGCAACTTTACTTATGTAAAAACCGCAGAAATCTTCAAGGACTTTGAGAATGAGCTTCTTCTATGTGGAGCACATAAGTAAAAATAAATAGGGACTCTGGAATTAGATAAACCTTGGATGACATTTCTAACTCACCACACAAAACTCATAGGTTAGCTAATATCATGCCACTTGAATCTTGAAGCATTGACAAAAATAGAACTCTGTAGCAAAACCATCTAAAATGGTTGCAAAACCAGGCAATTCAATGTTTAAAAAGGTCTTAATTTGCTGACACATAATGTAACGTGTTCTCACTAAATGGCATGGAAATAGCACCTGTATTCAAAATGTTAAATCTTCAACATTACAAGTTTTTTAGACAAGTAGATCACCGGAATTATTCTTCAGTAAAGAGTATTTACAGGGTCTCATGGAGATTCAACAACCTAAAAAATTACAAGTAACTGAGGATTTAAAATGTTTCCTCTAGGATAATATCTTGGAAGTAAATTCAGTAAATCTGACAGTTGTTGACATTTTTAACTCCTCATATACGCCATTCTCTCCTACATCTAACAACATCAGCAATGATGCAGCTTATGCACTTCATTCTTGCCATTATAAATGATTTTAACAGAATTATATCTTCAGTGTTAGTAATTCTTATTTAGTAGAATTTCTTTTAGGTTCAACCCTGAAATACACACCTCCTACATTATATGCTTGAAGCAGAGCTTACATATTCCTAAATTTATATTCCAACTTGTTAATAATCATCTGCCATCAGATTGTCCAGGCATGTCATTTCATTTAGCTAAAATATGTGGCTACATCTAAGCAACTTAAAGAGTTCAAAATTTGTAAAAATAATTTTCCAGATTGCTTCCCAATGGAAGATGGCACTGAATAAGGCTATAAGGTACATACTGAGAACCAAAGATTTGGGATAGTTGCATTTAGGAGCTTAGGTGAGAGACACAAAATTTGGTGGATTTTTTTTAAACTATCAGAATCTTACATATTAATCTAGCCTATTTTTACCTTAAATACCAAAACCAAAATTGTCAGGGCAAATACAAAGCCAATCAATGACAGTTTCCCATTGATTTGCAAGTTGACTTCTAAATGGTCAAAATTCCTCTGTGCATTCCACCCTCTCTCCTGCTTTCTTCCCTTCCCTACCACCTGGCTGTCCCTGTCTTCCAGACTCTACTCCTACACTCACCACTAGAAAGGCTGTCCTGCTCTCTCTGAAATAATAACTGCAAGCCCTTTTTCATGCACTTCCATGTCGTCCACATCCCGCGAAGCTCTTAACATTCTTCTGTTGTCCCCTTCACAATATTGTGGGGTCCAGGGACCACAGATCACATTTATTCATCTTTGTATTCCCAGTATCTAAAGCAGTGCACAGTATCTCTTGTGACCCAAATAATGATAATAATGAAGCTTTTCAGTAATAAAAGTTTTTTTTAAAAAGCAAATTACTTGGTTTTGAAAATATTTCAGTTTAAAGTATCACTAAAGGCATGTCTGCTCTATTTTTTAAACCTATCTCATGAAATCATCAAATTGCTGAAATTCAAGGCCACTTGAGCCAAAAGGAGTCCAATAAATGAACACTTAAAATATTCAAAACTTGTTTCTCTTACATTTACACTCCAGAACAAAATCATAAACTAATCACCATAGTAAATCTTCTCTAAACTATTTAATCTCCATAGTAAGAAGTTCTCCCCATGTCTACCAGGCTAAAGAATCTGCTCTTGAGGGATCCACATTAATATTTATTCCATTCTCTGTAGAGTCAGGAAAATAGCCTTCCTTTATAATAATTAATAATTAACCTTTTAACCTGTGCTAAAACCTAATTTCATTATCTTTAATCTACTGACCTCTAAGAATACATTAATAAATACATGCCCATTCTAAAGACAGATATGTACACATTTGTAATATATATTTGTACATATTTAAAAAGCGGGAATCAGTAACTCTTCTAATAGTGAAATGAAAGCATACAGATTACCTGATTTGTTACAGGCAAGTATTAAAAAATCTCTTTAAGAGTTTACAAGTATTTTGGCAAAAAAAAAATCAACACTACTAGATACAAAAGTAATACTATTTCATATAAATCTAGGTAAAAAGAAAGCCATAATTCAACAATTTCTATTTCTCTTTGATTATAAAACAATATGCAAACACTGTCAATTATATGAATTTTCTTAAAATAAAGCGTTAAAACCTTTATTTTTTGGAAATGGATGCTTGGAATACAGGAAAACATCCAGGAAAACATCTTTTCAAATTTAATATTCAGATTTACTAACCCAATTAAGCATTTACACTTCACCCTTAATGTTAAAAATAGACATATCTAATGTATGCACATAAATCCAAACCTTTAAGTTATAATATGCACATCACCTACCTGTTTGCTTATAAATGGCTAATTCTTGTACAGTTTCCAAAAACTGCCAAAATTTTTCATTACTTTCTTCTGCCATAAATTCACTATTAAAATAAAAGTAATCAGTTAATAGATGGGAATGAGAAATGAAATGAGAAACTATACCTTAGAACCAAATTATAACTTATGGTTAAAAACCTCCAAAAATTAAAGTGACTTTCATTTTAATGAAGAGAACAAATGGATGATTCTTACACAGATATCATTCTCAACAGACAAGCATATATTCATGACTGGAAAAGACTGCACAAGAAATCACTTTTGGCTTTTCCTCACTAGCTATAAGTAAAAAATGGATTTATTTTGTTTCTCCATGTGAAATACCACTGAGAAGTATAATTTTTTGTTTTTATTTTAATTCCAACACATAGTTATATTACTTTCAGGTGTACCATATAGTGATTCAACAATTCTATACATTACTCAGTGCCATCATGGGAAGTGAGTGTACTGTTAATCCCCATCACCTACTTCACCCATCCCCCCCAGCCACCTCCCCTCTGGTAACTAGGAGTTTGTTCTTTATAGTTAAGAGTCAGTTTCTTGGTTTTCCTTTTTGTTCCTCCTATGTTCGTTTGTTTTCTTCAATTCCACATGAGTGAAATCACAGGGTATTTGTCTTTCTGTGACTGACTTCACTTAGCATAATACTCTCCAGCTCCATCCATGTTACTGCAAATTACTGAGAAGTATAATTTAACCATGATGGAGTATTATATAAAAGTAACACACACACACACACACACACACACACACACACACACACAACCTGGTGTTCTATAAAAATTGGTTCTATAACCACTTTTTTAAAATATTGTCTAGGGGCACGTGGGTGGCTCAGTAGGTTAAGTGTCTGACTTTGCCTCAGGTCATGATCTCACAGTTTGTGGGTTTGAGCCCTGCATCGGGCACTCTGTGGTCAGTGCAGAGCCAGTTTTGGATCCTTTGTCCCCCTCTCTCTTTGCCCCTCCACAGCTCGCACTCTGTCTCTCTCAAATAAATAAACTAAGAAAAATGAAAAAAAAAAGTATTATCTAGGGATGCCTGGGTGGCTCAGTCAGATAAGCATCTGACTCTTAATTTCAGCTCAGATCATTATCTCCTGGTTCATGAGATCGAGTCTTGAGCTGGGCTCTATGCTGGCAGCATGGAACCTGCTTGGGATTCGCTCTCCCCCTCTCTCTCTGCCTCTCCCTCTGCTCACACTCTCTCAAACTTTAAAAAATAGTATTATTATTTTTATTTTGTTACTTATTTATGTAGACAATCTTTTTATTATTTAGAAGAGAAAATACCATAATGAAAAAACGAATAGGAAGTTAGTGTATCGAATTAGGTCTTTGGCCTTGAATCCCAGACACTTCGATTTTTCCACAGAATGAAAGTCATAAAAAATGACCAAAGCCATTTAAAACCTCTGGAAATAATGAATTAAGTGAGAAGATATTCCGTTCCGTATAGAACAAAGCACAGGACACCCAAAGCAAGTAGATTCAACCGTTTAAACTAGAGAGGAACCAGGCACCAAACAGACAGTACAGATTTGTTATCACCCATCTTATCTTTCTCGCGAGTCTTGGTAAACTTTGATGCTTAATATGAATGGAAAGTACAAGGACATTCAAGACACATGCAAAGTAATTCTTGTGAGTTTGGTTACTAAAGAGAAAAACTGATTAATTCATCCACATAAACATGACAAGCACTAGAATTCAAAGCAATTGGTAAGTGGTTCTTGCTAGCAACGGTGTCCAACTCAATGGCATTAAAAAAAAAAAAAAGGAGAAGCTAAAAGCAGAGGAAATAATGGGATAAACAGAACGTGTGACCTGAAAAGGACAGGAATGGTACAAAATGTTAAGCAAAGCAGGGAGCACCACTTAATACCTAACTGATCTGCCTAGACATCTACAGACCTGTTCAGAGGCTGTGCAGCCACAGACATCAGTTTTATCAGGGGAAAGAATCAGCCAAAGAGAAAGTAATATGGTAGGTCCACAAACTTCTCGATGCCAGAATTTACACATCGAAGTATAAGCCTTCAAAGACCTTGAGAAAGTCTTCGAATACACTTATTCCCTCAACATACCACTGCTCTCAGCACTTATGGAACTCTTCTAGAATTTACTTTCAGAGGCAATTTGCCAGGAACTCATCATTAATTTTAGAGAGAGAAATAACCTTGAGAGATCATCTAAATCAGCTCCTCGCCTTAAGTTTAAAAAAAGTAAAAAAAAAAAAAAAAAAAAAAAAAGAGAAAGAAAAAACTGGCATTTTCAATTTGTTCACTTGTTTTATACATCTAGCTCCAAATAACTGTTTCCCAAAAAATTCTACCAGAGAAAAAAAGTGATTTCTACAGAATATGTTTATATGTACAAAAGAGCTTGACAGCAGTTATAAGTAAAATTCCAAAAATATTTTTGGCAAGAGCACCACCAGTGGAATAAATGCAGTTTAGATGTGGAAGTTACAGGTTATAAAAATTTACCCTCATCAGCCTGTAATCATCCCTAGCAAATAATACTAAATTATAAATTAGGTAGGGGACATACTCAGTCATCTTTGCTTCCTACACAGTACCCATCACAGGGCCATGCTCAAAATAGGCACTCAAATTTCTAGGCTGAACTAAAGGATTCTGTGTAGAGAGAGGCAGGAGAGGCAGAGGCAGGAGAGGCAGAGGCAGAGGGAGAGGCAGAGGCAGAGGATGGGGAGGGGGAGGGAGAAATTCCCATGAATGCTTTAAATATATACATAAAAAAAAGGGGGCATCCCAAACAGAGAGCTAACAGTTCTCTTAAGTTTCTATCTCCCAAGCTCCTTCAATCTACCCAATGCTCTCAATTCTTCCTATTCTACACTTATTCCCCTCAACCTCTTTGATTTTCCTACAATTTTTATTAAAAGAAACACTAAAAACCAGATGTGAGTAGAATAATGGAGTCTAGAAAACACAAAAGAAGTGCAATGGTTAAAGAAACTATAGGCTGCCAGCCTGCTACACTGTCACAAAGGAGAGATCTGGTTCGAAAGTATAAAGTCAAGACCACTAGATAAAAATTATAGTGGGAAAGAGTTTAGTTTATCGAACAAAGGACTTGCTTACAATTTATATTTGTTCACAACAGAACAGGTAAGTGCATGAAGTAACACTAAGCGTCCTAGCTGGATTACCCCGGCAGGACACCAGTTTTCCATAGGTCAGGTACACAGCTAGAGTATAGAGGGAATTCTGATGGTGGTTTGAAGTAGACACTACCTAATATAAGTTCCTTCCACTGCGTCGACATTATTGGGCACCTGATCCTGATGTACTGAGCCCTGGGAAAACAAGTATGAATAGGAAATACTCGTTGCTTCTGCTGAGCTAATACTTATTACTAATACTTGTTGAGCACCTACTTTTGTGCACGGTGCCTTGGCAAAATATAGATTTTTATCCCCTGCAGCTCACATTTTACAGCAGAGATTAGCATACATACCTTTCAATAAGGATTATTACAGAAGTATGGACCAGATGTTAGGAGAACATACTAGAAAGACATCAGTTTTATCAGGTGAAAGAATCAGCCAAAGAGAAAGTAATATGGTAGGTCCACAAATAGGGCATCAACGAAGAAAGGACCATAGTAGAGTGTTATATTACCATATCAAATTACCACATAGTGGCTTAAAACGAAAGAAATTTATTCTCACAGTTCTGGAGAAGAAAAGTCTAAATTCTTGGTGTCAGGGTTAACACAACAGGTCCCACAGGTCAGGATCTAGACCCGTCTTTTGGGGGGCCACCATTCATGCCACTAAAGTCCACCCTGGGCTCCCCAGAATCCACATCTGTCCCGCATACAAAATGCATACGTCCTATCCCAACATCCCCCACTGTAATCTCAACCCATTGGGCATCATCTCTAAACCAAAAGCCCATGTAAATACCACCAGAAGTCTCAAATCTCATCATGTAAATCATTTAGACGAGGTAGGAGTGAGACGCTGGGTATGCTCCATCCTGAGGCAAAATTCTTCTCCGTATGTGGACCCGTGAACTAGAAACCAAGCTGCTTCCAAAATGCAGTATCGAGATACGCATTCCAAATTCCAAAGACAGATATTCCAATTCCAAAAGGTAGAAATTACAAAGAATGAAGGAGTTGCCAGTCCCAAACAAGTTCAAAATACAGCAGGACAAACTGTGTTAGGTTTCAAGTCGTGAGCAGAACCCTCAGTGGCGTGCTGCTCCACTCTCTGCTGCGTGCCACGGCTCTGCCCTCAGGGTCATTACTCCCTTCTCTTGAGGGAAAAATGTTTGCGTGTTTGCAGCCAAGCAGTTTATCAGCCAATTTCCTGCCTATGGAATTTGGAAAGTCTGACAGCCTTCTCTCATTTCATCCCGTCTCTGTCTCTTTTGGCAACATTTTTGCTGATACAACATAATCAAAATCCTTTGGGTCTTTTGTAGATCTCACCAGCATCATGCCAGAAAAACCTTCCTCAGATCCATCCTGGACAAATCTACCCCTCCATTCCTGGCTTCTACTGAGACGGTAGAATGGACCCATGAGTCACAAGCCTACCCTATACAGAAAAAGACTGACCAGCCACAAAGTTGGTCTTCTTTCTGAAGCATGCATCCCCAACACTGGGTTTCCTCATTTTAACAGTCTTTGCCATCTGGGTAGCAGGAGAAACTCCCAAATTATCAAGTGCGGCTTCCTTTTTTCTGAACAGCTCCTTCTTCAGTTTCTCTCCGTCCTCTTGCATTTTACTATAAACAAGGCAAAACCAGGGGATACCTTTAATGCTTTGCTTGGCAATCTCCTTAGTTAGCTATTCAAGTTCACTGATTGCAAGTACTGTTTTCCACACAACTGTAGAATCCAATTCAGCCCCTTTTCTGCCCCTATAAAACAAGGATCATCTTTCTTTGTTTCCAATAACAGGTCACTCATTTCCTTCTGTACTCTTACCAAAAGAGCCTTTAATGTTCTTATTTCTACCAACATTCTACTCACGAAGACATAAGTATTCTCTATGACAGAAGCTTTATTAATGACCATGCTCCCTGCTTTCCTCTAAGTCCTTAGCAGAATCACCTTTAATGTCCCTATTTCTGCCAACAGTCTCCTCAAGGCATGTAGGCTTTTGTTTTTTAACCACATTTCTCAAAATCCCTCTAGCTTTTGCTGGACTTACCAGCTACTTCTACATTTTTAGCTATTTCTTACAGCAGCACTCCACTTTATCAAGTCTGTATTGGTTTCCTAGGGCAGCTGTAACAAATTACCAAAAACCTGGCAACCTAAAGGAACAGAAACTTATGGTCTCACAGTTCTGGAGCCCAGAAGTCCAAAATCAAGGTACCGGTGTGGCCTCTTCAAGCTTCTGAGGGCTACAAGTGTTCCTTGGCTTGTGGTTACATCAATCCAATCTCTGCCTCTGTTCACATAGCCTTCTCCTCTTCTGTCTCTTATAAGGACATTGGATTTAGCAGCCATCCAGATAGTCCACAATGATCTGGTCTCAAGACCCTTACTAATTACATCTGCGAAGATCCTTTATCCAAGTAAGGTAACATTCACAGGTTCCAGGAGTTAGGATGTAAACTTTTTAGGAACTGCAATTCTCCCGCTACAAGTGATGCAGTTGGTACATAGATGGGGGTCAGATTATGAAGAACCTGAAGTAGCATCCTACAAAAGTTCCAGCTCTAAGAGACTCAAGGCAAATACAAATCAGGACAATGTAACTACAAATCCAAGATTGGAAGAAGTTAGACTGCAGATCTGGAACAGAGAATGGGATCAGATGGATGCAAACTGGGAGAAACAGGGGAAGAAACAGAGGAAGAGGACACACATTAGGCTCGAATATTTTATTCAATACAACTATTTTATTACATCTGATATCATAAAATACAATGGATTACAAGATAATATGAACAATTATGTACCAACAAATCAGACCACCTAAAAGAAATAGATAAACTCCTGGAAACAATAAGCTATCAAGACTGACTCACAAATAGAAAATCTGAACCAATTACTACCACAGAGATTGAGTAATAAAAAACAAAACAAACAAACAAACTCCCCAAAAAGGAGCACCTGGATGGCTCAGTAGGTTAAGCATTCCAATGCTTCAGGAGTTTAAGCCCCATCTCAGGCTCTGCACTCATAGCTCGGAGCTTGCTTGGGATTCTCCCTCTCTCTGACCCTCACCTGCTCATGCTCTTTCTCTTACAAAGTAAACAAACAAACAAAAAATCAAAACAAAACAAAAAACTCCCCCAAAAACAAAAGTCTAGGACCGGATGGATTCACTGGTGAATTCTGCCAAACATTCACAGATTTAATACCTATTTTTCTGAAACTCTTTTAAAATCTTGAAGAGGAGGAAATGCTTCCAAACTCCTTTTACAAAGGAGTTGTACAAAGGAGCATTGCCTTGATACCAAGGAACAAGAACACACACACACACACACACACACACACACACACACACACACACACAGAAATTACAGGCCAATGTCCCTGATGACCACAGATGCAAAAATCAACAAACTATTAGCAAACAATACATTAAAAGAATCACACACCATGAACAAATGGGATTTACTCCAGAGATGCAAGGATGGTTCGACATCTACTAATTAGTCAACATGGTATACTATATCAACACAGTGAAAAATAAAAATCATATGATCACTCAATACAGAAAAATCATTAGACAAAAGTCAACGTCCATTTATAATAAAAACTCTCCACAGACAGGGTACAGACGGAATAAATCTTAACATAAGAAGGGCCACATATGACAAGCCCACAGTTAACATCATACTCAGCAGTGAAAAGCTGAGAATTTTCCTCTACAATCAGGAACAAGGATGCTCATGCTCATCCCTTTTATTCAATACAATACTTGAAATTCTAGCCAGAGGAATGAGGAGAGAAAAATAAAAGATATCCAAATCAGAAAGGAAGGAGTAAAACTGTCACTGTTTGAAGAAGACAGGCATCATATTATATATAAAAAACCCTAAAACTTCACCAAAAAAACTATTAGGCCAAATTAAATGATAGGATACAAAATCAGTATACAAAAATCTATTGCATTTCTGATACCAAACTCAGAGAAAATTAAAAACAATCCCATTTACAAGTACATCGAAAGGAATAAAATACCTAGGAATAAATTTAACCAAGGAGGTAAAAACCTGAACACTAGAAGTCACTGATAAAAGAAGTTAAAGACATAAATAAATGGAAAGACATTCCATGTTCACAGACGAAAAGAATAAAGTATTCATACTACCCAAACAATCTGTAGATTCAGTGCAATCCCCATCAAAATTCCAATGCCATTTTCCACAGAAATAGAACAAACAACCCACAGTGTTATCCACACCGGATAAAACTAGTCCAATGAGAATATCCTGAAAAGGATTTACAGAAATTGACACCTAACTTCTGTCAAAATGCTAAACACTTGCTGGAAATCTCCACTGAGCAATTGCAGTAGCTTTTCCTAAGCCTGTTGATTAAACAAATTTTAGGCTAGCACACAAAAGCCTAGTGAACCCATTCATGACTATTATAATTGACTCTACAAATTGTCTTTAAATTCTGGTCTTCCCTTAGATGCTGAATCCACCTAGGTAGCATTTAACTCTATATTCATTAATGGGGTGAACTTGATCCTTCTTTAGGAAAAGGACCAGAGGTGAATGGGAAACTCTGTTCACTCCAGATTCAGTCAATTTGGCAAACTAGCTTGCACACATCCTACATGCATCACCCAAAAAAGACTGATAAAATTCTTAAAATTCTTATTTTTAAAATTTTTTAAATGTTTTCATTATTTTTGAGAGAGACAGAGTACGAGTGAGAATGGGCAGAGAGAGAAGGAGACACAGAATCCGAAGCAGGATCCAGACTCTGAGCTGTCAGCACAGAACCCATTGCGGGGCTTGAACTTGTGAACCACAAGATCATGACCTGAAGTCGGAAGCTAACTGACTCAGCCACCTAGGTGCCCCCCAAATTCTTAAAATTCTTGATTTTCATCTCCAACAAATGAAAGACCCTAAACAAAACCAAAAACCTAGTTTTTACTATTTGCAAAGAGCTAGGGCATTGGGGTGAAAAATCTGTTACCAGCTTAAGTGCTCCAGGCACCTTCAGCCGGGTAGCCAATATTCCCAGTGTCCTCCTAATTCCCAACAACAGGATTCCGAGGAGTTCGAGGCTCTTCCCAGTCCCCCCTCTTAATCAACTCAGGGAAACCACTCAACTGCTCATGCTCTTTCTCTTACAAAATAAAGACTGAGAATGCAGCTGTCTTTATTGACACCAGACATACGCTCTTAGTGTTCAATCCCACTGCTAAAAACAGCCCCTGCCCTGGAGTACTAAAATGGTTCTAATGGGGGGCAGGGAGTCTCTCATAAGCCTCAACAGGTTTATAACACAGTTACTGAACCTACTTCCTTTAGTCTAAGGGCTCTGATACACATACCTTTCTCCTTAGTTGCTGTGCTGCTCTTCATTTATTGGGCTGAGAGTTCTTAGAAAAATATACCAGAGTTCCTTTCTCCCAAAAGGAGAAATAATACTAGAATTTGACCATAGTAATAAAAATAGGCAGCCAGGTAAATTAAATGACCCTTTGACACCCTCAATTCGCTCTGAGTCTGATAGCACTATAGCCGAGTCTGAGGACACTGACCATTTGTCCCTGTCGGATCCATCCTCTGTGGGCGACATCTTCAACAGATACTGGCAGCATCCACAGTATACCTCCCATCAAGATTCAAATAGATTCCTCAAAACATCCCCCTAAATTTAATGAATATCCTATAAATAAAGAAGCCTTTCAAGGCATCAAGCTCATAGATTACAAAGCTCAAGGCCCCATTATCCCCTGTACCAGTCCCTTTAATACACCTATTTTACCTATGAGAAAACCCAGTAGCCAAGGATGGTTTGTCTAGGACCTCTGGGCAATAAATGACACTGTTATCCCTCGGCACCCTGTTGTTCTTAACCCATATGCTGACAACCATTCCCACCGGATGCAAATTTTTCACTGTAGTTGATCTATGCAGTGCATTCTTTAGTATTCCAGTTGCTTTCACTTGGGAAGAATGGAAATACACCAGGACAGTAATGCCCCACCCGGAGTTTCAAAGGGTCCTTCTTACTTTTCACAAACCTTAGAAGCTGATTTGAATGGTAGGTTTTCTGCAGTCTCTATCTACTTTGTTACAATACCTAGATGATTTGCTCCTCTGCTTTTTTAATGTTTACTTTTGAGAGACAGAACACGACCAGGAGAAGGGGGGAGAGAGAGAGAGAGGGAGGGAGACAGAATCCGAAGCAGGCTTCAGGCTCTGAGCTATCAGCACGGAGCCCTATGTGGGGTTCGAACCCATTAACCATGAGATTATGACCTGAGCTGAAGTTGGATGCTTAACTGACTGAGCTACCCAGGCGCCCCTCTCTGCTCCTCTTCTTAAACCACTTTACAGGAAGACAGTATCCACCTGTTAAAAACCTTTGCCCTTAAAGGGAAATAAAGACTCTAAAGAAAAATTGCTATTTGCTCAAACTCAGGTTTGATACTTAGGGCATCTGACCTCAGAATATTTGGATCCAGAGAGACTCCACGGCTTTCCAAACTTTCCAAAACCTAAAACTAAGTGCCAAATATGAGTTTTTCTTGAACTGGTTGGCTACTGTCAAAACTGGATTCCAAACTTCTCTCTTCTGGCTCAATCTCTGTATGTTTTACTAAAAAATATAAAACCTCACCCTATTTGGAAAAATCAGAAAGACTTGCTTTGGGGACTTTAAAGAAAAGCCTATTAAACCCACCTGCCCTCAGACATCCTAATTATCAACTTTCCTTTTTCCTCTTTGTATGGGAGATGGGAGAGAATACCCTTGGGATTACTCACCCAAAAACACAGGGTATTACAACCAACAATTTGACCCTGTGGCACAGGGATATCACCTCGCTTCAGAGACATTCCTGCCACTGACAAAATAATCATGGAATCCCTTTCAAGCATCCTTGTATTTTGGCCAGGGGCAAAACTTCAAACATTTATACTGAGAGCTGGTATGCCCTTGGGATAGCTCATGACTTTGGATTATGGAAACAAGGTTTCCTTACCTCCAAGAGGGATAAAATTTAAAATGGCTCTTATGTCCAAAATTTGTTATATACCACACTTTTGCTGGCTACTTTATTAAGGTTCCTGGCCATTCCAGAGTCAACTCCCTGGGGGCCAAAGAAAACCTTCTCATTGATATTTCTGCCCAAAACACCACTCTCAAAGAAACTAATAACCAGACCCCTGTTATGGTCCAAAGAGATGTTCTGCCAAATGATAATTCAGAAAGATAGACGACACCCAACAATTGCCTCAGAAAGGGAAAAATATTGGAAATCTAGTCATTGTTGGTTCAATAAGGAGAGCCCTGGTTTGGACCAAATAAATATCTGGCCCTACTAGAAATTCTAAAGTTCTTATACTTACCGCTATACATGCATTAAACCATCGTGGTCTACTGACAATAATAGCATTCATGAACCAATACTGGTGGGGAAGTGTTAATGAGGTTGCAACAAGTGCCTACGTCACTTGCCCCACCTGTCTAAAACAGAAGCCAGAGAAACCTGTCTGCCCAAACGGATTTCATATAGCTTTCCCACTACATGAATAGAAACATGTTTTAGTAATGGTCTATGTTTTCTCACGGGACTGAAGCTTTCCCTTCTAGACAGGCTGCTGCTGCTTCTTTGTTAGAAAAAATTATCCCTAACTGGGGAACCCTCTCAAACTTCATAGTGATTGGGAACCTATTTTACTGGTCAGGTGCTTTGACAAGTGTGTGCTGTTTGGCCAGTTTTACAACACTGGCATGGTACAGATTGTCCTCAATCGTTGGGGTTACTTGAACATATTAACAATACTGTTAACACTCAACTTATAAAAATTTGTACAGATCCTAAAATACCTTGGCCCAAAGTACTGCCATTGGTTCCTCTAAATCTTGGTTCCACCCCTTTGAACCTCCTAGACTGTCACCATTTGAGATCGTCACAGATGCCCAATCCACTTGGCCCCTGTACCTCCTTTGAGCTACAGTAGATAAAAGAGGAGATATACTTCAAGACTGCAAGGGTCTAACTACTTCCATGAAAAATAACCATGCTTTAGTAGAGTGATCTTTTTCAAAGTGCATTCCCAGAAGACAACAACCTTAAGCATCATATCTTGCAAGCTGGAAACTGGAAAAGGCACCTCCATAAAGACTATTCGGTCTTGCTGAAAAGGCTCTTATCAAGAGCTGCTAATCCCGATGGCACCAAACTCCAAGGAATAGGCTCTTGGATTCACATGAATCCAAGGAGAAATCACCAAACCCTACCAGACCTGCACACCATCTGGTAAGCTGCAACGAAAGTAGAGGACAATTGACAATACAGCTTTTTCAACATACCGGGACCAGGCCTATATACTTTTTCCTCACTGATTGCTTCTACCAGCTCTTTCGTAGAAAGGAAATGCTCTAGGGGCACCTGGGTAGCTCAGTGGGTTAAGCATCCAACTTCACTCAGGTTATGATCTCACCTTCATGAGTTCGAGCCCTGCATTGGGCTCTGTGCTGACAGTTCAGAGCCTGGATCCTGCTTCAGATTCTTTGTCTCCCTCTCTCTCTTGTCTCTCCCCCACTCATGCTCTGTCTCTGTCTCAAAAATAAACACTAAAAAAATAAAAGTTAAAGAAAAGAAATGCTCTTGTGCACATTTCCCAAACCTTTGTGAAAGGGAGAAAACCTCTTCTCTTGATTAGGCCTTTGAGCAACAGCCTCATCATGATCCCAGGACAAATTAAATTTTCACTTGCTTTTTCTGAAGGGCTGGGTTGAAGGTTCAGAATTCATCTTTCATCTGATTCTGAATTCTTATCCAAATTCATAGTTTCTGAATTTGTAACCTTACAGGCTTTATCACTAGGTAAGATTTTCAAATGGTTTCTTTGAGACAACAACACTGTTTTAATACATCTTTGAAGTTTCACTAGTTTTGCAAAAAGTTCATTACTTATTGCCTCATGTTTTTACCTGCACGGAATCTTCTCAAATGCACTTGGTTAATTCTTACAGTATTCACTATTTTGCTTTCATGGCTACGATAGGTAAGGACTGCCAGGAGGCATACATGTCTCCAATGGACCCCATAGGGAGAACTTTTTTCCCCTAAATTGGAATTAAGTGCCAATAAACACTTTCAGCTGGATACTTTCTGACCTAGGGTCCTGGATCGGAATCATCATACAATTTGAAAGTTATGTTCCTCCTTCTGTTTTTCCCTAATTGTTTTTTTGTATTTAGTTGCCTGTCAAACTTATAAAAATGACGTACCCAATTAGGAGAGGATCTCCAATACTTACGGTCTTGAAATGATACAGACTTTAGATGGAAAGTGCCTCAGAGTTCCACCTCCTAACCTTGCCTGTTAGTCAAATGTGGCCTTACGTGGTTTCCAACCGTTATGTACTTTCCCTCCTATGTAGGGACAAGACAATCAGGAAAGATCCTGTCTGGCACTGAGGGACAAAACCACTAAATATGAAAAACCTGACTTTTGGTCAGCAATGCTTTCAAGGAAAGATTTTGATCAAAATGATGAAATGGGAGTATTAGAGAGAAACCTCACTGAAGTGGACTGGGGGTGTGGGAAGCTGTACCACTCAACGTCAATTACAGACTTCTATCAGAACGTTTTCCACAGGAATCATCAATTACAGGCCCCAACAGAGAAAAGAAGGTACATTGCATCTCCTACAAGAAATTGACTAGTCCTGCAACTCAGCCAAAGAGAAACTGTCATCACACTGGGTTCCGGCTTTTCTCCAAAGGACTTTTGTTCCAAACCACCCCTCCATGCATTCTCCTTCTGCATAAAATAATGTTCCTCTCCTTTGTTAGACTTCCCTATGCCATATTTTGCTTGTCCCTATTTGCAATTCTCTATTATTCCCGAATAAATCCATTTTCTGTTGGTAAAATAACTTTTATTTTTAAGGTTAACAGGTACAAACTTTCAGTTGTAAAATAAGTCATGGGAATGTAATGTATAGCATGGTGCCTACAGTGAAGAGTGCTGTATTGCATATTTGAAAGTTGCTAAGAAATGTTAAAAGTTCAACACAAAAAAAAACCTTTTGGATCCATGTCAGGTGATGGATGTTAACTAGACTTATTGCTGTCATTTCGCGATTCAAACACTGAATGTTATGTTGTACACCTGAAATTAATATGGTGTGTTAATTACATCTCAATTAAAAAACTTTCTCTATCTTATATATGCAACGTGGTACCAGTGATGGGGAGTCTCTTTTTAGTTCCATAAGCTGTTTCTTTGAATGGACAAAAGCAACGGGAGTTTAAAGTTCATCCTAACCAATGAAAGGAACTTCCAAATTCTGTTTAACTTCTAGAATACTAAGAGCAAAATTCAATAGCTACAACTCCTTTTTCTGCAAAGTGACATGAACTAATTTCAGTGGAGGAGACTGGGGAAGAAACAACTTGGGGGAAGCTACCTTCTCCACAGGAAGCTCCTCACTGGTGTTATTACGACACTAGGTGCTTCCAATACGTTTCCTAAAAAGAACTGCCCCACATCAATGGAATTGCCTGCATTAAAACCCACACTCCAGCTCCTATTCCTCTTTTTCTTAAATGTGAAAGAGATCCAGACGAATTAAACAGAGGCCCTGAAGTCTGAGAAACCGTAGGTGAGGCAAAGTATGAACTGCGAGGAAAAGGAATTGCAAGTGAGTGCCGCGCAGGGGTAGCCGGGGTAGAGGGGATGCTCCAGCGCCCAGCACGAGGGCGCCCCAGCAGCAGAGAGGTAAAGGGCCGGCAGACGGCGAGATCGGGCCCGAGAGACCCCGCCGATCCTCCCTCCGCGCTGGGCTCGGCAGAGGGGCCGGCCCGCACCCACCTGGCCTCCAGCAGCAGCGGGGTCTCGGGCCACTTCGCGGCCAAGTGGGCCGTCACCGACTTAGACGCCGAGGCCGTCCGGGCGTCGAGCAGGGAGAAGCACAGCGCCGTGGAGCCCAGGAGCAGCCGCACCACGTCCGTGGCCTTTGCCATGGCGCGGAGAGAGAAGCGCGAGCCCCTCGTACCCGGAGCCCACAGCCCGCAGCCGCCACGGCACAGCCGGCTCCTCTGGCCGCGGCCGCCCACTTCCGGTGGGGGGAGCTCCAGTCCGTTACTCGGAGCCGGGGCCTGGCGGGCACGGAGCGCATGCGCGTCCCGCTCCGGGGCTGTCCCGGGAGCCCCCCGGGGCTGGATCCTGGAGCCACGTAGGTGCGGGCGGTGCCGGAACCTGCGGCGGCGTGGCTGATGCTCCGGCGGGTCCGCGATCGGACCCCCTGTTATCGCGCAGGGGCTGTGGGACACCGGGAGGGGAAGCTAGCTCCCGGAGGCCAAGCTGGGATTGCGGCCGACTGAGGCTGGGTGGAGATGCCAAAAACTGGGAGCGAAGGCAGAAACCGGCGTGGCTTTTACCCATGTTTTCGCAGGCGGAAAATAAGGCCCATCCAAGTTCAGTTGTCTACGGGCTTCTACATTTTATAGCATATTAAAGCCACCTGGTAGAGCTTTTCGAAAGCCCGATGCCCAATAGTATTTAACTCTCCCCAGCCCCCAGGTGACTGAATGAGCAATCTTGTTCGGAAACCAGTGACATCACCTGGAGCGCTGGTTAAAACATAGGGTGTTGGGCCTCATCCTAGTGTTTCTAATTCAGTAGATCTGGTGTGGGGGGCAGGGATGCAAGAATTTACATTTCACGTCTATCAAGGCCCCAGGTGATACTGATATTGCTGGCTGGGAAACCTCGCTTTTAGCCTTTGTACTCAAAAGTGGCCCACAGTGGCTCAGAGCCTGGAGCCTGTTTCCGATTCTGTGTCTCCCTCTCTCTCTGCCCCTCCCCCGTTCATGCTCTGTCTCTCTCTGTCCCAAAATAAATAAACGTTGAAAAAAAAAAAAAGTGGCCCACAGGACGGCTGCAGCATCACCTATGAGCTCCTTAGAAATGCAGAATCTCAGGCCCTACCCCAGACGTACTGAATCTGAATCCCCAGGTTAACATGCATTTACTGCATCAGGCTCAAAGACAAAAGCTTGCAACAGAGTTAAGTGTTTTTCCAGTACAGATGATTCATCAAATCAAAATATTCCGTTTTATTCAACTGGGCGGAGGTGGAGCGTCGAGATTCTGACTCCTCGTCAGGCATGCTTCTTTTTCTATTCAGAAAGCTGTTAAATTTATTATAAATATTAAAATATATGGTAAAGAGAAGCAGCAGCTGGGAAAAATAGTTTCGGAGGATGTACGAGCCGTTCCTTTTTTCCAGTTACTCCTCTGCCTTTTAGGGAATCTGGATCTCCTGAAGCTGCTGAAACGTGATAATTTTTTCATTTCCTTTCATTTGTTTAGTATATACCTTTCCTCAGAAGAACTTGCTCTGGAAATTCTACTTAGTTCTCATCTTCTATGTTTAGCCTTCATTTCCTCCTTTTTCCTATTTGGTATGACCTATCCTTCCTTTAAATTCTCATAAGCTCTTTATCGTAACTGTCATAAACCACTTGTAATTTTCACTTTAGAATTTGAATACAGTACTTATATATTTCTCCTGTTAGAGATGGTGTTTCCCCAGGGCTCGTGCCTTAATTTTAGCATCCGTTGCAATACCTAGCACAGTACATGTTATTGGGGCTCAATAAATATTGAACAGTCCTTGTTTTTTGGATAAGTAGAACACTAAGGCAGATGAGTATGGAGCTTCATTTCTATCCACAGAACATAATGGGAAAATATATTAAGAATCTTCCACAACTATTTGCTTTAATTAACTCCTCATGTCCATTTATTTTTGGACTGAAATTTTGACTGAAATTGTAGGATAAAGGAAATAAGATATTGACGGTGAATGTCTTAAATGTCAGCATATCTGATGGTTGCAAATCTTTGAGAAATGACTTGTGTATGAAGAGTCACATAAAATACACTATTAAAAGACACTAATAAAACATATATTTATATACATTCCAGTATATTTGAATTCACAAGAGGAATGCTACATTTCTCTTTTAAAGAATGAAATTAATCTAATCCAGGGTCATTTATTTACATAATTATTATAAATTTTAGCCTACATAGTATTTTCCTAGAAACTTCAGTGGGTTTGAAATATTCCTTAGACTGACTATCCTTGGGCTTGTTTCCTCACATGCACAATGAAAGACCAGGACTAGGTGATATGTAAGTGTTGGAGGAAATCATTAGGAGAACTTCTGGTTGACCTCAGAGCTGGACGTGGGCAATGAGAGACACTTTATTCCCTCTTCTGTCCTTGGAATATAAGTTCTTCCCACTGTTCCCAAATCAGGAGCCACTTCAAGGAAGCAGCCTTCAGGGAGTAATGTTATAGAGACCTCTGCTCTGTATATGTTGTTGAACCCTGTTAAAGCCTCAGTATAAACTCTTAAGATTCTGACAGGTGGGTGCTCAAATCTACTTGTCTTGCAGTTGCCCAAGATAAGCCTTGTAAGTAAGTCCCCTCGCTTATTAAAACTGCCACCTACCAATCTGGAGTCCTCTGCTTCTCTCTTCAGTTTCTCCTTGCCCTCTGTGTATGACTGCCAGTTTCAAATTTCACCCAGGGAACTCTCAAGGTTGTGAGCCAACATTGAAGTTTCTTCTGTATGTCATTTCTATGTACAGATAGAAATACAGTAAAACCTTGGATTGTGAGCATAATTCATTCTGGAAACGTGCTTGTAATCCAAAGCACTTATATATCAAAGCGAATTTCAAGAACCATTGGCTCAGTCGTGATCATGTGATATTCGGCATCACGTACTACTTGTATTGCAAGACATCGCTCATTTATCAAGTTAAAATTTATTAGAAATGTTTGCTCATCTTGCAGAACACTCACCGAACAAGTTACTTGCAATCAAAGGTTTTCCTGTATTAAAGTGCAAAAACTGAGTAACTCAGTGAAGGTCACTCAAGTTAGTGGAGCAGCAAAGCATTCTAACCTTCATTATCAATAACCCTTTGGCACAGATTGGCTATGAAGTGAATATAGATCAGGAACACAATTGTACTTGAATATTTTTTAGCAAAATGTTATTCAAAGTTATTCACATCAGGGTAATATGAATGAAAATTGATGATGATAGCAGTTTTCATTGTATGTGGAAGAAGTGATTAATGAGTCCTTCATAATAAGAATATTGTGTTTAATAAAATAAATCATCTTGAAGTAAGTACTGCATGGACTATATTTATTTAATGAAAATAGTAGTGCTATGTGATGATAAAGTTACTACCAAATTATCATGTAATATAATAAAACTTTAATTTTCTCTACCTATAGTCTCATAGCTGAAATGGCTTTTTAAAAATACTACCCTGTAGGTCTTCCAGATTTCCCTTACAATAACAAAGACCCTTTTCTCATTTTTTATTTGAATATCTTAAGTACAAGAAAATGTCTAACTCTTCATTCCAGTTGGGAAGAATTTATAGACTTATTTAATTTGTTATATTCCTACTCCCTAGGCAGGATTATACTAAAACTGTAATCAAATGAGTTATTGTTTAGTTTCCTTTAAGTGTCAGTAAATTTGATTTTTATAAGTTTGCACATTTTACCTAACATACATTACAAATGCCTCACAAATGTCTAACTCCAGGTATGTTTGATGACATTTTTTACTGTGGTTTATTAACTACAGTGACTTTCAAATAGCAAATTAAGTATAGAAAATACATAATTTTTTCAAGTTTTTGTTTAAATTCCAGTTAGTTAACACATATGGTAAAATTGGTTTCAGGTGTAGAATTTAGTGATTCATCACTTACATGTAACACTCAGTGCTCATCACAACAATACCCTCCTTTGTACCCATCACCCATCTAGCCCATCTATCAACCCTCAGTTTGTTCTCTATGGTTACAAGTCTTTTAGATTTGCTTCCCTCCCCCTTTTTTTTCCTTCCCTTGTGTCCATCTGTTTTGTTTCTTAAATTCCACAAATGAGTGAAATCATATGGTATTTGTCTTTCTCTGACTTATTTCACTTAGCATAATACACTCTAGTTCCACCCACATCGTTGCAAATGGCAAGATTTCATTATTTTTGATGGTTAGGTAATATTCCAAATATTTCATTGATGTGTATACACACACACACACACACACACACACACACATATATATATATAATGGAATATTACTCAGATGGAACATTTGGGTTCTCTCCATAGCTTGGCTATTGTTGATAATGCTGCTATAAACATCAGGGTGTACGTGCCCCTTCGAATCAGCAAATCATGGAAAGAGCCCAAACTGATGGAGAGTCCATTGACTGATGAATGGATAAAGAAGCTGTTATACATATATATATATAATATATATAACATATATATAATATGTATATAACATATGTATATGTTATATATAAAGAAGCTTTTATATATATATATAAGCTTTTATATATATATATTTCATTGGTATATATATATATATATAAAAGCTTCTTTATCCATTCATCAGTATCCATCCATCCATATACATGTGTGTATATATACACACATATACACATATATGTAATGGAATATTACCCAACCATCAAAAAGAATGAAATCTTGCCACTTGCAACGATGTGGATGGAACTAGAGTGTATTGTGCTAAATGAAATAAGTCAGTCAGAGAAAGACAAATACCGTATGATTTAACTCATTTGTAGAATTTAAGAAACAAAACAGATGAACACAGGGGAAGGGGAAAAAAAGAAAGAGGGAAGCAAACCATAGAGAACAAACTGAGGGTTGATGGAGGAAGGGAGGGAGGGTTGATGGGTGGGGGATGGGCTAGATGGGTGATGGGTAAAAAGGAGGGTACTTGTGATAAGCACTGGGTGTTGTATATAATAAACCACTGAATTCCACTCCTGAAACCAATACTACATTTTATGTTAAGTAACTTGAACTTAAATAAAATATTGGAAGAAAAAATATAACATTTTTAAGTTAATCAATTGGGCTGATACGAGAACTTGACATCTATTTAACAACATTCTTTTATACTTACATACATGGTCGATATTTTACAGTTATGCATTCAAAGTTTGCTAAGTTACTATTGCTTCTATTATTTGCTTTGTTTCTTCAACAAAACACATAGGATTGAAGCATGTTGGTGGCAGGCAAACCTATGTCCTGCTTTTACATCTTCTAGTAGAGGCTAGTATAGTTATGTGCACCAGCTCACCAATTTGTTCAAAATATGTTGCTTATCCTGTATGGGAAGCTGACCATGTCATATATGTGAAAGAATACTGAGGTGGATAAAATGGTTAATGTCTTCGAAGGGCTCACAGTGTAGTGAAGATATGACATCTCCCAATAAATTATTACAGGGAAAAGTTAATAAAATTCTATGGAAGTCCAGAAGAAAATACTTTTTAAGAAATCTCGTTGAACAAATAAACAGCTTTAGTCAAATTTCTCACCCAAATTATTTCCCGAATTTAAATCTAGAACTTTGAGGGGCGCCTGGGTGGCCCAGTCGGTTAGGCGTCCGACTTCGGCTCAGGTCATGATCTCACGGTTTGAGAGTTCGAGTCCCATGTCGGGCTCTGTGCTGACAGTTCGGAGCCTGGAGCCTGCTTCGGGTTCTGTGTCTCCGTCTCTCTCTGCTCCTCCCCCACTTGTGCTCTGTCTCTCTCTGTCTCTCAAAAATAAATAAAATGTAAAAAAAAAAAACATAAATCTAGCGCTTTGAGAAGCTGCACAAATGCTTTCCATCCCTATGGAAGCACCTGGCCCTACTGTCATGATTATCAACAACAAAAAAGACGCCTTTGTAGAGCAGCTTTACATTTACATCATGAAACATGGTCTCAAATCTTAAGTGACTTTGTCCATTGGTTGGGAGGGTAGCACCAGACGTAAAAAGTAAATTAGGATGAGAAGTTTTCTGTGAGAAGATGTAAAGGACTGCATGTTACAAGAAACGTGACAGGAATTGAGGGAGGAAGTGGTCTCAAGAAAAGCTTCGCAGAATAAGTGGTGTGACCTGGAGGGAGTTCAGGGGGCAGGTCTGCCATTGTAGTGTGGATGCAGCCATAGACATTGCAAACAAATGGACGTGGATGGACGTGTTTCGAAAGTCTTTACTTATGGACACTGAATTTCCTATTTTCACGTATCATAAAATATTCTTCTTTTGTTTTTAAATTTTAAAATGTAAAACCATTTTTTTTAAATGTTTACTTATTAGAGAGAGAGAGAGAGAGAGCAAGCAGGGGAAGGGCAGAGAAAGGAAGACAGAAGATCCTAAGCAGGGTCTGCACTGACAGCAGAGAGCCCGATGCGGGGCTCAAATTCACGAACTGTGAGATCATGACCTGAGCCAAAGTTGTATGCTTAACTGACCACCCAGGTGCCCCGAAAAATGTAAAAGCATTCTTAACTTACAAGCTATACATATTTGGCCCATGGGCCCTAGAGTACCAACCTTTGCTCTAGAGAAAGTTTTGCAGGAAACCTAAAGAACTCTTTATGAATTATTTTCTGTGATAACAAAAAACTGGATACAGATCAAATGTCCACTGAAGTACAATGACAAAATAATTTGTGGCTTCTTTGTTCAATACAATATGAAACAGTAGTGACAATAAATGAGTCACAGCTATGTAAATAAACATGGACGAGCCTCAAAAACACAGTATCAGTGATAAAGCCAGTCAAAGAATACGTATACTAAAATTCTGTTACATAGGGTTCAAAGACAGATAGAATTAACAATATAACCTTTGGGGATACATGGAAACTCAAATGAAAGCAAAGGAATGGTGAACACAAAACTCGGTGTTTTGGTTATCTCTGAGTGAGAAAAAGAAGATGAAACAAAGATGTGCCTTCTAAGACATTAATAGTCTGCAAAGAACTCACCAAACTCCACAACCAAAAAACAAATAATCCAGTGAAGAAATGGGCAGAAAACATGAATAGACACTTCTCTAAAGAAGACATCCAGATGGCCAACAGGCACATGAAAAGATGCTCAACGTCACTCCTCATCAGGGAAATACAAATCAAAACCACACTGAGATTATCACCTCACCAGTCAGAGCGGCTAAAATGAACAAATCAGGAGACTATAGATGCTGGACAGGATATGGAGAAATGGGAACTCTCTTGCACTGTTGGTGGGAATGCAAACTGGTGCAGCCACTCTGGAAAACAGTGTGGAAGTTCCTCAAAAATTAAAAATAGACATACCCTATGACCCAGCAATAGCACTGCTAGGAATTTACCCAAGGGATACAGGAGTGCTGAGGCATAGGGGCACTTGTACCCCCATGTTTATAGCAGCACTCTCAACAATAGCCAAATTATGGGAAGAGCCTAAATGTCCATCAACTGATGAATGGATAAAGAAATTGTGGTTTATATACAGAATGGAATACTACGTGGCAAGGAGAAAGAATGAAATATGGCCCTTTGTAGCAACGTGGATGGAAGTGAAGAGTGTGATGTTAAGTGAAATAAGTCATACAGAGAAAGACAGATACCATATGTTTTCACTCTTAATGTGGATCCTGAGAAACTTAACAGAAGACCATGGGGGAAGGGAAGGAAAAAAAAAGTTAGAGAGGGAGGGAGCCAAACCATAAGAGACTCCTAAAAACTGAGAATAAACTGAGGGTTGATGGTGGTGGGAGGGAGGGGAAAGTGGGTGATGGGCATTGAGGAGGGCACCTGTTGGGATGAGCACTGGGTGTTGTATGGAAACCAATTTGACAATAAATTTCATATTAAAAAAATAAGATATTAATAGTCTACTTCTTAAGAAAGGTGGTGGATATGTGATCTCACTTGTGTGGGACGTAGTTCATAATGTTTACAAAGTGGAATAAAAAAGCCACAAAGCAAATTATGTCAATGTCTTCAAAAATGATGCTTCTCCATTGCCCGCAGAATTAAATTGAAATTCCTTACATATATATTGCTTGACACACTTCTAGACTTTACATGTTTAATTGAATACTGGCCATGGCTTCTTCATTTCCTGGAAGAGCCTCCATTTGTGTTCTAAGTCCAGCTATGCTATTTAGAAATCCTCTCTCCTAGAATGTGTAAGTTTTTAGAGAATATTTCTATATTTTATTTTCCCAATGTTTAAAGAAAACTTTTTTGTTTAACACTCTGACCCCATCATATCCATACTCTTTGTCCTCAATCTCATCACCATGTTCCTGATTTTTAAAATTATTTTTCATTTCCTGAACTTGACAAGCCCTTTTGTGTCCTCTTTTATGTGAATTTTGTAACTTTTAGCTAGAATTAACTTTCACTTTTTTTTTCATCCGACCTGGCAGCAAAGCCCATATCTTTTCTATTATGTCAGGAGGTAGAGATAATATCTCAGTCACCATGGTTCTCTAGTCCTTGCCTGGGGTTTAGCTTATAGTAAGTGCTTAACAAATATCTATTGAATCTTAAATGATGAATATTCTCTAGAACATTTGATTTTCTTTTTATTTTCAGTGTTTTCAATGGAAAGAATGTACAAAATGGCTATAGAGCAATGAAATTAATTTTTTAAAACACTTACTTGTTTTTGAGAGGGGGGAGGTGTAGAGAAGGGGAGGCAGATGATCCAAAGTGGGCTCTGAAGTGGGCTCTGAGCTGTCAGCACAGAGCCTGACATGGGGCTTGAGTTCACAAACCACAAGATCGTGACCTGAGCCAAAGTTGGATGCTTAACCAACTGAGCCACCCAGATGCCTCATGAAGTTAAGTTTTTAATGACACATTTAAGAATTTATCTATTCAAACAACATTCTAGAAAGCCCTTTTTCATGGAGTAGGCACTTTATCAGATGCTTCAACTGGTAAAAGTATGTTTTAACATTGTGGTAAAATATACATGACATAAAGTTACCATGTCAACCATTTTTAAGTGTAGTGTTAAGTACGTTCACATTGTTGTACAACCAATGTCCAGGACTTTCTCGTCTTGTAAAACTGAACCTCTAGACCCATTTAACAACTCTCCAATTCCCCCTCCTTCCAGCTGTGGGCAACTCCATTCTAATTTCTGTCTTTGTGGATTTGGGTGCTCTAGACACCTCATATAAGTAGAATCCTGTGGTATTTATCTTTTTATGACTAACTTAGCATAATGTCCTCAAGGTTCTTGCATGTACAGCATATGTCAGAATCTTCTTCCTTTTTACGGCTGGATAATATTCTGTTTTATGTATATGCCACACTTTGTTTATCCTTGGTGGACACTTGTGTTGCTTCCATCTTTTTGTGAACAGTGCTGCTACGAACAAAGTGTACCCCAATGTTTATAGCAGCGCTTTCAACAATAGCCAAATTATGGAAAGAGCCTAAATGTCCATCAACTGATGAATGGGTAAAAAAGATGTGGTTTATACGTGCAACGAGATACGACTTGGCAATGGGAATGAAATCCTGCCATTTGCAGCAACATGGATGGAACTGGAGGGTATTATGCTAAGTGAAATAAGTCAGGCAGAGAAAGATGGATATCATATGTTTTGACTCATATGTGGAACTTGAGAAACTTAACAGAAGACCATGGGGGAAAGGAAGGGGGAAAAATAGTTACAAACAGAGAGTTAGGGAGGCAAATCATGAGAGACTCTTAAATATGTGAAACAAACTTTGGGCAGGTGGGAGGTGGTGGGAGAGAGGGGAAAATGGGTGATGCGCATTGAAGAGGGATTTCATTTGTTGGGATGAGCACTGGATGTTGTATGTAAGCAATGAATCACGGGAATCTGTCTCCAAAACCAAGAGCGTACTGTATATGCTGTATGTTAGCCAACTTGACAATAAATTGTGTGTGTGTGTGTGTGTGTGTGTGTGTCTTGACATCACCAAAAGTGGAATCATTGGATCATATGGAAATTCTACTTAACATTTTTTGAGGAAATGCCATATTGTTTTCCAAAGTGGCTGCACCATTTTATATTCTCACCAACGGTACACAAGGGTTTTTTTTTCTTTTTCTTTTTTTTAATGGGTCATCCTAATAGGGGTGAGGTGATATCTCATTGTGGTCTTGATTTTTACATTCCCAATTGGTCACAGTATTTTTTTAATGTTTACTTATTTATTTTTGATAGAGAGAGAGAGTGCTCGTGCATATGAGCAGGGGAGGGGCAGTGAGAGAAGGAGAGAGAGAATCCCAAACAGTGTCCATGCTGTCAGCACAGAGGATGTGGGGCTCAATCCCATGAACCATGAGATCATGACCTGAGCTGAAATCAGGAGCTGACACTCAATCGACTGAGCCACCCCAGCACCCTGTCAAAATGTTTTTGAAAAACCAGTTTTGGAACTACTTTCATACCCAATTTATGAGCTATTCAAGTAATTAACTTCCATCATTATATGAGTACAAGCCGTACATCTCAACGTATCACCTGAGAGATTTAGTAATTCAAAGGGATACATGATCCCCAATGTTTATTACAGCACTGTTTACAGTAGCCAAATTATGGAAGCAGCCCAAGTGTCCATTGGCTGACGAATGCATAAAGAAGATGTGTATTAGCAGCAATGGAATATTGCTCAGTCATAGGAAAGAATGAAATCTTGTCATTTGCAACAACATAGATGGAACCAGAGGGTATCGTGCTAAGTGAAATAAGTCTGAGAAAGACAAATACCATAGGATTTCACTCATACATGGAATTTAAGAAACAAAGAGCAAAGGGGAAAAAAAGAGGCACACGCAAACCAAGAAACAGACTCTTAACTATGGAGAACAAACTGATGACTCCCAGAGGGGGGGTGGGTGGGTGGGGTTGGGTGAAATAGGTGATGGGAATTATGCAGTATACTTATCATGATGAGCACTGAGTTATGCATAGAATTGCTGAATCTCTATATTGCACACCCGAAACCAATATAACATTATATGTTAACTACATTGGAATTAAAATAAAAAACTTAAAAAAATTTTTTTAAGGAGATTGAGTTAGGGTGACATTATCATCACCCCCCAACAGAGTAGCCTAAACCACGGAAAAATTGTATTTTTTTCCTCACGAAACTGTAAATAAGCACACCGAAGCTGCTTATGGTAGCTCAGAGCTGTGCTATCTTTTGTCATCTTCCAGATGTGGATTTTAACCTCATCATTACAGACGACTCGTACATCCCTAGTCATCATTTATATAGTCCTAGCAGGAGGAAGAGGAAAGAGAAAGGCCAATAGGCAAAACCTGAGTGCCTGTTGAGTTGGTTATATCTAATAAAGTTTTCCAGAAGCGTATCCTCTGACCTCATCCACTAGTTCTTTACCATCTGGACCCCCCCCCCCTTGTGGGATGGGTCTAGGAAATGTAATTGTATACTGGGCCCATCTTGCCCTCTCTCTCCCAACAAAATCACGTTTCTGTTGCTGAGGAATCATGGAGTGATGTGTATTATGTAGACAACTGGCTGTGTTTGCTACACCTTTCTGCTTTCAGTGTTTCATTTTGAGGCAACGAATTAGCCTGGAAACTAGAGGGAGTAAGATTTCCAGAAGCCAGAGGACATTTTGTAAGGCAACATCAGGACAAGGACTGTATGCCATAAGTAAATATCTTGTAGCTTACTGTAAGTACCATAATGAGTGTTTAATTGGTTAAAGAATCACTCGAAAGTCAAATTGCAGTACGTGAAGATGTGCCTTTATTTCAAAAATATTATAATTCAAAAACAGCAAAATGTCAAAATTTAGTGTTGATCGTTGTCTTGAAGCTGTTATATTTGCAGCTGCAAATGCTAAAAATCACTTTGTCTAAAATTATCAAGCATGATGAGCCAAGAAAATTTACGTCATTTGTATAATTTTGGTTTAAAATCCTCCAGATCCAGCAACTGATATTAATACAATCAAATAACAATTTGTTTCATTTCAAAAGCCCAAATTTGTTTTTGCCTAGCCAAAGGAAAGCCAGAGAAATTCACTCTTCCTATTTAACTTCTCTTCTGCTTCTGAGTGCGTATTTCAGCTCTAGAATTAGGAAGGGGGATTCTGGAGAGGAAGGAGGCAGGAAGGTAGTTGAAGTAGGAAATCAAATAGGGAATTTATTTCTTGTGTATATTGTGTCAGATGGAGATCCTGAGGGGGGCAGAAGAGGAAAGGGACGGGAGTTTTGACAACATTAGCAGACTTGGGAAACCTTTTTAGTTTTTTTCCTTTTTGTGTCCATTCCACTTTGGGGCCCAGTACCTTTCTGTTTTCTCTTCCCTCTTCTTCTTTTCCCTTCCACGGTTAATCTGATATCAATCATCTTTAATTCAGTGTGAATGCGTTTCCGAAACTAGGCTGGAGTTGCGGGAGTACTGTTTGCAGGAGTGGTTCTGTCTGCTCAAATGTTAGTCACTACCCTCAGCTGCAACTGCCCCGGAAGAAACAGGGACATGGACATGACCCTAGGGGGCACAGGTTATTCGGTGTAACAAGAAGTCCCTGCTTGTTCCATCCTTGGCTTCTAGACTCTTTTCCCTGTAGTTTGCACTTCTCTCCTCGCATCAACCCCTTTAGCTCATTGATTCTGCTGCCCTTCCTCAAACTGGATAACCACTCACTAGACCAGCCCTTTGGTCTCATGCCCCAGACAGTTTTTATTTTGAATCATTTGGTATCCAGAACATCTGGAGCTTCTCCTTCTAAAGACAAGTGGGATGCGCAGGGATATACTTCTCAGAAACATCTTGGGGGTGGGCGGCGGCTAGGCAATAAGTAAAAATGGATTAGAGCGTACATAATGACTGGTGGACAACTTCAGTCATGGGTGACAACATTTCCCAACAGTTGACTACTGGGAAGTTGGATTCAAGACTTAGGTATTTTAGTGCATTATGTTAACATATTAACATGTGACGATAATAATGAAGATTAATCTGCGAGTATGGACACTTCACGGATACCAAAAAACAATACGGAGAGGATAAAAACTCTAAGAACAATGGAATGAGTTAGGGAACATCTCACTGTTTTTTCTTTATTGTAATGTGTCACAAGAAGTATATGTAAAACTATAATGTATTAAACAAAACAATGTATCTAAATAATGCTTCGTGTATGCCTAGGACATGGTAGGCACTGAAAATGAAAATCTATTATCAATTATATTATTTTGTTATATATTTGTCACACTATATTATGATTCTATAATAAAACATTATGTCATTTTATCAGTACTAGGTGCTTTATGAGATTATCTTTGTTTCTCATTGTTATAACTTTAATGTCCATGTAGCAGAATTTTCTGTTCATAACATTTCCTAAACTGGTGGGGATTTTTATTAAATGCTCTTTGGAAAGTATAAGTCCGATTATTCACCTAAACTTTGTGTTCCAAGTTTCTATAATTTAAAATGTCACAACGATTTCTGCCATTGCCTCAGAAGGTATCTCTTTGCCTACCAGTATCTCTGCTGTGTTGTCTGGATTTATAGTTAAGCATTTGGCTTTCGTTTTTATCTCTAATTCAGCCAGGCTGGAAGAGTCGAATAGTAATACTAGCTGGCATGGAGTTGAGTCTGTGTCAGCATATTGATGATAGTGACACCAAAATGTCTCTCTGTCTCACGAAACTGCTTCATACAGGCATTAAACAAGTGTGGTGACAAAGGGGAGCTGACGGGACTCATCCCCTAAAATGGATGAGCAGTTGCCCACTAGAAGAGAGAATGTTTACAGTGAGATGGTGCATTATCATCATGACATGAAACAAATCAGTAGATCCCAACTACCCAGAATACGTAAGAACAAGTATATGACTCTTTGCTGGTCATTGAAGATTAACTGAGACCAGAATGCTTTCGTTCTAAATGTGCTAAAAATGAAACTCACCATGATGAAGCCATCTAGAAAAAAACTATAGCTGTTGCTCAGTCCTGATAGGATGATCACTGGCTAATCAATTTTTTTTATTTAGTCAATGTTTTTAATTGAAGGAAAACATTGATACAGAAAAGTGAGCACGTCATACTTAAATGACTCAATGAATTCTCATACGGCTACCACACTCATGTATCCTGCACCCACATCAAAAAATGGTACATACTGTCCACACTCCTACTGCCTGCTAGCGATCAGTACCCATAGTTCCCTCCCCAAAGCTAACCAGTACCCTGAATTCTTACATAATGAGTTAGTTTTATTTAATGTTGAGCCATACTTCCGTGCTACTTTTGAGAGTGGTTTAAAGTGAGGGAGTGGATTATCAGACAAATGTTACAGAAAGACTGTTCTACACCCATACAAAGAATAAACCTGAGCCACAAAGACTCTGTAAGAAGTGATTGAAATAGTTCAGGTAAGAGAGATCAAGTCAGTAGAGTAGGGCTGGAAAAGAAGAAGCACACATGCATGTATGGAGCATGAGGGGTTCAGACTGACATACAGATTTCTAGCTTTGAGAACTGCATGAATGTGGTTCCATTCCCTGAGAAGATGTAGCAGGTTTTAGGGGAGAAGAAATGAGTTTGGTGTTGGACACACTGAGTTTGAGGCACAATGTGGCAAGGAGATGGGTAGCATTCAAGGCATTAGGAAGTCAGAATGCAAAATATTTGTTGGTTGAATGTCTGAGGGAAGGACACATCAAAGAAATAAAGGTGTGGGGCACCTGGCTGGCTCAGTCTGAAGAGCATGCTACTCTTGATCTTGGGGTCATGAATTTGAGCCCCACGTCGGGTGTAGAGGTGAAACAAACAAACAAACAAACAAACAAGTAAATACTTAGGGAAAAAAGTAATAAAGGTGTGATTATGATGCTTAGGACTCTGGCTTGGGCACATAGATGAATAGGAGGGATGTTCACCGAGCTAGGACAACCGATGAGTTTCAGTGAGTTTGAGGCACTTAAAAGGAATCCAGACAGAGATAGTGAAATAGTTGGATATATGGGTCTGGGCTCAAAACATGGATGTTCTTTTTGAAGAAGATTAAATAAAATAAGGTATTTAACAACACTCTGGAAAGTAGAGAGTGCTCCATAGACCACTAGCAGCTATTATTTTTTTGTTGACTCAGTTTAAAAAGGCCCTGATAGTGATATCCAACTGGTCCCTGATTAATTGCTGGAGGAAAAACATCATTTGTGGTTTTGTGGAGGTGAAATAAGACATCAGCATTTGTCACTGATAACAATGGCATAGTGCCAGTCTCTAAAGCCATTTCAGCCAGTGCACATCAGAAATCATTCACCGAAATTTTAACTGTGAGGCAATTCAATTCTGTAAGAAAGGGATACTAATTTATTTTTTTAAAAATTTTTACTATTAATTGTGGCACTAAAAATGCCTTTACCTGGGTAAGTAATTGGTTGAAACTGAGGATCCTTCCGGACTCTAATTGGTTGAAACTGAGGATCCTTCAGTTTCACTCAGTAGTCCAGAGTGAAAAGCTCGTTATCAAGAAAAGTTCTTTGCTATGACATTGTCATCACCTTCTTTTCAGATCCTAGTGATTCACTTAGGAACCAGGGAAGCATCAGCAAGAAAGTGGTGTAGTGCTTGGGTTTGAAGTCAGGGGACTCCATAGAAAAGACCTGAAAAAGATGTATAAGGACAACACTGGATAGTTTAGACAAGCACCACAGCTTTAAAACTCCTGTCCTGAAGAGGTCATTCATCCTTTTGTGAGAGAGTGTGGCCCCTTGAGGCTTTAGTAAGTATGGAAGCAAGACCAAGTAGAAAGAGAACAACCTAGGTATCCGTCAATGGATGAACGAATAGAGAAAATGTGGACTATACATACAATGGAATATTATTCAGCGACGAGAAAGAAGGAAATCCTGCCATTTCCTACAACATGGATGGGTCTTGTTTTTTAAATTTATTTATTTTGACAGGGGGCAGGGGGAGCAGAGAGACAGAGGGAGAGAGAGAATCCCAAGCAAGCTCCTCACTATCAGTGCAGAGCCTGACAAAGGGCTTGAACCCATGAACTGTGAGATCATGACCAGAGTCGAAATTAAGAGTCAGGTGCTTAATAGACTGAGCCACCCAGGCACACCAACATGGATGGATCTTGAGAGTATTACACTAAGTGAGATAAGGCAGACAGAGAATGACAATAGAAAAGTGGTTGCTAAGTGCTGGGGGCAGGGGTGGTGGGAGAAAAGAGAGTTGGTAAAAGGCTACAAACTTTCAGCTATATGATGAATAGCATCTGAGGGTTTAATGTATACCATGGTGACTATGATTAATAACACTGTATCGTATCATTGAAATTTGTTAACAGTCTAGGACTTAAATGTTCTCAGACACACCATAAAGGTAAATATGTGAGGTGATGATGTGTGAAGTAAGTAGATGAGGGGAGTCCTTTTGCAATGTCTATGTATATCAAATCGCCACTCCACTATGTACACTTTAAATATCTTACAATTCTATATGTCAATTATACCTCAGTAAAACTAAAAAAAAAAAAAAAGAAGAATAAAATAGAAAAAAAGAAACATTTTTAAAAAAAGGAGAACAAATTTGAAGAAGTAATAAACTGGACATGAGAAATCATAGCTTCCTTCCACCAGACAGAATTCATACTCACCAGGCGCAATGCTCAATGGGGATACGAGTATAAACATGTCTCTTCCTTCAGGGTTCTTACAGACCAGTGGAGAGACAAACCTGTAAATAATCATGCAGAAATGTTAATTATAGTAATGGAGATATACAACACAACTGGAGCAAAGGGGAAGAGGGCACTTAATACTCCCAGTAAAGAATATTTCACAGATTAAGTGGTCTGAAATAAGAGTAGAGACATGAGTTGGAATTCCAACAGGCCAGAAAGCTTGCAGATACTTCCATTAGCCAAACTGATGAAGGGGCACCTGGGTGAGCGTCCGACTGGCTCAGGTCATGATCTCGCTCTTGACGAGTTCAAGCCCCATGTCGGGCTCTGTGCTGACTGCTCAGAACCTGGAGCCTGCTTTGGATTCTGTGTCTCCCTCTCTCTCTGCCCCTCCCTTGCTCATGCTCTGTCTCTCTCTGTCTCAAAAATAAATAAATATTAAAAAAAAATAACAAACTGATGATAGCCAGAACAAAAGATGACAGTAATTAACTATAGTACACCGAGCAAAAAAATATCCTTAGGTCCATAGTGATGTTCAAGAAAGAAGGCAGGGGGGAGATAGTTATGGGGCAGAGGAGAGCTATGGAGGGAGTGGGAGAAGGGAAGCTAATAAATGTAGACAAAATGATAACATCAGAAAAATCATCATCTGAAACTCCCAATGTAATGCTTGATTTGGATATGATTCATAAATAGATGCCAAAAGCATTGGATAAAATGATTTTGGAGAATGTGATATTTGAATGGTACCAAAGTAACACCCAAGAGTTCACTTATTCATTACAAAAGTATAATTGTAATTGCACAACAGAGTGATCTGGGGACACTGCCTTAACAGATGACCAAATACATCATCCCAGGTAGTGAGACAAGGTGATAAACCTTCTGATGAGATGTCATGGGAGGTGCACAACATCACTTATGAAGTATTTTTGGCTAAAATACGAAATTTTTGGCTAAATACAATCTACTCAAACCTCTAAACTGAACTTCCATTTTAGAGGAAATACAAGGAAGAGAGGAATAAGGTAAACAACTTTTCGAGAAACAGTGGAACAAATTCAGACTGTGGGGTCATTCTAAGATAAAATTGGCCTGATCTTTTGTAGGTTAATGTCGTGGGGAAGGAAATGGTACCATCCTAGATGAAGAGGAAACCTAGCAACAAAGTGCAAAGTGTGAACCTTGATTGGATCCCTGCTTCAGAAACAAATAGCTAGTGAGGATATTTGGGGGGAAACTGGGAGCAAATTTGAATAGAAACTGGACATTCAGTTAGGTTGTAGCATTGTTAATTTTCTTAGTTGTGATAAGGAAACTGTGGTTATAAAGGAGAATGGAGTTGTTCTGAGGAGATGTACGGAGTTTAAGATGTCGGTGACATACTGTCAAATGATTCAACGAGAAAGGTGTATCTATTTGGCGACATGTTAACGGTCTTTTTCATGCTGGCCCAGGGCACTCGGTGTCAGATCTATGGCTTGCTTCCTGATTTTATCATCGCAGACTCTTGGTGACTGCCTGCTCGGCCTGGCCTGACAACAGAGCTTTTCGGGCCTTAGACCACTGTGAATGTGACATGTCTTACTATATGACGAGGTTGTTTTAAATCCTTCCAGGAGCTGCCTGTTATTGTTTAAGTCCATCCCGGGCTCCAATCCCGTGAGCACTGTGTGACAGCACATGTCACCACAGAGTAATGTGTCCTAACAGACATTCTCAGACTTTCTGTACCTACTGTAGGAGACAGTTCTTTTCTTAACGTTCTGTAGATGGCTCTCTCATGCCATGTATAAGTGGAGACCACACCAGACTCAAGCAAAAAGAGGCAGTAATGTTTTTCTCCATTTTCTATTCAATGCCTCACTGTAATTCCTGCGTGCCGAATTTCCAGAGAGTTTAGGAAAGACATATTGCCCAAGTTGTAGTATTATATTCAGTTGTAACCAAATGAGTATTGAAATGCATACCCCCATTAAAATCAAATCCTCCCATGTTTTAAGTGCAGTAAAACAAAAAACAAAAACATGCTAATAGCTAAAACCAAAACATTATCAGGCAATCAGGATATTTGATTCATGCTTTGGGAAATACAATAAATCATGCTCTGATTATAGCATTTCAAATTGGTAAAGAGTCCCTTATGAATTAAATATTTTCTGCTCGAAAACATTGAGTTTATATAACAACTTATCATTTTCCTGATTTTAAACAGAGCATTTAAGTTATGGTCATTCAAACACTGAGTCCATGCAATCGCATGTATTGAGTGTAACTACAGCAAGCATGTAAAAATTACTTTTCAATAATGCAGATGAACATCTTATGTCTTTTCCCATTAATTTGAATATGTAAAATTTTCAACTGAGCTGATGTACATGGGGTCATAATTATAAAACATTGAAGAAACAGTTTTAAAATCAATGCAAAATACAAAAGGCACACATGAATGAATATGTATAAAAAAACTGCAGCCACAAGCTATTAAACATATAATTAAAATGGATTTATTGCTTTTGGCTTTGATTTTTTCCCTCTCTGTTATTGAATCATTATGGGGATCCCTTGAGTTCAATTATAATTACACACATACACATTATAATGTTACACATATATAAAGTACATATATAGTCTTTAAAGCTGAACTAATATAATAATATATATGCAAATTTAAATGTGTAAAATTCAGGTAATTAAAAATTATGATTCCCTAAGCAGCATTAACATACAGGTAGTTATGAATCACTGCATTTTGCATGAAATTTATATCACAATACATCTCTCTGGCAAGGTGGATTTATTGGCATCTGTGTGAATTCCTTGAATTTCATACCTTACATTCTTAAAGTATGAGCGATAGATTTCTATGCGTAATAATTTTATTCTATATTTAAAAGCTTTCTTTGTGTCCTAGATAGCCTATTGTTCCCTGCACAGGATCCCTAAGCAAAGTAGCCTGAGATGATTGCTTAATTTAAGTGGCTACATGGACATTTCAGAATCCTGTTCCCGGGGCCACAGGTGAAATAATGGGTGGGTGGGCATCCTACCCAGGTTTCCCCAAGGTGTAGATTTGTCAAAGGCTGAGTGGTGATTAGAATGAAGGGCTTTGCAAGAGAGAAGAGTAGGTTGCTTATTAGAATAATCCTGTTCTCTCACTGATTTTGAACGTGTGATTCAGAGAAGCTGAGCAGTTGGTAGATGGAGCAAAATCATTAAAAAGATGAAAACAAAGAAGGGAAAGCCTGTTAACAGGGAAATACTGCAACAAGGATTCAGAAAAGCTTGCTCCCTGAGGAGGCAGCCAGGTAAGCTAGTTGCTCAGGTTGACCCTAAACAAGCTTCTAGGTCAAACTCGTGGATTGAATGGCGTCCCCCAAAAGATACGTGGAAGTCCTCACCCACGTACCTGTGATCGTGACCTTATTTGGAAATAGGGTCTTTGCAGATGGAATCAAGTTAAGATGAGGCCACGAGAGTGGGCCCGAAGCTAACATGACTGGTGTCCTCAGAAGAGGAGAACACCATGTGCAGACCGGACACCCAGGAGGAGGCCATGCGACAGCAGAATCGTCCTCAAGGGATGCTGGCACAAGCCGAGTAGTGCCAAGAATCGCCGGCAAATGACTGGAAGCTATGGAAGAGGTGAGGAAGGATTCCCTCTTACTGGTTGCAGGCACCTTGAGTTCCTACTTCTAGCCCCCAGAACCACGAGATGATGCACTTTTGCTGTCTTTAGCCGCTCAGTTCGCGCTACTTGGACAAGAAAGCCCTAGGAAAGAAATCAGTCTCTCTGACGCGCCCAGAACAAGTTTCCTGTTCTCCCATGAGGACTGGCTGTCTCCCTTCTGGATTCCACTGTGGTGAGCTTCAGGTTCTCCTTAATTCTAATATTCAGTGAACTGACTTATGTTCCTTGGAACCAAAGCATCAGTATCAGTTGGAACCAGGACTGGTGAGGTATATAATGGAGGCACATCGGAAATGAAGGATGTGTGGCATTGGTCATGGTGAGGTCATATTGTCCATGAAGTGCTGGTAGCCCACACTTGGTGGTGATGCAAAAATTGATTGAGCCACACCTGTTGTCTCTAGGTGCCTCCAAAATATATCCACCAAAGGCAAGTCTTTCAGGACTTTTGTAACTCTGACAACTAGATCCAAAGGCCTGTAGGATTGTAGGGTCAGCTGAATTCCTGATTAGTCCATATTTCCAAGCAAAGATTTAGGATATAAATGGCAGAGTTTGGAATCCAAATAATGAGAGAATCTGAGAAACAGGAGAGGTTAAGTGATTTGCTCAAGGCTACACCGATTTGATGTTATGTGCATTTTACCACATATAGGCAAATAAGTAAAAGCACTGAGCTTATTATGGGTCCGGCAGAAAAAAAAAAAAAAAAGAAGTAAAGAAATAGCTGTTGAAGTGCAAAAGAGTGTATTGGGGATTATACCTGTGAAAATTTAAGGCTGAAATTGGAACAAGATCTCTGCCAAGACCTCCTATTCCCCACTCAATGTGACCTGTTGGACCAATGAAGGGCTTGTCCCTACAGAAGCTTTATTATTTTATTTTATTAAAATATTTTTAAATGTTTATTTATTTTTGAGAGAGAGAGACAGAGTGCGAGCAGGGGAGGGTCAGAGAGAGAGGGAGACACAGAATCTGAAGCAGGCTCCAGGCTCTGAGCTGTCAGCACAGAGCCTGATGTGGAGCTTGAACTCACAAACCGCGAGATCATGACCTGAGCCCAAGTCGGATGCTTAACCGACTGAGCCACCCAGGCGCACCTAGAAGCTTTATTATTTTAAAATGAATCTTTTGCTGAAATGTCCCACTAGAGAGTGGGACAAAAATTTGGGATCATCTAATCTTTATGATCTTTGCAGAATAGCTCAAAAATGAAGAGTATCTTATTGTATCTAATTCTTTGGAAATACTCATGATATCTATAAGATAAATAAAATTATAAAAGACATCAGGATACAATGACCAAGTACTTATTTCCTTTAACATTTTACCTAAATTAAGAACTCACAGATTTAGTTCCATACTGTTTACCTGACATATGCAGGCAGTTTCCTCAGGAGAATCTATGTCTCTATCTATCTTACATATCTCTGGTGTCAGTCATTCCTTAATTTTTTTTAATGTTTATTTATTTTTGAGAGAGAGCAGGCACGAGTGGGGGAGGGGCTGAGAGAAGGGGAGGATCTGAAGCCAGCTTTGTGCTAACAGTAGAGAGTCCAATGCGGGGGTTGACTCAGGAGCTGTGAGATCATGACCTGAGCCAAAGTCAGACGCTTAACTGACTGAGCCACCCAGGCGCCCCATTCATTCCTTAATTGGAGGATACAAAATATAAGTGAAAACTTTCAGTGCTGTCACTTACTGTCATTGTCCCATTCTCTGAGTGATTAAATATAATTGAATATTAGACTTAAGTTTGCTTCCTGGGTAAGGAAAAGAAAAGATAAGGGATCCTCTGGTTTCCTTCTGGTGGAATATAAATCTTGCTTAACCTCTCTCCTTTGCTCCCATACCAAGCAAGCCAACAGACAAACCAAGAAACAGAAATACTCAAACTAAAAGTTTCTGTGCTTCTTTGCCCATCTTCCAACATTATGCAGGGATTAGCCCCACTCTAGAGAAGAGATTTTCCTTTTTCACTAAGGAAATGCAAATGTTTGCCATGCTAACTGGTCAAAGGTAGGCAAGAGAGGGGAGAAAGGGGAACAGACATTTATCAAAGGATAACTCTTCTAACCTTTTCAATCCCACTGGGTTATAGGAAGGACTATCTCCACACCACAAAAGCGAAGATGTTTATTTATTCAAACAAGGCCATTTGGCCAGGGGCAGAGACTGATTCCGATTCCAAGCCAGGTGCTTTTTCTCATACATCACCGAGACTTTCCCCTTAAGAGAATATTTGTTCATGGATAAAGTGATTTTTGCTTCACAATTTCCACAAATATCCTGTTTTCTTCAGATCTCGCAATAGCCAAGAGCAGTTAGGAAAGCACACGCCCACAACCACCATATGTCATAAAAGTGATAACAGTCCACCAGTTGGTGAGTGCCAAGTTTCCTAGGTGTCTTTGATATTCTTAATAAGTCAACTTTTGCCAATGAATGACTTTTAGGCATAGAAGCTGGATGATATGTATTTTGAAACAATGATGGTAACCAATCATGACAAAGGTCCCATTAAAGCTGTCTAAAATTTGATATAATATAAAGCACTCTCTCTAAATTTGGAAAATCCATATTTCCAAATGGGGGATGTGTAAATTCTTTAGTAAGCTGATCTTAGAAAAAATAATAGACCATTATTTAAGCATCAGATATAATGCACACTTTGCCATTTTCATTTCACCATTTTACCTTCTCCTTTGCTTATGAATCAAAAACTATTCTGTTTCTTGGCTTGGAGGAGATGATGCTAACAAAACGTACTGTAATTGTTTAGAAGTGATTTTCTCCGGAGATCCAGGAAGCTTAAGTAGTTGAGTTTCCTATTACTTTCTGCCCCCTGGGTTTTACATTAGTTCTGCACTGACTTTCTTGTCTTGTGTATTTGTAAGAGTAAACGATTAGGTAGGAGAGGCTCCCGGGGACTGTTCTTGGCAATAGCAGGTTGTGCTTAACTACCTTCTACTTGCCCGCACCTGATGCTCTTGGTTATTAACAGAGTTTGTGGGAATCAATGGCTACAATATCTCTTTGCTTAATAGGTGTTCGCAAAGGAAAAGAAGATGTAATAACATTTATCTACAGGTGCGTCTGATGGTCTTCATCCAAGAAACAGAATTTTGCAGAGTTGTTGACAGCTGTTTTACTTGTTCTGTGTGTTCATTGCACAGGCTGAGCCATGAATATTCAAAACATGGTCTGCCTGTCTATGCCACCCATGGGAAAAATCAACAGGAAGGGGGGAGTGTGTGGTGGAAAGCAAGGAACAGTGAAGGCTATTGCAAATGAAGTGGTGGGAGGAAAGCACAAACCCACCAAACGATGGAACAGACAACCAGTAGAGGGTTTAAAAAAATGAAAATGTGACCCTGATGTCGAAGTCATAGTACCCATGACTTGGATACTTGCAGGACACCGGTGACCTCCAATTCATCTACTTTGTCTGACTGCTAGAGATTAAATCAAGTTCTGTGACTGTTCAGAGAAAATTTACAGTGTAAGTTTTTGCATGCTTGTCCTACCGTCTTTCTAGGGAAGAAACTATTTACCTCTCTTTTTTTCTCTTTTCCTTCTTTTTCTTCCTTTTTCTTCTCCATCTCCTCCTCTCTGTCCTCTCTTAATCTTCCCTTTCCTCTTCTTTTTCAAGCTACTAGACTTCCTTTGCTGTTGTGTGGGAAGGAAAATTGGAGAAAACAAAAGCCAGATGGCTCTCCACAATAAAAAGGGAAGGATAAGTTCCGAAGGAAAGATCTGGTTGAGGGATTGAAGGCTAGAGGGGTGATGGCCGGGGGGGGGGGGGGGAGGTTCAGGTGGGGAGGTTGGGAGAAGTGTGGAGCCAAATGGTATATGGGACTTCTGGAGGAGAGGAAATGGGTAATAAAGATTTATTGCTATGGGATGCATGATGGAATCCTTATATCTCTATTTCCAACCAAATCCTGAAAAGGTCGTGTGTGTGTGTGTGTGTGTGTGTGTGCACCATCTGTTATGTCAACACATTTGGCTGGGCATTAGGTAAGAGCAGAACTGACCCACTAAGACCCAAAGAAGAAGCAGAGTGAAAAAAACTATTAAAAAATAGGAATCGCTGCCTTTATTGTCCTGTAAATTATCTCCTACAGCCGAATGAAACTGCTCACTGCTTCCTGAACTTTTTGCCCCTTCTTACCTCTAGCTCAGCCTTAATATCCTCTATCACTTCCGTTCCACCCGGCTCTCCAAATCCTACCAATCTTCCAAAGTTTAAATGCCATCTTCCCCTCAAAGCCTTCTCTGACTCCCCGGGTGGAAGTGATTTTCTCTTTGATTCTTATTCTTACATTTTGTTTGCAGCTCTTTCAAGTTCCTCATCATCCACTGACTTGTATGACAGCCACACGGGCAAGTCTCTTTGGGCTGAGAGAGTGTGAGCTCCTCCTAGGAAGGGAACCTGTTCTATTTCCACCTAGACCCTGGGTCAGTACGCTTAGCAGATACTCCATCAACATCTACGGGGAAATGCATGCCTGGCTTGTCAAATAGAGGTTTTTAACCGACATCGTCTCTTATAAATTCATGGAGTTTTTTTAAAAAGCAATTTTGTGGGTAAAATTCCTTCCCATAGTACAACATTGAAAGGTGAATTGGTAATAACAAATTGCAACAGTTGATACAGTTCTAAAACAAGCAAGATGGAAAAGTAATCAAGAAATTCTTTAGAGGATACTATTTGTATTCCAGTAACTATATTATAATAGGTGCTCACCCATTTGGGAAATGTATTTACAAATCAAAACTGTGTGGAAGTGAAAAATAGCAAAACTGCCATTCTAGAGATTTCTATACACATGGAAGGGGATCCATGTTGTTATCTACCTTTGTCTTAAATTAAAAGAATTGTAAAATGTAAATTATTTTAGAATCAGAAGATGTAAGTAACCCAAAGTGCTAATTAGAGGTAATCTCCATACTTCCCTGTGGAAAGAATGGATACTTATGGCAATACACATTTCTCTATTTTCATAGTGTCCCTCTGCCTCCCAGCAATAAGAAGAGAAATTCTGATTTGAGAGACTACTTCAAAGAAATAATAAGAACCTAGAAAAAACGAAGGAACCATAGTTACATGTATCAACATAGGTCAATCTCAAAAAACACATTGATTACTGAAAAAGCAAATCACAGAAGAAGATGTACAGGACACGTCCCTTTACATAAAGTTAAAAAGCAGATAAAACAAGATAATATGTTGTTGAGAGGCGTATGTATAATGTCAAAACATGAAGAACATAGAAAATGTCAATGCAAAGTTTAAGAAGTGAACTTTCTTTAAAGAGATGCAAGGGAAGTGCAGTGTAGGAGGCATAACAGAAGGTGTCCAATGATACAGATAATATTTTCTTTTTTTTTTAAGTTTATTTATTTTGAGAGAGGGAGAGAGAGATCACTAGTGAGAGAGGGGCAGAGAGAGAGGGAGAGAATCCCAAGCAGGCTCCACACTGTCAGCACAGAGCCTGATGTGGGGCTCAAACTCACAAACTGAAAGATCATGACCTGAGCCGAAGTCAGACGCTTAACCGACTGAGCCTCCCAGGGGCCCCATAATAGTATTTTGTTTCTTAAGCTGGATGATAGATTTTTTAAATTGTACTGGTATGTTACATACACTTTTGTGTATGTGATCTAATTAATGTTGGCAAATGGATATATACTGGACCTTCACAGTCTTGTTTCAAAACTTGGCAAATGAATATCTACTGGACCTTCACAGTCTTGTTTCAAAACTGGTGTATATACAGCATCATGGTAGACACTTACGTCCAGGGTTATGCGAAACTACAAGACAGACATGCTACTTGAGGGTATCATTTTTTGTCAAAGCGTTTAGGCAAGGTATTTTTAAAATAAAGCATACTGGAATATTTTATGGAGTAAAACAAAGCATTTGCGTGGAGTTTCTAAGATAAAATATAAGTGCCGCCGAGAAAGTTGCTATTTGTGGCGAGCCATTTTAAGCTTGACCCCAAACCATTGTCTCCCAAAGTAATATGTGGTGCATGAAAAGAAGTTGGGAAGCCCCAAGGAGTCAAGAAGAGGTGTTTGGCCTGAGCCAACAGGGAGAGTAGACTCATGCCTTCTCTCAGAGCACAGCAAAGGGGGATTTATAAATATAACCCTCCAGCATATGGTGTTATACAAGCCTGTTTCCTTTTTGCTATTTTAGAGAATACTGAGCAAATTCCTTTAGAGATCTTTGCTGAAATAGCTATTATTTTTGGTGCCCCCTAGAGGTTGCTGGGGATACAGTAATAAATTAGTCTGCAGCTCACAAGTGACATTTGTACTAAGCCACCTTTGGAAGAGTGAGTGAGGGATTCTGGAGAGTTTATCATGGCAGATAATGCCCCTAAGACACAACAGGCTATCAGAAAAGAAAAGGAGACTTTGGGACACAACAAACAGGCATCCTTAAAATGCTGGAAGTCTTTATTAATTTCCTTCGTCCAAGTACAGAGTCGTCTCTTGTCAAAAAGGGGAGTGTCAGTTTTCCTAATACCTGTACATCAAGAAAGGGTAAAAGTTGTCTCTTGAGACAAGCAGGATAAGGGTATTCACAAAGTCTAGATTCCTCCATTCAGTGAATATTTACTGAGTGTCCACTATGTGCCAGGCATTATGCTAGGCGATGCAGGTACAGTGATGAGTGCAAGTATCATCTCTGTCTTTTGGGACATACACTTAGTAAAGAAGATGGCAACTAACCAAATGACATACCAATAAATGTATAATTGAAGATTGCTAAAATGTTATGGAATGAAAGCATATGGTGCTAGAAAGGAAGTGCTGCATAACAGAAGGATTAGATATACTGGTGGAATGTATCAAGAAGAACTTCTCTGAAGAAGTGACATCTGAGCTGACATCTGATGGATGAGTAGAAATGAACTATGTGAAGGATGGTGAGGATGTGTTCTGGGACAGATGAGCATGTGCAAAGATCCTGAGGCAGGTTGCAATGTTCACGGCATATTCTAGAAAATGAAAGAAGACCAGTGTGACTATATTGCAGAGAATGAGGGGGGCAAGGTGGGCATGAGAAGGCTTTGAGGTCCATGCTGAAGATGTAAGTCATTATTTGAAAAGCATGAGAAACCAATGAATTATTGAAAACAGGGAAAAAATATGATCAGATATCTGAAAAGAATATTATGACTTCAAAGTGTAAAATAAATTGAAAGATTCAGAAAGAGGGAGACCAGTTAGAATTGTGAGCCAAAGCCACGGATAATGGCAGCTTAGCTTTTATCAAGTTATTAGAAAGAAAGATGTTCTAAGAAGTATTTAGAAAGTAAAAATCTGTAGGACTTGAAAATGGATGGAATGAGAGGGATGATGAAGAAGAATTATCAGGGATGACTCTCAGGTTTCTGGTTCAAGATAGTTTTGCCATCGACTTGGGGCACATACATAGGAAAGATCATGAGTTTGGTTATGGACATGTTGAGTTGGAGATATTAGCAAAGCAACCAAATAGTGGTATTGAGAAGGCAGTGGCTACTGCAGGTACAGGGGGCTAGTGCAGGTACAGTCGAGAGGCGAGGTTTGGGCTGGAGATAGAGAGAGCCCTGAATGTCACTGGTGTACAGGTAGTAGACTGAAGGCAAGGGCACAGGTAAAGCTTTTGGTGGAGGGGTTTAGAGTGAAAACAGAGGTGGGCCGAGCTTTGAGGGACTCTAACAAAAAAGGTGAAAAGGAGTGGTCATAGAGTTCAAATCACCTTTGGCCAACTGTGCATAACTTGGCTTTTATAGCCCAAGTGAAAGATGTGGCACCGGAAAATGAAACTCAAGTAAAAATCATCCATTCGTTCAGTTTCACAAGAAGCACCTGAGCGTCATTGAACTAGGTTCTAGAAATAATCCGAATAAGAGGAAGGCATGACTCTGCCCTGAGTAGCCCATAATCTAGGGGGCATTGGCTTTCAGGCTCCAGCTCCTCAATTTGATAAGAAATCTATGGGGTCATGGAGAAATTCATGTCCCACTCTCATAGAGACAACTACTCCTTCCGGCTGAATCTTTGGGTTTCCAACACATGGTTCTGATCTCTACCACAAACCAGGCCATCACACTGAATCTTTGAGAACTCACCAGTCAGCTTGGCAATTAACACCCACTAGGAGAAGCCTGGGCCTTTTTTATGCAAGAAAGGACAGCCAGGAACTGGGCCAAATGGGGAAAAAGCCTCAATCTTTTGTTTCGAGCATTGGCCTCAATGTCAGCTTGACTTCGGAATCACATGGGGAGTTGAAAACATTCTGATGCCCACATCCTGATTTAACTGGTCTGGGATGAGGTCTAATATTAGGATTTTTTGAGCTCCCAAGGTGATTTTATTGTGCATCCAAGGTGGAGATAACCTCATCCCTGTGATGGCCCACCAGCTAGAGGCCACTAGGTACACACCTGTAGTAACTTTCTTCCTTCCCTAACTTGATTGATTAATCCAAACCATCCACCCAACAAATAACCAGCCAATATTTTATTATATACCAGGCACTGGGCCAACGTATTACTTTTCTATTGCAATATAATGAATAACCATAAACATAGCAGCCCAAAAAATACAGTTTGTGGGGCATAGTTCTGCAGATCACAGGTGGGGCTTGTCATGGCTGAGTTCTCCGCTCAGTGACTCATCTTGCTGAAACCAATGAGTCAGATGGGTCATTTCCTGCCCGGGGGCGCTGAGGAAGAATCCACTTCCAAGTGCATTCAAATTCTGGCAGAATTCATTTCCTTGAGGTCTTGCAGGCTATTGGTCAGGGACTGCTTTCAGCACCTAGAGGTTGCTGGCAGTTGCTTGCCAGGTGGTCCCCCTGGGCAGTTCACAAAATGATTCTTCTTCCAGGTCAGTAAGAATGAATCTCTCTTATTTCTTCCTCTGTGACCAGCTGGAGAACACTTTTCTGCCTTTCAAAGACTCAGATATAACCAGGATTATTTCTTTTTACCATACAACCTGACAGAATCACATCTCTGCCCACACTCAACAGAATGGGATTATACAAGGGTAGGGGTCACTGGGAGGCGCGTTGGAATTCTGCCTACCTCAGCTGGTAAATACAGATATCAACAATCAATAGTGCCTGCTCATAGGGAATTCACAGACCCGCCTAAGAGTCATTTATAGAAACGTAATGTAAACGCATAGTTTGGTATTAGAGCTGCGTAATTGTAGTGAGGTGGAAGAGAGAAAGGAATAATTAACTTTACCTGCAATAGATGACTATGGAGTGTCCAAATCACTGTATTGAAGAGGACGTTTCTCAGCTGAGTGTGGGAGCACAAACTGGGTCATCAGGTGGGAAGGCTACAGAAAAGTATTCCTGATGGAAGATTGTCAGGACTAGAAAGTGTGCGTGTGTGTGCGTGTGTGTGTGTGGTGGGGAGATGTGGGTCTTCGCTATCGGAATGTAAGAGAGTGGAAAGAGGATGCTGATAATAGAGTCTAGACTGATAACATATAGAGATAAATGGTAGAACAGCGGCTGGTAAGACAGACCCAGGAAAGAGTGGTTGTCAAAGACCTGGTATTTGTGTTAACTCTCCACAAACAAACAACCATCCTCAGCCCACTCTTCTGTGAGTGGGCCACGTGACCCGTACAAGTAGCCACCACGTGAAGCACACCATCGGCTTAGCTTGCTCGGCCATTTTGCCCTTTCTGCAAATAGAACGTCTCACAACAAAGGCCCGAAAGACAGATGTTTCAATTTCCCTTTTTTCAGGGAAATGAGATGTTTTTGCATTTGGTACATTAGGACAGCACCTTAGCGTTAGACACTTAAATGATGTATCATTGCCTTATAAAATCACAAGAACAACATTTAACTCACAATAGTTGGGAAGAATTAGCATTAAATGCTTAAGAGCAATTCACAGGCAAGAATGATCAGTAGACAGCTACACTCCATGGAGGGAGGAAAAATGAAAGAGCAACTATTTCAAAATGACTTCTTTGTGCAAAAAAGCATATTGAATTTGGGTGTCTGAGCACAATTAAGAATTCATTGGATAAAAAAAAAACCCATGCATTTCTCAGCATGATTTTTAAAACAAGTACTTATATTAATTAATCGAATAAAAATGGGTATGTATTTCTGGGGTTGTGTGTAGGATCTTGACTGGGTTTGGGTAAGCCAGTTATAGCTACATTAAGCCTGTTTTTTACATTTAGAATATGCTTTCTTGGTAAAATAGAGAGCTAGAACAATAATGAGCAGAACAGAAAGCTTTAAGAAAATGCTCTGAGGACAGTGAGTGTTTACGGCTGAATTCCTTGGGGGAAGAAAGGAAATAATTACAAAGTTTGGAAGATAATAAGATTCTATATAGTAACCATTAGAAGGTAGCAAAAATAATTTTTCCCGGTAGCTAATATACTTCCACGGCAAGGTGACCAGTCTTTTTGATAAGTGAATATAGATATTCATATATGTGTAATAGAAGTTTGCTTTTGTATAGTATAATTCATCAGACCATAGGAACATCAGTAGAAACCTTAGCGAAAGGTTGTGCTAAAAAGGCTGTTATCAGTAGTAGGAACACAGTTGAATGATTTACTGAGGGATTCCGTGCTCACTTCACCTTGGACAAGATGTGCAAAAAGTGTCAGGGATTTGAGGTTAGGCACATGTTAGCAAGGGAGTTTTTGGAATTCATTTGGTAATTTAAAATTGAAGCATGTGTAATTCTTAACTTGTTCAAAGAACATTTATTCAGATGTCTGGTAAGTGTAAAGGACTGGGCTTTATAAAGGAAGAGTTGGGATGGGGACACTTGGGTGGCTCAGGCAGTGAAGTGTCCTCTTGATTTTGGCTCAGGTCATGATCTCATGGTTCGTGAGTTCAAGCCCCACATCAGGTTCCACACTGAAAGTGCAGAGCCTGCTTGGGATTCTCTCTCTCCCTCTCTCTGTCTCTCCCCTGCTTGTGCGCAGGTGCTTTCTCTCTCTCCCTCCCTCTCTCAAAAATAAGTAAATAAACTTAAAAAAAAAGAGTCGGAATTAAAGTCTTCCCTCAGGGAGCTTTCAGATCACCCGTCTTTCTGTGTTGTTGGAAAATGCCATCCTACTGGAGCAAAGAGCAGCTACTTACAGTATTTCTTAGAACCTGCTTCAGATATTTGATTTCTTATGGTAGATGTAGTTCAATGGAGATAGATTTCTCTCTCTGTCTACCTATTTATCTGTTGAGGGACAGAGGAGCAAGAGACAGATACTGAAACGAAGGATAAAATTCATTGCCAACATGGAAAAGAGGAGCACGGCATCCTGATTTATCATATGAAACATTAGAAAAGAGAAAAGAGTCTTTACCAAATATGCTTGTACCTTGCTAGACCTTTCCTTCTGAAGCTAATAATTAAACTAAGGTTATCTGTCTAGCTGCAGAAAAATGAAAGTATATTTTTAAAGCCTGCTTCCTTAAAATGAAGTGTGAATGTTTTGAAGCTCAAACCCATCTGAAAAATGCAAACATTTTGATTTGCTGAGAGAGTTAATTATTTCTACACTTATTTTCACTCCCAGTCTTTCAGCAATTTCTTCTCCCATATTCATGGTATTGCCACCCATGTAGCTTTCCAAGCTTGGACATTTTGAGCTGTTCTTAATTTCTCCCTCTCTTACTGCTTCACATGTAATAGCTAGATCTTACTGATTCTACTTCTGGAATATTTCTCAAATTTTTACTCTTTTGTTCTACGGCTATTTCTCTCTCTCTCTCTCTCTCTCTCTCTCTCTCTCTGTGTCATTTCTCTCTTGTATCATAGTAATTTCTTATTTAGTTTTTCACATATTTTTTTCAATATTTATACAACACTTGCTACTATCTGTTACCCATGTTACTAAAACCACCATCATTTAACTCCTGTCATAGCTGAACTCCAGATCCCATAAACAGTTATTTATTTGATATCTCCATTTGGCAGTCCCATTAGTATTTTACATTTAACTTATCCAAAGCAGAACTCAGAATTCACCCTGAATCGCCAGACTCCCAATGTGTTTCACATTTATTTCCTCCTTTTCAATAAGTAAATAGATCCATCAGCCTTCCTCTAGCTCAAACACAAACATCAGAATCATCTTTGACTCATTCCTTGTTTCCTCCCCTTATTCAACCCTTCATGAAGTCCTATTAATTTGACTTCCAACATCTATCTTGAATCCAGCCACTTTTCTCCATCTCTGCATCAGGCTACCAAATCCAAGTATGGATCAAATCCAAGTATGGTTGAAATCCAAATATGTCACTTAGCTGTGTCTCCCCCAAACCGATTTATTTTGAAGGGAGAAAGAAAGAGGAGTACTTAGATTCTCAATGGAAGTGATATTAGTGCCATTAGTGCCTAGGGGGGGTGTCTTTACTGACCTCTTTTGGTGGGGGCAATGCTAGAGTTGTCTTGTAGTAATGTGACTTTCAAATATTCTACTATGTTCAGAAATGAGATTAGCCTTGATGTGTGGTAGGATTTCAAGATAGAAGGTATGTTTTTTTCAGATGTTTTATAGAATAGAGAAGTATTTTGACTCAACATTTAAAAAGAGGATCTAGCTCATTTATGAGAATATCATATTTCCCTGTTTAATTCAAAAATCCATCTTGGTAATTTGTCATGGTGTGTTACCTTTGCTTCATTTAATAAGGTTATTCTCCTCTTTGTCTTATGATATGCATACATATTTATAAGCCAGATCTGTTCTTACCCAACCACTATTTTTAATCCTAGTGTCCACTAACACCTTTTGCTTGTTCAGTTTCTTCTTGAAAGGGATGACTTCTAGGCTCCTTCTTTCATATCCAAACAAGATAGTTAAGAGACACAAGCATCTGATGTTTTGATGTTGTCTGCTGTACTTGGGTCTGGGCATTTCCATGTTGAAATATGCAGTGTTCTATTATGAATTACTTAAAAAATATCTCCTTCACATTACATTTGGGGCATTTTATGTTAATTTTGCAAAAATTGCATGACATTTAAAGTGGGACTTTTAAAGGGACTATTTACAAAATATTTGTTCAACATAAGCTACTGCTGGGTCTGATGGAGTTGAAAACCACAGATCTAGGTGCAAAAGTGCCCCTGAGAAAAGACCAGAGAAGAGCTAAAGGGGCTGGCAGACAGTAAGGGCAGAAGTTTGGCTGAGAAAGTGAAGATTGTATGGACCAGGCTATGACAGTTGGGGGTCATAACAGGGCGGCCATAACAGCAGGAGTCAAGATCTACACATGAGTCCAGGTGAGATTAGCCACACACTGTGGAGAGGGCTGTAGGAACAGAAAACTCCCCACATCTCCTTCATCCAATATGAAGATGTCTCCCTTACCTCAGATCATCCCAGAGGAAGGCAAAGAGAAAGAGGAGAGGAGACACAGGAACCTGAATATTTACCCCAAAGAGATAGAGGTTTACTGAGAAGTGATGGGTTAAAATAAGTTGGATACTTTCCATTTTCCTGTCTTTCAGAAAATCAGTCGTAAAGGCAAAGTTTCATTCTGTTATTAGAAAATAAATGAAGTTACACCTTTCCATAAGGAGTTTGCAGGTTCATGACCGTAAATGATTTTCTCCACCTTTCCCATGCTAGTTCACACCCTCATCCTCTCTTGCCTGGAAAACTGCACCAGCCTCCTCACTGGCTTCTTTTTCTCTCTTATCCCTCCTAATCAAATGCATTCCTTATGGAGCCGAATGAGCTTTTAATGTCAATTATTCTTGTCGTTTCCTTGCTTAAAACTCCTTGCTGGCTTCTTTGCACCTGTTACCATGCTCTACGTGATCTGCCCCAACCATCCTGTCTAACATCTTTTCTCCACCTTGAGCCAGCCAAGACCTTTCCTACTTCAGACCTTTGCACTTGTTGTTCTGCTGAGAAAGCTCTTCTTCAGGATGTTTGGCATGGCTGGTTCATTCCAATCCTTCAGGGCTCAGCCCCTTTGCCTCTTCATAACAATGGTCTTTTCTGAGTGCCCAATGGAATGGACCAAATCCTTTTCACCCTTGCCATTTATATCCTTCGCTACATCACCCTCCACATTTACCCTTGATAAATCACGTGTAATGGTACCAGGTGACATTCCAGGCAATGGGGAATCCATCCTTCTAGTTGCATAGGCCCAAGCCTTGGCATCGTACTTGACTCCCCCTTCCTCTTGTTCCTTACATTCAATCCACCAGGAAAAACTGATGGCTCTGTCTTGAAAATGCAGGCAGCCACTTCCCTCCCCTCCCACCACATCATCCTGGTTATTGGAAAAGCCATTTAACTTGTTTTCCTTTTACATTTGCCCTCTTACAGTCTGTTCTCAACAAAACAGTCAAAACAACCCTTTAAAAACTGTTCAGATCCTCCAGTGGCTACCATCTTTTCATAGTAAATTTCTTATAGTGGCCAACAGGTCCAACAGGACCTGCCTCTCTTATCCCTCTAATGTCTTCCCTACCGTTTCCTGGGTAATGTCTTACCCAGCTGGCATTCACACTCTTGAGGGCAAAAATCATTGTCTTTAGTGGTCACTAAAGTATCCCAAGTACCTAAAAGTACCTAATACATAGTAGTGGCTCAACAGATATTTTTGGGTTAAATGTGTGAATCTTTTTTACTTAATCATCATTTATTTTTCTACTGTTAGAAAGTAAGGTACATGAGGGTAGTGTCCTTTTTGGTCTTGTTTAATGTTGTTTCCAAAACACTCAGAACAGCATGTGGTATGTGTGAATGCTTGAAAGTTCTTGTTGAAGACATACGTGAATTTCTACAATGAAAAGGTTATTGTATCTGCTTACGCTATACCGCGGTAATGAAGACAGGTAGCAGAGTGGCCATTCATCACTCACAGCCAGCTATCTACGGTGGGTAAAGAGTGTTATACAATAAAGCAAAGAATGAACTGCTCATATAAATAGAACTTTATGGAAAACAGTAAGTAGGGTTATGGTTCCCCCAAAGTTACAATTATGTAACTGATTGGCAGTCCCAATTTAACTGGAATACACTTAGTATATATCACTATTTTTTCTGCAGTTTGCTGTGTCTATACAAACTCTTCTGCTTAACTTCCTCAGGAAAAAAAGTGACTGCTTTGCTGGTTATTTGGAAAACTGCTTACCATGAGGGCTTTTTTTTTTTAGGTTTGTTTACAAGAATGAAAAAAAAAGTATTTCAATGTATAGGAGTCCTTTGTGTTCCTGAAGGAGAGATTCATGCTGCCAATGACTTACATAATCTATTTTGTTTTTCATCTGTATTTGAAGGGCATTCGTATCTATATATTCCTGTGTGCAAACGTAGGGGATCCAAAACCATTCTCTGTGATTGTTTGGATTGTTAATCTCTCCAGGGTTTCCTCAACATTCTCAAAGGCAGTTTCTGGCACCAAAGGGAAAATGGAGAAGTTGAGATGCAATTTTATCTCCCAATTGAACTTGATTAAATGGGGACTGTTCTAATCAAAAGTTTCAATCCTAGGGGAGTGCAATGTTGTTAACGGGCTTGAGAATATTCAAGAAGAACAGGGAAGAAGAGTACTAAAGTTACGGCAGAGAAGGAAGCAGGCAAGAAAATAATTGTAGTAAAGCTTATTAAGGCATAAAATTAGGTGAACAAATTGCTTCACAGACAGTGTTAAGCTCATTGCTAGACTGGCAAAGGAAGTGGAAGAGAGTCTTTGAAAACATTATTTTTATTATTTTAATAATTTGTGTAGGATTCATAGTAGCTGCAATCTGTTAGCCAGAAACAATTGCCAGCTGGTGTCATCGTGGAGTAACTGTAGCAGGCTGAATGCAAACATGTTTTTCCTTTTACCTGGAGAGCATTCAATTTTACAAGGTTTCTATTCATTTGCCCCTGGATGTGAGGTCTGCCCTTGTAGATAAGGAAACCTGTTTATTGCATGATTTAAGAGCTTTGATTAAGTTCACACCAAGTTCCACAACTGTAATAGGGAGGCCACACCTGGGACAGACGTGTTTACACAACCAAAGTTACCTCTCATTAAAAATGAATACTTGCATACATGCTTGAATTGTCTGTGTAATTGCTTGATTCTATGCATTGCTTTTCTTGTGGTTACCTCGAGGAAATGGTGGCCCTCCATTAGTTATTTTACTAAAAGCAAAAACAGATTTCTGGGATAACCTACACTGAAAAGGGTTAAAGTGCACTTATTTATGGAACTATACATTTTGTTAGTAACGTAACTGTGATATTTTTGTTATCATATTTTCTTCTGAAATTCCCCTAAATAATGTCTTTTAACAATGACATAACCATGTCAAGAGTGTTATTGTCTCTCCTCTGTTTATCTGGAAACTGACAGAGTAGGTGTCCCAAACCGCAGGATACAGAGATTGCTCAGCTTTGTCTCTAAAGCCAGAGGGAGAGGGAAAATAATTTAATTGTTCTATTGCAATTCCGTTGCCTCTTCCTGCCTCTTGACTCAAAGGGTCTCCAGAGGAGAGAGAGGAAATTATGGGCTCTGTTGTTGATGTTCATTGGGTTTCTTCAATGGCGATTTGAATGTATCTCAGGGATGTTAGTGGTTGCTAATCTTGGCTCTGCTTTCTCCTGGTTTTCCTTGGTTCCATCTCCTCATCTCTGAAATGGGATATTATACTTCTCTTATCTTCCTAGAATGTTGTTCTGAGAGCAAATGAGATAATATCTAGAAAGTGCTTTCCATTATACAAATTGCCGAAGCACTGAAGTTATATATTTGGGTAGCTGACAAGGTTATACTTATGCATGTGAGAGCAAATGATTTTATAGAAAATGAGAAACTTCTCAAATAAAGTAACATAAAAAAGTATAATGAAGTTTTACTTTGGTAAGCAAAGGTGTATGTTTTTGAATAAGTAATACCATTAACCAGATGCATTCAGGAAGTAACTGTTGAGTTCTATTGTTTTCTTTGTCTTATCACTCACAATTTCTTGCTTTGGAGAGCAGTGTGATGTCATTAATAGGATTTTAGCATTTAAGTGAGAGAAAAATAAGTAGAATTAAGTAAGCTTTAAAGAAGCTGATTCATCTTACCCAACACTTTTTTTTTTTTTTTGTAACTAATGTAGGCTCATACAGTATCAGGAAGGGCACTGTTTGTGGTTGTTTATAGAGTTGAAAAGAGGAAAGGAAGCAGAGGCGGGAAGCTTTGTTGAGAAGAATTCCACCTGTCTAGAACAATAAAAATAACTTTCAATTAGCATCCCTGAAAGAGATCTGGATCTTAACTGATGGCTGTGAAGGGGGTAGTCTGACAAATGGAAGAGATAGTACACTGTCTCAAGAGAAGACAAGTACCATACCCATCCATAAAGGGGCCAGGTGGGAAGGTTGACCGCTCTAAAGGCAGGAGATGCCAGGTGTGGTGGACTGGGATTGGCAAGGTAGCCAGGAGGGACATAATCACATTGCATTGTTTCCCTCTTCAACACACCTCCCCTCTCCACATGGGTCAAACGAGTGTAGGGATTGTGGAGGGGTAGTTACTCCCATTTGATGGTACATCCATTCATTACCTGAAAAACAGAAAATGTTATTAAACAAAGATGTGGTACTCAGGTAAATCAAAATTCACATGTTTGAAAAATAAAGTTAAAAAAATCTGCACGTCAACTAGAGCTTATTTAGCTTATGAAATAGAGGTACGTGTCGGTCTTATCATCTACGTTGGGGGTCAGGGGTGAGTCTTGCACATTTGGGAACTCGGTGTGTATTATTAGTAGGATGGATTTTAGGAGGTGACCCCTAAGCTCTTCTAAGTACTGCGCGGTTGTGGGCTGGTTGGTCCCGTGGTGGAGGAAATGAAGTGTGCGTTCAACAAAGAGCCTGTGATAGACAGCAGGTACCTAATGGATAATTGATGAATGGATGCTGGTTGCATACAATTGTGGAGTTGGACACACCAAATCTGTAGTTAAGGAGGGACCGGAATAAAACTTGAGCACCAGTTAGAATGTCTTGGGTAGAAATTAAAAGCAGTCTGGAGCCGATTTTCCCCAGCCAGCTCGAGCGCAGACCTGTCTAGGTGAGTCTGCCCAGCGGTGCGCAAGTAGTATTCCTGCACAGAGGCCAGCCAGATTTGCGTCCATCCTCAGAAAGGGAAAGCTGCGGATTTAGAGGTCTCGGATCCGAGCCGGCGGCTCTCCTCGGGGCCTCTTTCCTCTCTCCGCCTTCACCTCTCTCCCAAATACCTCCTCGCTGGAGGCTGAAGGGATTCCCACCCCCAGCTGCCTCCTCCGAGCCCCGCGGAGCAGCGGACTCCTCCCCTGGAAACTCCTCCGGGGCTGGGGAAGGCTTTGGCGCATGCTCCGTACCTAGGGCAGGTTTTTGCTGCGGGTAGCAGGGCTCCTGTCACACCGGCTGGCGGGTTGTGGCGGTGCCAGCCAGGGTGTGCGAGTGTGCCTGCGTGCTCGCGCCTGGGCGGACCGACCCGGACAGCAGTGCGACTCTTCCCGGAGAGGCGGCTGCGCACAGGCGCCGCGCCCGCAGCCGCCGCGGGGGCTCCTCCGCAAACTTGCGGCGGGCGCCGTCTGCCCTCTCGGCTCCCGCGCCCGGCGACCTGAGGGCAGAGGCGCCGGGCGCGCGTTCCGAGCGCGGTGCCCGCGGCCGGCCGGGGCGGCGGGGCCGGGCCGCGCCTTCGCCCTTGGCCCGCGCCCTGGCGAGCCTCATGCAGCCCCCGCGCTCGCGGCCGCAGCCGCCCGGCTGCCCCGGGCAGGTGCAGGACCGGAGCCGCGCTCCTCAGCGCCTGAGCGCCGGCGGCGGGATGCCCCGCGTGGCCTGAGAGCGCGCGCCGCGCCCGGGCGGGAGCGGGCAACGGGCCGAGCCGGGCGCCCCCGGGAGCGCAGGGCGCCCCACGCCGCAGCCGCAGCCACCCGCGCCGGCGCCCGCCTCCCCGCTCGGCTCGCAGGCCCCGGCGCTGCCAGCCCCGGAGTGCCGGAGTGCCGCGGGGCCGCCAGCCAGCCGCACGCCTCGCGTCAGGGGCATGGAGGAGCGGCGGACTCGGAGCCGCGCCCCGGAGTCCCCGAAACTTCCGAGCGGGCGCCAGTCCGCGCCGCTGCCGCCGCCGCCGCTTCGCCTGCCGGCCTGAGAGCGGGACCATGGATGAAAGGTTCAACAAGTGGCTGCTGACGCCGGTGCTCACTCTCCTCTTCGTGGTCATCATGTACCAGTACGTGTCCCCCTCCTGCACCAGCTCCTGCGCCAACTTCGGGGAGCAGCCCCGCGCGGGGGAGGCCGGACAGCCGGCCGCCCCGAGTCCCGCCCGCCGGGCACAGGCGCCGCCGGAGGAGTGGGAGCGGCGGCCCCAGCTGCCCCCGCCACCCCGGGGGCCGCCCGAGGGCCCTCGGGGGGCCGCGGCGCCGGAGGACGAGGACGAGGAGCTCGGGGAGCCGGAGGAGGAAGAAGAGGAGGAGGAAGAGGAGCCGGACCCCGAGGCCCCCGAGAATGGCTCCCTGCCCCGGTTCGTGCCGCGCTTTAACTTCACCCTGAAGGACCTGACCCGCTTCGTGGATTTCAATATCAAAGGGCGCGACGTGATTGTGTTCTTGCACATCCAGAAGACCGGGGGCACCACGTTCGGCCGGCACCTTGTGAAGAACATCCGGCTGGAGCAGCCGTGTAGCTGCAAAGCGGGCCAGAAGAAGTGCACCTGCCACCGGCCGGGCAAGAAGGAGACGTGGCTCTTCTCCCGCTTCTCCACCGGCTGGAGCTGCGGGCTGCATGCCGACTGGACGGAGCTCACCAACTGCGTGCCGGCCATCATGGAGAAGAAAGACTGTCCCCGCAACCACAGCCACACCAGGTACTGTCTCCGGCCCCCTTTCGCTTCCTGCCACCTCCCCGCCCCTCTCCCCACCCCCGGTGCGGACCCTGGGCGGCCCTGCGCTGCCCGAGCCTGCGGGTAGTTTCCCCAGCGTCTTCCAGCGGTCCGGGCAGAGGCTTGGGGAGTGGGATAAGAAACCTCTGGCTAGAGCCCTGGGCTTGAACTCACTCCTCTCCCTCCCTTACCCCATCCCCGCCCCCGGGGTTCCTGCCACCCCCTTGCAGCTTCAGAGGTGTCCGGGAGCAATAGTGTATGTTCTTCCGTGTGTCTAGGACGGTGCGGCCTCCCGCTGACCGTGGAATGGAGAGGAGGCCTGGGTTAGACTAGCGAGGTCGGATCTTGCTCCTAAGTTGTGTGAGTGGAAACCCAAACCCGGTAAAAGGCAGGAGGAGCTGGGCGTAGAGAGGCAGGGCAGGAGTTTTACAGACATGCCGAATCCCTCTATAGGTGGATCTTGGGTGGCTCCTCTCCAGCTGGGGGAAACAATCCTCCTGATGTGTCTTTGAAGATACACTTTCAAATTCCTGCTGTACCTCGATAACCCTAATTCTGGAGATGGTCTTTGTTGCTGAGCAATGCCAGATTTGGACTCATGCTGTTCTCAGCAAGATTTCCACTCTCCCCCAGGCCAACCATCAACTCGTGCCAGAGGTGTTAGTTAAATGCCTACTGTGTGCCTGGCAACGTGCTACGTGCTAAGTGAATCCAGAGATACAATAAGTAACATCCCTTCCTTTCAAGATAGATGGTTTTCTCCGCCCCATACCCCCTACTTTTAAATAGCAATACTGCTGAGAATTAGGAAAGTTTGAAATCTTAATAGCCAATGAAACTGCCTACATTATTAACATCCTTTGAGAGAGGCATGGGCTTAAGAATTTGGTTGAATGTTCTTTCTGCCCATTGCAATTTGAAGATTAATCTGACATGCTTGCTCAAGGGACTAAAATATTAAAAGCTTGGAACACTAGTTTATTGAAGTTTTTATCTCAAAGGTTTCAAACAATTTGGTGTAAGGAAATAGGAATTTAAAAACTCAAGCTCAATATGTTGATATCAGATAGCTTTTGCATTTGACATTATGGAAAAACTTCATTTACTGGAAGCCACCCAGATTCTGAAATTCACCACCACTGAAGCATCTAATTCTACTTCATTTCTCCAAGAATGAGCAAAATTTCATTATGGGATTTTTTAGTCTGGCAGTTTTTCAAATACTTTCTCTCCTCCCTGCTCCTTTCCTTGTTTAATGGAAATTGGTTAGAATAGGAAACTGGTTGGGCTTGGTATGAAGGCTCCTTCCTTAGCATATTTTAAAGACCTTTTACTTTTAAAAATGTCTAATTGTGTAGTATTTTAGATCCTGCCCTTCTATGTCTAGCTCAAAACAGTTTTTCAATTAATTATGACTCTCAAACTTCCTGACAAACAAGATTAGTTCAGTGAGAGACAATCTTTGCTACCTTTTAGCCAAAGTTGTACTTTTTGTATTGAGACCTTTATGTATTAATTCCTGAATGACCCCAAGGAGTCTGCTAGTCTGATTCCCAGCTTCCATTTCAGTAAAACTAGAGACTTTGACTATCACACAGGAACATCTAAAGACTCTTCAACAGAGACTGGCAGTATATTCTGCCAATATGTGTAAAACTCACAGTGAATAGATGAAGAGTTTAGGAGGAATTAGAGATTCTGGAACCAAAAATAACTGCATTTTTGCTTAGTGATGAAATGTTGCTGCTACTATAGACCCTACATGGATTACAGCACTGAGGTCTCACTCCTATAGGAAATCCTCAGTATCTGTCTACGCTGGGATGTAGGAAAATTCCACTGTGGCTATTCGAACATATAGTTTCTGTTGCACAAGTGCTTCTTTTTGTTTAATGATGGACCATGAACATTTATTTCTCTCTGAATCACAAGTTATCAGATAATCACCCTGAACCGGTTTGCTTTTTTTTTTTTTAATTCAAAATTTTCATGGTAGCTTTTTTTTTTTTTTTACACTACTCTTTATAATCCTTTTTCCTTTTCTTCAACACGCTCTCTCCCCTTCCTGATATTCTAAGTTACTTTTTTGCTCTAGATGTTGTAGGAAGGAATGGTTGTGGTTTATGTGAGGTGCCCTACATCTAAAGTTATAGGGAAAAGGTTGAAGGGATGTCCGGTACCATCTTCCTCACCGAGAAGATCGAATTAGTAGTCTGTCATTGGAATGCCCGAGTACAGCATTCTACAGTCAACTAGATTAGCCTGGATAATGGAGGGTACGTTTCCACAATGCAAAATGGCAGATAATCTATTGCTACATAATGGGAACAAGGTTCTTCAAATAGGGCAGACTCTAAGCAAAATCAAGAAGTAGATCATGTTTTAGTTCCCTGGTCTCTTTGCTTTTGGTCCCCCTGAAAGGCCCCCTCCCCATTTCTCACAGGGATTAGTGTCTTTGTAAGTCATGTAGTGGGTAACAGCAAGAACTCTGGATTCAGATGGATATGGCTCTCTTGTGTAACCAAGAGTGGCTCTTACTTAGCAAGCAGGAGTAAGTTACTCTTTCTGGGCCTCAGAATCTTCATCTTTAATGCATAGGTAGTAATTGGTACTCTCTTAGAGAGGTGTTATGAGACCTGAAGGGGCAAATGTATGCAACATACTTAGCACAGTATCTGTGCATAGTAGAATGTGCTGGTATGTAGTCATACTTAACATTAGTTGTTAATTGTATTAACAATATTTCTTGAATCAAGGTCATCTTTTATGAAAGGATCTGAGGTGACTTCCTTAGAGCAGCTCATTGTAAAGTAGGTCACCTTATTTTATAGAGATGCCATTTTAAAAATTTAAAATTAATTAATTAATTAATTTTAATATAATTTATTGTCAGGTTGGCTAACATACAGTGTATACAGTGGGCTCTTGGTTTTGGGGGTAGATTCCCGTGATTCATCACTTACATACAACACCCAGTGCTCATCCCAACAGGTGCCCTCCTCAATGCCCATCACCCATTTTCCCCTCTCCCCCGCCTCTCCCCCATCAACCCTCAGTTTGTTCTCTGTATTTAAGAGTCTCTTATGGTTTGCCTCCCTCCCTCTCTGTTTGTAACTATTTTTTCCCCTTTCCTTCTCCCGTGGTTTTCTGTTATGTTTCTCAAGATCCACATATGAGTGAAAACATATGATATCTGTCCTTCTCTGACTGACTTATTTCACTTAGCATAATACCCTCCAGTTCCATCCATGTTGCTGCAAATGGCAGGATTTCATTCTTTCTCATTGCCAAGTAGTATTCCATTGTGTATATAAACCACAACCTCTTTATCCATTCATCAGTTGATGGACATTTAGGCTCTTTCCATAATTTGGCTATTGTTGAGAGTGCTGCTATAAACATTGGGGTACAAGTGCCCCTATGCATCTGCACTCCTGTATCCCTTGGGTAAATTCCTAGCAGTGCTATTGCTGGGTCATAGGGTAGATCTATTTTTAATTTTTTAAGGAACCTCCACATTGTTTTTCAGAGTGGCTGCACCAGTTTGCATTCCCACCAACAGTGCAAGAGGGCTCCCCTTTCTCCACATCCTCTCCAGTATCTGTTGTTTCTTGAGTTAATTTTAGCCTCTCTGACCGGTGTGAGGTGGTATCTCAGTGTGGTTTTGATTTGTGTTTCCCTGATGGTGAGTCATGTTGAGCATCTTTTCATGTGTCTGTTGGCCATAGAGATGCCATTTTGTGATTTCCTGTGTCGAGACAGAATCCTAAACTCCGAACTTAAGAAATAAGTGGAAAATTATGGACATTTGGGCATCAGTGAATGCAGGGTACAGGATGGGAAACAGGGAAAGCACACAGTGTACTTGGGTGTATATATTCTGTTGGTGACAAAAAGGAAACCTGTCTGGAATGGTGCGAGAGCAAGAGAGAATGTCTAGGGGGCGCCTGGGTGGCTCAGTCAGTTAAGCCTCCGACTCTTGGTTTTGGATCAGGTTATGATCTCATAATTTGTGAATTTAAGCCCCGCGTCGGGGTCATAATCTCACATTTTGTGAGTTTAAGCCCTGTGTTAAGCACTGATAGTGAGTTTAAGCACTGATAGTGCAGAGCCTGCTTGGGATCCTCTCTCTCTCTCTCTCTCTCTCTCTCTCTCTCTCTCTCTCTCTCTCTGCCCTTCCCCTGCTCACACACACACACTCTCTCAAAATAAGTAAATAAACTTTAAAGATAAAAAAACCTTCTTTATCTTTAAAGATGAAAAAATGGAATATCTAGGACCAAAGGCAAAAGTGGGAAGCCAACTCTGAAAGGACATGGTTTAGATGGAGAAGCCATCATGTGGACTATACATGCCCAGGAAGGGAAAAGGCTCTGGGGCTGGCAGTTTGGACCCAGCACAGAGGGCTTTTTCCAGCACAATGATTAGTTAGAGTAAAATAGGAAGCAAATCAGAAGGTGGCATGTATGAGTGACCTCCTCAATCACATTACTGATGATTTCTGCTCATTTTTCTTCTGCTTCCTCCCCAACTATCTTTTTAGTAGGTTATTCTTTTTATGTTTGTATGTTTGTATTTATTAATTTATTTGGGAGAGAGTGAGAACATGCATGAGCAGGGGAGAGAGGCAGAGAGAGAGAGAGAGAGAGAGGACTGTTAAGCAGCCTCCATGCTCAGCACAGAGCCTGAAGCAGGGGTTGATCCTGTGAACTATGAGATCATGACCTGACCTGAAATCAAGAGTTTGATGCTCAACTGACTGATCCACCCAGGAACCCTTCTTTTTTTAATTATTATTCTTATGCTGCCTTCTTTATTACCATGTTCCCTTCTTTTATTTGCATGTTCAGGCCTTTAGAAGACTATTCTTTACTATTACTGAGTATGGATAGAATCATAGCATTTTATGGCTAAAGAAGACTGAAGAGGTGATCGAGTCCTACAATATATGTGGCAAATGGGCAATTTAATCCTAAGGAAGTGAAATGATATGTCTAAGGTTTATTCAGGGACTTGAATCTTCATTTTAATAATTTATATATGATGTTTTGCCTATTGTTTTTTCTGTTTACTATGAAAAGTATAGTGGAGAGTGTTTTAAGCTCTTATTATGTGCCAGTTACTGCAATAGTTCTAGGAATGCAGTTTTGAACAGTGTCAGCCCTACGGAAGTTAGTCTATTAGGATGAAAGACCTTCATCTTTGGTAGGTGAGTATCACTCTCATTCTTAAATAAAGCTGGCAAGAGATTCTGTCCACACCTTTTATAGGGTGGGGTAGTGATTTTTCCCTTTTATGACCTACTTTCTGTTGTTTCTGGTAGAGTAGTTGGAATCTAATGAATATTGTGGTAGATAGGACCTTCTGTGTTGCAAATGATATAAACCTGACTCAAACTCAGTTCAGCCAGGGAGCATTACTGGCTTAACAACCAGACCACAGGAAACGGAGGGGTAGAGTTGGTTTCAAGAATGATTGGAACTGGAAGTTTGGGGTCTTTCTCCCCATACTCCTTTGGATATTGATCTCACTCTGTCCAGTCGGCTTATTCTATGAAATGGGTAAATGGCTGTCATGTCTAATAGCTCCACAGGCCAAGAGGCTAGCCAGCCTTCTCCATGTTCCAATTTGAAATGTTGGGGCATGACTCTGAATAGCCCAGCTTGGAACTTGTGAGTCTTCTTTTAGCCAGTCCATGGGGCCGGGGCAGTGAGGTTTCCGGACCCACCTGGTATCACAGAACCATCCATGGGACTGGTGTGTGTGTGTGTGTGTGTGTGTGTGTGTGTGTGTGTGTGTGTGTATGTGTAGTGATAAGGGGAGCTCACATAGATACAGCTCCCACAGGGACCATTGGGTTCTGGATAGTCTTTCCAACTGTGTCAATTACAGGTGTAAGTAAATAAAAAATTAACAAACTTTCAGATCTCTCCTTTGCATTCTTGTGTGTAGGAACATTTTAATGTTAAGCTTCAGCTCCAATTTATTTGCAGCAGCTGGAATCCATGTCACATGAGGAATAATTTGGAGGAGCGGGGGGGGGGGATTTAATATAGAGGTGGCAAAAAATAAGGAGAGATGTAAAAATTGCCTTCAAATACTCAAAGGAGGAAGGTGTGCAAGATGGAGGAAGCTTGCTCTGTATTTCTCCAAAGGATGGAACTAGGATACTTGAGATTCAGGTGGTTGGAGAAGGTTTCAACTCAGAGTAAGAACTTCCTAAAATTTGTAGCTATCTAAAATGGGGATGGACTCTTTTGTGCAGTGGCTTACTCCCCAGCAGGGAAAACTTGAAATGTGGCTCATTAACCACGGAGGTTGTGAAAGGAACTCTTCCCTGAGGAAGAGCTTAGCCTCTCTGGCCTTCTATTTTAAGATTCTGTGTTCTAATCTAAGCTGAATTCAGGGTATCTTTCTTCTCCCCTCTTCTGCCCCATGCAGAGAAAGCAAAACACAACCCCCCACCCCTCAAAAAAAAAAAAGATTACAAATGAACTACTCAGTTGTCAAACATTTGTAAATATTTCCACCAAGGAAACTTGGAAAGCACAGGTCTGGTGGTATAGACTGTTTTACATGGTGAGGGCCAAAAGCAGTAGTCCAGTGTACTAGAGCTTCTGTTTCTTCATAATGAATATAAAAAGGAAAGATGAGTCGGGCGCCTGAGTGGCTCAGTCGGTTAAGCTTCCAACTTTGGCTCAGGTCATGATATCACAGTCTGTGAGGTTGAGCCCCCTGTTGGGCTCCATGCTTGCTGACAGCTCGGAGCCTGGAGCCTGCTTCAGATTCTGTGTCTCCCTCTCTCTCTGCCCCTCCCCTGCTTGTACTCTGTCTCTCTCTCTTTCTCAAAAAAAAAAAAAATAATAATACATAAAAACAATAAATAAATAAATATTCAAAAAATTAAAAAAAAGGAAAGATGAGAAAATATAACACAACTTACCACCAAAAGCCTTCACCACTTTGGTTTTTTTTTTTTTTATATATATATGAAATTTATTGTCAAATTGGTTTCCATACAACACCCAGTGCTCATCCCAACAGGTGCCCTCCTCAGTACCCATCACCCCCCTCCCCCCCCACCCCCCATCAACCCTCAGTTTGTTCTCAGTTTTTAAGAGTCTCTTATGTTTTAAGCCATCACCACTTTGAAACATCATGTGGTTATTGCTTTTTCCTTTAGACAGTGGGCTGAAATATATAAGGAGTCAGCAGAGCTCTCTTTCAGATTGTCTAGAATATTATGGCCCATACAGCCTTCTAAAGTATAATCTCTTTGATGTCTCTTCTAATTAGAAATGTTGAACTGCGAAGAAGGTTAATTTTCACCATCAGGTTTGTGTGCTGTGTGAAACTAAGGAGATAAGAGATGGTCTCTATGCCGTATCCACTTACACGTTCATTACAGAGTCTCTGAAAGTATTGCTTCTGGTCCAAACCACCAATATTTGCTATAAATCAGAAAGAGGTTGAATTAAACCCATTCCTTTTTTTTCTTTTTGAGTTGTGAAGCTAAAACTGGAACCTGGCAAATGGTGATCGATGATTTATTTTTTTTGCCTCTTTCTTGCTGGTTACCTTGGGATATTGGCAAGGGTTGATTTTTTTTTTTTGGAAAAATCCAAATGCTCATGTAATAATTGAATTCTAGGTAAATTTAGCCACTGACAATGTGGATTTGCTTAATCTTAGACTCTTGTATTATTATTCCCCAAAGCTAATTATTATCATCTCATTTTGACGAAGGACAATCAGAAGCTTATGGCATTTGAAAGTTACTTATGCTTGATAATGGATTAAACAGGTCTAAGTGATACTGCCAAATCCTAATGTGATTTTAAGACTCATGAAATAAATTATTGGGCCAAGAAATAGGTTTAGTATGAAAACAATTAAATGGGGAGCCCAAATTAATATTTTCTAGTAATTAATTATCTTGTTTTTGAGTTTGTTAAATTATGGATATTATATATAAATCCTCTGTTGATTTTAATTGGCTAATAGAGCTTTGTTTTAATTATAGCTAAGCATTTAACTATGTGTTGGGAAGTGTACCAGACGTTTAACTTAGATGATATTATTTGTTTATATCTTCCTCTAGCACATACATTTGCTCAGTAAAACACACGCAAAGTTCCCAGCACAGAGACTGATCTATGAAAGATACTCCATAAACGTCAGCTGAAAGTCTGTGACATGTTCTAGATTACATTGGAAAAATATCAGCATAACCTGACAAGATTGTGGTTCTTTAAAAGAGGGAATGATTAAATGTTTTGTAGCATGACTCTCTTACTTCAGGTGACAGTTCTAATTGTTAGTAGTTGCCTTCCATGATTAGCAAGATGTCAACTCCTTTGATTCTCTAGAGGAGTAAAAGTAAGGACAGAAGCCAGGCCTTATTGGACTATCCTAGGAGGTTTCTCCTATGAGATAGTATGCTACAACTCAGAAATTCATGTGGGTACAAACAGCCTCTTGGGAAGGTTAATCTCATTTATTGTAACTTTAGTAAAAAGAAAAATCAGCCTCTGGAGAGCACAGTGTCTTCGATGTAGGTTAGGAGGCTGAGAAAAGTATAAATAATATGTACTGGATTACTACTGGTTGAAGTCAGATGGTTGAGGTGGTTGTGATATTGAGGAGTGTTGGAAGGAGTCCCCGAATTAGGAAAACAGTCCTCAAGGGAAATTGGAAGAAATCAGTGACAAATTTATCAGTCACTGAAAATCACTGTGAGTTGTGCTGATGTCCAATTTGTGAGTGTAGTTAGGGCGATGTTTAAGAGCATGGGCTGTGAAGTCAAGGGAGCTGGATTTTCATCTGGCTCAACCTCTTACTCTCATGTAACCCTGAATAAGTCAGTTACCTGTTCTGTACTTTGATTCCTTTTCTGGAAAATGGGAGGCATGGTGGTACTACTCCTGGTGGGTTCTCACGGTGCACGTGGCACCTTTGAAGCAAAGCCTGCCACATGTAAGCATTAGCCATCATTTTCTTCTCATGGGGCTCGTCTTACACATCCACGCTGTTTTGTGTAAAAATAAAATGATAGGTAAACCTGTACCATTCCCCTTCCTTTTTTTGAGAGAGAGAGAGAGAGAGAGAGAGAGCGAGCCAGCAAGGGAGGGGCAGAAGGAGAGGGAGAGAGAGAATCTTAAGCAGGCTCCATGCTCAGTGTGGAACCTGATGCAGGGCTCAATCTCAGGATGGTGAGATCATGACCTGAGCTGAAATCCAGAGTCAGATGCTTAACCGACTGAGCCACCCAGGTGCCCCTGTACCGTCCTTTTTGACTCTGGCACTTCTCATCCTGAGAGACCAAAAATGAATCTGTAAGTTGTGATGCAGAAAAGCCACAGATGATGAAGGTAGGTGTTAATTTGTAAGCTGCCGTGGACACTTAGTGGGCACTTAAATGAAGGCATTTGAATGGAAACTCGCACTCTTCCTTTTCTTCAGCATATCATTTTATTTTTTTTATGGGTAATTAATGAAACAGCAGCAAAAATGTTTAAACACACACAATTAAATTCATAAATGGAGCAATCCTGCAGTGAAATTGAATTAGTTGCCTGTGGGCACATAAATATTTGCAGTTCATTGCTATTATTAATATCTTAGCATGCTTTTATTGGTAAGTACTGTGCCATTTGTTGTCAGAACCTTGCATTTAACACCATATGTTCATGGTTACCTCTGCATTCTAGTTTCTTTATAAACATAAGAGGGTAGAAATGCTAACCTCCTTGCTGTCCTCCACATTTATTTGTTGGATTTTACAGAGTATTTCTTTCAAAGGAATCAAGGTTATGGATGTTGACTATATAGTTGGATGGTAGCTTCTATATTTTGTGGACTCTAATAATGAACTTGTAGAATTTTATAGATTTGCCTGAAAAAGTGAAAACAGAACTAGAGAGAAGGGTACACATGACTTTAAACACATATAGTTGGTAACTTAAGCTGTGTGTGGAAGGTAAGATCTGTATAGTACAGTAAAAAACAAAGTGACATGCCCGGGAAGAGAGAACAGACACTGATAATGTGGAGCGTAAATTAGAAGGATGCTACAGAGGAGGGAGAGCAGAAGGACAAAAGTAGTCAAGGTGAAGAATGAAATCTTAAAAAACTGAATCAGAAGGAATATTGAAAATGGAGGTGAGCAGTTTATCTTGCGTGCAATGGTTGGTCTCATTAGTGCCTTTATGGGGAGTAATTCGCCATCTATCCCCTGCCTCCGAGGGCCGGTGTCATTAAATGCTGCGGGTGTTCTTTTGATTACTTACACATTCTTCTTCTCTAGCACAGCTAGCTGTATTAGTCAGGGTCCTAGAAGCAAACAGAGGGACACTCTGGGATTGTGATGGGGCTATTACAGAGGTATGGACTGGTTAAGGGCCACCACTGGACCTGGGGCCCCTTGTAACTACCGACAAGGGTATCCCCTCCGGGCCTGAAGTGGCAGAGAGAGGAGACCATGTTGTCAGCTGGGGCCTGACAGGAGCTATGGCCCCAGTGGTAAGAAGGGCTTTCCCACGGGAGCTGCTTGTTCCAGAAGTATGGAGCTGAGGCAGAGAGGACAGGATGGGGAGGGAATATCCTGATCACTTTCTCCTCCCACCTGCCGGTCTCCTTCCATTGCCTTCCACTGGCTGAATCCACACAGAAGGTGAACAGTAAGAGAGCTACTTGATATAACCACGTGTGTTCCACAAGCCAGAGAAAGATGGAGAATGGATTTGGGTTGGGGGGGGCAGTGGGTGGGATGAACACGCAGAATAACTTGCCTTTAAATAGTTTGAAATGTCTTCTAATCCATTTTATGAATGTCCTGTTCAAGTCTACAAATGATACCACTTATAAATATATGTTCTGGACCTGGACCTCATGTTTTCTGTATGGACTGTTAGTCTCCACCTAAGGAACGGTGAATGCAGCAAAGCACACTCCACAGAATAGCAGTCACCATAGACTTTTTCACTGAACGATAGAAATGATGCTAAATTTGGGTGTTTTGTCACCCCAGAATCAGCTGATAATAGTAACAGATTGGGGAAGTTTTACCTGTATTATGATGCATATTATATTATACCCGTATGTGGTACTTTATAAATTTGAAGTTGTATAGAGATATTAATTGAGACTGACAAAATAGTTTGCAAAACCGGCTGTAGTTTGCAAAAGCACACTTGTGAGATGAGATGCTTCCTGTTGCTTAGATTTTCTTCCAAGAACATTAAAAGTAACATTAGTGTGGTTTTCAGTCTCTGGGTGAATGATGAGGAAGAAAAAAAAAAGTATCAATTAGAAAAAAGTATCAATTTGAAACTATTTTAATGTTTTTTTTTGTTTTTATTTAAAAGCCATTTGAAACACTATTTCCATATTAATTTTGCGGGAGAGATATGATATGCTTGATACCATACATATATGCAACTCTTTGCAAGATATTAGGAACATGGAATCTCCTAACATTAGATACTGAAAAATAGTTACAGCTGATGTCTGAGAAAACTTGACATAAGAACTATCAATTCACTGTGCAAATTCCAAGAGTCAAAATGTCATGAGCCAAACATGACTCAACATATGCATTTGTAGATATTCAATGCAATATCTGTCCCTAGTACCTCTACTGAGCTTGGTGCATGTGTGTTGAGTTCATTTCTTCCATCCATGAGGAGGGGATTTTGCGTTGCTGGGAACAGCATCATCCACGAAGAACATACTCTTTTTCACATGTATGTACTCTTTACGTACAGCACTGTTTTTTGTTCTCTAGAACCCCATTATGTGATGGCTAGAGTTGGCAATGGTCTGCAAACATGAGGCTCTTGTGCAGGCCCTTGCATCTGTGTGAAGTGTACTTGCCATGATAAAATTGCCCTAGGAATTGTATTCTGCCGGCTCCGAATATTAACTATAAGGAGCCTGCACTCCAGTCAACTGAATGTAAGTCCCGTTAACTTAAAGATTCTGGGCGAGCTGTTAGAGAAGGTTTTCTTTCCCACATAGCTTCATCGAGTTTGTCATTCTGCCTTCCAAACATTCGATGAAAGAGGTGGATTAATGGATAGTTCTATTTCTAATGATTCTATTAAAGAAACAGTTCTATCAATACTTCTCTTGATAAATAAATATCAAAAGTATTGTGTATAAAACCGTCAGACAACATGAAGGAACTCCAGTACGTTGGAGCTGTCAAATTTATTATCTGATGCGTATTTAATCTAAAAATACTTCTCAGCTCTCATGGTCCATTCTTTGTCTTTTAAATTCACACTTAAGCCTACAGCACCACTGCAGATAAATTTCTTTGCTTTGAAAGTTTTATTCTGCGAGTTCCCTATGTGTGCTATAAAGAATAATTAATGTAATGAAAAAATCAATATTGTGTATAAATTATTTAGGCTTTACTATCATTGTAATTTTCTCTTCAACACCTATTGATCGGCAACAATTCATTTGTTAATTTCTTCCTAATAAGATATTCATTGTATTAGGTCCGTAGTAGTGCTAGCCGTGCACCTTCACGAATGAGTCATGAATTACTAATGATACGTGGAAGAAGTTAACCTACTAGTGAGTGCTGTAAGATGGAAAACAGGCAAAGGGGAGTCATTTGAAATGCTGTCCCGTGGAAAGCCTGTGTAGTCACAACGGCTAATAACTAAATGAGTAGACTCTTGCAGGATATTAATTTGTACTTTAAAATTTTATGTGACCATATTTTTCCAGGGAAGAAGGTCTTAGCATTGGCAGACATTCTGCCTCAATAGCATTTTCTAGATCCAGTAAAATAAAAGGCAAAGAACATATGTTCTGAAGCCCAAATGTAGGTTTAAGTCCTGACTCTATTACTTACTATTATACGACCTGCCACGGATTGCACGAGCTCTTCAGGCTTTGTTTTCTTGACCCATAAAACAGTGATAAAAACATTCCTGTTTGGTGTCAGTGTTGGTTCCAGACTTTGGGAGCTTCCTGGGTGAAATCAGAAACACCCCTGTACATGGAGGGCAAAGACTGAAGGAAGAGGCAGCCATTCCAGATTGGTAGGCAGCGGGTTTACTAAGCAAGGGAACTTACATATGAGGCTTGTCTTGGGCGTGTGGCCCCATGATGATTCTGCACCTGCCTGCCAGAATCTTTTTTTTTTTTTAATTTTTTTTTCAACGTTTTTATTTATTTTTGGGACAGAGAGAGACAGAGCATGAATTGGGGAGGGGCAGAGAGAGAGGGAGACACAGAATCAGAAACAGGCTCCAGGCTCTGAGCCATCAGCCCAGAGCCTGACGCGGGGCTCGAACTCACGGACCGCGAGATCGTGACCTGGCTGAAGTCGGACGCTTAACCGACTGCGCCACCCAGGCGCCCCTTGCCTGCCAGAATCTTAAGAATTTATACAGAGACCTTAGCTTAGTTCAGTTCAGATGGTCTCTACACCTTACTATCTCAAGGCCGTGTCCTAGAGACAGCTCCTAGTGTGGGGATGTAGGCAGAAAGTGCATTCCAAGGACAGGGGAGTGGCTGGGGGATGCCTTCCATTTACCCCAGGTCCAGCTTGTGCTGGCTCACCCATTGGTTCCATCCTCTAGATGACTTCCTCCGACAATTAGTAATGAGGATCATCTGAGTTAATGCCCACAAACATTTACAGGTGTGTATGTTTCTTTTTAAATTTTATTTCTAAATCCACAATTCTTTTGTTTTGGGGAGGATAAGGGATAATCTTCCCAACTGTCTGTAACAGTGCTCTGAATGAATTGGTTATTAGATGCTGCTTCGATAGTTGTCCACTGAATTTTTTCAGAAGACTATGAAAAATCTGAGCCCTTTTGGAAACCCAAAGAGATTGGAGTCCAAGAAATCAAACTGCCCAAACTCGTGGCAAAGAGAACTTTTGTGTCAGCTCATTTGGACCAAGGAGGGAGAGTGTTATCCTGAAAAGAGCTCTGCACTTGTGATTAAGCAACACGGTTTGAATCTAGGCTTCTTCATGGACTTGTTTACTTATTGATTGTGTGGCCTTCCTGCCAATATTTAAGCTTCCTGAAGATAGTGACTGTTTTGTTTCCCTCTGCATCCTCAGTGCCTAGAATAGTGCCTGGTCATAATGGCTGTCAAATAAATGTTGGCTGAATAAATGAAAGAATGAAAGAAAACAAGCATGAATAAATTTACTTATTTATCGGACACTTTGGATAGGAATATGTGTCCTGTCTTCCTTTCTGGAATTGTTGGAGGTTAAGTGAAAACACTTGGTAAAGGATAAAGTACTCTACAAACTTAAATTTACTCTGACAGTGAGGAGCCTTTTGACATAGAATGGAAAAGGAAGGAAAGTTGGATTTTGGAAATGCAATGAATATATAATTCAGTGTTTACAGGGAGTTTCAAAAATCAGGGATGACAAAGATGCATTCGAAAATATGCAAAACACACATTCAGCTCGACAACTTGTTAGAGTAATGAGCAGTTTCACTTAAAACAGGACATAATATATCATAAAAGGCTTATCACGATGCTCAAGTTTTTCTCCTTAGACCATCAGGAAACTCTTTTTCCAGGGATTTGGCACAGATCAAGGTATAAAAGTTTTTTTCCCCTGCATTGCTTTACCCTTTTGAGGAAGCTATCCTAAAATTGGTATTTTTACTTTTGTATTCATGACTTTATCATTATTTTCATATGACCACTATAAATTATAACTTTCGGTTAATATGTCCTCAAAGTGTGCTGAGAATGTAACTCATTTTCATTTAAGCTGATTTAGCATGTGATAATCTACTGAGCTGTTCTCTGCATACTTGCTTTTGAAGCTAATTACAGGAGAGCAAAAAGTTACTTTAGTAGAGAAAATAAAATCTTCTAGAATCAAGAGTTTATGTTTCATAATAAAGATCTGTTAGCAGAATAACTTTGCTTAGTAAGGAGCTGGTTTTCATATATGAGGTATGCCTGATCACTTCTAGGAGGATATACACATTTGCTTGGGTGGAGACCTTAAATTATACAAAGTATCTGGGTTGGACTGGAGTCTTAAAATTTTTTTTTTGATGTTTATTTATTTTTGAGAGCGGGCAAGAGAGAGACAGAGTGCAAGTGGGGGAGGGACAGAGAGAGAGGGAGACACAGCATCTGAAGCAGGCTCCAGGTTGTGAGCTATCAGCACAGAGACCCATGTGGGGCTCGAACCCACAAGCAATGAGATCATGACCTGACCAGACTTCTTCTGGACCAGAGTCTTGGAAGAAGGTCAGTAAGCTGATGGAAAACCAGGAGAGATGTGATGACCAGCAGTAGGAGGTGATCCAGAAGAAGAGAGGGAGGGTATTGCACTTGTTGAACTCTATGTTAACGGCAACCCTCTGAGGCATGTAGAAGTGTCCCCATTTTACAGATGAAGAATCTGAGTATATTTATTAGGAAACTATCAGCTGCATTTAACAAAATCTCAAGTTCATATTGGCTTAATAGTGAGACATTTTAAGTCTCATAACAAGCCCAGAGAGAATTGGTTGATTCTGTCTTGATAGCATTTTCCAGATCTAGTAAAGCAAAGAGGCAAAGAACATAATTTTGGAGTCCAACCGTGGGTTTGAATCCCGACTCTGCCACTTTCTGCCATGTGACTTTGCACAGACTGCGTGAATACTTGAAGCCTCAGTTTCTCGACCTGTAAAACAGTGATAAAAACATTCCTACCTGGTATTAGTGTTGAGGATCATATGAGTTAATGCACACAGACATTTAGAGGTATACCTGAAGCACAGTAAGCACTCATTAAATGTTAGCTGTCATTATTTTACTGAGGCCCCAGGTGTTTTTTCACACCTTTGCCTTACCCCCTTAACCTTGTTGACTCATGGTTGCAGGAAGGCTGCAGTTGCTCAGGCAGAATTTCCTGGCCAAAGGGACAATATTTAGAGCAGAAAGTTCACTTTCCCACCCCTAAGCCAATCAATGGCAATGGGAATAGGACCTCCAGGATTTATCTGTGAGGGTGGGGATAGTGGATAGCAGGACAAAATCAAGGCTCTCCCAGCAAGGGAAAGTGGGGAATGGATGTTGGAGAGCCTACCAATAGACTCTCCATCCTGTTGTAGAGAGACACATGGGATTAAATTATAAAACTAGACTTCAAATCCAGGCCTCACTTCCAAGTTCTGGTCTGCCAATTATCCTAACTACATCTATGAAAAGTGTTACATTTCTGTGCTTAGTCAAAGATTATTCATTGATTTTTTTTCCATTTACTTCCTTGTTGGTTTAGTTAACTTCAACATACATTTATTGAGTGTCTACTACATATCAATCACAGTACACTTTGGGAGAAATCAGAGGGAGAAGAACTAGTAATTATTGCTGACACATTTTAATTGCTTACTCTGCTTTAGGCTAAGTGCTTTCTTATGTAAGGACTTGCATTAAGTAGGTACTATTATCACCTTCATTGTACAGATGAGAAAATGAGGCTCAGGGAGGTTAAGTGACTTGTTCGCGGCTGCAGAATTAATCATTGGTGGAGCAGTGAGGTTTTTTCTTTTATTTTAATTTTTTAAATGTTTTTCATTTTATTTTTGAGAGACAGAGAGAGACAGCATGAGTGGGGAAGGAGCAGAGAGAGAGGGGGACATAGAAATCAGAAGTAGGCTCCAGGCTCTGAGCTGTCAGCACAGAGCCCAATGTGGGGCTCAAACTCACAAACTGTGAGATCATGACTGGAGCTGAAGTCGGACGCTTAACAGACTGAGCCACCCGGGCGCCCCTAAGAGCAGTGAGGTATTTTAACTGAGGTGTGTCTGATTTCAGAACCATCTGTCTCTCTCTCTCTCTTTTTTTTTTTTTTTGAGCAGAAAGTAGCAAGTACTTTATTATTATTTTTCATTCAAGTATAATTAACATACAGTGTTACATTAGTTTCAGTGCTCATTAAGATAAGTGTACTGCAGAACCATATCTGTGCTGATATTGTGCATATATGACTGCTGTCTAGGCAGGTAGTAAGAATACCAGGAAGAGCAAGGCAGAACCAGGGTGGAGCTAAGTTGTTATTATTATTATTATAATAACAACCATGTTTTCTGGTTTTTGTATTTTATGCCTTGACATCTGGGGCCTTACTGACCCTTGGAGGGATTGCCCCTCCCAGGGTTATCTAATTCCTGGAGATAAAGTACATGCCCATGACATTGAGCATGTCTTGCACATGAAAACCAACTAACTCAGAGTGCATATCCCCAACCATTTCCTTTACTAAGCTCTTATACTCCAGGTCACTGTCCCCTGTGCCCCACCCCTGCACTAATCACCTGAGGGCCAGGTACTAGACAATTTAGCACAGCCGCTATACCCCAGAGCCCACAGCAACGACTCAAACTAGCCCGTCCTAAACCCTGCCTCCCTTGTTCCTTCCCTGAGAAATCACAAGAAAGCCTCTTGTCCAGGTTTTCCCCTTGCTTCCTCTGTCACCTAGCTGACCCTGGTGCTCCCCTACGTGGCCTGGTGTGGCATACTGTGCCTTCTTTCACCAGGGCTCTGTGAGTATACAAAACTCCTTCCTTCCTAACAATCGTTTCTGTGTCCGCTCTTCCTACCACAAATGATTAAAATAAATCCCCGAGTATCCTTAAAACAGCCATCAAGAATGGAACTCAAATATAGGACACGGAATCTAGTTATTCAAAAGCATAAAAGTGGTAAAAAGTAGGTTCAGAAGCAGAGTAAAAAAACAAGTGATCAGAGTACAGAAGCAAAGTCAAGTTGGGATTGGGTTCTGGATTCGACTAGTCATTGCCCTCACATTCATAGTCAGGACTGTGGCTTGGTTGCCGAGATTGGTGTGGGACCAGGTCTTCAATTCGTATGGTTCTGAGCTACAGGAGGACATGGATGTGGGAAGACAGAGGGAGGAAAAGGATTGGCTGTAGAATGGTGACCTCAATGATCCCTTACAATTTAAACAACGTTGTGAGGGCACCTGGGTGATTCAGTCGGTTGAGCGTCCTATTCTGGCTCAGGTCATGATCTCATGGTTTGTGAGTTCAAGTCCTGTGTCAGGCTCTGTGTGGACAGCTCAGAGCCTGGAGCCTTCCTCGGATTCTCTCTCTCTCTCTCTCTCTCTCTCTCTCTCTGCCCCTCTCCCGCTCATGCTCTGTCTCTCTCTTTCTCTCTCAAAAATAAACATTAAAAAAATTGAATAATACAATGTTGTGAGAATATTGACTGGTTGAAAAGAGTGATATAATATTTAATTTTTAAAAAGTTTTTATTTTAATTCCAGTTAGTTAACATACAGTGTTATATTAGTTTCAGGTATACAATATAGTGATTCAACGCTTGCACACAACACCCAGTGCTCATCACAAGTGCCCTAAGTTCTTAATCCCCATCACCTATTCAACGCATCTCCCCACACCCCTCGAGCCCAGCAATCATCAGATTGTTCTCTACAGTTAAGAGTCTGTTTCTTGGTTTTTCTCTCTCTTTTTCTTTTCCTTTGCTCTTTTGTTTCTAAAATTCCACACATGAGTGAAATCATATGGTATTTGTCTTTCTCTGACTGACTTGTTTCACTTAGCAGTATACTCTTTAGCTCATCCGTGTCATTGCAAATGGCAAGATTTCCTTCTTTTTTATGGCTGAATAATATTCCATTGTACACATATACCACATCTTCTTTATCATTCATCTATCATTGGACATTTGGGATGCTTCCATATCTTGGCTATTGTACATAATGCTGCTGTAAACATGGGGGTGCATGTATCCCTTTGAATTAGTGGTTTTGTTATTTAATTTCATTTTGAAGTGGTTTTATTTCTATAGGTAGCTGGCTAGATTGATTGATTGATTGCTTGATTCGTGAGTGTACGTAGCCCAATACTGGGCATTGTGGAGGACACAGACTGGGGAGATCTGGTCCTGGCTTTGAAAGAGTGAAATACAGTTCTGTAAGGCATAGACAAAATGACTTGGAAATATTTACATCACAACATTCAAGTCAATTCATGGTATTGTATTCAGAACTACATATACAAGTTCTAAAGAAGATGTGCTGTAAGAAAGAGTGTGAATATTTTCAGTAATAAACAGGCACATAATAAAGTGTTTGAATTGGCTGAAGAGGGTGTGATATTGGGATGATATAGGGTAGTTTATAGAGGGCTCCAAATATATGCTGGACTGAAGAGATATTATTTTTTGTTCAGTATCACATTTAGAATTACCTCAAGTCCTTAAACAGTGATGGTTTTACAAATATGTCCAAAAATTCTCTGACACTCTTCTCTTCAAGAGGTAAAGCTTAATTCTTCTCTACCCCCCAGGATTGACTTCAGTGACTTGGTTCTAATGAATAGAATACAACCAAAGCGATGAGATGCCGCTTCAGAGGTTAGGTTATAAAAGGACCGTGGCTTCTGTATTGGTGTTCTTTCTCTCTCCGTCTCTCACCCCTCCCCCGTCATCTCTTTCTCTGGGTAAAGTTGTGTCCTGAGCACCCTCTGGGGAGGCTCATATGGCAAGGAGCTAAAGCCTTCTGCCAACAGCGGTGTGAGTGGGCTTGGCGGGGGATCGCCCAGCCCCTGTCTAGTCTTCAGAGACTGCAACCTTGCAAGAGCCCCTGAGCCATGTTTGAATGCTAACAGGAATGATAAAGCAAAGCTGGGTGATCGTAGGAGCGATGTTTTAAAGACAATGACAGATGATCCAATCATAGAACACAGGATCTCATCTATCTTCTTCTCTTTTTAACAGAAATGAAGGCAGAGTATTTGAGTACAGATCTAGGCAGGTTGGTGAGCTGAGGGTTGAAAGATGAGGTCGTTCTAATCTGATTGCATTCTTTTCTCTATGAAGTACACAGCAAGGTCATTAGCTGAGAGAGGGGCAGAGAGGAACAAATGTTGGAAACTTGAGGAGAGCAGAGAAGGTGTAAATAATTATCTCAGAAGTTGGAAAAACAAATTTCCTAGGAAGTAAGCTGTCTGGCAGTATTGAGTTCTGTTCTGAGACCTGTGATTATAAATTTGAAGCCAGTCCAGTCAGCAACGTTCTGTGATTTTCTTCAGCAACATTAAGCTGCTCTGGTAGAGGCATAGAGTAAGTGCATGGGGTATTTAACCAGGATTGGGGTTTTACCAGTGGGGGAACAAGAGAGTGATGGTGGCAAGGAGGCATTTATAGACCCAGATCATGCAATCCAGACTGGTTAAGAGATACACGAGGATAGAGAGTAGAACAGTCAAGGGTGTGTGTTAGGGTTGATGGCCTAGGTCTGTCTGGGGAACTGTAGGAGGGGAGCTGGCCTGTGGTGTAAGTGTGCTGGACTGCAGGGGATGATGGTCAGGGAACAGAGTGTGTGAGGTTGACATGCTGGAGCAGGTGCTGTAATTGTGTGATCTATGTGAGTAAGTGCTGAGGTGGGGGCAAGAAGTGATCCCTGCAGTTAAGAAGGTCAAAGAAAGGCTGGGACGAGATGTTGGATGGATTATTCATGCAAATGTTGAAGTCAAGACTGATGATAAATGTGGAGTTGGAGAGGAGAGTAAGGAGCCTGGCGCTGGGAGTTGGGAAGTCCATGGTGACAGCACCATGGGTTCAGGGGGACAAAGAATGACACGTGCCCCAGTAGAGTGTGGGCACGTAATTCCTCAAGTCAGGCTTCTATGCTGGTCAGTTTTTGGGATTTTGAGGAACAAAGAAGGAAAGAGATAAAGGAGAGAAGAGAGCAGAACATAGAAATAAGATAAAACAGAAGTTGCAATAGGATGTTAAATAAGGAGATACAAGAACCTGAAGGAAAAAGGATGTTCTGTGGAAAAGGGCAAAAGCTTCCCATCCTTCAGTATCCCATTAGGGCACTAGTCCCCACTAGGGACTCCTCTGTAAGGAGGTCAGAGTGCAGCTTCCCATGGAAGGTTAGGGCCTATGACTTTCACTATCCTTGTATGTATCACTTGATCACAGTTATCAAGACACAGTTTTGTGCAACATTCCCTTTTTATGAAAGCAGTAATGGGAGTAATATTTGTAAAGTTTCTTGTCTAAAAGCATTTAGAAATTTTAAACCTTGGTATCAAGGGGACCGAGATTCTGTTACCTTAAAACTTCCCTGATGAGGGATAGCTCTGTCCCTGGATTGCCAGGTACACAAGGTTTTCCAGTGGGCAGATGACTTTGCAGGAAATAAGATCTTGACCATTGGCTGTGAGCTGGGCCCCAGAAGCTGCAAACAAACCGTGATCGTATGTCGTACGTGATCATGTGTCAGTATGTGATCATATGTCAGTACATGAGTAGGTAGGTTTCTGAGAAATAAAGGTTTCTCGAGGAGATAGCTCTCATTCATAAAGGAGGGTTAGTCTATTTCAAAACACTTGGGTTTTGATGGGATGGACTAGGAGAAGGTGTTAGAGAATAATTACTACTATTTCTAAAAGGTCATGCATTGTTTATATGTGGAAGGGGCCTCCTTCATAGGTAGATTGGGCTGTGTTTTGTCTAAAGCTTGATTCTTTCCACGTTGGGAGAGCTACTTAGCATTTATTAAAAATCGGATACCCTCTTCTGTTCTGGAGAAGGGCTAAGGGCAGTACAATAAATTACACTGATGTTCATGACTTTGAGGTATCAGAGAGGTCAAAAGGGACCCAGGAAGGGCCTAGGAATGAAGATCCAAAAAGTGGCCCAAGAAATCGAGACTAGAAAGGTATAAATGGTGGGTGGGCACAACAACCAGTATTTAAGTGTTTATACTTCGTGTTTGGCAATAGGACAAGTTTGGTTTGCAGAGGTGGCTAAGGCCCTGCTGATACATTTAAGAAAAAAAAAAGTTCTCTTTTTGGATGGAAGAGAACAATCTGAGCCACTGAGATACAGTGAGAGGAGGTTGGAAGTGCTAGGTGCTGGCTACGCACTGGAAATAAAAGGTGAATCAGACATTGTCACTGTTCTCAAGGACCTTACAGACGGACTAAACACTGGACAGTTTTACGATTGTATCGAGGGATGTGCTGGCATAGGTGAAGTGGGAGCCAGGTAAGGAGAGAGGCGTGGTCAGCAAGGGCAGGACAGACTTGCCCCAAGGAAACGGATTAATTAGAAAAGGTGATGAGAACTTAGGAGAAAGAGCGGCTGATTTTGCCAAGGGGATATGGTAACGACCTCAGAAGTTATGATGCAGGAGCCATGCATCCAGGGGTGTCCCAGATGTGTCTCTGTGACATACTGTTTGCTGCACTTTGACTAGTTATTAAGTTGTAGCGTAAGTGATTTATTACTAAAAGTGTTAGAAGTACCAAAGTTTACAAAAAAATGATTATATTTTCCTTTTAAATTAAAGAGGACTCAAGGTGACCTGTGGGATCTCTCTCATGTTCTCTGATCCTTTCTTAAGAGGGACACAGAGGGACAGATTTACAGTGTGTCCTGAAGGGAAAAGGTTGATTACTCCGTTTTCAGCATATATAATTAGGAACAGATGAACAATACTATTCAATTATCATATAGCTTAATTACTTGTGAATGTGCATATTAAGGTACATAACCTTCCCAGGCTAACTGCCTACCTCCAAAGACAATTTGAGGTGGATTACAGAATTAAAATAGGACAATTAAAAATATGAGTAAAATGAAAACCAATTAAAAGGAACAGAAAGATGTGTGTGCCAGGCATCTAAGTTTAGTTCATTTGTGCAGTTAAACATGAACTTAAGCTTTTAATATCTTGGCTGCTAAGACAAAAAATAAAATACTTTTTAAAAAATATTTATTTATTTTTGAGAGACAGAGAGAGACAGAGTGCGAACAGGGGAGGGGCAGAGAGAGAGGGAGACACAGAATCCAAAGCAGGCTCCAGGCTTTGAGTTGTCAGCATGGAGCCCGATGCGGGGCTTGAACTCATGAACTGAGAGATCATGACCTGAACTGAAGTCAGAAGCTTAACCAACTGAGCCACCCAGATGCCCTCAAAAATAAAATACTTAGAGAGCCTTGGTCATTGATTTAAGTTTGTCTCAGGAAAAACAAAACAAAACAAAGCAAAACCCACAACAACTTCTTTTTTCTGACCCCCGGAAGGAATAATTTATTGATTAAAGGGACATGGAATGACATCATGAACAACATTTTCATGGTAGTTTTGCTAGAGATACAGAAACATTCTTCAAAGGGCTGTTACTTACATCAATTCTATCAAACAGAGATTTTGGTATATCACTAATGAGTGACTGAAGAATACGATGAAAAGAAAATCTCATCTCCTATAGTGACAAAGATATAAAATACTTAGGAATTCGCTTTTTCAGGGAATCACTGTGACCTGCGTAAACAAAATGACAACACTTTCCTGGAGAATATTCTTGAAGCATGAATGAATAATGTTTCCTCAGTGGGAGAATGAATATTGTAAAGACTGGATATTTTTAGTAAGTTCATTTATAAGTTCAAACATTTAAAAATCTGCTAGACTCTTTCATGACAAAATCATTCTAAAACATTCTGAAAAAAAATCACAGGATACTAGAAATATTACTAAAGAAGAAAAGTAACAAGGTGAAGTTAGTCATGGATATATACCATTTTAGAAACAATAATATAAACTGCATATAGTGATGCATGAATAGGAAAAGGAAAAACAGGACTTGAATAGGATGAAAAGCTCTAGAAATTGATACAGTCGTATTTGCGGACTGAATGTGGGATGTAGTAGTTATCACAGAATAGGGTAAGGAATACCCATTTAATAACCAATTTCCCAACAACATTTAGAAACACAGCGAAGCGAACTCTTTTAGATCTGCGTCTCATACAATAAACTATGTTCCAGGTGAACTCAATAGTTAAAGATAAAAATTAATATAAGCCTGGGGATAATATAAAATTGGACATATTGGGAGTACCTGGGAGAGAGGGATCCTTTCCAACATGTGAAGAGATAACAGAGCACAGGAAAAAGTCCAAGAGATCTATCTGTGTTAAAAAGGAGAAAAATGTACAGTGAAGGCAATACAACAAATAAAAGGGAAGAGGGGAGCAGAGTGTCGTGGGTGTGGGTTTGCAGGAATACCAGAGATGCACACACTCCACTGTTAGGTTAGATTACATTCCTGATTTCTTTAGCCAAGGATACAGGGTTTTATTGGGATGAGAAGGTCACACACAGCTGGATGGTAGGGGAATGGTAGGTTAAGCTATGATAAAACAAACTGATGGAATATTTTGTCTCCATTAAAATGGTAATTATGAAGACCAGCATATTAGGAAATTTTGAGGCATTGTTAACGAAGACACAAAGTAGTATCTATCCAGGGATCGGATTCGTGTCTCTCCTGTAGAACTTTACAAGGGAACATAATAAAATGAAAAAAAAAATCTGTGAAAGGGTGGGTAATTTTAGTTTTATTCCTAGCTTATTATTATTATTTTTGATTTTATTAAATTTTTTTAACATTTATTTATTTTTGAGAGAGAGAGAGAGAGAGCATGAGCCTGACACAGGGCTTGAACCCACGAACTGTGAGATCATGACCTGACTCGAAGTCGGACGCTTAATCGACTGAGCCACCCAGGTGCCCCTATTATTTTTGATTTGAGAGGGAGAGAAAGAATGTACATGCGTGCTCATGAGTGGGAAGGGGACGGGGGGTGGGGCGTGGAGAGTGTTAAGCAGGCTCTGTACCCAGTGTGGAGCCTGACCTGAGACTCGATCCCATAACCCTGGGATCATGACCTGAGCCAAAATCAAGAGTTGGATGCTCAACCACCCAGGTGCCTCCCTACTTTCTTTATTATAAAGCAGTGTGCAGTGGCGATTAAAAATGTGGATCCTCAGATTGCTGGGTACACACACAAATTCTACCTACTCCCTGTAGGGAAAGTAACTTACCATTTTTGTGCCTCAGTTTGCTCTTCAGTAAAATGGGGATAATAGTGTCTAATTACAGAATTGTGAGGATTATGTAAATTGATATTTGTAAAGTGCTTGGAAAAGTACCTGGCACATGTAAAGCACTATGTCAGTATTACCTATTAGTATAATGTTGATTTTGATAAGACATAAAAGGGAATAAAAACCTCCAAATGAATGAAACTTTGTTATTACAAAACACCATCACCCAAGGCTTAATAAATATATTGACTTCTCATAAGTCATGTAGAGAGCAAAGCCATTTGCACTGGACTGTGAGTTCCTTTAGTACAACGACTCCAATTTTACCCATTTCTACCACATGCTGGTTCATGATAAGCAATCAGTATATATATATATATTTTTTTTTAATTTTTTTTTCAACGTTTATTTATTTTTGGGACAGAGAGAGACAGAGCATGAACGGGGGAGGGGCAGAGAGAGAGGGAGACACAGAATCGGAAACAGGCTCCAGGCTCCGAGCCATCAGCCCAGAGCCCGACGCGGGGCTCGAACTCACGGACCGCGAGATCGTGACCTGGCTGAAGTCGGACGCTTAACCGACTGCGCCACCCAGGCGCCCCAGTATATATATTTTTGATGAATTGGCCAAGATATGTGGCTTTTTGATGATCTGGCTTAATATTTAGCCAGAGTTTAGGTTAACCACAGCAATCATTCCTCCTTGATCTTGTGACTACTTTAGGCCTTACCTCCCTCCCTCCACCTCTGTGTCTTTGTTCAGTTTCCTAGATTTTCAGAACTTAGTTCAGGTGTCATCTATTGAGGCTGGGTCAGAAGCTCTTTCATAGCACAGACACGGAACCCTGCTGATATATCTGTTATAGCATTTATCGAATTATAGTTACAGTTTTGCATCAGTTGGAGCTCACCTATTTCCAAGCGATAGAAGCCAGTGTAATTAGCTCACACCAGAAGCGGTGTTTATTTAAGATGCTGGCTGGCCAGAGCAACATCTCTGGAAAACAGACAGGAGAACAATGAATGTCTGGAAGAGTCTGAAGAATCTGGTCAGCTTCAGGAGCTGGACAGCAGGATGCATGACATCATGGCCATGACTACGTACTCTCTTCTTTCATTGGCTTCTTTTACACTGCTACTCTCTAGCTCACTTCTTATAGGCCTGATTTTAAATTTGTGGCCGAGAAAGCTGACTGACCTACCTCACCTGACCCAGTTGGGATTGGGGTGGTGGGAAGGAGTATTGTAGTATTGAGGTATACACGGCCGTCTCTTTATCCGTCGAGACGTAGCCTGGGGTGGGTTCTTGAGACAGGAACAGTAGCCTGACAAACTCCCCTGCAAACGTGTTAATGTATAGCAGTCTCCCTGCCACATGTGAGTCCCAGACTGTAGATTTTTCAGAGGCAGATGAATGTCTCATTCATCTAGGCAACGGGCCTGGTGTCAGGCGTGTGGAAAGTGCTCCATATACATTTATTGAACTGAACTTTCTAAATTGCAGTGAATTTTCCAATGAATGCCTGCGAACCACTATTTTAAACTGTTGATTTGAGAGGTGGGCTAGAGAGGTGCAGGTGGCAGACCCGCCACCCTGTGGTGATTTTTTGGGCACCTGTGTTATATTCTCATCATTCTACTTCTTCAGAGAGGCTCAGGGCAACTTGAAGGTAGATGAAAAGGTATGTAAGGATGGATGGGAGTTAATATGAAGTCATGGGGAAAGCATGGGTTTTGGAGTATACAAATTAATTTTGACCCTGAGGTTTATCATTTGTTACCTGTATGAACTTGAGAAAGTCCCTAACGTCTCTGAGCCTCAGTTTACTCATCTGTAAAATGAGATAGAACATTTCATCCATTTTTTTAGGATTAAGTATTAAATGAGATTTTGAAATGATGTTTCTAGGATGCAGTAGGTATTAGTAATTTAATTCCCTTCCTTTTCTCTCCTTGCTTCTTCCTTCCTTAAGTGCTTTGAGGCTTATTTTGAATGGAGTCCTAAGAGTCTTGATTTTTGTAGCATGAAAGAAACCGATTTGGGCCTGAATATTTCATAAGACAAGAACTTTCAGGAAGATGCTAAATGGATTAGCATTGTAGCCACCCCCTGTGGTTTAAACTTATCAAAATAATAGCAGAAGAATTACAAAAATCATAATAAGCCTCACAAAGGGAAAATAACATTTGAAAATAATAAATGAAAATAAAAAATCAAATCCCATTGTGAAAGTATTTTAACATCAAAGAGACAGGCTTCTGCACTGGTAGAGGTGGAAAACAAATATCAAGAATCACAAGGAGATAAGATTGGATGACGATACCCACTTGAGAAAATAGAAAGGAAGACATAATATCTATAAAAATATGCAGTGATGATGAATGACTGCAGCACACGGAAAGGCTGCAGAAATACCAGAAAACAAGATAGGCTACAAAGGATAGGTTTAGAGCACTACAGTAAAAATTCACATTCGTTGTAAATTGTAATGTTAGGTGATTGAATTAAAAACATGTAATAGACTGCATGAATCCAGAAAATAGATTGAGATAAATCTGCGAAGAATAGGGACACCGTTACGGGCTGGATTGTGTCCCCCCACTCCCAAATTCATACGTTGAATTCTTAACCCTGGTACCTCAGAAGGTGATTGTATTTGGAGATGGGGACTTTAAAGAGGTAATTAAGGTTAACTGAAGTCATTGGGGTGGGCCATAATCCAACCAATATGACTGGGATCCTTATAAGAAGAGAAGATTGGAACACAGACACACACAGAGGGCAGACCCATGTAAAGACAAAGGGAGAAGCTGGGTATGGACAGAACAAGGCTTCAGGATGAAACCAGCCCTGCCAACACTTGATCTCGAACATCTGGTCTTCAGCACCATGAAGAAATACATTTCTGTTGTTTAATTTACCTAGTCTGTGGTACTTTGTTATGGCAGCCCTGGCAAAGTAATAACAGATACCAAAAATGATGGAAAATCAACATGAAAACCACAGAAAGGAAGTAGAGACATAACCTAGAAAAGGGGAAATTATGAAAAAAGAACCAGGACGAATGTTAAAATGCTTTCTATCAATACTTAACAATGTTAGAGATGCTTGCTGCAGGACTATGAGTGGAAAAAATATGAAAGGTTAGGTGAATAACTCATGTTAGTAAATGCATACATGATTATGGATATAGAAAACCCTAGGAAATCAAATGAAAACTGTTGTAGTAATAAGAGTTCTGCACAGTTATAAAATAAATCCCTGGTCTCTAGTGCTTCATGAGCCTATAAAATGTAACAAAAATTAATCTCTTTATAAATAGTAAAATAGCATTAAATAACTGCTAATTAATTTAATGTAGGATGTGAAAACTATTGAAGGGAATTTTAAAAGAATGGGAGAAAAATTGGGAAAAATACAGTAATTTTTTAAATAAAACTGGGAAAAAGAGTAATATTTTACTTCAGAAGGATCTTACTAAGTATGATAATGATTTTAATATCTCTTTATTAAGTGGAATTAAATATAATAGATCTTGGTGTACTTTATAAATTATAAAGATTTGGGTGCTAGATATTGTTTTATTAGAAGAGTTTAGGATAGCAAAATCAAGACTCAGACATTTTAGGGGAAAGAAGATTTTAAGATGGTCTAAAATACTTAAGGATTGAGATAAAAAGAGGAATTCCTGGTTGCTCAGTGAGCAATCATTTTGACCCTTGATTTAATGAAATTTGCATTGGATCTATTCCATTCTCTACTATAGAGTATGATTAATCTCAAAGACTATTGAATCAGAGGGTTCTTTTCATCTATTATCTGAGTGCCCTTGGGCAGTTATTTAATACTTCTGCTCAATTTTCACTCTGTAAAATGGGGATAAGGTTGTTATAAGGACTAATGAGTTCTGAAATAGTGCATCAAGTTTAAAATCACTTTCACAGACTGTTTTCAGCATTAAATATAATAGCAAAAATAAAAAAAAAAGGAAACTCTTTTATCATAGGGGACTGATAAAGATTGGATTGTGTCCTCCCAACTAGAAAATATGTTAGAGTATTAATTTCTAGGATCTCAGAACGTGACTTTATTTGGAAAGAACATGGTTGCAGGTGTAATTAACTTAAGATGAGGTCAAACCAGAGTAGGGTGGGCCCCTAATCGAATATAAGTGGTGTCCTTGTGGGAGGATGGCCACAGGAATGAAGACAGACACACATGTGACAATGAAGGCAAAGGTTGGAGTTATGGAGCCATAAGCAAAGGAATGCCAAAGGTTCCCAAACACCAGAAGTTACAAAGGGCAATGAAGGATTTTTCCCTATAGATTTCAGAGCATGGCCCTGCTGACACATTGGTGTCAGATTCCTGGTTTCCAGAACTGTGAGAGAGTAAATTTCTACTGTTTTAAGCCACCCCAATTTGTGGTCTTTAGTTACAACAGCCATAGGAAATGTATGCAAGGACTATGTAGTTTTTGCAGTCATTTAGAGCACATTTTTGAATATTTTAAGGATATGTAAAAATGCGCACAGTATATTAATCATTGAAAATGTTTATAAAATATTCTATATACTCTGACTCCTATTATTTAAAAAATACATAAACATATGTATATATATTCCTCCATTTTTTTTCCCCAGTGCATCATATTGTTAAATCTGGTTTCCTGTGAATGGGAGCATTTTGGACAACTTTTATTTCCTTTGTTATAGTTTTCTGACTTTTTCAAATTTTATCAGGACACAAAAATCTATAAATGTTATCTTTTTTGAAGAAAAATGTATTTTACTTGTCATTGTCTTCCCGTGACTTAGACAACTATGTTTCTTCATGAAAAGTACACAATAATCTTTTTTTTTTTTCTATTAAACTTCTGTGCATGGAGCTTAGCAGAATAATTACCAGCTCTGGCACCCAAAAGCCCTAACATGGACAAATCAGTTGTATAAAATATGGAGTGCTGACATATCTAACAGACATATATTACAAAAGCATTAGGAAATTATCCATCAAGACTCAAAGCAGTAAAGTCTCATCTGGAAACTGGATAAGGTTTGTGATAAATATAGGAATTTCCACAGCTAATGGAGATCCACTGACCTATAATGAAATTATCTGGTCTGGGCTGGTTGGGAAAAGTGAGTAATAAAACTTGGGCACCAAGAATTTCATTTTCTGAATCTCAGACCTCCTAAAATAGATAGTGTTAAAACCGGTCACAGAGGATTTAAATTCGTTTGCACACCTATCCAAAGAATATTTTAAATTATTTGTAGGTGTATTCCCAACCATGCTAGCGTTTTAAAAATGCCTTCATTTCCCTTTAGGGTTTTAAAAGTATGCCATTTCAGAGTTGGTGATTTACTAATACTTTGAATTTATGTGTATTTAATTTAGCTGAATTGAGATATACCCAATTGGAATAGGTAGGTTTTTTTGGCTTCTTGGTACAGTTTTTTTTAGAGGCTTATTAAGGAGTCAAGCAAATGTAGAGTGAAGCTAGGATTATTTGAGGTGAGGTCACCCTGAGAGGTATAGAATGGAGATGTCTGTAGAAAACTCATACTCTTATTGCTATGTTTGATTATAATGTGCATTGATACCTTGTGAGCATTCTTCCTTCTGGACACCTAGGACCTCTCTGATGCCACTAAGGAGTGGAGAAAGCTAATGGGGCAGCAAATGGCCACAAGTGCTAATAGCCCAGGCTAGTTCCTAACAGCCATCAGAAGAGTGAGCTCAAATCCCCACCAGTCCAAGGTCTCTTCTAGTAGCAATGGTTATGAGTAAGACATGACAGACTCATGAGCACTTGGCTTATTTTTACTGGCTCTGGTCGCTCTGTTTGGAGGAGGAGTTGGCCTTGGGCTCCCAAAGTTTTCTAGATACTGGACTCTGAACCTTCTCTCATCTACTACCCCATCCCTCCCTCAAATGAACTCACTCTTTGTTTGGTACTTAAGCCCTCCTAAAATCCTTCCCAACCTGATGAAGAACACACAAACTACATGTTACTCCGTATTGATTACTTACTATTGCTTTATACACTGTGATTTTTATCCTTTGTAATGTCATTAGCATGAGAAGAGAGTCTCATTACCACAGCAATGGGGAGTAGTGTTTGTACAACCCTTTGTCACCCCAAATTTTGTTTCCTTTGGTCATACTCTAACTTGCACTCTTTCTTTTTCAATAGCTGAAAAATGTAAAGTATTTCCTATCATGACTGTTGTAAGAGGTTTACATGTGCTAGTAATTCCTTTAATGATCAAAATAACCCTCTCAAAATGGTTACTAATATTTATTTTATTAATGATATTGTCTCTATTTTACAGATGAGGAAATAGAGGCACAAAGAGAAATTTGCCTGAGGTGACAAAGAAACGTGTCAGGATTTGATGTTAGGAGTACATACACTTATATGCATTTGCATTTGATCTCAAAAGCTCAGACACTTAGCTATGTGCATTTGCTTCTTTCCAGTTATGTTTTTTCAATTATACCTTCAGTTGTCATAAGACAACATTCAAATACATGTACTTCTAAATCTATTATTATAGTAGATTATATTTCTATTAACATGATTTCATGATTATGCTTTTGCAAACACTCTAACCATATATATATATATATATATATATATATATATAATTTTTCAGCTTAGCCTAATATATCTTCCCACTCACACTGTTGCATGGGAAATTATACCAGTGCAATGGTAGCCTCTCAGTCAGAGACCACTGAAAAGAAAGGCTCATGGAAAAAATAAGATGCTCTAATTATATAGTTTACTAAGTCAGTTCAAAGCATATAAGAAGAAATCAAGAGGAGAAAGGTGGGGTAAGTTAAGGGGTGAAAGGAAACCCATCATCTGAATTCTGGGGTATACAATGTTCATCTATCTTGTCTCTTTGCTGTATCACCTTCCAAACTGGTGGTGTGGTTAAGAGGACGACAGTGGGGTTTGAGGAAGGAGTCCCAACAGACAGATGGGAAGTTTCTATCAGAGGGATACAAGGGCAAGTACACCTGCCAAGAGCATTAGCTTGCTAATTAGCCTGCTGAACATCTTTGGGTTTTATTTGTGTTCTTTTGGAGAGAGCACTTGTTCATCCAGAGTTGAACCACATTAAATAGCTGATTTAAGGATAACATGGTTGTTACTACAGAATGGTGTGATTTTACATTAATACTTGGTCTTTCTGAACCTTATAGTTGAAGAGTAATACTCTTGCTCATTCCATCATACATTCCATTTATTCCATCTTTAACACATCTTACAAGTTACTAATTTACTATTTATAATTAACACATCATATGCCTATGTCTCACAAGCTACTCTTTATCCGTACTTAATGCATCCTATGACTTTTGCTTTTTCCTTAAGCTATTAGTTTACTTCTTATTTAAGTGTAACATTTCTTTAAGTTCTATACATTCTATTTGTTTTGCTTGTCTGTTGGTGAAGAATTGAGTATTCTTAAATAATAGAGAAAGCATGTATTACTCAAGTGCAATAGATTTCCTCACCTACCATCGACTGGTGAGTAAAAAGTATTCAGACTGAACAGAATGAGCATTGGACAAATGACCTTGTGATTGGATGATTGGAGCCAATGCTCAGGCTGCTTCGTGTCAACTATGAGAAAAGTCTCTCACCCTTATAAAGATATAAATAACTGTCAAAGAAATTTCTCATCTAGTTTCCAGTACTGAGGAAAACCATTCCTGGAAAGCTGGCATTGAGTACGACTAGGTACATATAAATTCTCTTCCCTTGAAGGGTCTAGAATTATCAGCTAAGGTTTATTGCCAAAGGAATTTTGGCATGAGATTATTTATGAAAAGGGCACGGCTGTTATGGTTATGATTGTCTTTATACTCAGCTATCTCTTTTTTAAAGTTTATTTATTTATTTTGAGGGGGGGAGGGGCAAAGAGAGAGGGAGAGAGAATCCCAAGCAGGCTGTGCACTGTCAGTGCAGAGCTCAGTACGGGGCTCCATCTCACGAACCATGAGATCATGACCTGGGCCAAAATCAATAGTTGGACGCTTAACCAACTGAGCCACCCAGGCGCCCCTCAACTATCTCTTAATTTTCATGAGTGAAGGATGCAGATAAAAGATTTATATGATGGAAAAATCTTTTTGAAGCTTGTTGCAGAAAAGCTAGTTTGTTGAGCATTCAAAAGAGTGTAGATAAAGATCTTCTGTTGTGCTTTCCTCTTGGAAACATTATAGAAAAGGAGCACCTGGTTGTTTTAGAAAATTAAAAGTGCAGAGCTTATTGAAATGGTAGTTGTTGGGTGCATGGGCCAATTAAGGAGTTTGGCTGATAGCATAAAGTTAAGCTTTTGAAAATCATGGACTTAAGTTCTCATCTTTGTCATATAGGGACTGAATCATCCCAGATATTAAAGAGAAAAGAAAGTAAAACATTCAGGAGATTTCCTTAATAGTTTTTAGAAGTTGGGCTTATAGCTCTCTTGATGGTAGTTTCTAGCCCATTGTTCCCCTGAATTGCCAGGAACAGCGATTTTAGGTGTGAAGTTATTAACCATCTCAAGAGGGTCATCCTTTAGGACAAGGAGACCATTGGGGACTCGAATGGAAGCACTGATTCCAGGCATTAAACGTCCCTAAGGACAAAATTATTTAGCCACGTTTCTTTGGCAGACTAGCCCCACCGTCTGCTTCCTTATTTTGACACTCCCAATTCCTTGTTTAATTGAATAGATGTGAAATAAACAACTAAAATAAGGTAAAAGGAAAAAAAATAGATATTGCTTTATTAGTAATGGAAGGTGTAGGCAACTTTGGCCTAAAAAGCCTATAGGCATCTAATGTCACTGAGGATGGATAAGTCTTTGGTATGGTGTTTGGAGTTGCCTCAGATTCCTACTCCTGAGCCAGAGGCCCGTGGGTCACTGCTGGGGCATAAGCAGATAAACACATGTTTTGCTAACCCAGTGAGTCATCCATAGTAAAACATGGTGTATATAAGCAGTTTCGTCATCTAAGCACCTCTGACTTATGATAAACTATTGAAGATTCTTGCTTTTGATGACAGAATACAAGTAAGTAGTGGTAGGGAGTAGAGAGTAGGTTTGATGTACAGTATATTATCAGTGATATTCCATTGTAGAGTATCATTTAGACCGATCAATGTAGTGATATGCCAAGTTCATGGAGGATATTTCACTGCGCTCCATCTGCCATATGTAGAAAAGTAAGAGAAAACACTGTAGGATAACTTGAGAAATTATTCTTAGGGTTTGAAATTAAGTATGGGGCTGGAAATTTTAAGTAAAGGTCCAGTGGCTATCTAGATCACTGTTAGGAATGAGGTTTCTGAATATTTATTTTTAATTTATGTTGCATCTACTCCAGCAGTGTTTGCGGTGGCATGCCATTATAAATTCCACAAAAGTCTATTACATCAAGGAAAAAGAGCAAGATATATATCATGAGGGAAGGTATTGGTTTTAATAGAAACCTGGGTTAAGCATAGCTATTATAATCGGGGAAAATATATGCTTCCATGTTTCTTGGAGTCAAGATCCAAATGGAAATGTAATGGGTTAAATAACTCCTCTTGTTTAAAATTAGGGAATATACCAGTGTGTTAGGAGAAAACTCTCCCTGGCACCAAATTCTAAGAATTTCTTGCATCGATCTTAAGGAGCATTAGGCTTCACAAACCAGTCTCAATTCCAGTTCCATCTTGTTTGCTTAACCTTATTAACCCATTCCTCCATCTTTCTTACTTATCTTAAATTTGTTCTATCATGCTGTATTTTTATAACGTTGTGAACCACCCAGATCCTATATAGGATAAAGGTAAATGTAAGACAAGTAAAATAAGCAATGTGATAGTATGGCCTTCAATTGCAGTTTTTATATCATGTGAGGAATCATTTAATGTGGTCATTTATAACCGACTCAATAAAATTACACAAGTTAACAGCATGTGGTCAAGGTTCTGTTGGGACATTTTAGCCAATGACCATGGCTATTTAATTTTAGTTCTGTAAGTGCATGAGCTTCCTTCCTTCCTGGTCTCTCATAATTTTACTCCCACTATACCTGCTCGATGATTTCATGTAGACCATTAATCTCTTAGTTTCTCTTTTTTCTTTGCATCTACCAGTCAGTTCCCTCTTGACCTCTATTCCTTTCCAACCTACTAGGGGCCATGTGGTTTATCACCCAAGCTCTTTTTTCACCAGGACCCTTTGCGATGCTACACTTACTCTTCTGCTGCACTTTACTCTGCAAAATCTGGCGTCAGGGTTGATGCTACAGTTTGTTTTCTCTCACCTGACCCTGTCTGCTGAACCCTGTTGGAGAAAACTACACAACTGTGTAGGCTGTTGCCATCCCATTATCATGGAATTCTGGCTCATCTGAGTCTCCAGCCATCCTTATACTTTCTCTCTCATTAGTAATGAACTCAAAGTTTCACCTCTGCAGGCTCCCCCTCCAACCTCTCCCCTCTAACTCCTACTTTGTTTTCTTCTGTATTGAAAATATTGGGTCCACCAAGGTTATCCCCATTTCTTCCCACTTCCTCCTGAAAACTTACCTATGTTTCGTTTATCTTTACCCTGTTTTCTCCGGTGAAAGACAGTGAAGTGTCTGGCTCTCTGTTTAATAGGAGGCCACCCACCCAGCCTCTTGCTTTGGTCTCCCATCTCCTCTGTGCACTTGGTCTACCAATGGTGACCCTTCTTAAACCGGCCACCCCTGAAGTCCCAGTATTTCCTTTCTTTGAAAGGATTTCAAGTGTCTCTCTTACTTACAACATGAATAGCAACAACTACTCTTGGCTGAGCATAAGTCTTGCTCTGTTCCAGAGCATTCCAATTTCTTGATGCTTCTGCACTGGCTCTTGGTCTTACTATGTCTCCACTCCTTAGCATACTGCAGTTGGATTTCAGCTTCTGCCCCTCCCGTAAAATTGTTCCTGCTAAGGTTGCTGGTAATATCTACTATGTTAACTCCAATAAATACTTGCTACCCTTCTATGTGATTAATTCATTACAGGTTGAAGCTATCTGGTATAGTTATCAGGTTTTCTTGATTCTCCTTTCATCTCTCTATTTTTTGTTTTTTCTAAAGTACTCTTTTTCCTTCAGGTGCCCTTCAAATGGTAGTGTTATTTAGATGTCCTTAGTTTTGTTCTTATCCTAGATGCTCTCCTTGGAAGATCTCACAATTCTTTGTGGTTTCATCAACCCCTTATGTGCTTGTTAATTGATGGGGAAGTTGAGTCAGGCCACCTTGACATGGTGATTTGGACTCTTAGAGCACGAGGAGGCATGAGGAGGTAACAGCTAGCATCTTCCTGGAGATTTTGAAGTAAAATCCCTACACCTTCTGCAACAGAATCCTTTAAATATATTCACCCAGCCTTATCTTTGATTTTTGAGTTGGTATGTTTGGGAACCTGTATTGTCAAAACATTCCTGAATTGCTGCTGCTGCTGCTGCTGCTGCTGCTGCTTCTTCTTCTTCTTCTTCTTCTTCTTCTTCTTCTTCTTCTTCATCTTTAATTTTATTTATTTATTTTGAGAGAGAGAACCTGTATTGTCAAAACATTCCTGAATTGCTGCTGCTGCTGCTGCTTCTTCTTCTTCCTCTTCTTCTTCTTCTTCTTCTTCTTCTTCCTCTTCTTCATCTTTAATTTTATTTATTTATTTTGAGAGAGAGAACCTGTATTGTCAAAACATTCCTGAATTGCTGCTGCTGCTGCTGCTGCTTCTTCTTCCTCTTCTTCTTCTTCTTCTTCTTCTTCTTCTTCTTCTTCTTCTTCCTCTTCTTCATCTTTAATTTTATTTATTTATTTTGAGAGAGAGAACCTGTATTGTCAAAACATTCCTGAATTGCTGCTGCTGCTGCTTCTTCTTCTTCCTCTTCTTCTTCTTCTTCTTCCTCTTCTTCATCTTTAATTTTATTTATTTATTTTGAGAGAGAGCAGGGGAGGGGCAGAGAGAGGGGGAGACAGAGAATCCCAAGCAGGCTCTGTACTCAAACTCATCAGCTGTGAGATCATGACATGAGTCGAAGTCAAGAGTCAGACACTCAGCCAACTGAGCCACCCAGACACACCCTGAGTTGCTTCTGATGCACATTTATTGAGTGCTTACTGTATATCAGGTACTGGACTGTGTTACTAAAATCAACATTTTATCATGGAAGTTAAAAGTCTTATCTGTAATCTCAAGTTAAAGATAAGCTTTCTGGCTGCAGGAAGACCCAAAGACAGGATCAGAGCTTTCTTCTAAAAGCAGACTTCTAAAAATGTTCTCATAACTAGTAAGAGTTGATTAAGTATTAGGTTCTGTCTCATGAAATGCTGGCAGTGTGGTGGCCCAGAATATTGCAAAGAATTTTCTCTCTCTCTCTTTTTTTTTCTTTTGTTTCCAAGATGTCCTCTCACGGACAGTCTCTGACTTTAAGCAGTGCTGTATCATGGTGTGTGCATGGTGGGTTAGCCTTAAAGTGTATCCCGAGCTAACCAGATGGAACCAGGTTATTCTTACGATCCAGATATCAGCTGAGGTGCTCCTCCCTACCTGGCTTCTCCAGAAGAGTACTGAATGGTTTTGCCTTGCCTGGGTGCAAAGCCTAGCTCCTTCGGGTTCCCAAATCCCTTACCTCCCTTCATTAGTTTCCTGAAGATTTGGGGGTTCGAGTGGAAATTATCTTACATCAGGCAGCCTTTCTATGTCTCCAAGTTGTCTCCTTTCCCTGCTTCTCTTTCCTTCTCTGTCTTCTTCTCATCCTCATTCCCTCTCTCTGCTAGGACCTACACACATTCCCCTCCTTGTTTGTTGTAGAGAGCTTAATAACGGTCATTTTAAAATGTCAATGTGGGGGCGCCTGAGTGGCTCAGTCAGTTGAGTGTCTGACTTCGGCTCAGGTCATGATCTTACGGTCTGTGAGTTCGAGCCCCGTGTCAGACTCTGTGCTGACAGCTCAGAGCTTGGAGCCTGCTTTGGATTCTGTGTCTTCCTCTCTCTCTGCCCCGCCCCCGCTCATGCTCTCTGTCTCTCTCTCTGTCTCTCTCTCTCTGTCAAAAATAAATAAACATTTAAAAAAGTTAAAAAAATAAAGCGTCAATGTGTTTGGAATCTTTTCCTTCATTCCAAAAGGTTTATCAAAATATTTATTTATTTCTGACCTCTTTTTAAGAGGAATTCCAAAAATAAAAATTTTTTCTGTCTCCCTTTTTAAGATGTTTCTTCAAAGCTGTTTCTTAAACGTGATAGTTTTGGTGGTAGTATAGGCAATATTGTGAGTGGTTTCTTCTGGCCATGATTGTTCAGTTTCTGAAAGAAGACCATTTCTTACTTCTTAAGTAAGATTTTGTGGCTAAAAAGATTTTGTGGATTTTGTGGCTGGCAAGTATGCACACAGATAATCTAATAGCTAAATTACAGAGGCTGGAAGGTATAGCTTAGTTTTGCTTGACATAATTTGGAGTTCGATTTGTTGAAACATGGCCTATTATGATTCTTGTAGTGATATTACAATTAACGGATTTGAAGTCCTTGGGATCGGTATCTTTGTTAGTTTGTATGGAACCAAGAGTGGCTGGGAATCAAGAATCGAAGTCAATTTGGAGCATTAGTCGTGTCTTTAAAAAATTCATCTGAGTTATTTTCTTAAGTAGTAGTAATGGCCATATGCAAAGAGTATGTGTTAGGGTTTGAATTGTGCCTCCCCATAATTCATAAATTACAGTTCTGACACTCAGACCTTATTTGGAGATAGTCTTTTCCAAGAATGACGTTTTCCCTGTGCGCACGAAGACAGCCATCTGCAAGCTGAGGGGAGGAGGCCCGGGACAGATCCCTCCTCACAGGCTTCTACAGGAACCAGCCCTACCGACACCTAGACCTCAGACTCCTAGCCAACACAATGGGAGATGATACATTTCTGTAGTTTAAGTCCCCCAGTTTGTGGTACTTTCTTATGGTGCCCTAACAAACTGGTACAGTGTGTTATTTATTTATTTATTTATTTGTAAGATTTTTCAGAAATATTGATTTATTTTTGACAGAGAGAGAGAGAGAGAGACAGAGTGTGAGCAGGACAGGAGCAGAGAGAGACGGAGACACAGAATCCGAAGCAGGCTCCAGGCTCTGAGCTGTCAGCACAGAGCCCAATGCGGGGCTCGAACTTACACACTGTGAGATCATGACCTGATCTGAGGTCAGAAGCTTAACCGACTGAGCCACCCAGGTGCCCCAAGTACAGTATGTTTTAAACTGCAGTTCTTTATTCAGGATGAAAGACTGACGAATGTAGCTCTTCAGTTTGAGAGGGGACAATAATACCAAAGAGTTTGAAAAGTGTTTCCACTGAAAATGAAGAATGTATAATTCTGGGGAGAAGGATGGTAACTTTTGGATAAATACAGTAACTTATCCTAGGGATTTCCAAACTTGATTTGGCAGGGAGTTTTTGTTTTGTTTTGTTTTTTAAGAATTTTAAAGGAGGTAATAACAGAAATGAGTTGCTTTGATTAAAAAAGCAGGTGCATGTCTGGGAACTGGTTGCTCTTCCCCTTTCCACGTCATCCACCCCTTTGGGTGGCTTGGAACCCTGAGCCTTTTGAGACAGTGGAGATACTCTTGGCTACGAATTTGAATTGACCCAGAAGGAACCATCCCTGAGGGGTTAATTAGGCTCTTTCCGTGGATTAGGATTTGCTACCATTAAAGCAAATGATATTGTCTTCTAGGCAAAATATCACTTCTGGAAAAGTCATTAATTATATATGCTGTAAAGGCAAAGGGTTACCAGATCCTAGTTGGGGAAGGTTTTAGGGTCTATGAAACATGGGACGAATCCCATGGGGAGAAATAACTTACCTAACCAATCATTGTGAACCTGTCTTTCCTTAATTCCTTTTTCTTGAAGTAATGCCAAGAGCAACTATATCCCCAAATCTGCATTCATTATTGGCCCTATTGGTTAAGCCTTGGGCTTTTCAGTGAGCTCTGTCGTATTGCATTAAAAACTGCTTAGAGAGGGATTTACACGTAATGAATTTCTCTGCAGTTTTCTCTGAGCTCTTTATCCTCGACTATCTAGTCTGGAACTTCTTCTTCAATTATCACTGCTCTCAGATTTCCAACTTCCTCCTCTCTCTGATGCCTCACTCCCAGTAGTTTCTCAGAGTCTTCGGGCCTTACCCAGGTTACCAGTCCTGGAAACACTCCGCTATAGCCCTGAACCCTAGCTCGGCTGTGTACGTTTTTAAAGCCAGGCCTTGGTTTCCTCTTCCTACCACCAAGCAAAGTATTTGAGGACTGGTGGACATCAGGGCTTGGGTGAGTGTCTGTCATAAGAAGTGTGCTGATTCTGATCTTCCTAGCTTTCATCAGCTCACCGCCCTCAGCTTTCCAGTAAAACCATCTTGGCATCTTTTGCCAGGAACCGTAAGTCTTGGGCTAATCTGCAGGAGACCTGCCACGTTTGCGCTGAACTCAGAGCAAGTTCTTAACTGCACCTAAGAGAAGCGTTTATCTTACTCTGCTATTTAAAGAACCTCTCTATTCATTTAAATGGTTTCAATTTACTCTCCTGTAGATTGTTTGTCTTGGTTTATTAGTCCACTTAAGGCTTAGGACATTTTACCTTTACAAATACAAAAACCTTCCTGGTTTAACTTAAAAAATCCTTCTTGTCGTTTACTATTGTTATTCTTTTATATTCTATGATATTAATTTATTATCATAACTTTAATTTATTGCGGAAGGAAGACTTAACATGAGGTCTACCCTCTGAAAATGTTAGTGTAGAACATATGATTGTTGACCACAGTTACCATATTTTCCTGCAGATCTCTTGTTCTCTTGTTTCCTGCAGAGCTTGTTCATCTTGTTTGACTGAAGCTATGCCTGTTGACTAGAACCTTCCATTTCCCCCCACCCCCACCCCCCCAGTCCCCGGAAACACTTCTACTCTTCAAGTCTGTGAATTTGACTATTTTAAATACCTCATGTAAGTGAAATCATGCAGTGTTTGTCTTTCTGTGATTGCCTTATTCCCTTAGCATGATGTCCTTAAGGTTCATCCACATTGTCACATATTGCAGAATTTTCTTCTTCTTTTTTTTTAAAGACTCAGCAGTATTCCATTATGTGTATGTATACATGTATTTATGTATGACACACATGTACACACCAGTTTCTTTATCCATTCATTTGTCTATGGATGGACATTTATGTTGTTTCCACATCTTGGCTGTCTTGCTATTGTGAATTATGCTGCAATGAATATAGAAGTGCCAATCTCTCTTTGAAATCCCGATTTCCATTCTTTTGGACAAATACCCAGAAGGGGGATTGGTGGATCATATGCTAGCTCTATTTTTAATTTTTTTGAGGAAACTTCATACTCTTTTCCACAGCGGCTGCACCATGTTGCCTCCCCACCAACAGTGTGCAAGTATTCCGATTTCTCTACATCCTTGCCAACACTTTTAAAATTTTATTATAATACCCACCATATTGACAGTGGTGAAGTGTATCTCATTGTGGTTTTGATTCGCATTTCTGTGATGATGAGTGACATCGAGCATTTTTCCATGTATACCTTGGCTTATGGTTTTATATATTTTTAATTTTTAATCTAGTTCTTTTAGTATTCTACATGGTAATTATTCTTTTTCACTTGTCTTACTTTTTACCCCCTCTTTTTTTTTTTTTGGTGCTCTGGTTTTACCTTCATATATCTCTCTTTAATTTTCTATCTTTGATATTTTTTCTTTGGCTCTTTTTTCTTCTTATTTTTTTACCAATTTATGTTTTAACAATGTAATTATTTTCTTTTTTGTGAGGTTTGGTTTTATCTGTTTTATAGGTTTTAATTTTGCTAATTCTTTGCATTGTAATCTCCCAAACCCTTTCATGTTATTTATCTATTTCTTATTTTCCTATTATAGCCTGTTCCTTTAATTCCTTTTGTTATTATTTGTAAGATTACAAACACTAAGCGTTTTGCTGGGGATGAAAATTGCAAAGAAAGTCTTCTCAGCGATCACAGAGTTTGGATGTGTTTCTCCTGACTGTCCCTAATAGTTGTTCCTTTGAGTTTGTAGACTATCTCTTCATTTCCCTTCAGTGTTGATTCTCCAGGAAAAATAATGTCATCAATGATACCCTCATATCAGTTGCATATGATACATTTCTTATCCAAGGCTGATAATGATCCTCTTTATGGAAGAGGCACATTTTATATTAGAATTGGTAAGTTTTTCTCTCCAGGTATGCCATATTCATTAATTGTTTATCAAGAGCTGGATATTCTCACAACTGTTCTCTCTGACACAAGCACTGGGACCAGCAAGTTGTTCAGCAGAGTGCCAATTGTGGCACCTCAAAGAGGTCAGCAGGGAAGGCCACCTCTGAGGCCTGGCTTTGTTGAGGAAACTTCCAAAAGACTGTTCTGGAAGGAGACTTTATAGTGGGATCGCCACAGTCATGCTTCTGAAATCTGCTCTTCCTCTGACTGCTGTACGTGTTGGGTTGGACCTACCACCCCTCTGGCAGTTTGTGGGAGAATCCTGAGTGAATCTATTTCCTTTGTCTCATGCTTTGGGAAGCACATTGGCTGTGATTATTACCAACAGGTTTCCTTTCCTTTCCTTTCCTTTCCTTTCCTTTCCTTTCCTTTCCTTTCCTTTCCTTTTTTTTTTAACATCAAATAGAAGTATGGATGAATAAAAGTGTGGATGAATGAAAATACACTTTAAAAATAGAAAGGTGGGGCAACTTAAAAATTGTGCTATAATGAAGAGCAGTTGAGGGAATTGTTCAGTCTAATTATAACAGGAACTTAAAGGAAATTTGCTTGCTATTGGCAGATATCCCTAGGACTGTCATGGAAAAGGGGGTTGCTAACTAGGGCAGAACCAGATGCAATGGGTGGAATTTATAGAGAGCCAGCTTTGGCTGTGTTTATAGAAAAAAAAAATTCAAATATGAAAACTGTTTAGCCAGACAACATGCTGCTTCAGAGTAGACCGTGATAGGCTAATTTTAGAGGGAGGTTAGAAGGTTCTGTCTGTGATTCTTTGGCCTTATGTTCATTTCGACCTCTGACCTAATATTGGATTTTAATGATCTGATTAGCTTACTTCAAAGTAGAGTATTTGAATTTGAATTGGGTTTCCTCATCTAAATTTATTTCATTCTTCTGATTATTTTCAATTTTTTGATAAGGCAGTTCTTTCTGTTCAGCATCATCTTTGGTCATGTCATCTGCGTGGTGGCGGTTGTCCTTATATTCAGTAGGATTCATTGAATGTCACAGAATCACACGAAACAAAAGATATGGCATTGGATGGGAATAATTTTAGAGCTAATCCTTAGATTTCTGGAGGTTTATTTATTCTTTTTTAATTTTTTAAATCTTTATTTATTTTTGAGAGAGAGACAGAGCGTGAGCAGGGGAGGAGCAGAGAGAGAGGGAGACACAGAATCCCAAGCAGGCTCCAGGCTCTGAGCTGGCAGCACAGAGCCCGACGTGGGGCTCTAACTCATGAACCGTGAGATCATGACCTGAGCCGAAGTTGGATGCTCAACCGACTGAGCCACCCAGGCGCCCCTGGAGGTTTATTTTATTTCAATTTACTTTAATAAGTAATGTATAATTAAATGCATGGTTCTGTGTTTAGTGTGAGTTTTGACAACGGTATATACCTGTGTAGCCACTTCCTGGAAATTCCTTCATGGCCCTTTCTAATTGATTTTATCCTCATCCTCACCCCCATAGTTCAACAACTTTCTGACTTCGGTATCTATAGATTAGTTTCACCTCTTCTTGGTTCCCATATAGATGGAGTCATGCAACATGTACTCATTTGTGTCTGACTTTCTTCACTCACCGTAGTGTTTTGGATGTTCATCATTTGCAGTATTGCAGGTATCAGTAGTTTGTTCCTTTTTGTTGTATTTCATTATATGAATACCTAATTTATCCATTGGTCCTTCTGATGATTTTGCTAGTTGAAACTTAGAGGAACAAGGCCGAACATTTCCAAGGATTTTGAATTCTGTAGGTTAAGCTTCCTCCTGACCTCATTACTTAATATTGTCACATTTTTACTTTGTTTTGCCTGATACTGTTGAAAGAAACAAGAAGATACTTACTTGTATAGTGTAAAATGCTAACACAGTGTCTAGCTCATGGAAAGTCTTCAATTAATGTGAGCCTTCATGGTAGCAACGAACAGTTTATCTAGTTTTACCTCCAAATACTTTTTAGTTCTAAACTTAAGTAGTATAGTAAATATTTTAGTTTCAGAAAAAATTTAATAAAAACAGTTGTGAATTGCAAAAGAATCAAAATGTCTCTTCATCAAATCTGATTAAGCCTTAAGTGTACAAAGTTATATTCTCTTTGAAATGACATGGAGAATTATATTTATTACCACTTTATAATAGCTGACCATGGGAAACAACCTACTATGTAATAAGAGAAATATTGTTTAAAAGTTTTATTTATTTTTTAAGTAATCTCTACACCCACTGGCTTGAACTCACAGTCCTGAGATCAAAAGTCACATGCTTGGGGCACCTGGGTGGCTCAGTTGGTTGAGTGTCTGACTTCAGCTCAGGTCAAGATCTCATGGTTCATGGGTTCAAGCCCCACATTGGTGTCTGTGCTGACAGCTCAGAGCCTGGAGCCTGTTTCAGATTCTGTGTCTCCCTCTCTCTGCCCCTCCCCCACTCATGCTCTGTCTCTCTCTCTCTCTCTCTCTCTCTTTCTCAAAAATAAATAAACGTTAAAAAAATTAAAAAAAAAAGTCACATGTTCTACCAACTGAGCCAGCTATGAGCCCCATACAATAGGAGAATTTATAAAAATTATTTTTATCAGCTTTATGAGGCATGGTTGATATACAGTAAGTATAAATATTTAAAATTTATAAAATTTGATATATTTTGATATATGTTTTACTATAAAACTATCACCACAACCAAATTAATGAACGTGCCTGTCATCTCCAAAAGTTTCCTTGTGCCCCTTAACACTTTTTTCTCCTGCCCTATCTTTCCCCCACTGGTTAGCTTTACTATAGATTAGTTTGCATTTTGTACAGTTTTAGTAAGGGGATGTTGAAATAAGTTATAGTACATTTATTTTTGTTAAAATTAAAATAATACTTTTGAAGAATATTTAATTACAGGGAAGAAATTTTGATATAATGTTAGGTGAGAAATGATATAAAATTCTAAATCTAGAATAGTCTAGATTTACACACAGAATATCTTTAACATGAATAGAAAAAAGGTGAAGGAAACATATTAAAATGATAGGGTTATTTCTAGGTATGCGGGGTCATGGGTGATTTTATTTATTTTATACTATTTTCAATTTTCTAAATTTAGTATAATCAGAATACATTATTTCATAATCAGAAAAAAAAAAGAAATCTGTGACCTAGGTGATCTGCATCTACAATGAACTCTTTATATAATGCATTGCTACTTGGCCGTGGAAACGTTCACCTGGGGATTTTAACTGTAAATAGGTAAGAACGTGTTCTCTGTGCCAAAGGAAAAACTCTGATAAAAAGCATTTCTTTTTCCTGGAAGTACTGGAGTGACTTGGATATTAATATAATTTCTCTGAGTAATCATGTTAATAACTGTGGTATGTAAAATAATTCCTACAGTATCTGACTGCTTATCCTCCTGGAACTGAACTGAAAGCATTAAATGAGCTCTCTTGGTAATGAAGGTCACAAATCAAAAGAAAGAATACATGAAAAAAGGATTAGAACAAAAAGAGCTAAAGCCATAACTCTACATCCCTGTTATAATGAATCCTATAATTTGACAAATGTCAGTGGGTAAAAAACGGCACTTAATGAATTAAGGATGAGCTGGTGTTCCCTGTTGTCAGTTGGGAATAAAAACATTTTTCCTGAAATAGTGAAAGATTCAGCAAAAAAGCACATACAAATTAAAATAATTTGTTCGATGGAAGCACGTTATTTATTTATTTTTATAAATAATCTTGATAGGAAAGAGTACTTTTTCTTCTTGAGTTTTGCATAAGACTTACAGTGTGTATAACATAAACAAGAGTTTACAAAGTTTATGTATTTTTTGCTTCTTGACTTAGCAAAATAGTAATTTCCTATCATGTGTTAGTAGGACTCTGCTCAGTTGCGATGAAAAATGCAAAATGAGCAAGTAGTGCCCCTGTTCACAAGCCACATAAAGTTTAGTGCATTTGGGGGGGGAGGCGTGGCACTTAGGCCTTAAATCAACTATTTTGAGCCTGAAGAAGTATTTTCAAGTCTAACTGTGGCCATACTAAAAGAAAATGAAAGTGACAGCATAGATCAATATAGTTATCAACTTCCATTAAAGTTAGTGTTTAGGTCATTTAAAAAAGATTGTATTTTATTAAAAATGTGACAATAATCATATTTTTTTCTCATTTATTTTTAGAAGTATTGTTATTTCCCACTTTTGGGTAGATCATTCTCCTGGAAATCCCTTTTTCCAAAGAAGTAAAAATTTCTTATTTTGCATCTAAATTCCAGGATTAGTGGAGGTAAAATGAGACTGATTGGAAAGAACCTGGGATCAACGCAATACCTCCTAAGGCAGTTATTTCAGTTCTGAACTGAAGTGTAAACCCACGATATTACATGCAGTAAAATATTCCCAAGGGCACAGATGATTCCTCACACAATCAGAAGGCTGTATACTGTGCTTCCACGTATCTGTGGCAAAAAGCATATGAATTGTGGCCTCAGGCAATTCTGATACACATGCTCATATCTTATCACTGGATTGTTCCTGAAGTTTATAAATGTGGTAAATATGTATGTCAGGATCAATGGCATATCATGAAAGTATAATTAATACAATTGAACATTTTATCCTTCCTTTGTGCTTATAGTCTGGTTTTCTTCCCAGACAAATCCTCCCACTTATTAAAGTGAATTCATTTTCAGAGATGCATTAGAAAATCAAGAAACAGTAATATGATATTTCAGTAATGTCTTTAAAAAAGATATTCAAAGTTAAGGTGCTGATGCTTTCTGAGAGCTTAATTATATTTAAAAATAAATGAAATTCTGATGACTTACATCCTTCACCTCCCCCAAACCTTTCTCTAATATAAATGCTATTTCATAGAAAACTCCTTAAAGTAGAACTTGACATCTTTTAAAATCATTCACTATCACAACATAATGTAGTCTGCAAATGTTTTTCACCTCATTGGAAAAGGCTTTATGGATGAGCACAGATCCTACTGACAGCAGCGATTGAACGCCTTGCATAATGAAGCTAATATCCCTATAAAATAAGATAATGAACTTTCAAAATTTACAGAGCTCCCGAAAAAAGTTTTTTTGCAGATCCAAATAAAACTTGGAGTAAAAATAGTGATACATGAATGTTCCTTAACCACTTTATATTTAGACAAGTGACCCAATATATGTATATTAACAGTCAGGGCAGTTTCAAGAAAAACCTTAAATACTTGTAAGTGGTTTACTGCAGTGATTAGAATTGAATCTCTAAATTGTTTACGTTGAAGAGATATCTAAAAATAGTATGATTTACATACTTGAGATCATTTTTCACCTTTTAAAACGAATGCAGTTTACTGAAAAAATAATAAAGACTGTTCTTTGTAATTGAAAATAACTTATTTTCCCTTTCTAGACACACTCTAAGCAAACCATTTAATTCAGTTTACTCTTGATTGTTTGGAAGATAGTTACCCAGTTTGTAGATTATTCAGACCCTCTGTTTCTCTGGCTGCTGTTTACCTTCTGTTTATATGAGTGCTTACCAGCATCCTGATGGGGTTGGGTGATTGAGGGAAGCACATGAAGAAACAGGAGTTAGATGAGCCAATGTTTTCCTTATTAATGTTAGGAAAATGTTTTGCCGGAAAGCTTAGTTAAAATTAGGTTTTCAAGGTATTAGTGATTTTAATTTATGGTATATGTGTCTTTCACTAATTTAGGGAATCCTAAACTTAATTGAAAACAAAGATAGCATGATGTAGTGAAGAGCTTTGAAATCAGACTCAGTGGAGTTCAAATCCCATCTCTGCCATTACTATCCATATGACTTTGACAAGATAGTTTAATTTATTAGCCTCTATTTTTTAATCAGCTCATGGAGGATAAAATATTTGGCATACGGAGTTTTATGAGAATTAATAATGATTTATGGTAAAATTTGTTATATAGAATATTCACACCTTTTTACCTGGGTATGTCTCTTGGTTTATTAGAACATATTCAATACCAGAGACCCATTACTTGATTAAGATTTCTAAGTATACTACAAAGAGTGGTTATCAGAACTATCAATGGCCAAAGGTTTATTATATCAGTGTAATGACACATTATTCACATAATTCCACGAAGCTGGCTATTCTAAGTCATAGAAAAGCACTCGTCACTTTTATTGAAAGCATAAAAGATTTCCACCAGAATTAGGATACAGACACAGGAAAGTAAGTTGAAAGTGAGAACTCTAGAGACCCGTTTTTCTTCATGTTGTGTTCACTATCAAATAGTCATATATTAAAAGATCTCAATTTATGTCTTTTATGTACTAGACGTGATCCTGAAATTGCTTATAAATAAAATGTTTTTTAAAAAGTAGAAATGCAAATAGATTAGAGAACCTTGATGTTCAAAGAAGTCGGACAGAAACTTCAGATAGATGCTCCCTAATATATTTTTAGAATTCTTCAAAATACGTTATAAATCATGCCTCATTCTTCTTGTTCCTGCCTGGACTGCTTTCCCAGGGCTCTCATGCAAGCCTGGGATGAAAGCAATTTTATAAAGTAATTGATACCCAGGTGTAGTCACTGTATGCAGACATCTTTTGGAAAAATAGTTTTTCAAGTAAGTTATGGTTTATTTAAAGTTGCTTTTTTAAAATTCAGAGAACACAAGGCTTAGTGCCTTTAAAAAGGAAACCATTGCATTTGCTAGTGTTGAATTGTTAACTGGAGTTGAAGCATGAATCAGGTGGTAGGCGGCACTGACTGGGAGAATCAAGCTGCAAAAGAAGGTGGTCATATCACTTGTCATCAGCAACACCAGCAAAGTTTGTTGTATCTTCCAGATGCAGAATTGAGATGCCAAGAAATGCAGATAAGCCAACAAAGTGTCTAAGTGTGGTTGAGGGACATTTTAAAAGCCAAACTTTCATTTTCTCCAATTTCTGTACTTACTCCCACATATTTTAATTGAAAAAAGGGCAAATGTGTTTTGTCATTCTTGATAGTGATCAGTGAAGCACATAATGAAGGATTAACTTAATTACTAATCATTGTAGGGAATGTCATTCAAAAGAAGTCTACTTTCATTACTAAGTTCAGGCTGTGTGTTTTTCCCATTTTACTCTGTGTTTTTTAGGTTACTCAAAATCAGTCATCGACAGCTAACCTGCCCTGTGACCAGTTAGTTTATTTATCTCTGACAGATATTGCCAGGTTTCAGCTGTCTTGATAAGTCGTGATGAGATTGAAAACACACTAGCCATCATCCTAAATGCATATTGGACAAAGCCATTTAACGAGAGAATTACAGCACAGCCAGTGGATTAAAGGCAAGAGAGTATATGTGACACATGGTGAGGTGGAAACCTCTCTGGGTAGGGTCTGGAGAGAGAGGGAGAGAGACAAAAGAGATGAGATTGTGCTTGTATTTATAGCTACCCTTGACCTTGACCTGCATACTGGAGCTATTTCTTCTTCTTCTTCTTCTTTTTTTTTTTTTTCAAATTTTTAATGTTTATTTATTTTTGAGAGAGAGAGAGAGAGAGAGAGAGAGAGACAGAGTGCGAGTGGGGGAGGGGCAGAGAGAGAGGTAGACACAGAATCTGAAGCCGGCTCCAGGCTCCACGGTGTCAGCACAGAGCCCAATGTGGGGCTTGAACCCACGAACCGTGAGATCATGACCCGAGATCATGACCTGGGCATCCCTGGAGCTATTTCTTTGATGAACATTTCATTTAATTAAGAAAATGCATTTCAAGATCGGTAGTCTTTGTGTAAACTTCAAAGAAGTGAAGACAGCAATCTAAAGAAAATGAATTTCAGGAAAGTCAACTTCAGACAGCTTAAATAAATGATAAGAAAAGGATCTGTAAGTGGAAGGATACACACACACTAGGTTGCTTCTGAAAGCAGCACTTGTAAGGGTGGCAAGAAGATGCAGAGAACAGGGTGACATCTGCATAACTACACAGAGCTGCGCATGTGAAATGCCCAACAGAGTAGGGATTAGAAAAGAGTAATACACTAGAAATAGGGCATCTCAGTGGTAGCATATGAGGATAAAACCAGGAAACAAATGGTCCATAGAAGGTGAAATGCACTGGGGCTTCTGGGTGACTCAGTCAGTTAAGGGTCTGACTTTCCCAGCCCTGCATGGGGCTCTCTGCTGTCGGCACAGAGCCCCCTTCCGATCCTCTGATCTCTCTGCCCTGCCCCTCTCCCACTGTCTCTCTAAAAAATAAATAAATATTATTTAGAAAAAAGGTGAAAGTCACTGAAAATGACAAGGCAATATTCTTTAGGTCTGTATGAGATGAAAGGAAGCCTGAAAAAAACATATCTTCTCTATTAGACGCAAAGAAAAAATGAATTGGTACCAAAAAATAAATAAATAAAAATGAAAAAAAGCAAGCAGAATCCACTTGTTCTTTAAGAAAATTTAGCTTTCATGATAAAGTGTAATGTACAATTTGGGAAGTGGAACAGGAAACAGCATGGTTGAAGGGCAGAGAAACAAACTAGACTTGGCAGGGAATTGATCAAAATCACTTAAATAAACAGATCCCGACGACTTTCAAATTAGAATGCCAATTATTGATGATTCCAGCTCTGAGGTGCTAAAAATAACACCTTTTTGTTACTGTAGAAAATTGTTCTTAGTGATTTCTAGATCACTGTGAACGGTTAGTGCCTGCTTCATTATGCTTTATGTCAAAGGACACAAAATGGAATTTATTTTTTTTATTATGAAAGTAGTTCCTGAACATTTTTTTAAAAAAGTGCCTTCATTTTTATAGCCTTTTTTTCTTTAAAACCACAAGAGTGTGACTCCTATTTTCCTGTATCAGGATTCTAGGAGAAAAAGCTCACCTCATTTTTTTTAATTTAATTTTTTTATTTTTTAAAATTTACATCCAAATTAGTTATCATATAGTGCAGCAATGATTTCAGGAGTAGATGCCTTAGTGCCCCTTACCCATTTAGCCCATCCCCCCTCCCACAACCCCTCCAGTAACCCTCAGTTTATTCTCCATATTTATGAGTCTCTTCTGTTTTGTCCCCCTCCCTGTTTTTATTTTTGTTTCCCTTCCCTTATGTTCATCTGTTTTGTCTCTTAAAGTCCTCATATGAGTGAAGTCATATGATTTTTGTCTTTCTCTGACTAATTTCACTTAGCATAATACCCTCTAGTTCCATCCACGAAGTTGCAAATGGCCAGATTTCATTCTTTTTGATTGCTGAGTAATACTCCATTGTGTATATATACCACATCTTATTTATCCATTCATCCATCAATGGACATTTGGGCCCTTTCCCTACTTTGGCTATTGTTGATAGTGCTGCTATAAACATGGGGGTGCATGTGTCCCTTTGAAACAGCACACCTGTGTCCAGTGGATAAATGCCTAGTAGTGCAATTGCTGGATTGTAGGGTAGTTCCATTTTTAGTTTTTTGAGGAACCTCCATACTGTTTTCCACAGTGGCTCCACCAGTTTGTATTCCCATCACCTTGTTTTAAAGTAAGTTGCATTCATGCTAAGAATTATAGGTCTGTCTGGGTGAGAAAAGCCAATCTCTGTCCCAAAGCTGCCAGGGCATCAGGGAGAAGAGAAACAAAAGATAACCCCATGTCAGCATCCTAATCCTATTTTTGAAAAGCATATCTCTTATTTGGGTCAATTAAGGAAAATGTGTGATACTAAAACAAAAATTGGGGCGCCTGGGTGGCTCGGTCGGTTAAGCATCTGACTTCAACTCAGGTTCCGATCTCACGATCCGTGAATTCGAGCCCCCCGTCGGGCTCTGGGCTGATGGCTCAGAGCTTGGAGCCTGCTTCAGATTCTGTGTCTCCCTCTCTCTCTGCTCCTCTCCCATTCATGCTCTGTCTCTGTCTCAAAAATAAATAAACGTTCAAAAAAATTAAAAAAAAAATTCTTCCTCCCCTGTAAAGACAGCTTATTATGTCCAGGACAGAATACAATGTACAACCTTTATATTTTTCAATTACAGGGATCTGAACAATATGGTAAACTTCCAGGAAGATTTGCAGAGATTATTCACTAGCAGCTGAATAATACCTATACATGTAGTTTAATGTATATTTTCTCATAAGATGTCTGAGAATGACTAAACCAATCCCATGGAGATTAAGACGTGTTATCTGAAGATAACTAATTATCTGAAGACAACTAGTTTCACTAGAAATGAAACTGTTAGTGGTGGGATTTCAATGGAACATTTGAGTATTTATGTTTTCACAGGGCCAATTTTAGAGAGAGAGAGAGAGAGAGAGGCAGAGGGAGAGAGAAAGAAAATCCTAAGCAGGTTCCATGCTTAGCTCAGAGCCTGATACAGGGCTCAATCCCATGACTCTGGGATCATGACCTGAGCTGAAATCAAGAGTCGGACACCCAACCAACTGAGCCATGCATGCGCTCCAAATATTTTGACTTAAAAAAAATTATCTAATAAAACAAATAGATTTCTGATGAAGGTCCAGACTTTATCTAGAAGCTCTAGAGGAAGGTCCACATCAATTTAAAAAATAGTTCCTATGTCAAAAGCAGCACATTGAATAGTAATAGCACTGGAAATGAGATTAGGCTCCTGTCTGGGTGGTTCTGCCTATGACTTGGGGCAGGACACTTCCAACTTTCTTTCCTCACGTTGCCCTAGGCTAGATGCCCAAGAAGGACACTTGGGCACTCTGATTCTTTTTTCAAAATTATGATAACCTATATAAAAAATCTAAATGTACCAAGCTCTGTGTGTGTGTGTGTGTGTGTGTGTGTGTGTGTGTGTGTGTGTTCTCAAGGGAAACTTGAGTGGAGAAATGTGGGTAGCAAATCTATCACCATTTCCTTTTGGCATGATGGTTAATGGCTTGAACATATTTCTAAGTAGATGCCTCACGGTCACTGAAGATGTCCATCAATAGGAAAAAATCCAGTAAATATTATTTTTTAAAAATCACTGTATTAGTTTCCTAGGGCTGCTGTAAGTACCACAAATTGTCCTAAAAACACCAGATATATAGTCTCATAGTTCTGGAGGTCAGAAGTCTGAAATCACGGTGTCCACAGAGCCATGCTTCCTCTGAAATCTATGGGAGAAAATTGAATCCTTCTTTGCCATTTCCCCATCAACTGGGCTGAAGTTTGTGTGCCTATTGGGAGGTGTGTTGTACTTCCTCTGAAAATGGTTAGAAAATGGAGAAATTGGCTCAGTTTCTGGGACATAGAGTTTATCTGATTAACCCAATGTTCTGTATGCAGATCCATCAAAAGCAAGCAAAGTGTTTGAGAATTGTATCATATTTACATAAAAGTGATTTCCACCATTAAAACTGCCAGGATGAAAAATTCTATTTTAAATTTTAGTAAGTTACATAGGCTAAACTTTCAAAAAGTAAGGATAGGCTAAGCTTTGCAAATGTAAACTTTAAAAATGCTGACTTTTATTAATGATGAAATATCATTTGAGGAATTTCCAGCCCCAATATGTATACCAAATACACTTGACAAATGTCTGTTTCTAAGTTGCTTTTCGTCAGTATTAGTTACTACACAATATTGCCATGGTAAGGGCTGCAGTAATATAAGGTTGGATAGTTAGTGGCGAGGGACATAGGTCCTGGGTTTACATTTCTGTCCATCACCTGCTGACTGGCTTGGCCAGGTGGTTAGCTGTTTTAACCCATATTTTCTCAATTATAAAGTGGGGTGGCTAATACCACGTCAAAGGTTTATTTGGAGAGTATAATGATCTAAAACACTCAGCACATCATCTGGCACTTAGTAGTTTTTCAGTGAATGGAGAGGATTAATGATAATGTTAACATTAAACAATGTCAGATAATTTGAGATTTAGTGTAAGCATCAGTTTTAGAGGGGCAGAATTCTCCACTTTATTTGAATTCACTGAATTGTTTCCATAATGCATTAAAAGGTTGTGGGGGACAGGCATGTGGGTGGCTCAGTTGGTTGAGCATCCTACTCTTGATTTTGGCTCAGGTCATGATCCTAGGGTCATGGGATCAAGCCCCATGTCGGGCTCTGTGCTGAGTGTGGAGTCTGCTTAAGATTCTCTCTGCCCTTCTCCCCTGCTTGTATGCTCTCTCTCTCTCAAATAAATAAATAAATAAATAAATAAATAAATAAATAAAATTAAAGGTTGTGGGGGATAGGAAATAAGATGCTTTGTCTTTCATTGGCTGGTGTGCCATGTTTGGGAAATAAACCCTTTACTTTCATTTCAAAAGATAAGTATAATTATAACAGGTAAGTTTCAGTGAAAGTAAAGACTTTTAAATCCTCTAAATTGTGCCTCAAACACTGTCAGAACTTGGTAAAGTGTTCCTAAAATATTTTAATTTTCATTTATTAGTGACTGTGATTTTACCCTTCAGCTTAGTGTAACATCAGCAGAATGTCAAGGATCCTTCTAATGTTCTTACTTTTACTATTAAATAATTTTATGAGTAAAAGAGATGGCTTCATACAAATCAGTGAAAAAAAAATGAGGGTTCTAACAGATGAATAGGTAAAGATAATGAATGGGTAACTCACAAAGGAAGAGTGAAACTAGGAAATAACCATGACAGGAAAAATGTTCTCTGTAATAAGAGAAGTGAAATTAATGCAGCAAATTGTCTATTTATTGCTTGTTGTGGTAGGAAAACTTTTTGCTACAGAGAAAGGGGTCTGAGATTACTGGTGACCGTAAAATGTGGAGGCAATTTTAGAATATGTATCAAGAGCCTTATAAATACTTAGACCTATAGACCCCCAAGTTTACCTTTGGAAATTAAATCTAAGGAAATAATACAAAGATAGAAAAAGGTAGGTGTAGGAAGTGTCCATTGCAATGTTGTTTAAAATTATGACTAGAAGCAATGTTAATGTCCATCACCATGGGAATGGTTAAATTAGTTTTTCAGTTATATATTGTGTAATCAACACACATGTATTACTTACATATGTGTACCAACAGAAGTGCTAATTGAGAAAGACAGAATAGGAAATTATGTGTATACCGTAATTAAAGTTATATTAAAATATGCATGGAAAAAAAGGAATAGTAGTGATTGAAGGAATAGTAGTGATTATTACCTAATAGAGGTGATATCATAAACCTTTTCCCCTTTGTACAATCTCCAGATTTTCTTTGCTATTGTTAAATTTTATACAAAATCTTTTATGAAATAAAAAAAAAAAAGAGACTGTCTCCTCATTGAGATTTACTATTGGGCAAATATATTCTTGTCTTGTGGACAAGTTTATCTTGGCTTCCAGGGCAGAAATTGAATACTTAAATAGGTATTAATTAGCCCTAGATTCAGTACAAGGGGAGCATGAAGATGTCAGAGGTTAATACAAATTTTGATTGGGATAATTTATACAATGAAAATTCATGTCCATGCTGTTCTGGCCAGTTTTTCTTTAAAAAAAGGTTAGAGATTTTTTTGTTAAAGACTAAGAATGACAGTAATTTTTAATAATGAAAAACTGATAATAGAAAAAAGATTTCTGTATTTACCAAGTACTTCTGTCTTCCATGGCCAACAACATAAGTACAGTTAGTTTATCATGGTCTGTGATTTATCATACTATTTTTCTGTCAGAATACATGAATCTTAGGATTCTGTTTAATCTTCTAAAACTGTTTCCCTGAATACATAGAGAGGAATTGTAAACACGCTACATTGTTTGGTGAATAAGTCAGAGTCATGGAAACTTATTTTTAAGCTTACCAAAGACCTCCTTTTAGCCAAACCCCAAAGTTACTTTTTCAGTGACTTACCACTGAAAATTTTTGTCCCTTATGGCAAAATTCATAAGTTGGAGCTCAACTCCTGCTGTGGCTGTATTTGCAGATGGGGGCTCTAAGGAAGTAACTGAGATTAAATGAGGTCATAGGGCGGGCCCATCATCTGATATTATTAGTGTCCTTTTAAAGGAAGACACAAGACAGCTCATATCCTCCCTCCCTGCGTTCACACACTGATTTCCTCTCTTTGGTGACAGCTCTCCAAACATCAACCTTGCTGGCACCTTGATCTTGGATGTTCAGCCTCCAGACTGTGAGAAAGTAAATTTGTTGTTTAAGCCACCTAGTCTGTGGTATTTTGTTATAGCAGTCTGAGTTGACTAAGACAGGGACCTTTGAGAGCATCAGGCACATCGTTTCTCCTTTCCTTAAACATGTCTTCTCTTCAGCTTCCACAAAGTCCAATTCTTGTGATTTTCCTTTTATTTTTCTCTTCTCACAATATGGACTCTTCTAACAGTCTGTGAAATATCTAATATTTATTGAACTTTATCATAGAGGCAGTACTGCTCTAAGCACTCTACAGGTATTATCTCACTGTAGAATCACAGAAGCTCTTTGAGATAGGGAGGGTCATTTCCCCCATTTTACAGGTGGGTAAATTGAGGCACAGAGAGTTTAAGTGACTGCCCAAGTCACATAATAAATGGCAGACCTTGCATTGAAACCCAGCAGCCTGGTTTCATAGCACGGGTGCTTTACAACTGTGCCCTTTTGTTTCTCAGAGTGATCCTCAGTGCAAACAGTGACTGAAAACCCAAAGGTGGCCCAGTGAAGACAGTCATTGCTATGAGAAATCCAAAGAAGGAAAGATTCACTGCTCTCTGATTAAGTGGCAGGATAGGAGGCGATGTTTCAGAACACCCAGAAGACCAACCGGTCTTGAATATGACTTATCACAACTGAATTTCAGAATAGTAGAGCCAAGTTTTGGGTGATAGTCTCAGGCAAGATCCTGCTGTTTTAGGGCAGTGTTGGCCATGTTGAGACAGCAGTGTTGGCTTTGAGGATAGATTTAGTCTGCTCCCCTAACTGGGAGATGTTGGGTTTATTTCTGAACTTCAGGTGCTGAACTTTCATTTCCTTATCTGTAATGTGACAATATTGCTCTGCCTCATATATAACTCATTCAGTGATTAAATGAAAAAAAAATGAATGAAGGCTCTTAGCATGGTGCACAGCAGAAATGCAGGCAGAGTATGGGTTTGCTGTTTCCTTATGGGGACAATGGTGATTGACCAGGAACCACATGCCAGGGAGCAGAAGCAGAAACCTTCAGGCAAGTCCGTTTTTCCTGAGAAAATTACTTCAGGTCATTCCAACATATGGCAAGGGCCTACCATTTATTATCTGAGTAACCTTGGGTGATTACTAACCCTCTCTGAACCTCAGTTTATTGATCTGTTAAACAAGAATAATGACATTTACTCTGATGAAGATTAAAATGTGATAATGTTTTTAAGTGCTAACCTGCTTTCTCATTTCTTTAGTATTTGATGCCATTTGGTAAATGTTAGTTATTGGTGGAAAACATCTTTGGCAATGATTTTTCCAGTGTTCACTTTCATGGCCATCTTGCTTTGGACTCAGTTTCTTCTTCCTGCTATTCAACTCCCAAAGTTTAGATATTTTGGGATATTTGACTCCCAAAGTTTAGATATTTTGGGATATTTTAACTCCCAAAGTTTAGAAGTTAGGGGTAGTTTATCAGATAAATTGTAGACTGAAAAATAAGAAAGGGAAAAATAGTTTTATAAAACAAAATGTAGGCTGGCAGGAAGAGATATTTCTATTGGCTTAAAATGAAACAAAACTGAGTAGGCATAGGGCATCAGCACTGACATTTCAGAAAGCAGTGAAGTATTTGCCCAGGGACCTGTGAGATAATTTGTCATTTTGGACTTTTAAAGTAGGATTTAAGAAAGCAGTAGTAAGCAGTTGGCTGACTTGGGAAACTGATAGGTGCTCTCAAGAGAATGAATCTGTTTTCTTTGTTAGGTGGAGGCAACCTCCAGATATGAACCTTAAAGAGTTGTATTTTTTTGACAATGTGTTTATATTAGGAGGAAAAATTAAAATAAAAAAATTAAAATGTTAACTCTTGTTTTTGTGTTGTGTATGTCTTACATAATGGATTATTAGTATTCAAAAGGATTCGAAAAAATCACCTAGCATAAACCCTTACCTCTGAACAAGATTGTATATAAACCTGACCAGACAGATGGATCAGTTCAATAAAACAGACATTTTGAAGACCTGCTATGAACCAGGCACTTGTTCAGTGTTACATGAGATACAGTGGGGACTATATAACCCAGTCCCTTTCTTTTTACGAACAACGAAGACAAGAACAGGATTGGAGAGGAACAGAACCATACAGAGTTACCATGGTAACTTTATCAGTGAGGTAAATGCTATAAATTACTGGTGTATACAAAGTGTTTTGGGACCATTGAGGAAGAACTGAATATTCTCAGGAAGAGTAGAGAAAGCTTCACAAAGAATGTGACACTCAAGTAGAGATCTGAAGGTGAAGGGCTAGATCAAGTGAAGGAAACAGTATGTATAAAGGCATGAGAGCCAAGGGCCACCCGAGTAAGGACTCTGGTGCACCTGGGTGATGGCTTGGCTGAGTTCCAGGAGGGAAGGGAGGTGAGGCTGCAGAATAAATTTGGGAAGGGATTTCAAAATGACTAGGTGATTTTCGTTTGGGAAATGAAATGGGTCTAAGGGCAAAAAAGGTATGGATTTTAGGAGAGAAACATGGCTTTGAGTATTTTGATGTCGAGCCTCCTGGGAGTATATTGGGAAGAGTAGAGCGAAAAGAAAAAATGAGAAGCTTGAACCTTTGGAGGAAAGGACCAAGGAAGAGACCTGTGCATAGGACAGTGAAAGAGGGAAGGCTCCGAGAGGAACAGTCATAGAGGTAGGGAGAGAACCAGGAAGAGTTAGTGTTGATGAGTCCCGTAGGGCACATTGGAGCAGGAGGAGACAATATTAACACAAGCTAGGGAGAGATTAAGTAGGGTGAGAACGGAGAGACCAGTAATTGGGGGAGGGGGTCACTGGGGCTATTGCTGAGAATGATTTTAGAGAAGGGACAGCTAAGCCAGGCTAGTTTGAGATGACGAGTGGGTGGGAGGTGAGGGAGTATGGGCAGAACCTGTCACTTTGTTAATCCTTTTGCCAGGGAAGAGAAGTGGAAGAAGGGGAAGAGAGCCCCGGGAAGTGTGGCCTCTGTGTAGATACAGGAGACCCCAACTTGCTTGTGTTTGGTGTAAGAGCTGAAGCCAGGAGGCAGGGAGCAGAGATAAGATTTCCAGAGGAAGTTCCCTGAGGAGAGGACAGGCTGGGGTGAAGAGCAAGAATGAAAGGATTATTCTTGAAGATGCAGGACACTGTTTCCTCTAAGACGGGAAGGAAAGGCACAGGGATCAATGAAGGTGAAAAGGAGAGTGGGCTGCATGAATGTGCTAGTTTCTTTTTTAACAATGTATTTTTAACAATTTTTATTTTTTAAAATGTTCATTTATTTTTGAAAGAGAGAGAGAGAGAAAGAGGGAGAGAGAGAGAGAAAGAGAGAGGGAGAGAGAGAGAGAGCACAAGAGAGAGTGTACATGCACACAAGGGATGGGCAGAGAGAGAGGGAATCCCAAACAGGCTCTCCCCTGACACGAGGCTTGAACCCACAAACCTGTGAGATCATGACCTGACCTGAGCCAAAATCAAGAGTCGGATGCTTTAAATCACGAGCTGAACACTTAACCAACCGACCCACCCAGGCACCCATGAATGTTCTAGTTTCTAAACTCTCATTCCCCAGTGCTAGCATTTGCTTTGCTTTGCCTTGCTCTTATTTTATTTTATTTTATTTTATTTTATTTTATTTTATTTTATTTTATTTTATTTTATCTTATTTTATCATTATTTTATTATTTTATTTCATTTTCTTGGAATTATTTAGGCTTTAATTTGTGTTTTAAAGGAAATGGAGGTACTATACTAATCATTGCAAGTTTGTAGAAACAGATCATTGTCTCTAACTCTAGCACATGCTGATCAGGAAATGGTTTTCTGAAGGGGAGAATTCCTGGCCACATCTTCCCAACATGTTTCTCATATAATCAGTCTGTGATCAGAATTGGGGAATTACGTGAAGGACTGACTGGTGTTTATGTCTTATACTGCAACTTGTAATAATAATAATAATAATCTCAGGAGTCATTAGATGCATATTCTATGCAAAATAAAAAGAAAATAATACATTTTTAAGGAAGCAAAACCTGTAGATAATTAAGATCTAAGTGTTAGGTTGAACTATTTGACCATTTTTAGCCCACAAAAATAGCAATTTCATACAATTCAACATGATGATAATGTCAAACTTATGAGGATATCTGACCAGATGCATTCTTCCAGTGGACACTAATGCAAACCAGCGTCCATAGTAGGGAGGCGCCAGGACCGTGGCACCAGAAAGGACTAGGAGCTATTCCTATCCCTTCTCTATTAGCCGCGTGACCTTGGACGTATTATTTCATATCTCTGAGCTCCAGTTCTCATTTTTTAAAAGCAGTAATGACAGTGCTTGATTCATAGTATTTTTTATGAGGAGTAAAGGAGATAATTTATGTAGCTCTTAGCAACATGCGTGGCATATAGTAAACACTCAATAAATAGCTAATGAAATGAATAATAAGAGCAATAATAACTTAAAACCTATGTGGTTATGTGAGGTTTTAGTAGAAGCATCTTGTTTGTAGAGTAGAGGACGTTGCATGTAATGAAAATGCTGAATTGGTAGAAATTAACATACATTAAATCTGGTGATGTTTGTAGCTTTTTAAAGTTCTGCCAAACAGGTTAAATTAATAGGGTTGCCCTGGACGCCTAGAAATGATTGTGTTGTGCTGACCAGTGTGTGGCTGACTACTTTGTTATGATATTAGTTATTTTCTGGAAGCTCTTAGTATTGAGTGAATGGATGAAACAGAACTCTGAGGGTTATTTAAAGATTGGGTTTATTCACTGTGCTATTGTGAGGGTTATTTCCTTTATGTAAAGAGCTCCAGGTTGTCCCATTCATATATTTCTGACCATGGATGCTTCCTATTATATAGGAGTAAAAAGAAAGGTGGTGATTTATTTCAAGAAGACCTAAATTCTGCTACCAAGTTCCCTTCCCCTGTGACCATGAGTTCGTCTAACTTCCATTTACTCTTGTTTATCTATTGGAAATGAGAATAATAACAGCTTTCCTTACTGCTTGAGGCTGTTCTGAGGACAAATAAGGGAAAATGTGGTATTTAAGCATTTATGTAGCCAACACACTTTTATTTATTCTCAGATAAACACTCTATCTGGTTTCTGCTCTCGAAGGGGATATAATCCAGTGGTGTAGACGGATACCCAGGCAGTTGCACTTTTGAATAGTAAATACAATGAAAGAGGCATGCAGGCATGCAAGAGAGCCGGAGGACTGAGCCATCAGGGCGCTTTTTAGAAGGGGAGGAGTACTTGAGGCTGATACAGGTTCAGAATGTCAAGAGGAAATTTCCTTTACCTACAGTTGAAAGCTATGATACTGAATCCTAGTTCAAACGTCTTCACTTCCTTTAATTCCTCAGTTCTTGGAATTTAATTTTATGAGTATATATTTGCTAAATATATTTGCTAAATAGCATTTCTAGTCACTGGAACAAGGGTCATCTTTTATTTAAAAAAGCTTGTTGAGTGCCTATTATATGCTGAACATTGTGCTAGGTGCTGCCTGAAATAGGGAAAGAAATAATGAGGAACCTTTGTTCTCAAGAAGTTGTGGCCTAGTTGGGGATTCTAATGCATTATTAAGGAAGAATGAGGAAAGTATACCAATAGGGGTCTGGGTAATGTCTAATGGAGGCCCAGATCATGAAATGTCCATAACATATGGAAGGTTTCATAGAGTAGATCGTTGGATTTTCTCTGGATCTTGGCAGATGAGTGGGACATGTAAGTGCAGTGCACATCAGCAAAGGCAGGGAAACATGCAATTGTGTAGATTCTGAGTAGTTGGGATGCTTAGAGGGTGGCGATAATGAAGAGATGGAGTGGGGAGGTAGGGTGGAAAAGGAGATGGGGCTAACATTCAGGGGTTTTTCCTTACATGATCTTTGCTATAGAGTTCTTTATTTCTCTTAAGAGTGAAGGATCTAGGAGCACATTTTACTACACATTTTTTTTAATTGAAGTATACTTTAGGTAGAAGAATAACACCAAACACAGAGATTGGGTTCTTAGCAGAACCATTAAGGATCGCATTGGTTGCCGTGTGACTTGAGACGCTGGGGAGGAGAGATGAGTTAGGAGGCTATTGTCAAAACCCCTGAACAGATGATAAAAGACCTTTATCTTTTAAGACTGATGGGGAAAGCATATATTGAAATCTTTCCTTCCCACACAAAACTCAGAGAAATATGTAAAAGAGAAGATTATAAAACCAACAAATCCATATCTCTGGTAAAAGGAGGAAGTAGATGGGGTAAAGTATAAGAGTACAAGGGAGAATTTCTCACATAAAAGAGGAAGTCAGTAGGGACTTGCAAAGGGCACCATCATTGAAGAGATCACAGTCCCTCCACATACACAGGAATTTGCTCCCAAGGAAATAGAGATGTTAGAATAGTCTGAAAAAAGACTTTACAATGAGAATATTTAAGATCTTCAGATGATAAATGTCTTCACATTCATAAGACCGAAATAAGTGTTCCAAGAAATCTTGGAAATAATAAAATTACTAAAACGGAGACATAGCCAATAGGCTAAATAACAGCCTGGAAACAGCTGAATAGCCAGACACTGATTTGGAAGTTCAACGTAAGGAATTTTCCCAGAATGCTGCATAGATAAAGATGTGGAAGAAATGATAGGAAATGTAAGAAATGTGGAGGATGGATTCATAAATTCCAACATCCATCTAATGGTATGAAAATACAGAAGGTAAAAAAGACAAAAAACAAAAAAAAGAGGAAAAATGGAGTAATGGGAACCTAAAAGAAGGAACTGAATTGTTGAATCAAATGGTTGAGCATGTGTGAAACTCAGAGCGCTTGTCAAATGTTTAGATATAGAGTGTGAAGATGGTTGAAAAGGATCCTAAGGGAGTAAATAGATATGGGTGGTGCTACTGAATACAGGAAGAAAAAAAAAGTTGTGGGCAAAGAATTTCAGTTTGGTTTTGGACCTCTTGGTTTGGAAATGCAGGAGAAATCGCTATATGGACCTTTTAATCCAGGACTAGGATTTTATATCTGGAAGCTCAGAGGAGAGGTAGGGAAGAGATCACTGAGGTAGTACTTGGAGGAATTCAAGTGCATACTACAATGAAAAATGAGATAAGATGTAGTGTGAAGAATTCTCTTTGGCATATTATTGTTGTGCTATGTGGTTTAATTTTGTCAAATCAAAGTTGATTGTGATACAAAGAGTTCTGGCCCATTAAAAATTTATCACAGTTCAGATGAAAGGCAACGCATTTTGTTATCTAGCAGTTGTTTTTCATATTTTGTGTTGGGATTATGTTGTTTAGTTTGTTTGATATGTTAATGAACCATTATGTTTGATTATTATTAATGTTTTTCCATATGAACTGTAATATGACTTTTTGTCCTACCCCACCCCCTTCCCAAAAGAAATGTATGATAAAATCATCATAGCTACTAAATTATTCACATAAAAGGTCCCCCATGTAATCTGATATTAATATATATAAAACCTTATTTTGAGATCTGCCATCAAACTTCTAATAAGACTGGAATCATCTAGTCACCCATCCTTTTTTTTTTTTTAATTTTTTTTTAACATTTATTTATTTTTGAGACAGAGAGAGACAGAGCATGAATGGGGGGGGGTGGTCAGAGAGAGAGGGAGACACAGAATCCGAAACAGGCTCCAGGTTCTGAGTGGTCTGCACAGAGCCTGACGCGGGGCTTGAACTCACGGACCGGACCGTGAGATCATGACCTGAGCCGAAGTCGGACGCTCAACGGACTGAGCCACCCAGGCGCCCCTAGTCACCCATTCTTAAGAAAGGAGGAGAGTTATTGATTTTATAGAGTTGCTCTTTTGTGTTTGGAGTAGCATGCTGCTTTCATAGGGCAGTGGGCATATAAGCATGGTATTTTTTTCTGTGCCATTTCAATGCATCTTGATAGTAAGTCTTTCTGAGATAGTTTTTTTTTTTTTTTTTAAACCATACCAGTGTACAATATTTTCCTTGGTTCCAGCCCAGGTGGTACGTTGAACCATATAGAGCTCTGTTCAGCAAATGCCATCAACATAATAGTGTAGAATTAATTTATAATGATTTTTAAAGTATCCATAGCTTACTGAAAACCGTCTTTCCCTCCAGCTTACAAATATGTCCTTATTAAACTGCTGCATGACATGATGTACTTCGATCATTCTGTTGGGGTAAATTCTTCTCAGCAGAAGATCTGAATCTGCCAGTGTTGACAGTTCTTTATTCAAAAGTGTAGTTGCTAGCAGGGTTCTTTTTAGGAGAAGAGTTTAGATATATTACCCACGAATTCTTAAATATGTATAAAACTGGGAAAAAATTTTATGGTCTTGTTGGCATTCTGTGATACATGATTTGAGTTCTGGGGAATGCAGTTCTCAGTCCTCAGTGGCGCTCCAGAAATGGTTCCTGGTGCTTTACGGTAGCTGTGCAGATATCATTGCGGTGAGAAGGCGTCCCCTGGTCTCCAGGAAGAGTCACTTCAAGTGGGAGTAGGCTTTCTGCTCAGACTTGTTTTGTGAGTCCAGGGAGCACCTATGAGAGAGCGTCCGCTCACCTGCTGCTTCTCTGTCCCATACACACCAACTGTGTTTTGTATGTATATAAAACATTTTCTTTAAACAGGGGCTTGCACACTTTCTGAGTACGCTCATGCATGGGTAGTCTTAAGGATTTGCAGTAACGCTGCAAGTCTTGCTTTTAAGATTTGCTACTTCTACATTTATTCTTTTCTCAAATTGCCTGAGAAGGCGTCTGCTTTGCAAATTCCTCCCTTACTTTACAAATAAAGGCCTGCTCTTCACCGATCTGAAGTGTTAATGTAGTGCATTTGCCCCAGGATCACAAATATCCCATGCACCAGCAAAAGGTCTGCTCAGAAATATTAGTTTTGGAGGAGGGCTCCTCTAACGATTAATCAAGGAAACACACCTGGTGGGTTTCTTGTCTTTCTAGATCTTACATATGTTTCTGAGAAGGATGAAGCTAAGCCTTGCAACATAGCGTAGTGGTGCCAGTTCTTTTAAAACTAACATCTGTGTTTTCCAGGACTAACAAAGTTTTAAAGATACATTAGATAAGACTGTAAACACATATTTCATGTGGTTCCTTTTGGATTCAGTGCAGTTTTCACTATGATAGTTAAAACCTATTTTATCAAAGCATGTCATGAAATACTGATTTCAGTTCAGTTTAAAGTTAAAGTTAAAATATTTTGTCTTGTAAAATATTTAATATTTCATATCTTTCTGTCAATAAAAAATTAACTTTTTAAAATTTAAAACTTTGGGGTGACAACGAAAAAATATGTAAAAGGAGTGCCTATATATTTTAGGAGGAATGTGAGCAAAATGTTTTGGATAGCACTGAAAAAAGGCCCCCTTTAAACACCATCTGGGATTGTCCAAAGGCCTCTGTTGGCCCCTGGATCATAGAAGCTTACCTCTTTTGGTGCGGTCCACATGCTGTTTTAAAGCCCCCTGGTTTATCCAGGATTCCCTCTGGGTTGTCTTGTCCAGGAGGACTTCAGAAGCTCACTGCTAGTTTGTGGAAGGCAATGTCAGAGGGCAGGTTTCCAGGAGATACTTGGTCCATTTCAGAACTTCCCTTTTGCAGGGCCACGGGCCATAAAAGGCATGTGACCAGTCAAAACTGCTGGTGCTGTGGTAACAAATGATAACCAACATCTTGGTGACTTACAACTGCCAAAATGTATTTCTTGCTCATGGCACATGTGCACACAACGAGTCAACTGTGATTGACTCGAGTCAATTCTCATTTCACTCGAGAATTCAGGTAGTCTAGGCAAGAGGAAACCAGGCAGACTACAGACTAGATCACACGCAGCGTTGGCCTGGAAGTGGCATATCTCTTCAGTTTACTTTTCATTGACCAGAGCAAGTTCATGGGCCAAACCTGGTATCAGGGGGTGTATGTGAGGAATCTGGTTCTCTCTTAGGGAGGAGTAATGAGTATTGTCAAAGCAAAATTATACTGGACAAAGTTAAAGAGGCAGGGAAGACTTTATTCAAGGACACTGCATTAGACGAGAGAGACCTCAACAGAATCTGCATTCAACTCTGCTGAACAAAGAGAAGGGGAGGTTTTAAGAGCTGGAGTAGAAGGTAGGGTAGTCATTGGCCATCTCTGTTTGTTCTTTGGCCTTACCAAAAGGAAAAGTCAATTTTCTTGTATCTTCATGACAGGAGGTAGTTTTAAAATTTGGAGTAAGGGACCCACCAAAGTTAGGATTCTACTCTCTACCGAGGAAAAGAAGCCTTCTCTAGAGAGGGCTTCTCTTCCTTGAAGTTGGCATTTCAGAGAGTTGGCTGCCGGAACCTTGAGAAACCCTTCCTGGGTTGCAAAACCAGCAAGAGAATTTTAAAAAGGTTTACATCTCAAAAGGGCAGAGAAAGAATTTATAGTTCAAGTTTTATAATGTAAATGCTTCTAAGATATGGCAGGGGCCTAGAGTCAGGAAGAAATCTGTGTAAAGTATGGTCCAGTTGAGGGGAATTTTTAAGGCCATCTTGGTCAATATTTAAGAACAATAATACAGTCTGTGACAGGGTAGAGAGGTGTGTGTGTGTTTGTGTGTGTGTGTGTGTGATTTGCTTGATGCTAGCAACAGAAACCGATGCTGGCTGCCTTAAGTGGAAAAATGCCATTTTGAAGACTATCAAACTATTGGGGATGGGGACAAAACATGGGAGCTGAAGAACCAGATTTGAAAACCATACCCCACAGGTGCTGAGAAGACAGTCTCTCATCATTGGCAGGGACAGTCTCGTCAGAACTTCGTCACTGCTGGACAAAACTGTGGCTGCCACCAGGCACTTCTGCAGTTGCTGTGAATTAAGGCTGGTCACTCCTTCAGTTTTGCTCCAGTCAGAGTCTGGGCTGGACTGTCTGATTGGTAGAGCCAAGACCACACGCCTTGGATCGTGAGGAGGACATTATCTCTCTTACACACCTGTGCCCTGGCTCCTGGGTAGTCGGCAGTGAATGAGCTCCAACTTTGGCATTGGTAAAAAGAAGTGGGTCATGAGTCCCAGCAAGACTGAACAAAGCTAGAATTATCCTTTTACCCATCCATCCGAAGAGAAGGTTGCATAGACAAATCAGAACAAGACAAAACAAAGAAAAAACGTGCCACTAATGTCCACTGCCTGAAGGATGGAGTGGTTGTGGAGAGAGTTGTAGTAATTGTTTAGCCACTTCCCTCCCGTCTTCTCTGTGGGACACTTTGATGGCCATTGATGCTGTGACTACCCAACTCCCACTCTCATCGCTCAGCTTGCTTTGCAGGGCTCTGAGTGGTTAGTCAACATCACATGGAGAAAACTCTCCCTCCTCTAAGTTCCTAGCAGCAAGATGGGGTGAGTGGATGGGCGTGTCTCAAAACCCCACGTGTCTATTAGGAATATGAAAATCTCTCTTAACATAGTAGAGATTTCATAACCTAGTTCCTTCAAAGGAGCAGCATGGGGCCAGTTAGAAAAACTAGGGTTCAGGACCATGCATGCCCCTTATCTCTCTGAGCTCCAGGTTCCCATCACATAAATGGAGTTTTCATGCATCTTTTGCAAGGAGTTTTGGGGAACGTATCAGATAATGTCTGTAGAGTGCTCAGAGCTGGCACATTAATATGGTAGCTATTATTAGGAAGAGGGACATCTTTAACTCTTCTACTTTCTCCTCTGCCAGAGTTATTTAGCCACAGCCTATCAGAGTTCCAGTGTTTGTTCAGGAGGAAGGACAGGAGGAAGTCTATTTTTGAATTGGCTTCTGGGGGCTGCAGAGTGCCATGTGCTCTCGCTCTATCTTTCCTTATAGCCCAAGGATCTTGCATGTGACTCCCCTGGCCTAAATCAAACAGGGCCAGAAGGGGCCTGATGTTGTACAGAACAGATTGGGGCATTCGGCCAGGCTGCTGGGTCATTTACTGAGCTTCAGTGCTTTGCAAACATGAAACATCCTGAGGAAGGGTTTATTAGACGATCTTTACCATGTCCTCATACTAATGCTGCGTTAATTCTGCTGAATTGTGCAAGTACCCAAGTGTTTCAGGAATAGGTAATTAATTGAAATGTTATATGCAAGTGTCATGCATGTGAGTACGTGAGGATTTTTATAGAAATTATTAACATTTTCATGAAAATCCTCTTTGGGCCTCTTTACATATATACATATATATGCCTAACGACGTGGTATCTCTGATATATAAATATACTGTGCATGTGTGTGCCTGTGTGTGTGTAAGTGTGAAGTGCTTGATGATGATTAAGATTTTATTGGTGTGGGCTTATTTAGATTATAAAGCTGGAAGTTAATATTGAAAAATTTTCCAAGTGTTGTTAAAACTTAACACCATTTTTTTTTTTCGGTTTAAAGAGTAACTGTCTTAAAAAATCGAACAAATCAGAAGGCTTTATTGGCAGTAATATTGTGTTTCTTAAATCTGGTTGCCTTGGTAACTCTTGGAATATTAAAATAATCTGGGCCTTTAGACAGTTGAGGACTAGTCTCCTATTTATTTTGGGCCCATGATGGTGCTAATTAAGCACTCTGTGGGGCATGTAAAGAGAAAATGTATGTGCTGTCTAGGGGGGAAAGATGGCTGTGGCAGCCAGGAGTTTGGCTAATTTCTGAGCCCCCAGAGAGAATAGCATCATTGATATGGAGAACCATTATCTTTAAGACATATGTGAGTCCTTTTCTGAATGTTTCTGGTGCACAAAGGCACGTCCTTGAGCAGTTATTTGAAGTTACTAGTTTGAAATAGAGAGCAGAGAGAACCTAATGATCCTGATCCACAGCTGTTATTTTTTTTTCTTTAGTTATTGTTCTCTACCCCCACCTTTTCTCAGGGATAACCAGTGCTGAAAGTGGCAAGGGTCACAGGACACTTCTGAAGAGGGAGCGGCTCTCCCATGTTTATTTATGACCCTCTGCAGAACTGGGTACTGTGATAGGCAGCAACCTTATCCTGGAATCAGAATTTCATGGTTGAAATGAAACATACAAGTTTGCTGAGCTCAGCCCACATTTTTCAGATCTGGTGACTGAAGATCTGAGAAGTAGGGATTTCAATTCTAAGTTCCTGATTTCCAGAGTGGTGTTTTTTTTCTCTCTCTTTCTGGTTTAGACTGAGGACGGTCCCACCTTTTCCAGTTAAATCAAAGTCCCGTATTTAAATAACACTGCTGTAGGAAAATTGTTTGGTAGTGTTGGAATTTTAGAAGTTGTCTTGGGAGAGTTATGGAATCACAGAGTGGAAAGGAACCTTGAGCGAGTATGTAATCCATCATGCCACCTCCAAGCTCTAGCAGAAGTGTTTTTAATACCACACATGCTCTCTGTGCATCTCATCCCAAGAGCGAGCTCTCAAAATGTGTGCAGACACAATGTGAGGAGGGGAGGGCTCAGAAGCAAGGGTGTCTGTCTGAATAACCTGTTTGGCTTACTTAGCATATTTCTGCTAGCCTGCCTAGTTAACGTGGTTGCCTATAGTACTGCCGAAGAATGGAATCATGGCTGTGAGGAAGAATTAGATCTTGCTCATGATAAAAGCAAAACTACCTGATTTGTACTTTAGAGTTTCCACTTGTAGTGTTTCAGGACCATCACATTCATACTGATAACTTGTGTGTTTAACTGCTTAGCAGTTAACTAATGTCGAGCGTAAGGAACACAAGAAAGAAAAAGGGAATAATGAGACTTCCTGTGTGCTGTGTCTGTCTGTCCATCACTGATAGTCCGTCTTCACCATCAGGTGAAGAAGGTATCGTTGTCGTCATCTTACAGATGAGGACACTGGGAATCAGGAAGTTTTAGTGCCCTTCTTAAGGAGACAGTTAATCAATGGAGATACTAGAATTTGAATTTGGCTTGCTGCCTGCAACAGAAGAGAAAACTTTCAGTGGAGAAGAGCAACTTGATATGGGCGCAGTTCAGCCTACTTACATTTACTTCCTCTCTCCTAAAAATAAGCCATTTCATGTGATCCTGTTAGTGAGCTTCTCCTGCTGGAGCAAAGATGCAGCCAAGGAGTTTCCTTATGTCTGCAGATCCCCTGAAGTTTAAAAATGGTGGGATTTTTTTTTTTTTAAGGCGAGCAAACTGGAGAAAAGCCAATGAGTAAGGAAAAACTGGAGACACAGATTGATAAAGGCCTCCCTGGGACTGTCAAGGGGAACTCAGTGCTGTGCAGGAGGGAAATGGGGATGAGGAGGCAGTGAACCCACTTCCCTGTGTAACTGATAAACATGGAAGTGGTAAAAACGCTTCTGGATTTTGGGAACTTAAAAGAACACAAGATGATTGACAGCAAGTGAGGCCTTGGCATAACACAGAAAGTAGGTGGAGGGAAATGGGTAGAATCGGAAAATAGGAAGGGTAGATTAAATAAGGAGCTTATTTGCTATGTGTGTGCATGCACACATACATGGTCCCATGAGACTGTATTAAAATCATTTAAGAACAGAAAAAGATTGGAAAAATTTACTCTCAGGCCAGGCTGAGATGTCCAGTACACCTACATATAGATTAGATGAGTATCTTTTTTTAAAATTTTTAAAATTTTTATTTTTTTTCAATATATGAAGTTTATTGTCAAATTGGTTTCCATACAACACCCAGTGCTCATCCCAAAAGGTGCCCTCCTCAATACCCATTACCCATCCTCCCCTCCCTCCCACCCCCCATCAACCCTCAGTTTGTTCTCAGTTTTTAAGAGTCTCTTATGCTTTGGCTTTCTTCCACTCTAACCTCTTTTTTTTTTTCCTTCCCCTCCCCCATGGGTTTCTGTTAAGTTTCTCAGGATCCACATAAGAGTGAAAACATATGGTATCTGTCTTTCTCTGTATGGCTTATTTCACTTAGCATCACACTCTCCAATTCCATCCATGTTGCTACAAAGGGCCATATTTCATTCTTTCTCATTGCCACGTAGTACTAGATGAGTATCTTTTAATGAAGAAATATAAACCTTAGATTTTTGGTTAAGACCACGAAATCACATAGTTTTAGGATCAGTTTATGACAGGAAATGCTCAGATATCTAGTTAAAAAGCCAATACTGGGGCACCTGGGTCGCTCGGTCAGTTAAGCATCTTGATTTCAACTCAGGTCATGATCTCATGGTTCATGAGTTTGAGCTCTGCATCAGGCTCTGTGCTGACAGCATTGAGCCTGCTTGGTATTCTCTCCCTCTCTCTGCCCCTCCCCTTTTGTACACTCTCTCTCAAAATAAATAAACTTTAAAAAAAGCCAATATTATTATATTTATTAAGATGAAACCTTACAGAAGGTGGTTGACATGAAATGCTAAATTCCAGCTTTCATACCAGCCTCCTTCCTTGGCCGTCCTCTGTTTACCCCTTCCCATCTCCTGCCTCTTGTGTCTGCCCTGCTCTGGTAGCTTCACAGTTCAGAGCTGGCCTGGTGTGTTCAAAATGCCTTTCCTTCCCTCTTTGGCCACAGGGAAGCACCTCCTAGGCTGCAGGCGTTGTTGTGATGGGTCACGGGTCACGGGATGGAACACTCTTCAAGAGCCGAATTTCACACTCTGATTCTGCATCCAAGAAGCTTGCTCAGGCCTCCCTGGTTGCTTGAATATCTGTTGTTTTTTTTTATGATGTTCTCTCAGTGGGCTTCCAAGACATCTCGCAGTATATTAGGATGTCTTGGCAAATTACGAAATTTGTTTTCTGGTCTACACGTGCTGATGTGGTTTGTCTCTAGCTTCTACAGCAGAGATTTCCAAACCTCATTGATTCGTGAAGCCCTTAGTTTTCAGTAACTTTTTTCCCCTGGGGCTCCTAGGCATAAACCAAACAAATAAACTTAATGATTCTGCTTAAGTGGTTAGGTTCAGACAATTTAATGAATATTTATGTCCAAACTATTGTAACTGTTAAAAAAATTAATTCACATATGTTGAAAGAAAAAAATATTTTAATTTAATTCTTAAAAATGGAATGTGTGTACATATTGAGCACTGTGCCACTTCACAAGCTCTGAGATCTGATTGGCTGTTATCACCCTCATTTTCTGTTCCATGGTGATATCCATGTGATTCGTGTGTTTTATCACATCAACTGCCCCAAACTCACCTTTGCAAAGATATGACATCATCAAAGGTACATAATGCAGTCTCATGTTGAAACTGTGAACTACTTTGACTAGTAACTCATGCAGTGTCTGTCACATGGTGCTGGTTTTCCTCCCAAATTAAAACTACCTTGTGGTGGCCTGTGGGTTCACTGTAGTGCCCTGGAGTGTATAGTTTGAGAACCACCATGTGGCCCTTTGTTTCACCAACAGATCCATTTAGCATAGAGTTCATTTACCAGTTTCCTTTTACCTAATTGCCCTCAGCATTATATTATACTTTGATTTTATAACAAGCATTAGTTATTGTTTTTTATTAGGAACATAGTAACATTTTTATCTGTGTTTATAAATTATTATTTACAATCACTATTATAAGTGTTTCTTAAACTTCCTTAAAATGGTCCCTGTAGAGTTCTGTCCACAAATGGCTCAGATAAATCATCTTGCTTCCAATTGTTAGAGAAGATGTTATGAGAGCAGAAGAAACCAACAAATTCTTTGTCTTTGTCTCTTGAGATATTGCTCCCGTTGTCTTTTTAATATTAGGCAAAAAATAGGAAGTATTGACATAATAAACATAGGAAAATGTTAATATTTACCTTTCATTAGGAGCTTACTTTCTGCCAAAGCACCAAGCATTTTGTGTACATTATCTTACTTTAATCTTTCAGCAGTGCTCTATATTTATCTTACTTTAATCTTTCAGCAATGCTCTATAGTCAACCTTTTGAGGAACATTTACTGAGCAGGCGCAATGCGCTAAGCATTGTTGTAAGGGCTGCAGAGTATAGATGTGAAAAAAAACAGGGGGAGCTCTAGCCTCAAATAACTTGCAGTCTAGAATGGGAGACAGTAAACAAAAATAGGTATAATAGAGTGATAGCAAATAGAAAGAAGTGCTACAATTAAGAAAAATAAATAAGATAAAAGGGAAAGAGAAGAATGAAGATGTCATTAAAAAAATTTTTTTAATGTTTATTCTTGAGAGAGAGAGAGAGAGAGAGAGACAGCACGAGCAGGGGAGGGGTAGAAAGAGAGGGAGACACAGTGGAGATGTCATTTTAGATAGGATGGTCAGGATATAACTCTGAAATGCATGGTATTATTTCCGTTCTGTGAAGGTAGAAACTGAGTCGCACCGAGATTAAGTGACTTGTCCACCGTAGCACAGTTCAAAAACCTTGGTGGAATTCAAATCACTCTAATCAAAGAATTAATGCAGTGCAACCAGGGGTCTTGAATTAATTCAAAGATAAAGTTATTAACAAGTTTGTCAAAGCATGTGAGTTGATAACATCATTGTGTCCGAGTAGCTGAAATGTTCTAACATTAACTCTCATCTATAAAGAACTTGAGAACTACAGAAAGATCAGTCTCATTTACATACTTATCAAGGAGATAATATCTATTATCATAAGAGTGGAATTATTGAGTACACACACACACATTGTCCAGTGTGATAGAACAAAATGATTTTTTTTTTGAGGATGAACAAGATTTGTCTTAGAAGAGGAAAATTCTCTGGTTGGGATAAAAATGGTGTTTGGAGGACAATAATATTTATTTAGTTTAAGAAAGAGATTTTTTTCTTGTTAATTGTTAGCTAGTGAGAGAAAATTAATTGGGAATTGCATTTCAAATTAAACAACTTACTTTCACTTTCTGTGAAAGAAAAGTAAAATATTCTATTCACCTGAATTTTATGAACAGAAAAAGCATCATAGAAGAAAGACAACATATAAGGGATAGTAATGGACTTTAATTATTATTATTATGACCAGCTAAATGGAAAAGAGAGCAAGAGAGTGATGGACAGAAGAAGGAGGCTCAGCAAGCTCTAAGGGAAATGTGTTAGTTAGAAGTAAATCATGCTTGTCACACTGTGTTTTGGACATCAGAGTAAATTGTCACCTGTTAACATTACTTTTGGAAGGTTTTCAGCAGGTAAGAATAGTCTTCAGTTCCTCAGTGCTCTGAGAAACATGTTGCAAATAAAAGCATATCAATGCCAGCTCACATTTATTTATTCATTCTCATATTTTATGCTTAATTTAAATATTGTGAAAAAATTCTAGGTATGCCGCATGACATAAGATGAAAATGGTTTCCCATCTCCAATACCACTCCCCAGAGGCAATCACTTCTATATTTTTCTGTGTATATGACATAGAGATATATAGATAGACACACACACACACACACACACACACACACACAGAGGTTACATCTTTATCCCCTAATTAATCAACATTAGAAAGTATTTGTTGAATACCAATCATGAAAGAGTGGTTTACTTCACACATCCTTCAGGTAGTATTTCATTCTTGTTCTCTCATCTCACATTTTAAAAGCAGTTTGTTCTTATTTTATGACTGCAGTATCCTCTTGATTCTCTCTGACGATACTAATTAGGTTCTTAAATTATTTTCACTTTCTCTGGAGTCAGTTTCTAATCTTCATGCCTCTCGGTCATCTTGCATTTTGTTTTTTATTTTCAAAATGTTTGATGATATTTATTTCTCTGTTTACATTTAAAAATGACGGGTTCCCCACTTACAGGAAGTGACAAAAGTATGGAAATATGTGTGACCAAGGCTACTCTTTATAGCACTATTTGTAGTAGTAAAAGATTGGAAATAACTGAAATATCCATCAATTGGGGACTGGTTGAATGATCTATGGAACATCTTCAGAATGGAGTACTATGATCGTGTAAAAAAAAGATCAGGAAGATGTTGTTTGATCGATCGATCTATCTATCTATCTATCTATCTATCTGAGGAGTCATTGTTGGGATATATTTGTACGTAGAACAAAAGGTAAGGTGGAGAAAAGTGTGTGTAGTGTGATACTATTTACTGAGAAAGGGAAAATCTAAATATAAATCTATACACATGCACTTATATTTTAAGACAGAAGGGTAAACCATGAAATTTTAAAAAGTTAGCTTTTGAAGAGGGAGGGAATAGAATTATGCTATTTTGTCAATTTTCCTTTGGAACCATGCACTTATTTTACCTAATTATAATACAAAGTTGAATTTTAAAGGATAATCCTCTCAAACCAGTAGTAAAATGAAATAGATGAGTCTGATTGTATATTCATTTGGCAATGTAACCACACAGGGATGAGCCATCCCAAGTGATTTAAAACACAGTGATCTGTATATTCTTGGAAGGATGTGCCCCCAAGGATGAAAATACTTGCAAAACATTTAAAATTGTTTTTAGCAATTATATCACTGATGGTAGTCTTGAAATCAGACTGTGTATTGCACAATAAAGAAAACTAGTAATTATGTTGGTGTTATTGAGGACTGGGGTTTTGGGCAGGGAGGATGGATGTAGAAGATCAATGAGATTAAGTCGTGTTAGCTTTCTCCACCAAAAAACTGCAGAAAGAATGATCAACTCAGCAATGGACACCCCCAGCACCTAGCTTGTTGTTTCTAAATACCATCTTAAGCTAAAATGAAAAAACTTCTTGAAGAAATGGCTGATACCTGGTCAGGGGTAAGAAATATACAAAATGAACCCACAATATTTTGTCATTCTAGAAAGGAAACTGCCCTGCTAGGGTCATGTTGAAAGAAGTGAGGAGCCAATTCATATTGGCTCCTTCTGGAGAAAGCTGGGAAAGTTTACACATCATCAAAAAGAGTAACTGCAATGAATTTCAACATATCAAATATGTTTAAATCTATGGATTCATAATAAAACAAACAACTCTCCCCCCAAAACGACTCCAAAATTCAAGGATAACTTTTGTAAGGTACAAAACTCAATTTTTAAAAAAAGGCTGGTGAATAAAGGGAAAAATTAGCATTTATCTTGCCTTTCTTATGTAAACACTACCCGAGGATAACCAAATATTTGATGAGAAGAAGCTTATCTTAAACAAATTTTTTTTTTAACATTTATTCATTTTTTGAGAGACAGAGTGTGAGCGGGGGAGGGGCAGAGACAGAGGGAGACACAGAATCCAAAGCAAGCTCCAGGCTCTGAACTGACAGCACAAAGCCTGACACGGGGCTCGAACCCACAAACCGTGAGATCATGACCTGAGCCAAAGTCAGACACTTAACCGACTGAGCCACCCAGGCACCCCAAAGAAGCTTATCTTTATAGGAGTATTCCAGATAATAAATGAGGAAGGTATGATTGAATGAGAATGTCATCTTTATGCAACCCTAATGAATTATTTGATTCAGGCAGTGGTTATCAATACTTTGCAGAAGAAGACACAAACAGACATTATTTCCCTCCTGATGGACGTATACACACTGTATTTGAAATGGTCTTGCCCCCCACCCTCTGAACTGAACCAGTATCAGACCAAGCTTTCCATAAATCTATCAATGTGTAAGAAATGTGGCTGGTAGAGGAATATATTAGGTGATGCTATGGAGAAGCAGTCAGTAAAGTCTAGACTTTGAGACACTCTACTGAACAGACAATGTGATTTCTTCAACAAATTCAATTTCAGGGAAGAAAAAAAGAGACAGAAAGAAAATCTATAGACTATAAGAAATCAAGAAACTTACCAACCAATCATAATGTATTTCCTTATTTTGGTACTGATTCAAATAAGCAAATTGTAGTTTTTAAAGATTGTTTGTAGGACAAATCAAGTAGATGAACACTGAATGATGGTGTGAAGGAATTGTTGATTTTGGGGAGCTGTGACTTAGTTATTTTGGTTATGGTTTGGAAGGGGAATCTTTGTCTTCTAGAGAAACATACCTAATTTAATGGTGGAATGGTATAACGTCTGGGAATTTCGAAACAATTTTGTGGGTTGGTGAAGTAAGTTAGGGTATGTAAAGGTCAAGACTGGCCATGAATTAATACTTTTGAAGGTGGGTGTTGGGGGTGTCTACTTTTGTATATGTTTGGAATTTTCCATAAATAAAAGTATAAAAGAATAAAGAATAAAAAAACCAGTTTGGGTTAAAAATAGGTAGCCAGCATAGGTTTCTTTGGTGACTCAGAGGGATTTTTTAGCTGTAAGACCTCTTCCCTGTGAGGAGGGATGCCTTTGAGTTCCATGTAACTAGGTGGGGGAGCTTTAACTGGCAGACTTCACTTGGGGCTGTGCAAGATATGTACTGCTTGTTCACATGCAAATAGAAGGAGGACTCCACTTTGGGAGTACTCACCCCTGCTCCAGAATTATATCTGCCTTGGTAAATTCTTAGCAGAGCAGATCTTAGGTTTTATTTTAGGGTAAATGCCCTGGCTATCAGTCTCTATCTATGAGGGTAAGGAGTGTTCCAAAAATAAGTCTTTGAGTAAATTAGCCCGATTGCCATTATATAGCCCACTGGGGACACATTCTATGTGAGATCTCTTAGTTTGGAGTAAATTTATCTGTTCCAAGCATCATTTATATCAGACACCTGGGAACCGGCTTTGTCCTTGCTCTTTTGTAGACCAGGAATACTTCTTTACAGGTAGGAGTAGACAATATGGAAGGTTGGAACTGTCCTCTGGGAAAAGATGCTATTGCCTCATGAAGGAAGGACATGTCTGATGAAGTGAAAAGTAGAGCTGAGTCTTTTATTTAGATTTCTAATAGCTACCGACCAGATTTTGTATAGAGGACTATTTTAAAAGCCAAAGTATATCGGCTTTAGGCCAAATACTAATAAATGGAGAGACTGGGCTCACACTAAGGAAATAAGCAAGTCTTTCAGTAGATGAAGTTAATGGATTAATAAAATAAAATAGTGCAGAAACTGTCAGATTTTTACGTAGTTAAGTCAAGAGACAGGTTTGAACAGTGAAATTTACATATTGGGAAATGACAAACTCGATTAAGTAGTAAAATAAGATATTAGTGGACAGAAAATTGAGAATTGAATGTAACTGAGTCCTGGGCAAAGTGTCTTTAAAATAAGAGATCCAGACTATATCTGTAATAGTCTAAATGCCATTTAAACTGGGCTCCTTATCCACTTTACCAGGACTGCACTGTTGAAGGCTATTGTTAACTCTGTATTTTGCAAAACACCAGCACACTCATGCATCACTAACCAAACTCTTTATCTTTCTCATTCTCCCTGCTGCGTACTAGCGTCATCTTTATTTAGCATCTGGCTTTTCCTATCGAAATTCCTGGTAATGCTGTCTTTTCACTCCTTGTGCTCATGATCTTGAAATCATTATTTACCCAGGCATTCATTCAACACACATTTATCCATGCTTGCACCCACAAGGCTCTGTCCTAGGTGCTGGGGATACTGCGGTGAGCCAGATGAATAAGGTCCCAGCATGTATGGAGTTAAGAGTCATACAGAGATCACTCATGGCCCTTCCTGTCCCTAGGGCCAATGTACAGGGTCAATCCAGTTTCTCTCAACATTATCACCTTTTCCTTGGCATCTCTAAAATCATCCTCACCACCGTCTGTTTTAGATTATGGTTATGTGTCTGTCATGCCATTAGGTTAGGAACAGAATTCATTTCTTATGTAGTTTCCTTTCCCACCTTCCAAACCCTTATTTATATGCACCCCCTTTGTGTGCAGTAGTGAGGGACTTTAAAGCAGATGACCAGATGCCTTACACAGCGCCATGCCTCTCTCAGCTGGCAGTGTGATGCCTTCCTCCATATTTGTCAGCTTCCTACCAGGAGGAGAGTGAAAATTACATCTGCCTCCCTTCTCTGATATTGAGCGTTATTGTTAGAACTCTTCCACCTCAATTGTAGTGTTTGTTGTTTCTTTTGAAAATAAAAAAGTTGCTTTTATTAATAAAATTTTAGGGGTTCCTCCTGGAGGCATAGACATAAGAAATGGTTAATAACTATTCATAAAAAATTTTTCAACTATTCTTAATGATATCAATAGAATCTTGAAACCAGGAGATTAATTGCTGTATCGGAAGCACTTGACGTATAAACAGTAAGAATGATTGAGTACTTATAGGTACCTGGTACTAAGCCAAGTCTTTTATATGGAGTAACTCGTTTAGAACTCACAATTGAATGAGCCAAGTATCTCTCTTTTGATATTTTACTGCAGGTTAAGACTCTGAGGCTTAAAGACATTGAATAATTTGTTCATAGCTAGCAAGTGGTGAGTCTGAGATTTGAACTAATCACAATTGTATCAAAGTATCAAATAGAAACCTTGCTGGATTTTCTCTTCCTCCCTCCCTCCCTTCCTCCCTTCATCCCTTCCTTCCTTCCTTCCTTCCTTCCTTCCTTCCTTCCTTCCTCTTTCTCTCTTCTTTCCTTCCTTCCTTCCTTCCTTCCTTCCTTCCTTCCTTCCTTCCTTCCTCTTTCTCCCTTCCTTCCTTCCTTCCTTCCTTCCTTCCTTCCTTCCTTCCTTCCTTCCTCTTTCTCCCTTCCTTCCTTCCTTCCTTCCTTCCTTCCTTCCTTCCTTCCTCCCTGCCTCCCTCCCTCCCTCCCTCCCTCCCTTCCTTCCTTCCTTCCTTTCGTGGATAGCTTATAAACAGGTATATGGAGCCAGATTGTATGACTACATTTGGTATGGCACTATGTATCAACAGTTCATTTACCGTAACATACTTAATTTTTTAAAAATAATAGTCTGCTTCAGATACTAATATTAATGTTCTATTATCACATGCGTTTATTGTTAGTGAATGGTGGCCACTGATTGAAATTCAGTTGTTAAATTATACTTTGCATGTAATACAGAAGTACATTGTTATTTTATTACACAAACTACTCAACACAATTGAATCTAGAGGTTTTACTTTCTGTAATATATGGTACTATATTAAAAAAAATCCTCTACTCTGAATTCATGGTGTATTACAGAACTTTTTTTTTTTTTAACTTCTAACTGTGAGAAACTTTGGAAGCTCATTTTCTCAGAAGAGGAGCAGTTGGTCTTTGAATGTATGCCCATTTATATTTCTTCCTGCAAGTCATTTACATTTACATGTTTTAGTTATTGAATCGTGCTCCTAAAATGTCAAATGCAATTATTATAGTTAGCAATGGCTGGAAAAACTTCCCTCCAAATATTTTCCTCAGGAAAGAAGAGATTTATTCTGCCTGTTTGAGCTCAGTAGCCAGAAGCTTCCAGGTTATTTAGCTGTCCTCTGGCATCTTCACAGACCTCTAGCAGCAGCACTGCCTACCGTCTGCTTTTCAGAACCTCTTGCTGGAAATTGCGCTCTTGAAGCTACACAAGAGGCTATGTTCTGGAAGGCTGATCTCGATGGAGAAGCTTGCTTCCATTTCAGAGCTCTTGTGGTCTGTCACCAAGACTTTCCTAGAAGAGAATCCATTATCTCTGAACAGCACTTCTTGAAAATAGTTTCTCTAGACTAAAACAGATCTTCTGGGTTTATATCCACATCTCTGTCCTGGTTTGTTTCAATTTATCTATTTTTGCTGCAGGCTATCAAAGGACTTTTCCTTGATGATTTTTTTTAACCAGCAGTTATTTTTACTTAATAATACCTCATATGTTGAGTAATTTCTGGTTTTAAAAGCACTCACACCTACCCTATTTTGTTTTGTCTGCTCCATAAGCCTAGGAGTTAGGAGAAGAACTTTTATTAGATGAGATACCGCAACTTGGAAGACGTTCAGGGACTCAGGTAATGCCACAGCTAGTTGGCGAAGGGGTCAGAACTCCAGCTTAGAATTTGTGACTGTTGGTACACACCTCTTGAGACTAGACCACGCTGCTCATATAGCACATTTTCAAAATAGCACTCTTCATAAATTGATTCATTCAATTAATTTGCGTTTCTGAGGCTTTGCTGTGTTGCCGACCCTTGACTTTTCCTAAAATGATATTGAACCCCGCAATTCATTATGACTTCTGGGGCACAGCGATTGAAAAAGCTGCTGAAAGTATGCCGGGACATAAAGGCAATGTCTTCATGATTTAAGACAAGAATCCTTTATTCCTGAAATAATTCTGTTCACTAATGTGATCAGGGAGCTCAATTTCAGTTTGACAGAGGTTTCAAAATAGAACTTCATGAGGGAAAACTGCAATTAGATATTCATGGGTAATATTCTTAAGTTTGTGAAGTAGAATGCTAATGAAGAGGAGTATTGATTTTATTTTAGCTTAATTATACTACATTTGCTGTTATATCTGCTGCAGATTGTAAAGGACTTGGTATCATTACTTTGCTTTTCTTCTTGTTCTGTACCTGTTGTGCTTAAAGGCATAGAACTCCTTAGAACCTGCAGCAGAGATAACATGAAACGTAATATACCTGTTGTGAGTAAGCAAATAAAATCCTTAACACAATTCCTTGTACTAACACTTGGTTGCAAAATAATGTCATTGTCTTACCTTCTTCTCTCTGGAGGTCCTCCTCTGAACTACAGACCTCTGTGAGATTAGGATTCAAATGCATAGAATTGCAGGAAAATAGCCAGCCCATCACTCCAACCTAAATTATTAGCTTCCTTTGCAAAGTCTTCTGCAATTTCTTCCTTCACCCAGTATTTGGAAATTAAGAATTTCCATTTTGTGGAGGGGAGCTGTTGTCAGTAGGCTCCTCCTGGGTGAATTAAAGACGTGATAGAGATTGTTCGAGAGCTGCTGCTAGATAGCAGTGGAGTCTAACATGAGACAAGACCCTGTTGTTTTTCTGTTACCAAATGTTGTGGATAATAACAATCATTTTGATAACCTCCATTTTCTTGGAAAATGATTGAATCGAAAATATAAGCTTGGAAATTACTGCGTGCTATGTTAAAGCCTTTGTGGGGGAAAGCCTGTAGAGAAGTTGATTTTTCTTCACCTTTGCTATTGTCTAGCTCTGGCTTCATGTTCGATGAGGGAGAGGCTAAAGAAAAACATGTGGATTTCTACCGAGGTCACACCCCAGGTCAATGACCCAAGAAACCTGGATGCTTCAGAGTGGAAAAGTCTTTGGATGATCTCCACTTTACTTACTGTGTCTTAGGGGAAATTGCAGTGGTACCTGGGGGTATTAGTTCTCCTCTCCAGTCCTAACAGTTATATACTAACCCCATCCTCTCAGTTATAATGCAAGAGAAAGCTTCACCGAGCACAGCTCCTCTCTGCCCTGTTCTGTTTGACGCCCAGATAGACCTTGATTCAGGTTCCCTTAGTCTTTCCATGGCCACATTGTAAGCATATCCTCTTCTAAAGGGAATTCGAATACATGTTACAACATGGATGAATCTTGAGGGTATTGTGCTCAGTGAAATAAGCCAGACACAAAAGGATAGATGTGGTAGGATTCCACTACTATGAGCTTCCTAGAGCAGTCAAATTTATAGAGACAGAAAGTAGATTGGTGGTCTCCAGGGGCTGGGAAGAGGTGGGGTTGGGAAGTTACCGTTTAACAGGGACAGAGTTTCAATTTTGCAAGGTGTAGAGAGTTCTAGAGATGGGTGGTGGTGATGGTTGCACAATATTGTGAATGCATTTAATGCTACTGAACCATGACCCTTAAACATTGTCAAGGTGGAAAAATGTGTTATGTGTTTTTACAATGTAAAAAGAATTTAAAAAATCTTCTATCATGCCATTCATTATGTTTATATTTTCTCCCCTCAACTAGATAATCTCACCTTTTCCCACCTACAAAATGCTCACCCAGGTACTCAAATGTGGGAATTGTATCCACCCTTTCTCTCACCCACACAGCCAGTCCGTCCCCGAGTACAGGTGATTTTACTCTCAAAATATGCTGCTTTTCATCTGCCACAAAGGCTAGACCACCATGCTCTCTCCCCTCAATTCCTGTGGTACCCTCCTAAGTGGTTTCCAACTATGTCTTTCCAGCCTTTTTTGCAGTTCCTTCTACATGGAATGTTCTTCCTCCATTATTTTTTTCCATTTTTAACTTTTTTAAAATTTAATTTTTGTTTTCAATTTACATCCAAGTTAGCATATAGTGCAACAATGATCTCAGGAGTAGATTCCTTAATTCCCCTTACCCATTTAGCCCATCCTCCCTCCCACAACCCCTCCAGTAACCCTCTGTTTATTCTCTATATTTAAGTCTCTTATGTTTTGTCCCCTTCCCTGTTTTTATATTATTTTTGTTTCCCTTCCCTTATGTTCATCTCTTTTGTCTTTTAAAGTCCTCATATGAGTGAAATCATATGATTTTTGTCTTTCTCTGACTAATTTCACTTAGCATAATACCCTCTAGTTCCAACCATGTAGTTGCAAATGGCAAGATTTATTCTTTTTGATTGCCAAATAATACTCCATTGTGTGTGTGTGTGTGTGTGTGTGTGTGTGTGTATATATATATATATATATATATATATATATATATATATACCACATCTTCTTTATCCATTCATCCATTGATGGACATTTGGGCTCTTTCCCTACTTTGGCTATTGTTGATAGTGCTGCTGTAAACATTGGGGTGCATGTGCCCCTTCAAAACAGCATACCTGTATCCTTTGGATAAATGCCTAGTAGTACAATTGCTGGGTCATAGGGTAGTTCTATTTTTAGTTTTTTGTGGACCCTCCATACTGTTTTCCAGAGTGGCTGCACCAGTTTGCATTCCCACCAGCAGTCCAAAAGAGATCCTCTTTCTCCACATCCTTACCAACATCTGTTGTTGCTTGAGTTGTTAATGTTAGCCATTCTGAGAGGTGTGAGGTGGTATCTCATTGTGGTTTTGATTTGTATTTCCCTGATGATGAGTGATGTTGGGCATCTTTTCGTGTGTTGGTTGGCCGTTTGGATGTCTTCTTTGGAGAAGTGTCTATTCGTGTCTTTTGCCCATTTCTTCACTGGATTATTTGTTTTTTGGGTGTTGAGTTTGATAAATTCTTCGTAGATTTTGGATATTAACCCTTTATCTGATATGTCATTTGCAAATATCTTCTCCCATTCTGTCGGTTGCCTTTTAGTTTTTCTGATTGTTTCCTTCGCCGTGCAGAAGCTTTTTATTTTGATGAGGTCCCAATAGTTCATTTTTGCTTCTGTTTCCGTTGCCTCCAGAGACATGTTGAGTAAGAAGTTGCTGCAGCCAAGGTCAAAGAGGTTTTCGCCTGCTTTCTCCTCAAGGATTTTGATGGCTTCCTGTCTTACATTGAGGTCTTTCATCCATTTTGAGTTTATTTTTGTGTATGGTGTAAGAAAGTGGTCCAGGTTCATTCTTCTGCATGTCACTGCCCTGTTTTCCCAGACTGTGTTTATTCCACTGGATATTCTTTCCTGCTTTGTCAAAGATTAGTTGGCCATACGTTTGTGGGTCCATTTCTGGGTTCTCTATTCTGTTCCATTGATTTGACTGTCTATTCTTGTGCCAGTATCATACTGTCTTGATGATTACAGCTTTGTAATACAGCTTGAAGTCCGGGATTGTGATACCTGCTGCTTTTGTTTTCTTTTTCAAGATTGCTTTGGCTATTTGGCATATGTAATGGTTGCATACAGATTTTAGGATTGTTTGTTCTAGCTCTGTGAAGAATGCTAGTGTTATTTTGAAAGGGATTGCATGGAATATGTAGATTTCTTTGGGTAGTATTGACATGTTAACAATATTTGTTCTTTCTCTCCAGGAGCATGGAAACTTTTTCCATTTTTTGTGGCTTCTTCAATTTCTTTCATAAGTTTTGTATAGTTTTCAGTGTATAGATTTTTCACCTCTTTGGTTAGATTTATTCCTAGGTATTTTATGGGTTTTGGTGCAATTGCAAATGAGATCGATTCCGTGATTTCTCTTTCTGCCACTTAATTGTTGGTGTATAGGAATGCAACTGATTTCTGTGCATTGATTTTATATCCTGCAACTTTGCTGAATTCGTGGATGAGTTCCAGCATTTTTTGGTGGAATCTTTTGGGTTTTCCATATAGAGTATTTTGTCATCTGTGAAGAGTGAAAGTTTGACCTCTTCCTGGCCAGTTTGGATGCCTTTTATTTCTTCATGTTGTCTGATTGCTGAGCCTAAGACTTTCAATACTATGTTTAATAACAGTGGTGAGAGTGGACGTCCCTATCTTATTCCTGACCTTAGGGGAAAGCTCTCAGCTTTTCCCCATTGAGGATGATATTAGAGTTGGGTCTTCCATATATGGCTTTTATGATCTCAAGGTACGTTCCTTCTATCCCTACTTTCTTAAGGATTTTTATTAAGAAATGATGCTGTATTTTGTCAGATGCTCTCTCTGCATCTATTGAGAGGATCATGTGGTTCTTGTCCTTTCTTTTATTGATGTGATGAATCACATTGATTGTTTTGTGGATGTTGAACCATCCCTGCATCCCAGGTATAAATCCCACTTGGTCGTGGTGAATAATTTTTTTAATATATTGTTGGATCCGGTTGGCTAATATTTTGTTGAGGATTTTTGCATCCATGTTCATCAAGGAAAAAGGTCTATAGTTCTCTTTTTTAGTGGGGTGTTTGGTTTTGGAATTAAGGTAATGCTGGCTTCATATAAAGAGTTTGGAAGTTTTCCTTCCATTACTATTTTTTGGAAAAGCTTCAAGAGAATGGGTGCTAACTCTTACTTAAATGTTTGGTAGAATTCCCTTGGAAAGCCATCTGGCCTTGTAATCTTGTTTTTGGGGGAGATTTTTGATTACTGATTTGATTTCTTTACCGGTTATGGGTGTGTTCAAATTTTCTATTTACTCATGTTTCAGTTTTGGTAGTTTATATGTTTCTAGGAATTTGTCTACTTCTTCCAGGTTGCCCATTTTATTGGCATATAATTGCTCATAATATTCTCTTATTATTGTTTTTATTTCTGCTGTTTTGGTTATGATCTCTCCTCTTTCATTCTTGATTTTACTTATTTGGGCCCTTTCCTTTTTCTTTTTGATTAACCTGGCTAGTGGTTTATCAATTTTGTTAATTCTTTCAAAGAACCAGCTTCTAGTTTCATTGATATGTTCTACTATTTTTTGGGTTCGATAGCATGGATTTCTGCTCAATGTTTATTATTTCCTGTCTTCTGCTGGTTTTGGGCTTTATTTACTGTTCTTTTTCCAGCTCTTTAAGGTGTCAGGTTAGGTTGTGTATCTGAGAACTTTCTTTCTTTTTTAGGAAGGCCTGGATTACTATATACTGTCTTCTTATGACCGCCTTTGCTGCGTCCCAGAGGTTTTGGTCTGTGGTGTTATCATTTTCATTGGCTTCCATGTACTTTTTAATTTCCTATTTAATTTCTTGGTTAGCCCATCATTCTTTACTAGGATTTTCTTTAGTCTCCAAGTGCTTGTTACCTTTCCAAATATTTCTTGTGGTCGATTTTGAGTTTCATAGAGTTGTGGTCTGATATGCATGCTATAATCTCAATCTTTTTGTACTTGTTGAGGGCTAATTTGTGTCCCAGTATGTGATCTATTCTGGAGAACGTTCCATGTGCACTGGAAAAGAATGTATATTCCACTGCTTTAGGGTGAAATGTTCTGAACAGATCTGTTAAGTCCGTCTGGTCCAGCGTGGCATTCAAAGCCATTGTTTCTTTGTTGATTTTCTGTTTAGATGATCTGTCCATTGTTGTAAGTGGGGTGTTGAACTCCCCTACTATTATTATTATTATCTATGAGTTTCTGTGTGTTTGTTGTTAATTGATTTATATATTTGGGTGCTTTCACATGTGGAACATAAATGTTTACAATTGTTAGGTCTTCTTGGTGGATAGACCCCTTAATTATGATATAATGCCATTCTTCATCTCTTGTTACAGTCTTTATTTTAAAGTCTAGATTGTCTGATATAAGTATGGCTACTCTGGCTTTCTTTTGTCGACCATTAGCGTGATAGATGGTTCTCCATCCCCTTACTTTAAAAATTTTTTTTAACGTTTATTTATTTTTGAGACAGAGAGAGACAGAGCATGCACGGGGGAGGGTCAAAGAGAGAGGGAGACACAGAATCTGAAACAGGCTCCAGGCTCCGAGCAATCAGCACAGAGCCTGACACGGGGCTTGAACTCACGGACTGCGAGATCATGACCTGAGCCGAAGTCGGATGCTTAACCAACTGAGCCACCCAGGCGCCCCTCCATCCCCTTACTTTTAATCTGAAGGTGTCTTTAGGTCTAAGGTGGATCTCTTGTAAACAGCATAGAGATGGATCTTGTTTTCTTATCCATTCTGTTACCGTATGTCTTTTGATTGGAGCATTTAGTCCATTGACATTTAGAGTAAGTACTGAAAGATATGAATTTATTGCCAGTATGTTTCTTGTAGAGTTGGAGTTTCTGGTGGTGTTCTCTGGTCCTTTCTAGTCTTTGTTGCTTTTGGTCTTTTTCTTTTCTTTTTATCGTCTTTTATCCCCTCAGAGAGTCCTCCTTAAAATTTCTTTCAGGGCTGGTTTCGTGGTCACAAGCTCCTTTAATTTTTGTTTGTTTGGGAAACTTTTTATCTCTCCTTCTATTTTGAATGACATCCTTGCTGGATAAAGAATTCTTGGCTACATATTTTTCCAATTCAGCACATTGAACATATTCTGCCACTCCTTTCTGGCCTGCCAAGTTTCTGTTCTTAGGTCTGCTGCAGACTTGATATGTCTTCCTTTGTAGGTTAAGGACTTATTTTCCCTTGCTGCTTTCATGATTCTTTCCTTGCCTGAGTATCTTATGAATTTGACTATGATATGCCTTGTGGACAGTCTGTTTTTGTTGAATCTTATGGGAGTCCTCTGTGCTTTCTGGATTTTGATGTCTGTGTCATTCCCAGGTTAGGAACGTTTTCCACTGTGATTTGCTCACATAACCCTTCTACCCTTTTTTCCTTTTTTCTCTCTCTTCATCTTCTGGGACCCTTATGATTCTGATGTTGTTCCTTTTTAATGTGTCACTGATTTCTCTAATTCTTAAATTGTACTCTTTTGCCTTAGTCTCCCTCTTTTTTTCTGCTTCATTATTCTCCTCTTTATCGCTTATTAGCTGCTTTGCCTCATCCATCCTTGCTGCCATGGCATTCATTTGAGATTGCAGCTCAGTTATAACATTTTTTATTTTATCCTGACTAGCTTTTATTTTTTTTTTATCTCCACAGAAAGGGATTTTAATCTATTTTTGACCCCAGCTAGTATTATTATTATCGTGATTCTAAATTCTGGTTCAGACATCTTGCTTGTATCTGTGTTGATTAAGTCCCTGGCTGTTGTTTCTTCCTGCTTTTTTTCAGGATGAATTCCTTGATTTTGCCATTTTGAAGGAAGAAAATGAATTAATAAGGTAAAAAAAAATTAAAATTAAAAGATTTAAAACAGCACACACACACAAAATGAAATAAATGATGTTAAATCCTATGTGTGTTTTGGTTTGGTTGTTGAAAGGAGCTTGATAGATTAGAGAAAAAGGGGGGGGGGGAGAAAAAAACAAGAAAAAAGAAAAAGAAGAAAGAAAAAAAGGAAAATGTCTGAAAATTTGAAAAAATAAATACAATGAAATAGAATAAAATGAAATGATGGAAGTAAAATATAATTTGAAAGATTTATAAATAAGTAAAAATATAGTACAAAAAATAAAATATTTTTAATGAAAACAAATGTTTTCTTTGTATTGAAGAAAAAGAAAAGGAATGAAAAAGAAAAAAAAAGAAAACTGAATAGATGGGCCAGAGAACAGACTGAAATACGATTGAAATTACATCGTTTTCCCCTAAAAGTCAAACTATGAAGCACTTTATAGTCTGTAAACTAAGCAGGCAGAGAGACTTGTGGTGTTCCTGAAGAGCAAGGTTGGCCCAGTTGGGCGGGGCTTAGTGTAACGACTCCGTTCTCCACTGGATGGCGCTGCTTAGCTTACTGGGGTGGATTGTTGGGGCGCTTGTAGTGGCACTTCCGCATGGAAGAGGTGAAAATGGTGTCACCAGCTCTCCAATCTCTAGTATAGGAACTCTGTGGTCTCCCAGACCAGCAATTGTGCACCCATCCTTTGTCTCCGGCTTCTGTCCACTCCCCACTTTTACACTGTCTGTGACCAAGCTGTCAGGTTGCCAGGCACCTCCCTCCTGAGTTTTATCTCAGATATGGCTGTGTTTCCTGACCCCTCACTTTTGGGGGACTATGGCTTTTACCTGCTCAGATCGTCTGGGAAAGTCTCACGAATAATGGCCGGGTGTCAGCCACACCAAGAAACGTTGGCGGGACCGTGTTGCTGCCGATGCTGAGACTGTGGCTGGGTGCCACCCCATCCCAAAAAAAGTTAACATGATCATGTAGCAGCAGCGTTTCAAGGGTAATGGAATATCACAACACACATCTGGCACCAGACTTCACCCTTAACGACTCTGTTCCAGCACCAGAGAATGTGGTTGTTCTCTAGGGTCTGCTGGGACCGGATGGCCACACAGCCTCTACCAAATGTTCTTCCAGGAGGGGAACTGCCTCTTCCCCTGTGGCCCGAGGAGCCCCAGACCTCACTCTGCTCCTGGGGATTCACCCTTCCCACCAGAGCACCACAAGGTATTGAGCTGTGGAGTTTCAGACTCTGCGCTCCCCCGTTTATAGAGTCTTAATAGAATTTAACCCTCTCCTTTCTCCTTTCTCCCTTTTTAGTTCAGTCCCTGTGGCTGTTTCCACTTTTCCACTTTCTCTCCAGCACTTTTGGTGGGGGGTGTTATTACTGTACTCTCCCCCAATCTTCATCCTCTCTCCTCAAGCAAAAACAGCTCCCTGCCCTCCGTGGCTTCTCTCCCCCAGTTCACCTCTCTGCACTGTGTACTTGCTGAATTCTGTGGTTCAGGTTGTGCAGATTGTTGTGTTAATCCTAAAATCAGTTTTGTAGGTGTGCAGGATGGTTTAGTGTTGATCTGGCTGTATTTCATGGATGTGAGATGCAAAAAAACCTTCCATGCTGTTACGCCATCTTCTTCCTCCATTATTTTACTAGGCTAGCCTTCTCTTCTTTCAGGTCTTCCTGGGAAGGACGCATCATGCAGAGTGCTTCTCATCATCTGTTCTAACAGGTCATTCCTCCCTCCCCTTCCATGCTGGCTTTCCTAGTTTTTTCTCAGTCCCCTATTTATTTTCTTCAGTACACTTACCATCATGGTTTTTTCTTTCTTCTGTTTTGAAAAAAAATTAAGGTTCAATTATTTATTTTGAGAGAGAGAGAAAGAGAGTAAGGGAGAGGCAGAGAGAGAGGGAGAGAGAGAGAAAATCCTAAGCATAGCGCTGAGCCCTTTGTGGGGCTTGAACTCATGAAACATGAGATCATGACCTTAACTGAAAGCAAGAGTCAGATACTCAACTGACAGCCACACAGGTGCCCCCCCCCATCATGTACTTTTCTTATTTACTTGGTTGATTATTGACTATCTTTTTGAGGAGAATGCAAACATCATGAGGTTAGGGATCTCATCTTCCCTGCTAAACCCACAGAGCCCCAGGACAGGGTAGACAATGTGGTAGATATTCAGTTGAATTACTGAATGAATGAACAAAAAATATATGGTTGTACACATCTCACTTTCACTGTTTAAAAATAATTTTAAAATGTCTTAGATGCATTATGTAGCTCGTCATGATATTATAAAAACATGGATTTGAGGAAATTGTGTATTTGTAGTTTGTTTTGAAGATATTTAAAATACATGATGAGGTGGGCACTTGTCATGATGAGCACCGGGTGATGTGTGGAAGTATTGAATCACTATATGGTACATCTGAAACTAATATAACTAATTATATAACTAATGTAACAATTGTATGCAAACTGACAGGAATTTAAATTAAAAAAATACAAAATATGATCTTAATAGCTAATAATAAAAGTGAGGAATTGTACTTTAAGACAAGTGAGCTAGAATCAGCTGGTCACCAATTTGGATGTTACAGAATGCTGTCTGTCATATGAGTGCACTGAGTTTCCTAGTGGGAAATTGGGATAAAAATACCTGTCCCATCCATTTGGAGTTGTTCAAGAGATTGTGTCTTTTTTTTTTTCTCCTTATTTGTAGAATGCTTTAACATTTACAAAATGTTTTCTTATTTATGCCTCAGAGCAACCTGGTAGACTAGGTATGAATATTTGCCTTTTTTAGAAGAGGAACTTCACTTCTGATATTCCAGAGCTAAAGAGTGACAAAGGTGGGCCTCAAACTGAAACTGTTGGCTGCATATCTATTATGCTGTCTTTGGTGTGGCTGCTGACCACTCCCTGCACCACAGCCAGGGGACAGAGGCCATTTTGAACGTTCTAAAGTGCTATGGAAAACATGCATTCTTACTGTTACCTCTTTTAACCACGCGGAGTTTTACGTTATATAAGTTTGCTGCATTTTCTTGCATATTAATTGATTTTAAGGATTTGGGCCGTATGCAGAAGCACACACATATATACTCCACGTAATGTTTTCAGTAGCACTTGTTCAATTCCAAAATTGTTTATTTTGCTTGAATTTAGAGGCAGTGAAAATAAAGGCACTTGAAATTATTTAGCTTGCTGAATTCGACTCTGTATCTCTTTCTCTTTGCTTTTGCGGATCATGCTTTGGGTCACGTGTGGGTACTTACCATGTGATGTTTGCAGTTGGAAGCATTTATTCACACATATAGGGCCCATGTGCTCCTCCCCAGTTGGGCAGAGATGCTAAAAAAACTGGAGTAGGTCTAAATGCAGTCATGTACTGTATGTATATGTGTGTGTGTACACATATGTGTGTCTATGTTTTATGTGTATAAATGGTATATATATGTAATGTGCCTACATACAAATATGCACGTGTATATGCATGCACAGTATACATATATATGTATATGTAATTTTTTCCTTTTGACAATTAGCAAACAGCCTGGCTTTCACTTTTCATGTGTGCACTGCAAACAGACAAGGCTCTCCAAAGTGTGTTCCATTTGGGCAAAAAGAAAGAAGAAAAACAAGTTGACTCAGAGCACTAAGATACCTGCTCTACCCTCTGAGTTTCGCCGTTTGGGAAAGGTGGAGCTCTGGGGACTTCTTTAGAATTTCAACCACAGGAATCCTGAAGGAGACAGCCTGTGTGATTGTGGGCAATGATTGAATGTTTCTTTCACTTGTCTCTAGTGACCTTTCCCCTGCTGAGCCTTATGGCCCACATACACAAGTTTACACTTTGACTTTACATTATTATGTACCTGGTGGTTGTTAGGTGGATGGGTCTTGAAAGTTTGATGGGATTCAAAGTAATATCTGGATGCCTTTCCACTAAGGAGACCTTTGTGTGTGGGTATAAATCACCCTCGGACTTAAAGCCCTATCTAGAGATATTTGAAAATCCAAGTAAATTGTGGACATCAGGGTCACCACTTTATATTATTTTTGACTCTGTGGGCAGGTGTGTAAACCACTTCTCTGAGGGAGGGTATGCTTTTTCCCTGAATGTTTCTTCAAATATCTATTTTTAATTAGACTCTGTGATATATAAGCCTCTCTTCCTTGTTTTAGTTCTTTTCTAAATGTTTATCTATTTATTTTTCAAAGGGGGGGCAGAGAGAAAGAATCCCAGGCAGGCTCCGCCCTGCCAGCACAGAGCCTGATGGGGGGCTTGAACTCACAAACTGTGAGATCATGACCTGTGCTGAAATCAAAAGTCTGTGGCTTAATCCATTGAGCCTTCCAGGCCCTCCTCCTTGTTTTAGTTCTGTGTGTGGATTATGTATAATCCTAGGCATACGGTCTTCACCTTTATTCACAGTGGAACAGGGGAGCATTTTTTATTTTACTGCCCTTCAGGTTTAGAGATGATGCCGTGAGGGTGGAGGGGTGGCTGTGATGGAAGTGGCTACTGTGATGAAGAGTGTCCGCGTTGTAATTTGCTATGAAAACCATTTCTTGGTTTGTGGCACAGGATTCCCTGAGCTCTGATGGATCTGATTTCCTTGCTTCCCACAATCTGTCTACCACCGTTGCTGCAAAGGAGTCATCCCAACACACTCTCTAGCTTCGAGCGGCGGCAGCGGCTGCTTATCGGCATTTTGCAGGGAAAAGCACACTCTTTGAGGTTGTGCTTCCACGTGCCTTTAAAACGTTTTTCTGACGTCTTTTGGACTTACTTGAATTTGTTCACCTTGAGGCAACTTTTGTGATATCGCATTTCTATCCCATATCTGCTGGGAACTGCTGAGAACACCATTTCCAAGCTGATCAAATGATTTATAACATAAATAGCTGTCATTTACTGAGCACCTGCTAAGTGCTGGACAGCTCACCTATGCTATCTCATTTACTCTTCACCAGAAATGTAAGGCATTAGCCCCGTTTCCCAGAGCCTCATTTCACGTTCCTCATTTTACAGAGGAGGAAATTGAGATTCAGAGCATCAATTTGGTCAAGATATCCCAGTTAGTCAGTGGATGAGTCAGTTCAGGACTCATCCTGAACTGATTCCAAAGCCCAAGTTTTCTGTGATGTGACCATAGTGCGCATGGGTTCACCTTGGGTTGTATAACAGGTTCTGGCACTTGATTTTGGCCATCTGACTTTCCTTAATGAAGTCTGACTCAGTGATTCTTATGACTAGATCTCTATCACCTCAATGCATTGTGGATTTGACACCTTTGATCTGTAGATCAATGCCATGTTGGTGTTCTGTTCTGTCTGCCAGCCTGCTAAAGGACATGTTGACTTTTCTGATTTGGCTGATTACTTCTTTATCTGTCAAGCTGCTGTCAAAGAGCTTACTCCCCAGGTAGCAGAATTTAGTGATAATTTCTTTCTCTCCATTGAGAATGGACACCTGAAAATGAGTTCCTATTCTTCTAAGCAAAGATTGGTATCTAAGCAAAGGTTGATCCTCCTTGGGCAACAACCAACTTTTAGCCACTCAGGTTGTAATCATTTTATTTGCAAAGTGCTGCTGGTGATACATGGAAATACTTGTATATAAGGTATTGAAATGTATATTTCTATTTGCTGGCGTGCCCCCTTTTCTGCATCAGTACTGGCTCATGGAAATGGCATCTGCTCACATCTCTAGGATGGTCACAAATCCTGTCACAGGTGACGCTTACCATATACTCTGTTTCAATTAACAAACTTTAGAGAACTTAACATACTATTATATATAGGACTATGGTTTAAATAAGTGTGTTGCTTATAGTAACTTTCAGATGAAGTTGAATATCAGTCTTCATTATGACTTACATGTAACATTGTTTTGGTTTCAAAATCAAAGTAAAATTTCTAGAAAATTAAGTAAAGCCTCGATCAATTTTAAAGTCTTTTTTTGAGTCATTTTTCTTATCAGTAAAACAAAGCTAACATACATGCTTCTGTTTTAGACATTGTGAATGAAAATAAATATGTATAAAGTGCCCTGTATGGTGTCTGGCATATTATTGCTCAAAATGGCATTTCTCTTCCTCTATAAACTGTGAATCCTGTGAAATAATTCTTCACCGATTTTCTTCGTATGTTTACTTTATCATTAAAGTTATCAATATTTAATTGTTACTGCTGTCAGACAACTGCATTTAGGATACCCTCTAATTGTCATTGAAGGTATAGATAGGAGAGTCTAGGTTACTTTGTATGCAAATTTAAAATCTTTCTCCCAATATACTAGTTTATGTTTTAATTTTCGATACAAACATTAAGATCCATATTATCACATAATAAAAAATGTGTAGCTATAGCTAGCAAGAATAAACTTCTAAAAATTTTTTTTTAATATTTATTTTTGAGAGAGACACAGTGCAAGTAGGGGAGGAACACAGAGAGAAGGAGATATAGAATCCAAAGCAGGCTCCAGGCTCTGAGCTGTCAGCACAAAGCTCAATGTGGGGCTTCAATTCATACACTATGAGATCATGACCTGAGCCAAAGTTGGACACTTAACCAACTGAACCACCCAGGTGCCCCAAGAATAAATTTCTTAATACAGGTATTTATATTTTCCTACTTGAGGGATTCATTTTGATTAAGCAAGAGTGGAAAAATGTATTTCAGTTCATTTTTCTTTACCTGTAATTTTCTATGAAAAAAATTTCATGACTTGATTAAATCCATAAGACTTATAGGACTGTAAAAGAAATGAAAATTGATTATTTTTATCATCATTACTTTAATGCTCCTTTATGTTTATAGTTTTATTAAGTTTTCTTTCAGAGTAGCTTAAGAGCTATAGGTTTAAAACTGAAAACATTCAAAACAGAGGTAGTGAGTGGAGGCTGAATACAAGGTGGTATAATAGACCAGAGGGGTCATGATAGAGTCTCTAATAGCAGATTCAATCGAATCTTATTTATTTATTTATTTTTAAATTATTTTTAATCTTTATTTATTTTTGAGAGAGAGAGAGACAGACCATAAGTAGGGGAAGAACAGAGAGAGAAGAAGACACAGAATCTGAAACAGACTCCAGGCTCCAAGCTGTCAGCACAGAGCCCATCGCAGAACTCCAACTCATGAACTGCGAGTTCGCGACCCGAGCTGAAGTCGGACGCTCAACAGACTGAGCCACCCAGGTGCCCGCAATCGAATCTTATTTAATAATGAATGAATTATTCATTGATATTCATTCAGTGAATATCAATTCCTGGATGATTCATCCTTCAGTTTTTAGTTGGACACATGCCACTATGTAAGGTGTAAATGACATCCTCTTGGCCTGAACTTCCTTCTAAGAAGGGATGTAGGGCTATCTCTCGAGTTGTTTTGTGTGGAATTTGTCTAGGAAGACCTTGTCTTTGAGGTCTACACTCCCTTACTTTCAGTGATAACCCTCAAGTCTCGGTGGCTTACACTAGCAAAAATGTGTTTCTTGTTCATATTACTTGTGGCTGTGGATTGGCTGTGGGTCTATATATCATACCATCTGGACGTCCAGGTTGCTGAATTACTGTGGGTCTGTTCCATTTGTGTTATCATTCTGGAACACAGACCAAAAGGAGCAGCTCCTATCTGGGGCATCTTCTGGCAGTGAGACTGAACCCAAGAGGCTAAATCGAGTACACAGTTGGATTTAAAGCCATGACTTGATGTGATGTACATCATGTCTGCTCACAGGCCATTGGCTGAAGCAAATCACCTGGCTAATCTCAAAGGGCAGGGGTGGGTTAGGGGCAAGAGGAGAAAGCAGATACTTGTGAGCAGTGATGCAGTCCACCCACATTGACATGGATCTCCTGGACCTTAGATGTTAAGGAGTAAATTAGGTGATAAAAATTTATAACATATTGTGAATTCCCTCACCTGGCATTTATTGAACCATGTAGTAGACTGTAAGTGTTAAAAAGATAAATGGTCCAAACTTGATGTCCAAATGAAACTTACATAGCGTTTTATAGGATCAGATGTGTGTGCAAGTAACTGTAACATATCGATCCATTCATTTGTTGATTTGTGTCATAAACACTTATTAAGTATTTACTGTGTGCCAGGTACTGTTCTAGGTGCTGGCTCTCTTGCCTTCTTAATTTTGCTCTCTGCCTAGGCACTTTCCTTCAGTCGCAGAGCCTCAGTTCCCATCTGTAGGTGGATGACGGAATCCGTTGTCAGGCACAGACTCTGTTCTGAGCTCCATGTTGTCTACCTTCTGGATGGTAACTATGCTCTTATTGCTAATACCCATCTAGTACCTCATGTCAAAAATTGAACTCTTTCGTATGTCCCCAGCTTCCCGTCCCTATGAGTTCTCCACTCATTCATGCACTCATTTATTTACTCATTCATTTAGTCATTCAGCAAATATTTGCCAACTACTTACCATACGCTAGGTGCTGCCTGAGCTGTTGGAGATTCTCGCTTTCATAAGAGCATACACTTAGAAGTGAAGAGGTAGGAGTTAGCAAGTAATAAGTAACAAAGAAACTAAAGGTAGATAATGAGAAGTACTGTAAAATAAAAAAAACAGACAGGGTGGTCAAGGAGGGTCTTTTGAGGAGGGGGCATTTCAGGAGGGACCTGATGGACAAGAAGGAACCAGCGATGTGAATTTGGAGAACGTCTGCTTCAGGTACAAGGAACAGTTGATGAAGAGAGCTGAAGGTGGAGACAAGCTTGAGGTATGCAGGGGAACGCAGCAGGGGAGTCTGGTGAGCAACACTGAGCTAGGTGGGGTTGGAGAGGTGGCTGGGACCCAGACATAATGGGCTTTGAAGGCTGCAGTAAGTGTGGTTCAAGAGTTGATGAGACACCATTGATGTGGCCCCACCATCAAGCCAGAAGCCTAGGCCTCATTGTCGATTCCTCTTCTTCATTCCTGTATCTAATTTATCTCTATGACTTTCTCTTTCCCCAAAACTTCTCAGTCCATCTGCCTCACTACCTCCTTCTGCCCCCTACCCAGTCCAGGCCATCACAATTCAGGGTGGCTTCTAGTTGGTCTTTCTGCCTCTAGACTTGCCCACTTCCAGCTTGGTCTCCATCTCACTGCCAGAATGAACTTTCTAAAAAGCAACTTTGTTCAAGTCAGTCTCTGCATAGAGACATTCAATGCTTTCAGTCACCTTATGCTCCACCACCCGCCCTGTATACACACACACACACACACACACACACACACACACACACTGGAGCTGATCTTCTAGCCCTTGCACACCACATATCTGTGGTCCTCTGGAGGACCTGTCTCTCCCACCCTCCCTGACTAGACACACTTACTCCCTCTGTATTCTCTTCCTTCTGGCTCCATTCCCACTACTGAATGACCTCAGTTCACCTTCCAGGTCCCAGTGTCCATGTTCCTGATGGCTCTGCCTGGGTTAATTACCTCCTGTGTGCACTCACTGTCTCCTGTGTGTTGTTCCTTCCCATCTTAGTGCCACTCCATAGTTTACTCGTCTGTCTTCCCATCGCAATGTGAGCTCTGTCTTACTCACTTTTGTGCCTCAAGGCTTAACACAGTGCCCACAACTAGTGGATGTTTAAAAAAACTTTTTTGATTGGAGGTGCCTGGGTGACTCAGTGGATTGAGTGTCCGACTTTGGCTCAGGTCATGATCTCACAGTTTGTGAGTTCAAGCCCCACATTAGGCTCTGTGCTGACAGCTCGGAGCCAGGAGCCTGCTACAGATTCTGTCTCCATCTCTCTCTCTCTCTTTCTCTCTGCCCCTCCCCTGCTCATGCACTCTCTCTCTCTCTCTCTCTCTCTCTCTCTCTCTCTCTTTCTCTCAAATATAAACATTAAAAAATTAAAAAAACATTTTGATCAAACAAATGAATATATATGTATAATTCAAGCAGCCAAAAATGTGACTATTTTGTAGAACACCTTCTATTTACAAAAGCCAGCTGAGTTCAATAAAGCTAGAGTTCATAGGAGTTCAATAGGAGTCATTTCTTGTAACAGAAGTAGGAGTAGGCAGATGGAAAGTAAAAAGGAGCATCCCTTCAAGATAGAGAGCAAAGACATTCTGCTCAGGGTGGCAGAGAGAATATTGAGCCTGGGGTCAGAACACAAGTCGAATCTTTAATATTATTCATTGGATGACTTTGGTCAAGTAACTTATCCAGACATGCTCAGGAGCCAGAGAACTGGGTTCAAATCTGGATCTGGAATTTTCTAATTGTGACTGTGGGCAAATTACTTATCCTCTGGAGAATGGGAGAGTCAGTTGTACTGCTGTAAGGATTTTTTTTTTAAATTCAGCTTTCTTAAGGTATAATTAAGAAATAAAATGGTACGATTAGATTTAAAGTGTACATCATGGTAATTTGATATGTATGTATACATTATGTAAAGAATCTTCTCATCTAGTTAACACATTATTCACCTCACGTATATATTTATGTTTTTAAATTTTTTTGGTGAGAATTTTTAAATTCTATTCTCAGCAACTTTTTAATTATACAATATAGTGTAATCAACTGTAGTCACCATGTTTTACATTAGCTCCTCAGACCTTACTCATCTTAGAGTTAAAGATTTATACCCTTTCATCAGCCTCTCCCTATTTCCCTCACCCCAGCCCGTGGCATTTATTTTTCTACTCTCTGTTCTATGAATGTGACTCCCCACCCAACCCCCCACCCCAGATTCCGCATATAAATGATGCCATGAGGTATTGTCTTTTTCTGCCTGGCTTATTTCACTCAGCATTGCTGTGAGGATTAAGTGAGATTAGGAAAGTGTATAGAGAAATGTCTGACAAATATTACTATTGTTATCATTAGTACTAAGAAAGAATATTTTTCTGACAAAAATTACTATTGTTATAATCAGTACTAAAATAGAGATAGGAATATTTTCTTCCTCCCTCTCTCTTTTCTCTTTCTTTCTTTCTTTCTTTCTTTCTTTCCTTCCTTCCTTCCTTCCTTCCTTCCTTCCTTCCTTCCTTCCTTCCTTCCTTCCGCTTCACGTCCATTGTGCAGCCCAAAATGGGGCTTGAACTCATGACTCTGAGATTAAGACCTGAGCTGAGATCAAGAGTCAGATGCTGAACTGACTCAGCCACCCAAGTGCCCCAAGATAAGGATATTTTCATTAAGAGTTATAATGTTGGGGCGCCTGGGTGGCTCAGTCAGTTAAGCGGCTGACTTCGGCTCAGGTCATGATCTCACAGTCCGTGAGTTTGAGCCCCGCGTCGGGCTCTGTGCTGACGGCTCAGAGCCTGGAACCTGTTTCGGATTCTGTGTCTCCCTCTCTCTGACCCTCCCCTGTTCATGCTCTGTCTCTCCCTGTCTCAAAAATAAAAATGTTAAAAAAAATTAAAAAAAAAAGAGTTATAATGTTGACCAAGTATGATAATTTTTAAACGGCAATGTTGGTAGTATATTAGTACAGAAATATATTTAGTTAGAATGAGTGTAAGGTTGAGAAGAAGTGAAAAATGGGACAGTATGTGGCAAGGTTGAAGGAAAGAGTGTTTGAGCTCTCCCAGAGGCATTATGGTGCTCAAGAGTCTTCCGAGGGGTCTCTGAGCATCCTTCTGCCTCCTTCAGTGCTGCTCACTCCTCTCTCCAGCAGATCACAGAAATGCCACATCCATTACCTCTTCTCCCACAGCCCTATCTCTATCCATTCCTCTGGTCCTCTGATGCCTTTGGCTCCAGGTTTCTGTTTAGAAGCACAAGAGAGAAATCAAAGTTGCCATGGTCCAGAGATCTCTTTCCTCAGGTTTTCGGTGAGATCAGATAAACCCAGTGGATTTTTCACACCTTCACCCTGTCACTGACCCAACTGCTTCTGACCCTGTTTCTATGAGTAGAACCATCTACTCAAAGCAGAAAGAAATCAGATGGAACATGGCTTGACAGCTCAGTTCCATTCAACAAGGCTTTTCAGGCTCCTATTGGGTATTTCATTCTGCATTTCTTAGAGATGTCATTAAGGTAATGTAAATAAAACATAGGAAATAAGTGGTTAGTAAAGGCAGAGGGTAAGGAAAGGGAGGGGAGCTTCAGTGTACGTTTTCTAAGAGAGTCATGACACTGGTGATGGGGAATTGAAGGATAAACAAAAGTGCTGAACTCTCAGAAGGGCAGTTGATTCGAGGAAGTTGGAGGCTATGTTGTGGATGTGTCATAAACGTTTAGGATGAGACTGATTATGGGTATGCTCTTCCAAACTGGAGAGATCTCAGACTGTAAAAAAGAAGTCACAGGAGAGAGAGAGAGCGAGGGAGGTGGGGGAGGCTGAAAACAGTAATGACCTAGCCTATGGCTTAGATTTGGCCATTGCTTGGATAGCGTTTGAGTGTGCACCGTATAAGTATACAGGGCATTTAGAAAGAGGGGTAGTGAAGTTTCCTCTGGGATTTCATTAAGTCCCTTTCTAGCCATCTTATTATTTTGCAAATTGAATAAACTCTTTCAGGACACCAGAGCTAATTAATACACTTGGTAATCTGCTACTTCATTAAGTGGAACTCCTTAAGGATCCCTTGAAACTGCAAAATGTGCATTCTAGGAATCATTTTGTTGCTTTTCAGTAATAATAACACTAGATGTGAGCTGTTGGCCATTTACAGTGTGCTGGGCACTGTGCTCGGAGCTTTATCTAAGTCTCCTGTATTCTGCAAGCAATCCTGTGGGGACAATTGTCCCCAGCCCATTTCCAAGCCTTGGTCCCCTTATTGGCTGCCATTTCATATACTGCAGGCATTTCCCTGGCGCCCTCAGCTCATTCTCTATGTAATATTGTAAAATGAAGAGTACTCAAAAATCTGCTCACCGGAAATGTATTTTGTCTGCCTGAACCTGAAGGCCATGTAACCAAACCAAAAGTAGATGTAAAAAAAAAAAATAACCCACAGAATACATTTGAAGATATTTAGTCCTGGTCTCTGAACTTTAAAAGCATTTCCTTTGATGCATTTTGTCAACTTTCAACCCTAGGAAGTATGGAGGTCTCTATTTTCTAGCCTTATCTTTTTATTCAGAAAATTCATCTTATTATGCTCCTCTTCCCTCTTTTCATTCCATTTAGCCTTGCTTGTAATGGTTATCTATCATTTCTATTAGGTAAATTGATCCCATTTCCAAACTTTAATTAGCGTTTTGTTATTGATTAAACTTAGAGGTCCTGTGCTATTCATGGAATTAATGAGAATATTGTGTGTAATGGTTATTTTAAAATGCAATTTTATTGATTTCTGATATAAAACCATTACATCCGCCAAGAGAGCAACATGTTGGGGGGAAATGATGCCTTCACTAGTTCAAGATTTGTCTGCTAGTTTCAAGGATTTTCTTTTTGAAATGTCAAAACTAAAAAGGGAAACAAAAATAACATTAACAGACCCACGTAGGAAATTATATTATTTGAAGATGTCAAATTGGAAGATGGAACATGTTTTTTGCAGACTTCCCTGCTTCCTGAAAATAGCAATGAATAACAGAGACAATCTTTAATGCCATCTTTGAGCTTTTGCTTGATAAAAAGAACTGCTGTATAGCTTCGAAGGTTTTTTTTTTTTTTAAACCCTTTGCAGAAATAGTTTATCCTTTCCAGAGCATCTTCTTGTCTCCGTGCATAAGTGCACTCCCAGTGGCATGCTTAATCCATCTCCACAGCCCTACATATCTTCAAGTGTGTGCATAAATTCTGTCAGGAAGGAACTACGACCTCGTTGTGAGTAACTGCAGGCAGCACTGTGCGTGGGGCTCTATTGCCTGATGTAAAACATGGCCTGGATGATCACTCTCTACTTTGTTAAGGTGATAAGGTTCGCTGGGACCTCCTCGCCATGGTGGTCACCATCACCGAGGATTTGTTGTAGAGCCGGTGCCCGAAAAGCATCACTCTCCATACAAGGTCATCCACGCCCCCACCACTACAGGTGTTCCCAACAGGCTTAAAGTCGTTTAACCCCTCTCTGCCTCAGTTTCCTCCTTTGCCAAATGGGGGCATTATTGTATCTCAACCATAAATTCACGACGTGATGAGATGAAGTAGAGCTCTGGAAACATCTCAAGAAGTGTGCGGCAAATAGTAAAATATGCTCTCAGTAAATGTTAGTTTAAAGCAATTTTTTTATCCTTGGGTCTTCAGAATAGGCTTGAGTTCATCAATCTCAGGAACCACATGATTTCTTTCTATTTTCGATCTGCTTTTACTTGTGTGCTTTTTCCTGAAGTAGAAGGCATAATTTGGTACTCTTCTAGTATGTTCCTGAGAGCACAGATGTGAGTGAAAGTGAAGAGCAATTTAGTATGAAGTGTCACCCTGGGTCAGTATGTTAACTGCTTCTTCTCTGCAATGCCTGTAAAGGCTGGGGCAGCCACCACTGGTGACCCACAGAATTGTTAGATTCAGCCTCTTATTCAGATCTCTCCTCTTATCAGGTCTCTGCTGTCCTTGTTACTTTAGTTTCTCAGCTGCTTTGTCCATCTTGGTCTCCCCTCTTTGGATTATGACCCATGTCTGTTGTATTTTTTTTATTATTACAATTTTTTTAATGCTTATTTATTTTTGAGAGAGAGGGAGAGAGAGTGAGCATGAGCAGGGTAGGGGCAGAGAGAGGGAGACACAGAATCTGAAGCAGACTCCAAGCTCTGAGCTGTCAGCACAGAGCCTGAGGCGGGGCTCGAACTCACAGACCTTGAGATCGTGACCTGAGCCGAAGTGAGTCGCTTAACGGACTGAGCAACCCAGGTGCCCCATGTCTGTTGCGTTTCTGATTGGCATCTCCTTAAATGCTTCCCCGCAGAAGGTCCCCTCAGTTCTCTACTATCTGGAAGGTAAATCAGACAGAAAAGGGAAAGGTGCTGTGTTGACCAGAATCCTCACAACAGCCCTATGACTGTAGGGATTTATTATCCTCTTGTGCAGTTGATGCTAAACAGCATAGAGAGAATAAATAACCTCCCAAGGCCACAGGATTGATTAATGATTTTCTGGGTCTTGAGGACCATGTGACGATGGTTGCTGGGTGACTTAGGTAACTGTGTGGGGACTTAGGAAAACAATGGTGTAACTGCTCACCCGCAGCATGGTAGTGCCAGTGGGGGGCGGAGAGCTGTCCTAGGCAGGTGGAGATCTCAGAGGGACCTTTGCAAGAGGATCATGAGTGAAACACAGCTCCACATATGTAGCAGATACAGCTGGCTTCTACCCAGTAAACATGTCTCCTTCTTTCTTTGTTTTAGGATCCCAATATTTAGCTACCCCTGTTCCTGTGTGATACAGTCACCTTTTCCCAGCCTTCCTTGCGGCTAGGAGTGGCCATGTAACAACTCTGGTTGGTGGGTTGTGAATTAAGTGTTGGTGAGGCTTTTGAGAATCCTGCGTCCTCAGAAGGATGCCTTTTTCTGTTCTGACTTCCCTTCTCCTGGCCTACACCTCAGACAGGATGACCTTGAGGGCTGAAGCCATGCCTTAGCAGATTGGTTCCCTGGTGACACCATGAAGCTGTCACACCAGACCTGCACTGCCTCTCTGGCTACATTATGTAAGAAACTTCTGTCTATTTTACCACCGAATGTGCACCAAAAACACAGTTCAGTCTGTGTTAAGTCTACAGTTAAGCAAAATAGCACTTGGAAGAAAACTATAAAAATATAAGATGGGAGAGAAAAGGCATAAAGGACTGTGTAAACAGGTACAAAGGGCCAAAACAAACACCAGAAAATCTGCTCGGGGGCCCAGCGACCTGAGGAAAGGACAGGGGAGCTCTTGGTGTTCAGGAATCCAAGGTATAAGGATAGGTGAGCTGGTTTTTTGTTATCACCACTGGGTCCAAGATGCAGGAATCAAGTGTGGGTTAGTGGCTCACTCGTTCATTGTCCGGCCCCCTTCAGTTGTGAGGCCACTGAGAGTGATAGCATGGCCTTGGCATTGGGAAGTGCCAGCCACATGTACAAACAACCTATCTTTTGGGCGAAGGGCCATGTAGCTTCTATTTGCTCATTGCTACTAACCACCATTGCAGGGGACACTGGGAAAATCAAAGCCCAGCTTTCCCACTATAGCTACTGGGCATCTGGTATGGGCCACGGTGGGGTCCTCTCCAGCCTTATTGTTCATTGCTCCCAAACACTGTGGGACTAAATTTACTCGTGTTCCACAGGCCTGTTTTCCTTTGGTCACTGCTACAAACCCAAGGTTACTCATCACCCCAAAACTATTATCTTCATGAACCAAACCTCCACTCTTCTCTCTTTTCTATTCTTTTTTACGTCTCCAGATATTTTCCTGGCTTCTTGATTTGAATTGTAACCTTGCTGGTCCCAAGGATATGGTCCGCAAGCCTGGTCCCCAAGGCTTTTCCCATAGCCCTCTCAATGGTCAATTGTCAAACTTCTCACAACCTTTGTTTCTCAGGACAAGGAAGTGCCTTTCTTGCTCTGAAATGCAGCTTTCTGACCAGTGTTTCTGCATCATTCTGAGGCTCATGTTGCTGGCTCTATTGTTCTTTCTCCCTGCAACCTCCAAATGGATCTATATAATTCATGGAGGACTGGTTCATTGGCAGTTATCTAAGTATGTTTAATAAGTGGGGATAGGAATTTTCTTTGGGTTTTAGGGCTAAAGTACGTCTAAATACTAACAATATATAAATTAATTTGCTTTATGGAATTAAAAGGAGACCTTAGCAACATGAAATTGTATTCTCCATGTATAGAGCTGAACAATTATAGTGAAGGTGAGATTTTGTATATAAGGTATAGATTGCTTTACTTAAAGAAGGAACGACCACAGAAGATCTCTTGATAGTTATATATCCCAATTATATTATTTATAAAATTAATTATAAGGTCACTGGCTAAGAATTAGTGGGCTGTTATATAGCCAAGTACCTGGTCAGCATTAATTCATTTTAATAACTATTAGCTATAAAGAAATGAGAACCATTGAACATATATTGATTTTTTTTGGTTCTGATTTCTGTATCACTTCTGTGTATATCACTTCACTTTTAATATTTTCAATGTTTATTTTTTGAGACAAAGAGAGAGAGAGACAGAGAGCAAATGGGGGAGGGGCAGAGAGAGACACACACAGAGAACCTGAAGCAGTCTATAGGCTCGGAGCTGTCAGCACAGAGCCTAATGTGGGGCTCGAACCCACAAACCGCGAGATCATGACCGGAGCCGAAGTTGGACGCTTAACTGACTGAGCTAACCAGGTGCCCCAAGTTTTAATTTTAGAAGTTAAACTATAACTTCTTCCAAGACAAGGCTGAGGCTTTTGCAAATCATACTATGGTTTATTTTAGAATTTGACCAGAAAGTAGAAGGTAGGCCTACCAAAGATACAACCCATTGACAATCTCATTCATATTTGGTAAGAAAAACCTAGGAATGCCTTTTAGCCAGTGTCAAAGTCAAAAGACATGCAGATTCTGGTTTCATGTGATTGTTTGAATAGTTTGCCAGCAGCCCAAATGCATATAAGATTAAAATTAAACTTTCTCCAGAGTAACAGCCTTCTATGCCTTCTATGCCCTTCCAGGAGTGAAAAAAATATTTCTGACACTGATAATGAATTACATCCATGTGTTCAAGTCTCCAAATAAGAAGTACAGACCATACTTAGTTCCATACTCTCTGTATGACTGTAACTTTCATTCATTCCTAGCATCGACCCCCCTTCCCCTTGTTGATGTGTGTTCTAGTGCTACCCAGGGACTGATCAGGACAAAGCCTAGGCCAGAAAACTTACAGCTATGAGTTCATGGCAGGTGGCCATGGTATTCTGCCTGGTTATCTCTGAGATTAGAGACACAGTTGATAAATGCCAGCCTGCCAAGTATTTATTACCACATCCCAGCTGTGCATGGGGCTGGGTGTACATCCCTCAGACGGCTGTTTGCAGACGCACCTGTGTCACTCTGAGCTCTGGCATGCCTCAGAATTTCTGATGATGGTGGCTGAATAGATGGAGCTATTTGGGGCCTGATGTAAGGGACAAAACTCCTTGCCTAAAAGGAAGCTTGGCCTGCAAAATGGCATCATCAGAAATTCAGATGAGAGCATATCTGCTTTCCAATTAGTTTCCATTTCAAATTTGTAAACCCCTCTCATGGTGGAAGCTATCCTAGATTAGGCTGGTTGGAATAATGATATCTTTACACCCCAGGTTTCTGTGACTAATATTGGTCTTTACTTGTGAAGTCCACAGGAAATTTAACAAAATAGAAAAATTTAGAAATTCATGTAGAAAGTGAAAGTCCATCGTTTTTATGGAGAGTTGTGTTTGGTGCCATTGCATGAATGATGCTACATTAATTTTTAATTCCTGTTGCATAGTATCTCTTCCAGTGCTCAAGGTACACAGCTCTATGAACCATATAATATGTTGGTTAACACCATTCTTAGAGTGTAAACTTCAGATATGACTGGAAAGATACTAAATAATGAGCTGATGACTCTCTAGATCACCTGCTTTTATAGCCCTCTGCAAGCACCATGTGGAAACTACATGAATGCATTTTCATGAAATTGATGGACATTTAATACTTCCTAGCAAATAAGAGTAGCAAAGTTTCATTGTAAAATAGATTTCCCTCTATATATTTGTCGAGTTTGTTCAGTGTAAATGCACTGAAAAATACTTGTATGTATACGTATGCAGACATACACATCTGAGCGCGCGCGCGCGCACACACACACACACACACACACACACACACACACACTGATACATTGCAGTGGCTATAAAAGATTTCATCCCTAAATACTGCTTTTAATGTCTTTTAAAAAATGAATTGATCTGGCACCAATGGGACTTGTTATAACAAATCACACCAGAGAACTGTATTTTATTTTATTTTTTGAAGTTTATTTATTTATTTTGAGAGAGAGTGAGAGAGGAGAGAGAAAATGCATGCATGCACACATGATTGGAGAGGAGCAGAGAGGAAGGAGGGAGAGAATCCGAAGCAGGCTCTATGCTGACAGTGTAGCCCAGCACGGGGCTCGAACCCATGAACCATGAGATCTAGACCTGAACCCAAATCAAGAGTTGGCCACTTAACTGACTGAGCCACCCAAGCACCCTGAGAACTGCCATTTTAATGCCTTGATACCATCTGAAATAATTCAAGGGGGTGAAAGGGAATTATATTTTCCTTATTCAGGTATTCCTCACATCCATTTGGATTTCCTGACAAAAGGATTTAATGCTTTCTAGCTACTATCCGCTGTGCAAGCTACTTCCTCTTCTTGTGACTGCAGTGATTTCATCAAATGCCTCAGTCCTTATTTTCTACCCTAAGCATCCACAGCCATTAACACTGCGGTCCCATCGCAAAATGATATTGCATATCATATCCTCCAGCCCCTGGTGCTGTGGCATCTTGCTGTCCACGCTGTGACAAGCTGTACTTCAAGATCTCTGATAGAACCCTAAGATAGGGGAGCACTCCCCTCCAGCTACAGAGCCTCCTCCTGGGATTCCCCAAGAGGCGGACAGCTTTCTTTCTATCATGTCCATGGTCCCAGACTCTCTGAAGGAATTCTCACTTCTCAAAATTTTAGGATCCCATCTCCAAACCAGTTTTCAAAAGCAGGAAGTAATGGACATTGGGAATTAAGGAAGTGATAAATGTAAGCCAAAATATTTCTATTTCCTAGCATTCTCATGTTGGTAAACTTTCTGAGGTTGAATGGCCTTCACCTGACTTGTGGTTACCAGGAAGAGAAGGGTTTTTTCTTATAACCTTCCTGGGGGGCCAGTTCTCTGCTAGCCACTGTTAGGTCACAGTTGGGTGGGCTTTGGCATGGCGTGGCATGTCCTGAGGTGTGATCTTGTGTCCCTAGGGCATTCAGCAATTCCCCTGCTCAGGCACCATAGCCTTAGCAGAAGTTAAGGAAAGCAGATGTCTTTCTATATTTTTTCATTCTGTGACATCAACTTCATCATCTGTTTATGTCATCATCATTATTATGGTTGCTATCATTTCTATTTTTATTATTATGGTTCTTATTTGGATGGCAAGATAAACTTCCGGCCCTTGGGATTATACAAACCTTACACCATCAACCGTCAGCAGGTCCTGTCTCCAGCACTCACCCCACTACAAACTTGGCCTGCCACACCTCTGGGGTCGGGTCAGCAGTGTCCAGCCGAGTGATTGCACCATGGCCTCGATTCTCAGCCTGCTCGTTTGTGTTTGCATAAACAGATGTGCAGCAGGCTGGGTGACTTCCTGGCTAGTACTTTGCAGGACTGAATTAGATGCTCCTGTTTTTAGAGAACAGAATGTTGTATCGTTTAAATGTCTTTTTAGATTGCGAGAATGTCGAAACTCTTTACATATATTGTTTTCTATTATTTTATTAGATACTTTCTTACTCCAAAAACCTTTATTTCTTCTCCTCTAGGAAAAAAAAAGATAATAAAAAGGATGCTATTTTCTGGTGGAAGTATGGCACCATAGGTGGCTGTCTTTATATTGTGTTTGTGGGAAACTTAAAATTTTACATTCAGGTTGCATGGAACTCACCTAAATGTCTACACAGTGCAGTGATATACTGCTGCTTTTCTTCCACTTACCCTCTTTTTGTGAAGAAAACACAAAGCCTTTTATAGATATTAACTCTCAACAACCCCAGAAGACAAGATAAATGGCAGCCTGAAAGAAAGGTACAGGATGGATAGACCATTTTCTTGACATCATAGAGTATACCAAGAGCAAGAAAGGTCTGCTAATTTTGCTATTTCTCAAACGAGAGTATTTCCTGATTAGGATGATTCTACCAATTTGGGTATACTCTTCTAACTGAAAAACTTACATCAAAAGGAACTTTTATCTGACTGGTCAATTGCTGCCAGGCACACTAATAGGAAAATATCTCTAGGGTAAAAATTAAAAGAAAGCTTTTTGTAGAATATTAAAAATATTATAAAAGAAATACTGGCATCCGTTTTGATGCCTGGGCATTGTGGCAATGCATATAAGAAAACATGATTTCTTGATATATCATTATACATGCTAGGCACATGGTAGGTACTCAAGATATATGTCATTGCTTTGAACATTTCTATGAAAGCCTATTTCCATTGTGGACTGTTTGCCTGTGGTTTAAAAGCTGAAGTCTTATTTAACTTATTTTCTTCAAAAGATGCATATTATCAGGATATGATCACTCACAGTGCACATCTCTTTCAATAACAATATCTTTACAAAATTTGAGAAAATTAGAAAGTTCTTTGAATCTGTTTATAGATCTAGTCCACATGTATTCAAGTTATATAAACGTAGTCAATTCTATTTTGTCAAAGAAAAACAAAATACACTCAGGGTTGAAAGCATGCCTCAAAGGCCAAGTTACTTTCTAGAGTTCAGATTATTTTATTCTCTTGATACAATTTTGGGGGGCAAACAGGGCAAGAAGTTTGGAAGTAGGGGGACCGGGGTGGAGTGTGTTGAAAAATAGATGTGATACAGGTTTGCTATTTCAGTGGTGAAGAATTCTATTACCGAACACGGCAAACTCACATGTTCAAATAATAGTATTTCATTTTTCATTGCTCTATATAGTAAGTGACTAGATTAACTATTGAAAATATATCTTCTTTCTCCAGAATCCAAAGAGAGAAGAAAATTTCACCAGCTAAATTTATTAACTTGCACTGCTAAAGCAGATGGTATGATAGGAAAATATTGATTTTCCTATACTGACAGAGCAGCTGATAACTTATTTTTGGTTTGACTTAATGTATAAACTGTGAGTTAGGTCAAGGGATTTTTATGCTATTTTGTACTGGCTTATCTTGGACTTTACAAATCCAAATATTGACTTTTCAAGGGGAAAAAACTTAATTTAGCCCAGTGGAGTTTTCATAAGACAGCCACAGATTTTCCTTAAAATTTGGCCCCCTTGTACAAGTATTTGTCATCTATTTCCCATCACGTCACCACAAACAGGGCACCATTCAGTACTGGCAGTACTGGCGTACTGGAGTGTAAACCATTTGCTTCGTCCACCCCTAAAGATTCTGCATTCTGCTTCTGGGGGGTCTCCTTTTTTTTCTGTCTGTGATAATGGCAGTTGAGGTGAAGACCAAGGTAAGTGAAAATGAATGTTCCTACTCTGTGGCTTATAACTGACTCCTGCCTCAGGGCAGGAGTCTGAATAGTTTTGATGTCTGAATAGTGAATCTCAGTGTGCGTCTGTCTCACACACAAGCAGTGCCCCTCTACAAAAGAAGAGAAAATGGAAAATCCCTGGAATCACTTTTGTATGGGGTCCTAATACCTATGTGTTTCATTTTCAGAGATAAGCAAAATACATTAACTTTTGCAAGTGGATCGTGAATGCTAAGTTTGGGTATTTTGATGATGGGATAGTATTATAGAGTATATGTGTCATAAACCCCCATGTCCTTATTTCACCCATTACACCTGCTTTCATTAGTGAGGTTCTTTTGCTCTCTGTTATTATGAATTTTTTTAAACCATATAAAAACCTTGTAAAAATATCCTTAAATGCCCAGTTTAAGGGAAAAGAAAGAACACAAATACAGTTGAAGATCCCTGCGCATCCTCCCAGGTCTTCTGACCTTTCTCCTGGACGCAATCCTAACTTAAGTATGGTGTGATCATTTTCTGCATATTTGTATACTTTTACTCTGTATGCATGCATATCTAAACCAAAAATGAGATGATTGTTTTGCATACTTAACAAACTTTACATAAAAGGCATGAGGACACCTGCTATACTTTCACAGTCTGCTTTTTTTTAGCTCACCATTGTGTTTTTGGAGATCGATCACATGAGTAAATATAGATATAGTTTATTTTTATTGCACTGTACTTCTGCATCGTATGAATTTATCCCATTTTATTTATCCTTCCTCTCGTTGATGGGCATTTTGATTTTCTCAATATAGGAAGTTGACAAAGTCTACATTACCATGTGCACACATCTGGGATTTTTCTATAGGGCATCTACCTATGAGTGGAATTGCTGGGTTGTAGGGCATACATGTCTTTAACTTTACTAGATATTATTCTCGAATTAATGCTTACATCAGTGGCGTGTAAGAACTCCAGTTGCTGCATATCCTTACCAGCAGCGAGACTTTAAATTTAAATTTTCATTGTCAGCCTGGTGCATACAAATGGTGCTTTTCTTCAGTGAGTCATTTTTTAATAGCCCCCCCCCCTTTTTTTTTTGGTGGTTGTCTTAGTTCAGGTTGCAATAACAAATATACCAGAGGCTGGAAGCCTCATAAACCATGGAGATTTATTTCTCAGAGTTCTAGAGTCTGGACTTCTGAGATCAGGGTGCCACATGCTTCGGTTCTGATGAGGGTCCTCTTCCAGCTTGCAGAGTGCCAACTGCTGGTATCCTCACTTGATGGGGAGAGAAGGAGGGAGCTCTCTGAGGTCCTTTTAAAGGGCACTAATTGTATTCATAAGGACTTCAACCTCATGACCTAATCATTGTCCAAAGGCTCCACTTCCTACTACTATCAGATTGGGTGTTAGGATTTCAATATCTGAATTTGGTGGGGAAGCACATTTTGTCCATAACAGTGGTAATTCTTATCGTTTTGTAAGAATTCTTTACATATTCTAGGTTCTAATCTTTTTTTATTAAAAATTTTTAAAAAATATTTATTTATTTTTTTGAGAGAGAGAGAGAGAGAGTGCCAGCAGGGGAGGGACAGAGAGAGAGACACACACACAGAATCTGAAACAGGCTCCAGGCCCCGAGCTGTCAGCACAGAGCCTGACTTGGGGCTTGAATCCCATGAACTGTGAGATCATGACCTGAGCTAAAGTCGGACACTTAACCAACTGAGCCACCCAGGCGCCCCTAGGTTCTAATCCTTCGTTACATATATGGCAAAGATCTTTTTCCTAATCTGTGGCTTCTCTATTCATTTTTTTAAAAAAAGTCTTTGATTGAACTGTAATTTTTATATTTAATTAATGTATTTCAATCTTTTCCTTTTAGTTTATTTTTTTAATTAAATTTTTAAAATTTAATGTTTATTTATTTTGAGAGAGAGATAGAGTGAGTATGAGCAGGGCAGGGACAGAGAGAGAGGGAAACAGAGAATCCAAAGCAGGCTCCAGGCTCTGAGCGGTCAGCACAGAGCCCGATGAAGGGCTTGAACTCACAAGCTGTGAGATCATGACCTGAGCCAAAGTGGGACAGTCAACAGGCTGAGCCACCCAGGCACCCCAGTTTCTTTTTTTTTTAAGTTTATTTATTTATTTTGAGAGAGAGAGAGAGAGAGAGAGAGAATGCAAATGGGGGAGGGCAGAGAGAGCCCCACTTGGGGCTTGATGTCACAAACCATGAGATCATGACCTGAGCTGAAACCAAGAGTTGGATGCCTCATCGACTAAGACACCAGGCTCCATATCCACCCCCCTTTTATAAAGTTTATTCATATTAGTTTCTTGGTTAAGATATCATTCCCTAACTCCAGGTCATTAAGAAACTCTCCTAGAGTTTTACTGTCTGCCTTTTCATTTTTGTAGTTTGTATTTTTGTGGCTACATTCTACTTTTATAATCTTATAAACATGTATCGCTAGTGTGTGTGTTTGCACCAGTCAGACCAGGATCCGGAATTCCACCTGTAGACCATTTCTCCGTGAAATTTATTCATACTCAGCATCTTTGTGAGCTAGTACATTTTGCAGGATTTTACTTGGGTAGGTGGAATCGGTGGTAAGGAGGAATTACATGGAGGTACCGTTGCTCACGTATCCCACCAAGCCCCCAGGGAGTATAATCTCACCTCATCTCTATTTCTTTCCTGGGGAATAGCCCCGCCATGGTGATCTGTTTCCTCCAGACTCCTCGAGTCTGGTAAATAAAATTTCCCATCTCATTACAATTTTTTAAAAATCCTTTATTGGCTTATAAAGACTGTATTAACTGGATGGCGTCTGAGGTGAGCTACCTATGCCCCAAGACGATTGTTTTAAAGGAGATTATTAAATACTGTGGATGTGCATTATTGAGGGCCCAGAACTGGTCTAAATTTAACTGAGCCTGGAGCTGTGAGTAGTTAACCTTGTGACCTGAAGATCTCTTTAGTTAGCATAATTAGGAGATCTCCAGATCGTGGAAATATCCATCTCTAAAATTTTAAAAAGGAAATCAAGCCAGGGGTTTTATTATTTGAAAGTGAATGAAGGTGACCACGATGGCTTTAAGAGCAAAATGAGGAACTGGAGGCTTGGACCATTGAGAGGCAGCTGAATTCTGAGGAAGAGAGAGACATGTTCCCGAGCATGTGAGCTGAGCGGTAGCAGAGACGGTGCCGGCCGGTGTGCAGTTTGGCCGGTGAATCATTTCCAGTCCCCACCTCTTCGCTCACCTCCACTCCACCTCGAGAGCCATTTTGTCCGTGAGGCAGGGGGAAGGGTGTTCGTAGATGAGGGAAGGTGTCCGGGAGAGGTGAGGTTGGTGGCAAAGGCAGCTCTCTCAGTCTAAATGTCTGCGTTGCCACAGCAGCTTCCAAACACCCCGGGCCTGTTTTGTCCAATTTGTGTCAGCGGCGCGTAAGCGGCGTTCCTCGAAGAAGCAGGAAGCTGTTTGTGTGATGTGTCGCTTGCGAACGCAAGGCCTTCAGCTCACCCAGTGAGTAGTAATTCCTGGGTGCTAATGGGTAATGAGACACAACTCGGATGGCTTGGAAAGAAAATCATTGGTCACGCCATTAAATTGAATTCGAGATGTGAACTGCCCGTGGCAGTAGCTATATCCAGCCAATCATGTAAAGAAATGTTGCCCTTCCCAAGTGTGGCTCGTCAGAATCATTTCTGGGGGATATGAAATTGTAGGTAGTCTCTTCCAGTAATTGTGGGAAATGAATATGAGAGAAGACTTAATGGAAGGCTACAACGTGGCACGTTCAAATTTGTTCTCTAAAATGTTTTATTGCTTTATGTTTGCGGTTGTTAAAAGCACCTTTTCTTCTGGGCTTTCTGTCTTTCTGTGTTTTTTGGTGTGTTTTTAATTATTTTAGTCAAAGGAATACATGCTTCCTGTCGAAGATTTAGGAAGGTGAAGAATGAACATAGAGTGTCACGATTAGGACATGGGTTATGATTTGTTGGTTTCTTTCCGGCTTTGTGTTTTTAGGTGTGTTACGTAGACCTCTCTCTGCTGAGTTTTTCATCTTTTTAGTGGAGTCCATAATCTCTACACACAGGGTTGTTGTGAGGACTGAGACGGTTGCTGGCCTTAACAGTTGGTAGCTATTATTATTTTGGCCCATTTATGGGAAGCAGTAGAGAAGAGTGGTTAAGAGACTCTTCTGGAGCCAACTGCCTGGGCTCAAACCCCAGGTTTCTGCCACTTCCTAGCATCATACTCTTTGACAAATTCCTTAATTTCTCAGTGTCTTTGTTTTCTCATCCATAAAATGGGGATAATAATAGTATTTAATCATAAATTTGTTCTGAGAATTGTATACATTTATATACATAAACAACATAAAATAGCACCTACTATGTGTATAGTAAGTAAATGTTAACTATTATCACTACTGTGCAATTTTTGGGCAGTCAGGGCTGACATTCTAGCATATTTTATTTGTTTGTGTCGCGGATAAACTTTTTGTTCTGCTTTGGCACATAACCCGCACCTGTGAGCAGTCCTTTTAATGACTGCATAATATTCCACTGAGAGGGCACTCCATGAGTCACTGAGCCTCAGTACTGGCCCTTTAAAGTTTGTTCCCTCCCCCACCCCCTCTCTGATAAATAATAGAGAAATATTACGGTGCATAGCATTTGTTGAAAATTCTGATCATTTCCCCAAAGTGGAGATTCATCTTAAATTTGACAATACTTCGTATCTACAAAGAAGTATAGAAAATAATCTGACACACAACCAGATTCAGCCAAACTAACATGTTACTATATTTACTTGTGGTTCATCCTTTGCTAAGAAATGATGTCATCACGGGTGGGAAGGGGTGAGAGAGGTGGTGGTGGGGGACACAGTCTGGAAGACACCTCCTCTTAGAGTTGAAGGCTGTCTCCATCCCAGACCCCTCCCTCCTACCACAGAGGTGACATTCTACGGTATATTAGCCTGGTCTAAGCATGCACAATCTGCAGCTTCCTGTGTTCCCCGAGCATACTAGGACAGGTTGCCATTTTCAAAGGGACTTTTACTAAAAATAAAGGGAAAATAAAAGCGGAAGGAATGTTTGAAAATACAAAAAACAGGAGCGCCTGGGTGGCTCAGTCAGTTAAGCGTCCGACTTCGGCTCAGGTCATGATCTAATGGTCTGTGAGTTCGAGCCCCGCGTCGGGCTCTGTGCTGACAGCTCGGAGCCTGGAGCTTGCTTCGGATTCTGTGTCTCCCTCTCTCTGTTCCTCCCCCACTTTCACTCTGTCTCTCTCTCTCTCTCTCAAAAATAAAGATTAAAAAAAATTTAAAAAATACAAAAAACATAGCCATCTAATTTTCTGTCAGCACTTGCCTTGTTTTCCCTACCCTCCACACTCCTGCCCTGACTCCCCTGGTCCCCTTGACCTACAGAGTTGTCTGTGTCTCCGCCCTGGGTTCTCTCTGACTCCAGACCCCTCCTGTGACTCCAGGATGCATTTCTGGAGCCCTCCTCATCACATTCTCTGCCTATCGTCTCCTGCCTTGGAGCCATTGTGGGATGTCAGGAAGCAAGACAGAAGCCAGCAGTGTTCCTGGTGGTCAGTAAAGGAGAAGCTGACTTTGAACATCGTATCTAATCTAAGAGCAAGGAATCTGAATTAAGAAGTAAAAGGATAGAAGACAATGAGCATTTATTGAGGGACCTCCTTGTGCTAGGTGTTTTATATACATAATCCAATTTACATCTTCCTCAAATTGCGAGATAGGGTTTACTTTTCTCTCATTGATTAGTTGATGAGAAAACGGAATCTTGGAAAATTAAAGTACTGTGCTTAAGATCGCCATTGCCTGTTTACGATATAACGGAGACAGTTTTTACTCATCTGTCCCCCTCTGCCAGAATGGAAGCTCTAGGAGATACTAAAATATGATTGCATTTACTCAGGGCTGATTGGCTGTGTAGCATTTCCTCACTCAATCCTCTCAACAAATTAAGGAAGGAGGTCCTATTATCTATCATCTATCTGTCATCTTTTATTTTGCAGGTGAATAAACTGAGGCACAGAGAGCTTAAGCAAATTCCTGCAGAATCTCACAGTTTATTAAGAGTAGGGCAGGGATTTGAAACCAGATAGTTTAACTGCAGTCTGTACTGTTAATAACTATGTTATACTGCACAGCAGCAGTATGAATGTATGTTTGTGTGTGTGTGTGTGTGTATACATATATATTTCTTTGCCTATCTTATTTCTGCTGTATTTCCAGCACAGGGAATAATGCCTGGCATACAGTAGGCGTTTAATAAATACTAGCTGAATGAATGCATAAATTTATGTAAGTCAAGGTCCCAGTATGAAAGATACGAAAGAGATGGTGCCCTCACATTAAAACAATTCAAGATGAATTTATTTATAAAATGATTCATTATAGAGATATAGGATAGAAGACCTGGGGATAATCCAGGACTCAGGACTGGAAGCAGTCACAGTCTTCGCCATTTCTGTGTCCACAGAGATAAGGGGCTAGGGTGGGATGCAGAGTGGCAGAAGTTCCCGAAAGCAGAGGAGAGAGTCATCTAGAGCAGACTACGTCGAGAACATCAGTGACTGTCAGGCGAGGGACATAGCAGCTAGAGGGAACCCTGCAAAAACCAGGAGAATAAATACCCAGACCCCACTCTCCTCCCCCACTCTTGTTTCCTGCTAGAGCTTCCCATCTGCCAAATCCAAATGGAAGCCAGAAGGCAGGGGGCGCCTTGTCATGGTCCATGCAGTTGAACCTCGGGGCAGTCAGACCAGGGTGGAAACACCTGGAGGGGCCAAGGGACGAGATCTGGCAGAGAATGACTGTATATGATGTCTTTCTCTCTGGAAATCCGGCTATTTCCAGGACTTCACGTTTCCTGTGGGAACATGCCAGTTACCAAATGTCAACTACCCAAGCCACGTGGAGAGAGGACAAGCATTAGGGATATGTTTAAAGCTTACATCAGAACTGGCCAGAGATGGAGACTGCAAGGAAGAGATGTGGCCTGGCCCCGCTTAATTAAGAAGGCATCTGTTGAAGGACTGGGGTTTAGGGAATATTTTTGTCTTGTGCTCTCTGATGTGATTTGCTGCTGTCCATCACTTGACAGATGGGTTTTGCTGGTGCCGAACCAAGCCTGGATGTGCACCATTCTTTCTCCATGATGGCTTTGACTGCTCTTGGCAGGGACAGGCTTTCTCACCACTTTTGTTTTTTCCTCCGGTCCCTAGCTCATGCTATTTCTCAGTGGACATTTTCGGTCAGGCACCGAGAGCTGTTGCTTGTGGTTGAGTCTGGTGTGCCATTTTCTTTTTTCCACAAAGACACCAATGCCTCCCTAAGCCATCCCCTTATAGTGCTGCATCTTTTCTTTTCTTTTCTTTTTTCTTAATATGTATTTATTTATTTTGAGAGAGAGAGCATGCGTGTGCACCAGTTCACAAGTGGGAGAGGAGCGGAGAGAGAAAATCCCAAACAGGCTCTGCAATCCTCACTGAGCCCGATGCAGGGCTCACTCTCACGACCATGAGATCATGATCTGAGCCAAAATCAAGAGTGAGACGCTTAACCCACTGAGTTGCCCAGACACCCCAAAAGCTGCATCTTTTACACAAAGATGCCCTGGGGGACCAGCTGTGACACCTGTTAAGTTCCTGTACATCTTCCCCTTAAATCATTTGCCTAAATTCAGATCTTTAAGTATGTGCTTCTGGAACTTAACTAACTCAAAGAACTTACCTAGCTCACAGATGGTCTTAGCCTTATTCACCCCTGCCTGGAGTTCCCCCCTTAGACACTGCTCTGTTAAATTCTTGGCATTTTTCTTCTTTTCTCTGTTGTCCATTTTCCCTTCCAATATAGTTTTGTCAGCCTTGTGAAGGTATTTTAATGTGGAACGTCGTCTAAATAATATGAACAAATCGCTGTAGTCAGAGAGGCTGCATTTCCTGAGAACAATGTTATGTGGTGATTTGTCCTGTGACTGTATTTTGAGCCTCACACTTTCCACATGGCATGTTGATAAAAAAAAGTATGGTGGAGGTAGACAGACCTGAGCTCATGTGACGACAGGTACTTAAACTCTAGCAGCATCATTCATTCATTCATTTCAGGAACATTTATTGAGTGCATCCTGATATGAGTATCAGGCAGTTTTTTTTAGCCTCTGGCAACTTGGAGATAGACAAAGCTGACTACAGGTGCCTTATGAGATGGTGAAATAATCTCTGTCCTGGAAGGTGGTGGTTAGGATGAGATGAGATGGGGTATATAAAGCAACCAACATAGAATTTGGTACATAGTGGTTGCTTATTAAATCATATTTGTCATCCTTTCCCTGCAGATAATAAACATGATGTTAGATACATTTTTAAGAGTTTTGAGAAAGATCATCTAGAGAAATATATTTTTGAAAGACCTTTTTATTTTATTTTGTTTTTAAATGTTTTAATTTTTTTATTTTTGAGACACACAGCCTGTGAGCAGGGGAGGGGTGGAGAGAGAGGGAGACGTAGAATCTGAAGCGGCTCCAGGCTCTGAGCTGACAGCACAGAGCCTGATGCAGGGCTCAAACTCACGAACTGTGAGATAACGATCTGAGCTGAAGTCAGACGCTTAACTGACTGAGCCACCAGGCATCTCTGAAAGACCTTTTTAAATACACAGATTTAAAGCCTCATTAAAACTTTAAATTTTCTGATTTGTTTTCTTGGCTTTTAAGTTGTAAGGAAAGACCTATTTTTTTTAAAGGGTGTGTATCTCACAGATATCTGAAGTCACCTTCCTTTTTTTTCTCCCACTTAAAGAGCTTTAATTAGAAATTGTGGTGATTTTCCCTGAAGTGAAACTATCAGCTCATTTGGGCTGGCTAGGTTGTTTGTGATGATCTGTTTCAAATGGACACTTTATCTTAAAAAAAAAACACACACACACAAAACTTTAAAGAAACTTTATTTTAACTTCTTTTCCTGATAATAGTTTTATATCCCCTAATAAATCTGTGACATTTTATCTGGCCCAGGGCTTCTACAAATTCACGTATTATATAGCTGAGTCATATGATATAAAATTTTAAGTCTGTTCCACTGGCTTCATGAATTTAATTATGTAATTGTTGAAATTAATGTGGTCTGGCAATGTCATGATTTTCCTGTTTTTATGCCTCAGGATTGAAACATCCTGTTTGGGGTAAATGTATGGATACAGAAACCATGACAGTTTACTACAAAATACTAATCTCATTCAGAAATTAAATAGAAAAAATATTCTTAAAGCTTTAATACTATTGGGGCACAAATGGACATTTGTTTTGCCAACTCCTTTAAAAGGTTTTGCTTGTCAATTAATGTTGTTTGCAAGCTGGCAAAAAAAAATTGAGGAGGTCTTCTGTCTTAGGCTAAGAGAGACTCAGTACACAACATATTTAGCAATAACACATTTTCTGACTGAATTGATAATTTAAATATCAGCCAGTTCATACTTGGAGCCATAGTATTGATAACTTTTAATTTATAAAATATAGCTGAGCATGCTGAGTATTTCGCTTGCCTCTTTAGATCCACTTTCCACCCTTCTCCCCCTACTTTGTTTCCTTTTGTATTAGCTGGTTTAGGCTGCTGTAACAAAATAGACCAGGTGGCATAAACAACAGATTTGTTTCTCACTGTTCAGGAGGTGGGAAAGGATCAAGGTCCAGCAGGGTTAAGTGTCTGATGAAGGCTCTTTTCCTGGCTTGTAGATGGCAGCCTTCTTGCTGTGTACTCACATGGCCTTTTCTTGGTGTGTGTGTATGTAGAGGGCACAAACTCTCTAGTGTCTCCTCTTGTAAGGGCACTAATCCCATAGTGAGTGCACTACCTCATGACCTCATCCAATTGTAATGACCTCTCAAAGACTCCTACTTCAAATACCATTGCATAGGGGGTTAGGTAGGGCTTCAACATATGAATTTTGGAGGGACACATGCAATCCATAACACCCGAGAATGTGACTAGTATAGGGTACTTCAAAGCATGCCTTGCCTCTGCCTTACTATTGAGTTTAGCCAATGGGGAGCTTCAGTAGGAGATGGAGGGAAGGGGGAAACTGAAATCAAGGGTTCTCCTGGGCTGGCCATGCCCGTTGACCCAAGGTCACAGCATCTGTTAGGTAGCCCTCTTCTCACATCCTTTCTTGTTCTGGGTCCCTATAACTGCTCACTCCACCTCTTTCTGTTTAGAACAAAAGTGCTGGTGACAACCCTGCTGTTATGGGTCTCAGGGTCCTGTACTATCCCTGTGCATTCCCTATTTGCCCTGCACTCTGCTTCATCTTTTTAAAATTTTTTTTAATGTTTTATTTATTTTTGACAGGGAGAGAGTATGAGTGGGGGAGAGGCAGAGAGAATGAGAGAGAAAGAGAGAGAATCCAAAGTAGGCTCCAGGCTCTGAGCTGTCAGCACAGAGTCTGATATGGGGCTCAAATTCACGAACCATGAGATCATGACCTGAGCCAAAGTCAGATGCTTAACTGACTGAGCCACCCAGGCACCCCTGCTTTATCTTTTTAAGAAGTCCCTTTCCTTATCCTTCCTCCCATAGCTCAAAGATCTTACACATTATTGTACATTAGGTTGAAATGAACTGACAAAAAATAGCTGTGAAGAAGAAAATATACCTTCTTTGTGTCTCAAATAATCCTCCGGCCCTCCACCCCCCCCCCCCATAAAACAAAACAGCAAAACATAAACTTCTTTTTATGGGGAAAATAGGTGCTGCTTTGTTGGTGAGGAATCAGTTTGTTACACCCTTACCTTTTGATTGATTGGAAAGCAGTTAGGGTCAGGAGAAGTCTTTTTGGGAAATAATAATCCAATTACATCTATCTGAGTGGGGCAAATAGGACTGTTATTCAAATCACTGTTGGGTGGTCACTGCTCCCTGAAATTGTCACTTATTTATTTGTCTCATTGCTTATGGCTTATTCTCGTCTGTAGAATTCAAGCTAATGATTGGGATTGTCTTAAATACTACAGTGATCCAGGCACTGAGAACAATGCCTGTGGTAGCTTCCAATAAATCTTTGTTGAGTGATTTTGTTAACCAAATTATATTGAACTGTAATAGAAAGGGGAGTGGAGAGGCAGAGTTTGGGGGAATGAACTGAAGTTAATGTCCTAAATAAAGTTCATTCGGCAGGCAGTAAACAGGAGAGGGAAAATATGGTGTAGACATCCAGGAGTGGCATGGGTAAACTGGTGGCCTCCAGAGTCTAGTAAGGCAAAAAGTGGTTCCAACAAGCTCGTGATCAGAAAAAGGATGCCATTGATGCTTGGCTTCCTGGAATTCTAGACCGTTGCAGTATCTACCACGTGGTTGTAAAATGTAAGCTACCCGGCAGATTATGTGTCCTGGGTGCTAGGATACAAAAATGAATAAGATGTAGTCTTTTACATTGGATTATTTCTCTCTTTAGCATGGATGACTGAAAAAAAATGATTATATTTCCCACTCAAGATGGAAAAAAATCAACTTTAGTTATAATATTAAATTTTCTTTTTGGATGATAAAGTGCTATTTTAAATTTTATAATTGATTCTAAATGATTGAACAATAAACTATAGCATGTTGACTTTAAATTTACTCGAGTTCTGAAATAGAGATGGTGAAATTGACAATACAATTGGATAAAATCAAGGTTATTTTTCCTTGGGTAACCATAAAATACCAATCTCAATTCTTTTTTTTTTTTTTTTTAACTTCATAAGACAATCTAGAGATGTTGGAGTAAATATAATTTTCCTCCTAGCCACTTTATGATGTAAAGGGAATACATTGATTTCCTTTCTAACAAGGCACAAATCACATAAGCCAAAAGAGTTAAGGCCTTGAAATGGACTTTAATAATTTCTAGGCTTTAGAAGATGCTACACATGTCTGTGTGGAAAGGTGATGAGAAACATTTCTTATGGTTCAACATCAGCTTCATTTTCCCTGGGATGAAGATTAATCACACAGGAAATTAAAGAATGTGGTAAAGCTCAGAGAAAACCAGAGGCAAAATCACAAGGTCAATATCCAAGCAAGGAGTTAACAAGATCAGTGAAAGCTAACATGAGTCCCTAACTTTCTTTAATGAAAATTGCCCACTGATCTCATACCAGGTAAATGGGCTTCATTGCTTCACCTGGTACCTGGAGGATTTCCTTCTCCAGCACCGCTCTTTAAACAGGAGCATATTATTCAGGCCTAACAGCTAGTAATTGCTCATATGGCTGAATCAGTAACAGAATAATCAAAATGAACTTATTTACAGAGAATTATTGTGTGTTAGTGAATTTTAGAGGAATAAATAGGAAGTTAACACTTGGGACTGCTAAGCCATTAATTTCTTGGATTTCCATTCCTTTTTTCTCATAAATTAATTTTTCATTTGTCTGGAAGCATGCTTTAGCTCACATAGGTTAATGATAGGATTCATTGTGTGTGTGTGTGTGTGTGTGTGTGTGTGTGTGTGTGTGTAGGGGATGACTCTTGTAGTTTTTGTGTCTATTTCAGTGGCATTTATGGATCTGAACTTGGTAAAAGATGTCAAACCAGGAGCTTCTATTGCACTATTCTATATTGAAACTGCAAAATTGAAGATATTATGTGTTTTGGTTTAGAAATGGAGTGTAGCCATGTACTATGTCCTATTATTTGTTTATGATTTGTAGGATGTGTTTGTGGGCTAAGTTGTCTCTCATTGTAAGCCATGCTTGTTTTAGGATATTTTATTTCACCAAATCAAAAAAAACCCCAATATTTTATTCTCTTGTTTGAATTTTCAGTATTAGTATGTCAGTTGTGTAATCCAGTCGGGACAAGAATGGGGTAAGTCGAGTGAAGTTGGAGGAGGGGAATAGAGATGGATGGGATAATGAGTCACCCGTATTTTGCAATAGGAAATGTGATAGTGGCCATTTAGCAAATGGCCTGTTGCTGAGGTGATAATACATAGGCATTCTTGTTACACTGGACAGCACAGCCTCCAACACTAGAACAAGACAACCTGTTCCAATGCCCTTTGTAATATGGTTGCCCCCACAGTTGCTCAAACCCGCCACTGACACCATTCAGCTGATTCCCACATTGGTGTTGGCAGGGCTGAGGTACACAGAGTGTCTTTCTAATGCCCCAGTCTGGGCCTGAACCCAAGACCCATTTCTAGTATTGACATTCATGGATGGGACTAGAGCAATTGTGCTCAGAACAGAACACCTATACTTTGTGGTGACACAAAATAACCCCTTGGATGTTCTTTCTGGAATGGATGCAGGGGAAAAAACCTTTCTGTTTTTCATTTTTTAGGTTATTCCTTGATTTGTGTCTAACTTGTGGGGGGTGGTAAGAGAAGGAAGAAAATTGCTTAGCTGTTGCAATAACATATATGCTACAATTTTTGGCAATAACTATAAAACTCACCCTAATAGTTGCTACCATAAAAGGTCAAAAATGCTATCCTTGGATATCTAGTTGAGGGACTCCAATTTCTCTCTCTAACCATGGCAATTGCTTTCAGATGGAAGCTAGCTCTGTATATAAACTCGGACAGAATATTCCAATCACTTCCGTTCTTCCCTCTTCTCCTCTCCCCTCCAGCATCCTCCTCTGTCCCCTGTTCCCCCCTTCTCTTCTCCTCTCCTCCTCTCCCTTTGCAGAGTGTGAATTACTGACTATATATGGGGACAAATCAGCCCTGTAAGCAGCAAGTTGTCCATCCTAGTGACACACATAACTCCTTTTGCATGTTACCTATGGGTTTTCAAGATGTTCTAATTTCTGTGTTAGAATATTAGCCTCTGTGGTGCTTTCATTTATTCTGTGGTTCTTAAGGCTAATGATTGCAAATGAGACTCCAGAGCCCCATCACTGAGGGCTGCGGGTTTGGACAGGGAAGAGTAAAATCTTCAAGCTTGTATCAAATTTTACCATGAGAATCAATTTGATTAGTAGTTTGGTACCTATTAGAAATTAACAAAACGTTTTTATATATGCTTATAGTCCTGTGTTCTAGGCAGAATATAAATTATCTTTGTTTTAGGATAACTGAATACAGGGTTAGAGGAAGTCAGTGCTTGACCCAAGGTTGCAGGTCAGCTAATTGTTTCCCAATTCCCTCCACCAGTGGTCTTTTTATGAGTTTCTTTTGGTAAGAATCTTACAGTCACTTAGAATGAAAATCCTCTCCATCATCATTACTTAGATTTCTTTCAGGCTATTCTTAAATAATTCGGGTAGACTTTTATGTTTGCTTAAGTGCAGTATGTTTGCATTGTTACTGAGAGTGCGTTTAATTTTTCCAAAGGGTAATTGAATTATTCTGAAGTTGAATGCATGGTTTATGCACAGCAATATATTAGCTTGTAAGTTGGCAATTGAGGGAGTCACTAAGAATAAAACATTTCCTCCAAGCATCATAGTATTTTGGTAGCTTAAAATGTGAATTTTGATCACAGACATCCTTTGTAGACAATAGATTTAATTGGTCGTATCTGACAGGTATACCCAGATGCTAGGCCATTTGAGAAGTAAATGCGTATCAAAGTGAGTTTGGCCTAATTAAATTATCCAGGGGACATAAGTGTGTAAATGCTGATGCTGTTATTACAGATTGCCTACACTAGGAGGTGTAAACGGTGAGTTATTCTGGGAATATTCCTTTGGAAACCATTTTGTGAATTAGCAAATAATTTCCAATGCCCATACATTAAGAAACAATAGGTTTCAATATTCTAAGAGTCATGTTTCTTCCCAAAGTGAAACATTTTTACTTGAAATAAACATCATGCTTTAAAATACTTCTTTCAATGCGTAGATAGGATTATTTTAGGTAGTTATGTCGAATGTGTCCCTCTTTTATGTATTTTCTTAATGGAAAAGGAAAGAAGTGTATCTTATAGTTCTTGTACATCCATCCCTACTTGCATCAGGATATCCCTGGTATAACATTTTATTTTAATAACTATACTTTCCTGTTTTTGATCAGTGATCAGTTTATAACCTATTTTTGTTTATTTTCTTTCCTATTGGCTCTTTCTCTGGCACTGCTATTTACCCAGGTTTTTTGGCTTTTGTGTAGGTATTTTCTCCTTGAGATCAATTAAAATTGATGATTTTTAAGTATCTTAAGATTTAAGAAAGAAGAGAAGAATGTACTTCACCTGGGGAAAAAAAGTAAAAGAGAAACCTGGAAGAGCAAGGATACTTTGTGGAAAAATGGATTATAAACATGTAGTCATTTATTATGGTGAGTCCTGGGGCAATATGGTAGGAAATTTGGTTTATGGTCTTGCCACTACCTGGATGATCTTTGGTAGTAAACAAGTGCTTTTTGTTGAGTCTCCAGGCCTCTGTAGTCCTCTCACTGGTAGTGGGCATGATGAGGGTTAAGCAAAGATACAGCCAAAAGTGTCACTTTGTGTGTAGAATGATGAGTTTTTGAGAGAGCATATCACTCTTAAAAATGGTTTCATTACACTAACTTAAAGAATTTAGAGCATTTAGAAATAACCAATGGCTGGATTTATATGCATTTCAGAGTTCATACTTTGAACATTTTCAGGATTTAGATGGGGAAATTAAGAGTACATTATCTTTTGTCTCCTTGTTGCTGTTGTTTATATTTTTGTCAAAAATATACCATTTAAGTGCGACATGCCATTTAAATGGGACAACACATTTGTAGTTTCAAATTCTGTGATGTAGAGTAGTATTTTTCTGATTAAAGAAATATAATGGCACAGTTATGTCCTTGGAGGCCTTAATCTAGGCTAGAGGCCTTGGTGTGAATGCACATAAGTGGCACTTACATACAGTAAAATGAAATGTTAAGCCAAGATATGAGAGGTCTTTTTTTCGGGTTCATTACAGACAAAGCATTTTAGCCGTGGCTGTTATTGATGGGAGCCAGCTCATCTAGACATTTTTCATATCAACTTGCTGATCCTTAGACAGTAGCTTCATGGTACTCCATGGGGACTTTATCTAGTGTTCTGCATAAATATTTTTATTATATTTAAAATTGTGGCCGGTTAAATCCATGCTTGTTGGGATTAGTCACCTTAAATTGATGAGCCAGAACTGTTTTTAGCCCATCTCTTTGAAAGAGTAAGCCCTAAAACGTTGGTTTTGCATTGATTCCATCTTCCGCAAGTTCCATGCAAAAGTAAAAATATGGTCTTACTTTATAAGTGTGGATGTTCTTCATGTATCAGATATATTCCTTCTCATCTACCTACTATATTTACTATAATCTTTGGGGTAAATATTTACCCATCTTTTGCTCTAAAAATAGGTACTTAACAGCATTTGTGGAGATCCAGCAGAACAACAGTAATCAATTTGATCTGGCCTCTAAAACAGGTGCCATTTTGATAAATGGTCCAATTAAGCTGAGATTTCAGGTAGGAAGGCGATGGAGTTAATGTGTTGGCACCTGTAGGGGCCATGGCTGCACAAGTACAGATGTTACAATGAGGTAAATGTGGCACCTTATTAAGTCAGTGAAGTCTCCAAGTTTTGCATTTCCCATCATTTGATCAAAATATCTCTGTGCTGGGGCACCACTGGCTTCAACTTTCATCTATTCACAGTGTTTCAGAAAGCAAGGTAGGTGTGGAAGTCCCAGCTCTTTTAGGTCATTTTTTACTGATCCCTATCCTGCAGTGAGAGACTAGTGCATAAAAATGATTAATTAGACAAGAAGCCTCATTGTTTCCAATCCATGATTCATATTCCTTCTGCACAACATGGGTGTAAACTGCTGGAAAGAAAGCTTTTTTTTTATGTCTTCTTGCATTAATTTCAGTGTAGATTGTCTAGGTAAAGACTGTGCAGGATGCCGGCACTGGTTACTGCTTCCTGTCTAGAAAGACTCTCAGAGCAAAATGATACAGGGACATGACCTTCTCTCTTGAACTCGTGATGCTTTGTGATCTCTCAGTATCAGATTATGTCATGGACAGTTCTGCAAGTGGATTCTCCAATAGCAGATTTGTGATTCTTTCTTTATTTTTTTACCTACTTACTCAATTTGAAGAGTTTTCTTTTTTCTTTTTGTGGGGGAAGTATTTTGGGTGAATATTTCAATAATCTTGGTGAACTTAATTCAATCGCTTCAACTTTCTAATGCAGAGATCAGCAAACTTTCTGTAAAGGATTTAAGAGTAAATATTTCAGGCTTTGTGGGCCAGATGGTCTCCATTGCAACTACTTAACTCTGCAGTAGAGACATGAAAGCAGCCACAGACAACACACACATGAATAAATGTGGTTGTGTTTCTATATAACTGTTTAGAGACTGAAAAAATATTTAAATGTTTATTGATTTTTGAGAGAGAGAGAGAGAGAGAGAGAGAGAGAGAGAGAGGCAGAGTGCAGGTGAAGAAAGGGCAGAGAGAGAGAGGGAGACACAGAATGTGAAGCAGGCTCCAGACTCTGAGCTGTCAGCATGGAGCCCTATGTGGGGCTAGAACCCACGAAATGTGAGATCATGACCTGAACTGAAGTTGGACGCTTAACCAACTGAGCCACCGACATGCCCTGAGACTGAAATTTGAATTAAATATAATTTCCACATGCCTTGAATATCCTTCTTCTTTTACTTTTTTCCCAACCAATTAGAAATGTAAAAAATATGCTTCCGATTCTGTGTCTCCCTCTCTCTTTGCCCCTCCCCCGTTCATGCTCTCTCTCTGTCTCAAAAATAAATAAAAACGTTAAAAAAAATTAAAAAAAAATAAATGGGGCGCCTGGGTGGCTCAGTTGGTTAAGCATCCGACTTCGGCTCAGGTCACGATCTCACGGTCCGTGAGTTCGAGCCCCGCATCGGGCTCTGGGCTGATGGCTCAGAGCCTGGAGCCTGCTTCCGATTCTGTGTCTCCCTCTCTCTTTGCCCCTCCCCGTTCATGCTCTGTCTCTCTCTGTCTCAAAAATAAATAAAAACGTTAAAAAAAATTAAAAAAAAAAAGAAATGTAAAAAAAATTCTTAGCTCCAGGGCCATAGAATAATAAGCAATGGGCTGGTGTTGGCCAGTGGGCCACAGTTTGCTAAACCCCATCTAATGCATTTCATGAAATTCTGTGCTACATAATTAGTGCTGTGTTTAGTGCTAGAGAAGACACACAGAAAATATTAAGTGTTGTCTCTGCCTTCAGGAACTTTTCATTCAGATGGAGAAAAGGTTGACTGCATAAAGACATCATATTATAAACCAGAATGTAATTAAATGCTAAAACCTGACCCATACTAGTTCTCTAGCTAGCTCAGGAAGAAGGAAGAGGGACCAGGGAGAGGGAGGGATGAACTTATTTCTAATAGCTCTGGAGGCCAAGATCACAGTGCTGTCAGATTCACTCTCTGATGAGGGGCTTTTTCTTGGCTTGTAGACAATCATCTTCTCAGTGTCCTCACATGGCACAGAGAAAGAGAGAGAGAGACAGACAGTGACAGGGAGAAATATATCTCTTATCTTCCTATGAGGTCATTAATCCCATCACTAGGGCCCTACCCTATGACTTTATCTACATCTAATTACCTCTCTAAGACCCCATCTTCGAATACCATCATACTCGGGGGCTAGGGCTTCAACATATGAATTTGCAGGGGAGGGACAGTTCAGTACATAACAGCTGGGTACTAAGAATATAAATAATAGAATAGAACATAATCACAGCCTTCTTTTGGGTCATCACCTCACGGGGAGACTCCATTTAGGCTCTTAGTACCATGAAATGATAAGTGCTAAAATAAAGGGACATATAATTTGCAGGAGAGGTGTTTACTTCTATTTGGGGGCTCAGGCAAGGAAATGATTCAAAGAGGGGGCAACATTTGGGTTGACCTCAAATGATGAGTATGAGTTAACCAGGTGAGAGAGAAGAGTCTCAGCAGCAGGGGCAGAGTTGGGAAAGCGTGAGGCATATTCAGGAAATGCAAGTAACTCAGCATGGCTACAGCATAAGAAGAACATGTTGGATTGGTAGGAAAAGAGTCTAGGAAGTTATCAGAGCTTAGGATTTTGAAAGGTCTTTCATGTCCTATTGAGGAGTTTGAACTTTACCCTATGAGTAATAGTGAGTTATTGAAGGACCCTGAGTGGAGTAGGGATATGACCAGATTGGTCATCTCTTTAGGCACAGTGTATAAGATGGATTGGTGTGGGCATAAGGCTAAGGTAGGAAAACAAAATAAGAATCCATTGTTTTGATCCATATGAAGTGATGCAAAGTTAAACAGACCAGGAGAGTGAGAATGAAGAGGGTAGCAGGAAGGGATTCAGGAGTCTTAGAAAAGTCTCAAAGTACTGGTTTGGAAACTATATAGATGATGTGCTCATCAGTACCCCATCAGATGTGTATCAGTGGATTGATTTGGTGGTAAAGAAGGTAAATTCAGTTTTTGGAGACATTGAATGTGGAGTTCCAAGTGTAATTGTCCAGCCGTCTGGATGAAATAAGGGTCTGGAGATGTAGACTTTGGAAATCAATCAGCATGAAGTTGTAGTTGAAGCATTTAGACATGAGAAAGTGTGCAGGGAGGGTGGATCATGTAGAACATGAGGTCCAAGGATTGAAATTGGCTGGAGGGCAACCTCCCCGGGAAGAGGAGAGGAGCTTCATGGAAGCCAAAGGAAGATGGGGGGGGGGGGACAGTAGAAGTGGAAGCATGAGTGTAGGTGTCTTTCAAGAGACAGAATTAAAGAGAATGACAAAGTGGACCTTAGAGGGGGACTCAAGGTCATGAGAAGCTTTGTAAAAGGCAGGTAGTATCTGAGCATGTTCATAGGCTAAGAAAATGGAGCCCATCAGAAGTGAAGACTGATATGTTCCTGACAGTGCAGAGAAAGGAGAAAATGCCTGGAGCAAGATGCCAAAGGGGTTAGGAGGGAGAGGAGGGCTTACCTTGGATAGGAGGGGAATCCAGTATGAACAGCAAGAGATGAAGGTCCTTGTGGTGATTGACGGACTTAGAGTTTGAAGATCAAGAAACTGAGGGAGCTCCCACCTCATGACCTACATCTCCCTTTGAAAGAAAGTGGTAAGGCTACCTACGTCAGGTGAGGGGGAAAAGGTGGTGTAAAGAATAAGGTGGAAGTAACTAATTAGGAGATTCAACAGTCCAATGAAGCTCTCATAATTTCTGTAGTGTGTGTGTGTGTGTGTGTGTGTGTGTGTGTGTGTGTGTGTGTGTCTTGGGAGAGGAATTGGTGAAAAGGGCAAGTGGGGCCCAGGCTGTGCTTGTCAACTGTTAATGTACTTGTTGATCATTTGGGGATCTTATTAATATGGACATTTTGATTCATTAGGTCTAGGGCAGGGCTTCACATCCTGAATTTCTTACAAGTTGCTAAGTCCCAAGTGATGCTGATGTTATGTGTCATATCACCAAACTTTGAGTACAAGAAACTAGGGCATTTTCTAGAAGCTGTTGTATATACTGTTTTTACTTAAATTGTATGTTCATATGGGGGAAGGCTTTGATGAAGAGTGCTGATAGACAAAAAGAGGGGTTAAGGACTTCTGAAGCTAGCATTGGCCCCTGGACTGACCATCATAAAGGGCAAATAAAAGCTGTTTTCTCCCCTAAAGTTAGAAATCAAAACATTGATGATACCAGCATGAATGATTGTGTGCTGTTTCCAGCAGTGTTTGTGTTCTTGGGAATAAGTGGGGTATACATAGATAGTTGGACTGAAGGGGGATGTGATAGGACCCTTGAAGAGAAATGCCATGTTGTTCTGTTCTTGATTTGGGAAAAGGTAGAGCGTGTAGCCTGAGGAGGGAGGCTTAAGGTGTAGGAATGAGAAAACGGAATGTCAGGAGGTTGTGTTGTGAGAGAGTGAGTTCACAGTCTAAGATGATGGAGGGCAGGTAACCCAGGAGGTAACAGTGGCTTGGAGCAGGTTGCTAAGGAAGTGTTTGGATGGATGGCAGAGTTGAGGACTGGAGAAGGACAGATGCCAAATCTCTCATCCACTGTGAGAGTGATCATAGGATCATTATTGCCAGGGAAGGGAAATGTTGAGGATGGGATAGACGGATGCCATGACCCCCTGAAAAATGTGATAATGAGTGGAAAAATAATGGTTTAGAAATGCAGAGAAAATGCTATGTAAGTATGCTTGTGTATGGGGTGGCAAGGGTGAGCAGTCTCCTCTAGAGAGGGCTACAGGGGATAATGAATCCTTAGGAAAGCAGGATCTAGATAGGGTAGGGAAAAATGTGATCATTCTGAGAAGAGCTTAAGTATATATGGGTGGAATTGAATGGAGAATGGGCACGGGCAGGCCTGTTTCCAGAGAGCTCAGAAGACAGGACTGAAGGGGATTGGCTATAGAAAGGGCCAGGAGGAAAGGAAGAGCAATGGGAGAAATGGTTGGTACCTAAGGCGATCACTCTTGGCAGTGGTGAAAGATGATAGCAAGGAGAAGGGCAGAGATGTTGTTGGCTGGTCTTGGGTTTTGGCTGAGGCTTGGGTAAAACAGTTTTGAGAAGGGTATTGGCAAACCTGTTCCGAGGGTGGATGTGTTGGGGATGTAGGCCCAGTATCTTTCATTTGGCGTGTAGTCTTGTCAGCCAAAAAAAAACAGGTCTGCTTATTTTATGCATACCAAATAAGAAGATGTTGAAGGATTCATTCCATAATTTTGATAAGCATGTTATACGTTCTTTTTGAATGACAGTATAGAGCCATTGCTTGATTGATACATCTGCTTTCCCTTATTAAAACATTGGATTTTTTTAAGATAATGCATTTTCCTCTAATTTTGGTGTGGAAATATTTGTTTTCTACAAATTAGAAAATAGTAGAATGAAGTTCTAAGTTCCTTCCCTAAGTGGGACCATATCAGGCTATCAAGAGTAGAATTTCCATCCAGAAAAAGGCCCTTTTCTTTTGAAGCTATATAACACACCACATGCAAAGAGACTTGTCCTGTCTATCAGAATGGGAAGGATATTAAAATATTGTAATATTGGTATTTTGTTCTTTTTATTCCTTTAGTTTTGTGTAGTAACTATTACTGTCCTGTTGAAAGCGATAGCCAGTGGGAAATGTAATTTTGAACTCGACAAATATAGAACACTCATTTTATTATAGAGGGTTTGAAATACCTAAGAAAGAAACTATAGTTTGAAGAGCTCCAGCAAAATAAATCTGAAATGGAAAGAGATACAGTCATGAGGACTGGAAAAGATACCTAATAAATCAAAATGAAACCTGTTATGAGGAAGAGGGAAAACACAGTAGGAAATTGGGAAAATAATAAGAGATAATGAAACACAATAGAAAAATATGAAATGATAGCGATTTGTGTTTGCCTGGAAGCTTTAATCCAGAAATTAAATTTGATAGGAGTAGAGGATTAGAGGAGGTTGGGAGGCAAGCTGATAATGACTTGGTTGTAGGAGGTGAGGGATGGGGTCTGGGCAAGTCTGTAAATAGGCAGTAAAGATTGTGAAGGAATTTAAATTTAATCCAGGGAGCTTTGGGGTAATTTTGTGTAAAGGACTGACATGGTCAGATGGCAGCAGGGAAGATAATTAGCATTCAGGATGCAGGAGCAGAAAGAAAGGCATCTTAAGGGAAGTGTGTGCAGTGAATGTTGTTACCTGCTGCATGTTGGAGCTGGCACGCCTTGGCACGTCAGCACATCCAGGTTCTGGAAGGGAGGCTGACCTTTGAACAAGACCTTTTCTTTTGGGTCCTTGTTCTATCGTCTATTAAAAAGACAGAAAGAAAGAAAGGAAACAAAGAATATACCCAGGCTTGGCAAGGTCCAAGGAAAATCTTAGATGCTACTTTTATAAGCTTTTTTGGAAGATAATAGGATGCTATGTCTCAAAAATGTTAAAGTCATCCATTTCCTATGACTAACTAATACTTCTTCAAGGCATTTATATTTGGTAATATTTGCAAAGATTTATGCCCATGGATGCTCATTATAGCATTATTTATAATATCCCAAATTTGGAAAACACCTAGACATATAACAGTAGCACCTTACTTAAATAAATTTCAGCTGATTTATCCAATGTCATATAATGCATTTATTAAGATCATGTTTGTTGGACAAGAATATCTAATGTTGGGAAATCTTTGTGGTACATTGCTAAGTGGAAAATCAGTTTCATGAATAGTTTATACAATATGGGAAAAAATATATGTTTGAATGTATGGGTGGATGCTGGATATTCTCTCATTACTTTTTTAACAGCTTAATTAATTAATTAATTTATTTATTTTTAATTTTATTTTTAATTTTTTAAAATTTACATCCAAATTAGCATACAGTGAAACAATGATTTCAGGAGTAGATTCCTTAATGCCCCTTACCCATTTAGCCCATCCCCACTCCCACAACCCCTCCAGCAACCCTCAGTTTGTTCTCCATATTTATGAGTCTCTTCTGTTTTGTCCCCCTCCCTGTTTTTATATTATTTTTGTTTCCCTTCCCTTATGTTCATCTGTTTTGTCTCTTAAAGTCCTCATATGAGTGAAGTCATATCATTTTTGTCTTTCTCTAATTAGCATAATACCCTCCAGTTCCATCCACATAGTTGCAGATGGCAAGATTTCATTCTTTTTGATTGCCGAGTAATACTCCATTGTATATATATATACCACATCTTCTTTATCCATTCATCCATCGATGGACATTTGGGCTCTTTCCCTACTTTGGCTATTGTTGATAGTGCTGCTATAAACATGGGGGTGCATGTGTCCCTTTGAAACAGCACACCTGTATCCCGTGGAGAAATGCCTAGTAGTGCAATTGCTGGGTCATAGGGTAGTTCTATATTTAATTTTTTGAGGAACCTCCATACTGTTTTCCAGAGTGGCTGCACCAGCTTGCATTCCCACCAACAATGCAGAAGCGATCCTCTTTCTCCGCATCCTCGCCAACATCTGTTGTTGCCTGAGTTGTTAATGTTAGCCATTCTGACCGGTGTGAGGTGGTATCTCAGTGTGGTTTTGATTTGTATTTCCCTGATGATGAGTGATGTTGAGCATTTTTTCATGTGTCGGTTGGCCATCTGCATGTCTTCTTTGGAAACGTGTCTCTTCATGTCTTTTGCCCATTTCTTCACTGGATTATTTGTTTTTTGGGTGTTGAGTTTGGTAAGTTCTTTATAGATTTTGGATACTAACCCTTTATCTGATATGTCATTTGCAAATATCTTCTCCCATTCTGTCGGTTGCCTTTTAGTTTTGCTGATTGTTTCCTTCACTGTGCAAAAGCTTTTTATTTTGATGAGGTCCCAGTAGTTAATTTTTGCTTTTGTTTCCCTTGCCTCCGGAGACGTGTTGAGTTAAAAGAAGTTGCTGTGGCCAAGATCAAAGAGGTTTTTGCCTGCTTTCTTCTCGAGGACTTTGATGGCTTCCTGTCTTACATTTAGGTCTTTCATCCATTTTGAGTTTTCTTTTTTTTAATTTTTTTTTAATGTTTATTTTTGAGAGGGAGAGAGAGATAGTGCGTGAACAGGGGAGGGGCAGAGAAAGAGGGAGACACAGAATCTGAAGCCTGCTCCAGGGTCTGAGCTGTCAGCACAAAGCCTGATGTGGGACTCGAACCCATGAACGGCGAGATCATGACCCGAGCCGAAGTTGGATGCCTAACTGACTGAGCCACCCAGGCGCCCCTTTTTTTGAGTTTATTTTTGTGTATGGTGTAAGAAAGTGGTCCAGGTTCATTCTTCTGCATGTCGCTGTCCAGTTTTCCCAGCACCACTTGCTGAAGAGACTGTGTTTATTCCACTGGATATTCTTTCCTGCTTTGTCAAAGATTAGTTGGCCATACATTTGTGGGTCCATTTCTGAGTTCTCTATTCTGTTCCATTGATCTGAGTGTCTGTTCTTGTGCCAATATTCTCTCATTATTTATGGTTACTTATAGAAAAATATATACTTCACAACTATCTGGAATTCTGCCTTATATGAGGCCCTGTGACTGAGCTGCAAGATGACAAGGATTTGTACTATGCAGAGTAGGCAGTCAACTGGTGTTTGAAAATAGGCCCCATCAAGCAGAAAGTTTTTCTACTTATAGCCCGAGTGCTGCAAGTACAGTACAGGCTGCTTTGGGGCCAAACACAGAGTCATGAAAGAGAAGGCCATGGTTCTAGCAGAAGTATGATGGGATCATCCTTCATGGCATAAAACTGTTTCTATCCAAAAGACCAATAAAAAAAATTTCAGTGAAATGTAGAAAATAAATTTAAAAATTATGGGGGTGCCTGGGTGGCTTAGTCGGTTATGCGTCTGACTTCAGCTCAGGTCATGATCTCACGGTCTCTTAGTTTGGGCCCCGCATCGGGCTCTGTGCTGTCATGACAGCTCAGAGCCTGGAACCTGCTTCAGATTCTGGGCCTCCCTCTCTCTCTGCCTCTCTCTCTCAAAAAAACAAACATTAAAAAACAAAAAAGCTATGGAGAGGCATGGTTTTTTCCCTTGTTTTCTCTTACTCTTTTTCAGACCAGTACTTCTCCTTCCCTACATCAAAAACCCCTGATCGTTTGAGTTTTCCAAGATTATAGCACCTTCACCCTCAAATCCCTATAGATTATCTTCTGGTCATCTTTCTTCATTCATTGAAGATTTTAGCTCCCGTTTGCATAGTATTAGTGCCCTGAACCCTGTCGTTATTCTCCTCTCAGTGACTCTAACACCCATCCACGATTCCAGCTTGGCTCCTCTACCTTCTGAATCATCTTGTCTACTGCCCCATCCCCCAGCCCATTCCCACTGTCCATTCATCACCTGAAGCACCCTCTCTTCATTTTTCTCCTCACCCAGCTCAGATTCCATGGTTGTCCACTGTAGTAGCGCCATTGAAAAATCCCTCAACTTCTCTTACTTTTCTTCCTCTGTTATTTATTTCTAGAACAATTCTGACACTGAATCTGTCATTTACTATCTCCTTGCCAGCACCCAAGCAGCTAACTATTCCTAGAGAAAAAAAACACAAGAGGGCTGCCTGGTTTAATTTTAAATGCATGATCACAAATCTCAAAACTGCTATCCTACCATATTTCTCTAGTGGACTCACTTTCCCACCTCCTGTAATGACTGTTTCCTAACATCCGCTCTCCTCAGATCTCTCAGACTTCTTCTTCCCACTTATCTTGCAGCTAGAGTGACCTTGTTTCTTATGTCATTGAGAAGATAGAAGCCATCAGGAAGATATTTATTTGTCTTCTCATTACCAAATCTGCAAACCCACTTGCATTATTATTCTTCCCTCTTAGTACAACAGGGGAACTATCCCTCTTTCTCCTATCCAAGCCCGTTCTTGGATTCCATTCCAACTTTTCTGTCTTCTCTCACTTCCTTCTCTCACTTATCCCTTCTCGCTGCATCGCTGATCTCTTCGTCACTACCAGGCCCTTGTGTAAAAGCAGACTTAAAATCTCTGGCCCCATATTTCTCTCTAACATTTGCTCCATTCCTGTTTTCTTAGTAATCCCCCTGCTTGGAAAGTCATCTACATGTGCTGATGCTTTACTTCTAATCTTGTTTTTAACCCCAACACTCAGTTGGAACTGCTCTTGTCAAGGTGGCAAATGACCTTCATATGGCCTAAATCAGTGGCCACAGTTTTGCTCTTTTTGTCCTCAGACTTGACTCAGCACTAGACTCAGTGGACCACTCCTTTCTTGAAATGTGATCTCCTTTGGCTTCTTCAACCTCAGACTCTCTTATTTTATTCTTCTTTCACTTCATGGTTTTTCACTACTCTGTCTCAGAATTTTGGTGTTTCTGTCAGCTAAACCCGAACCTTCCTCCCATGACTCCCAATCCCATATTTTCTCTCTGACAGGTCTCCTGCTCTACCCATGAATCTCAGATGATCTCCCAGCTGCCATGTTGACAGTTGATTGCCTTATGGGCTTGTCAGGCTTATTTCCAAAAAAGGAAACTTCGATTCCATCCTCCACATCTCTTCCTGTTTTAATCTTCCTCATCTCAGTAAACACTACCACCATCTACCCAGTTGTTTGAGAAAAAACACTGAGGGTTAGCCTTAATTCATCCATTTCACCTCTCACATCCAGTTTGCTACCAAAATCTATAGCTTTTAGCTCCTGTATATCTCTAAACCTTCTACTCCTGTCCGTTTCTATCATTAACATTCTAAGCCAAGCCACATGGCCCCTTACTTGGACTACCACTGAAGCCCTCTCAGTTTCCTTGCTCTAGTCTTGTCACCTTTTATCCATTCTTCAGCCCAAAGTGCCTTTTTTAAAAAAGTTAAATCTGATTTTGCCATTTAGACGCACTGTGGATTCCTTACAACAGCCTGCGAGGCTCATTTTTTTTTTAATTTGCTTTTTTATTTTTATTGTTTAAAAATTTAATTTCAGTATATTTAACAATGTAGTGATTCAACAATTCTATATATTTCTCAGTGCTCATCATGCTAAGTTTACTCTTAATCTCCATCACCTATTTCGCCTATACCCCCACTCACTTGCCCTCTGGTAGCAACCAGTTCTCTATAGTGAAGACTCATCTATAAGGCTCTTTTGTTTATCATTCTATTTATGCCCTTATCCCCTTTGCTCCTGACATGTCATTCTTTAGGTCTCAGATTAAATGTAGTTAATTCTAAGAGGCTTTCCTCAACCTCCTGATAAAAAAGTAGATCTCTCCGTTATTATTCTCTCACTCAGAACTATTTTATTATTTATTTATTTATTTAGTTTTTAGTTTTTTTAAATGTTTATGTATTTTTGAGAGAGAGAGAGAGAGAGAGAGAGACAGACAGACAGAATGTGAGCAGGGGAAGAGCAGAGAGAAAGAGAGAGGGAGACACAGAATCCTAAGCAGGCTCCAGGCTCTGAGCTGTCAGCACAGAGCCTGACGCGGGGCTCAAACTCATAAACTGTGAGGTCATGAGCTGAGCAGCAGCCGGACGCTTAACTGACTGAGCCACCCAGGTGCCCCTCTAGCTCAAAACCATTTTTGTTTTATTTACAACATTTATGATCTCGAATTACGTATATTTATGTGTTTATTGTGTCTCCTCTGCTAGGCTGGAGGCCCCTTAGGTCAAAGTTCAAGTCTCCTCTGATTACTGTTTTACCCCAGTACCTAGCACAGTGCTTATGCATAGTAGATAGTGTGTTTTCAATAGATGTTTGTGAAATGAATGAACAGATGAATATTTGGCAAGTGTTGATATTATTTGGTGCTGATGTGAAGAGAAAGGATAAAAATGATCTGGGTTGTAAGATGATTATCGTGGTGCCTGGGTGACACAGGGTAAGAGGTAAGGATTGGCCGCACAATATGGAGAAATGGAAAATACAACAGCAAAATTTAGAACTTGACAAATGACAAAATGATTGTATCTTTGTGGAAATGAGGAAATAGGGCAGTGGAAAGGGCTGAGGAAAGAATACTGGGAGCTCAGTATTTTCTACCTTTTGTGGGAGATCTTATATTTAAAAAAAAATCTCTTCAGGCAACCTGACTCAAAATTAAAATTTATGAATTATTCAGGGTAGAATACAGAGTAGAAACCACCAAGATATTAAAGTTAAGAAAGTGTGGAGATACCGGTTCCTCAGTATTTATATTCGTACAGGTGAGTACATGAACGCATACCATGGAAATGGTTAATAAGAAGGTTAATTATTTTCATGACTGATGCTTATTGATTGTCCAAGAATTCCCTTGTGATTGTCTTATGCCTTAGAGTGTTGATATGGGAGATATCTCTTCATCTGGCTACACAAATGAAGTCAATCACTTAGCAGCAGTTGGCTTATCATATTGCACTACTTCATATGAAAGATGCTACCCATAAAGGCAATTGTAATGGGTGGTTTAATAAGGCAAACACTGTTACAGAATACAGCTTAACTGTGTTCATAGCAAAGACAGTAATTTTTGCACTGCGCTCATTTATTAAAGCCAATTATACATTTGTTTTTGCTAATTTTTACTGTACAAAAGAAATTTGAAATACTTAATAGCCAATTACTATGAGCATGCAGATAAAAATAATGAATGTTATCACACAAAGAGTTTATATGTAAGAGGCAAGGCAAACACAAATATGCTGTATGGAAATTTGTCAGAAATTAGTAATAACTTCTATTTTAAGTCTCTTCAGAACATTCGAGGAATGAGAACCTTTAAATCAACATAATTCCTACCTGGATCCATGTAGGTGACTGATGTGATTCTATCTAAATGGAATGTTGGTACAGGCTATAGTGTCCTTTCAAAAGAGCTGGCTTTTTCCTTAATAGCACTTTTAACACAGTAGACAAACAAACTCTTGGTGCTTAGGTCTCTATGTTTAGTTGCTTTGGAGTATTTGATGCTTTTTTTTAAAAAGTTTTTTTTAAGGTTTATTTATTATAGAGAGACAGAGCAAGGGCATGGGAGGAGCAGAGAGAGGGGGAGACACAGACTCCAAAGCAGGCTCCAGGCTCTGAGCTGTCAGCACAGTGCCTGACGTGGGGTTCGAACTCACAAATCTCGAGATCATGACCTGAGCCAAAGTTGGACACCCAACCGACTGCGCCACCCAGGTGCCCCTGGAGTATTTGATGCTTTTATGAGTCATCAGGAAGGAATTCTGGACTTGCTTTCAAGGGATAATGGAAATTGATATATTTCAAGCAAATTTTGTGTTAGAGAATGATAAATATACTGATAATAAAATTTTGATTATGTACTGATAAGAATTTTTTTTATTCACCAACTATTCATTTGTGTGACATTTACAATATTTCAGTTTCAGTACTAGGAATAGAAGACAGATATGTTCCTTGCAGTATAAAGTTGATCATCTTTGGGTGAAATGAAGCATTAAACAGGTTGCTCCAGTGACACGTGATATGTGCTGTGATAGAGGAATTAAGAGTACCGCAGGGGCATTTATCTGTGAGGTTCTAACCTATTATAGGAATCAGGGGAAGGCTTCCTGGAGGTAATAACAGTTAAACTAAGGCTTTATTTAAGAAGAAGTTAGGCAACGTGGACAGAGGAAAGAACATGTATGTATGTAGGAGGGAAGGAAGGAAAATGGAAGGAAGTCCAGATTGGCTGGAGCTTAGAGTGATAAGAAAAGTTGCAGAAATATGCCCAGAAGGGCTGAGACCAGATTCGGATTGCCTTGTGAGTCATGATAAAGAATTTGTACTTTATCCTAAATGCTGGGGCAACACTAAAGATTTTAAAGAGAGTCAGAACATGATCCAATTTTATTTTATCATTTTAACCACTCTAGCTGAAGTGTGGAGAATGGGTAGGAAGGAAATAAGACTGGATACAGGGAGATGAGTGAATGAGGATGTTAAAATGGCATTCCAGGGCAAGGGCAGGGGGGTAGAGACAAGTGGATAGATTCAGGAAATATTTATGAGTTAGGATGGTCAATAGGTTCCTAGATAGGTGGTTCTGAATCTCAGGAGAGTGGACCGACCTGATGTATGTTTGACAGTTATCAGCACTTAGACGTTTTGTAATTGACGTCATGGAAATCAGTGAAAGGACTATAGCCATGGTCTTCAAATTGAGGTACATGTACTTCTGGGAGTACATAAAGACTCAAAAGTTTATGTGGGCATGCAAATAATTTTAAGGGAATCCAATTGCTAGGTTTCCAACTTTCATAAGTTGTTTTTCTAAGATCAGTATTCCTGAGGATCCTTCTGTGGTCAAGCAGATTCTTCTTCCCCACACCTCCTTTCACAGAGTTCGTTTCCTGTTTACAAAAGAAGGGCAGACCTGCAGTTTGTTCTTTCTTGATGTGGTGCTTCTGTGGGCCCCACACAAAAGTGGTGGCATTTATACAGAGAGAGTGAATGACCCAAATGGGGGTAATATATCCTTTTGTAACTTGGGTACATTCTGTTTTGTTTGTTTGTTTGTTTGTTTTTGCATACCATGAAATGAAAAGAATGCTATTTGAGTTTTAGCTTATAACTCAGAAGGAGTTAAGTAATTGTGTGACATTCTCATAATAAAACTCTTTATTTCTGTCTACCTAGTATTTAGGAAATGTTTCAGGCACAAAAAATGAAAACAGGAGTAAACCTGATGCAGAACATTGTTTCATTCTGGCAGTAAGTTATATTATCCATGAACCCATAAACTAATTGAAAAAAATGAAAACCATCTTAATTAAGTAATAGTTCCGTATAAATTCCATTTTATATAATTAATAAATATCTATCAAATATAAAATATGTTACATTGTGTTTATTAATTGGATATAATGGTAATTTAATGAGAACTCAATCCAGAAGAAAAATGTTATCACTTAGAAACTTATGGTTCCAGGCAATTAAAAAAAATCAAATATATCAACATATTTTTTTTTAGAGATGTAGGATAAGGTGATCAATAAAAGACTTCTAAACATAAAATATATTACACTGGGTGGAAATTTTGTTGGAGAAGCAAAACAGAATTATGAGTTCTAAGAGAAAAAGGAATGATGTAATATTTTTTAATGTAAAAGAAGAGCTTGTTCATGTATTTTTTAAATAGATGAAGGTGGGAATGAAATCTCTATAATGATCTTACATATCTTAAACATTGGACATGTTTAAAAGAATGAAATAATGGTAATATTTTCAAATGGTGTTACAATATTTATAAAATGGAGGGAATTGTATCCTTCGCCAATGATATCCTATATGAGGTTGTATGGTAATTTTTGGATGTGAACTTGAAAGTGTTAGTGGGGTGTTTCAAAATCATTTTAGTGAGTATATTGATAACACAAGTTTGAGGACCTCTGGTCTTGGGAGAGAAGTAGGCTGAAGTGAGAAAAGGGCATAGGTTCAGTCCCCAGAAGCATTGTTATTCAAGGATCCTTCTCCCTTCACCAGCATACAAGGAAGGGAAGCAAGAAGTGTTTCTGGAGGTAAGTTTGAAGGTTGTCTCTATGGGGCTGGAGATTAGACCATCCATGATAGGGCAGGAAGGGTGGGGAGGATGGCCAAAGAGAGTATAATATTTGGGGTGGCTGTTGTGGAGAGTGGGAGCTTCAGCTGATGGTTGAGAAGCTGGTCTCAAGGTTGGCTGACCTTGACCCTAAAGTGATACCAATCTGTTTGGTATGTGATATTCTTCAAGCACATCTTGGCAAAAAATTCTTAAAGTCAGAAGATAACTTGGCATTATGAAAAATACTAGACATTACACAATGTTAAGGTACTGTGGAAAATAATCAAAGGCAGAGATGATAAGTCATTTGTGCAAGGTTACCTTTGGCAGATAGAATCTCAGCTTCTCACTTTTTTCACTGAAGATTTTGTAAACTCACTTTGTACTTCTTTATGGTATCTCTTATAGTGAGTTTGCTTATAAAGTGCATCAGAAGTGAGAGGAGAAGTTAGAAAAAGAATATATGTGTACCCCTCTGCCTGACTCCAAAACATGGTCTCTACCCAAATATCCAACCCTCCAAATGCACTTCCTGGACAATGTCCCCTCTGCCCGTAGAATTTTACATTCCAGTTCTTGCCTGAAACATGCCTCCCTCCTAATTCTACCTTGTTCAAGTCCTCTGGATCCTTTAAAGGCCAGCCCCTTCCTGAATTTTCCCAATTACACTTATATTTATCATCTGTACCAGCCCTATCCAGGAGGAAAAGAATACAAACCACAAATGCGGGTTGCATATGTAATTCTTGTTTTTCACTGAGGTACATTGACAAAACTAAAAAGAAACCATTGAAATTCATTTTAATATATCTCATTTAACCCAGTCTATTCAAGATATTGTAACTTCAATGTGTAATAAATACAAACATTATTAATGAGATATTTTATATATTTTTAGATAAGTATTCAAAATCAAGTGTGTATTTTACATTTATAGCACATCTCAGTTTGGACTAGTCACATTTCAAGTGCTAATAGCCATATGTGTAGCTAGTGGCTACCATATTGGAAAGGGAAATTTATATGGCAAATACTAGTACTAAAAATTCCATTTTTATTTGCCGAGTATTTCTTGAGTGTTTTGTTTTGTTTTGTTTTGTCTTGCCTTTTTTTTTTTTTTTTTTTTTTAGCAGACTGTATGATTCTTAAGGGCAAGGATCATATTTGAAACTTCTTTGACTTTGTTAAGGTGATATGCTCAATGCTGTGGCTGAATAGGAATATGGATATCTATGGCTGGTTCAATGTTCAGTCATAGTAAGATAAAACAATCTACTACATTTGTAGAATTATTTTGACTAATGAAACTTAATTGTTAAACCACCTTGACAATACCAATCTGTTGACTGACCCTTGGGGAATAGGATAGCTCTTTTTGGAACAACAAAGCTGTCAGGGTTTTAAATAATTGACAAGTTGGCCACTGGTTGCTGCTCCTGTCAATAGGCCATTATTTAAATTTGTAAGCATCCTGGGGGTGGGACTGTGGTGTCTTTTCAGCTACATCCGGCCACAACGGCTTTTATTTTAAGTATGAACATGTTTGCACACAAATTAATAGTTCTTTGGAAGGTATTAGATGCTCTTTAAAAGAAATTATGAGTTTAAATGTTCCCTGGGGTGTTTGTAGAGTTGGTTAATATTATCACACTTATATTTGAGTTACCTGAGAACCTAGATTGAAAATAAATTGGCATAGCTGCACCAACTAGTCCCTTAGAAACTTTTCACTTTTTTGGGGGGGAGGCAGGAATGAGGGGGCTGCCTAGCTGCTGAAAATGTCATTATGTCTTTCTGATAAGCCTTTATGTAGAGAGCTGTGGCCTTCAGGATAAACAAATGGAAAAGGGACCCTTGAGAATCTTAATTTGTTCAAATTAAAATGAACATAGGAAGATAATAAAGCTGTTTTAAAAAGCTATTCTGAACTTTAGCACAGTATTTTAACCATTCCTTTGGGGAAATTATATCACCCTTACATGCAGGGTCAATGAAAACACAGTAATTATTCAGAGTTGTAGGATTTTCTTTTTAAGTTTCCACCATCATGAATGCAATGATAGGAATTCAGTAGTGCAAATTCTGGAACAGCAGCCCTATGGCATTAGAAAATCTCCAGGGTGTCTTGTGTAGGGAGGAGAGTTGACAAAGTGATTACTGTGTTCTAATGACTTTATGCTAAAATAAATTTATCATATCAAAATCAGTTTTGTAATAGAAATCCTTGTATCGGTTGCAGAATGGAGGTCTTTTGCATGAAAGGGGAATTTTTTTTTCTGTAATTATGACCACTATGTTAAAGCAATCAAGAGAGTGTGCTAATTCACTTCTAACTGATGCAATTGATTTCCTAAAAAGCTTTATGGGAACAGGCGATGTCATTGTGATGAATCAGAAATGCTTAATCCTATCACCATACAAAGCAAATTGGGTTGTTATGCATTCCATCTATTTTGGTATTAATCAAAGGGGAAAAAAAACATATTCTTCCTCCAGTTCTAGGTAATTTACAGATGGAAAGAGGATTATGTAAGCTAGTTTTAAACTTTCACCATAGATATAGAATTGAAATTTGAAGCCTCTGGTGTAATTATTGAGGTTCATTCCACTAGGGAGTGAGGTCTATGGGCGGCTCATAATGGAAGTTGGCCAAATATGATGCATTTTGTACATAGGTAATGAACTGTTGTCAGTTTCTCTCAAGGGGAAACAGGATATATTGCATTTTCTTTTTACGTTAGGTGTAACTGTGTTTGAATATAAAATTGTTGTGACTGCTATTAAAGTTAATACCTATTAACTTTAAATGTTATTCACTTGTCTATGCTAGGAAGTCACAGCATGTGTTGAATATTACTTTTAATCTCTTCCAGCAATAGTGAAATCTTACTGCATAACCCCCTTAGATGAATATGATCAGCTACAATGGCACTAATTTTGTGTGCTATTGCTAAATCATCTCAGATGATCAAAATCAGGCTTT